>NC_059111.1:74136651-74745151 GCF_020740685.1 Jaculus jaculus
TTTGCATCAATTCCAATGATGTTCATACATCCCCATAATCCAAGATCTTTTAACTGAGCCATAATACCAAAAAAAAAAAATAAAAAAAAAAACCTCAAAAAAAACCATAATGGCACAGCTTAAACATTCACACTGCATATGATGGCATTGGGCATAGCAAAGGAATACTCAGGCAATACATGATTTAAACAGGGCAGACATTAAACTCTGTAACTTCAAGTCTGATACCCCCTAGCCAGTGACAAATCTCCCAGTCCAATAATTCTAACCAGCAATAAGCCTCTGGTATTCCAATTCTGCCCCTCCAGCTAGGCTACTCACAGTCCTGGAAAACTTCATCCAGGGCCAGCAGCTTTCCTTAGCAGCCATTTTGTGGTCCTGACATCTCCACTGGGTCTCCACTGCAATCCAGGGTTCATCCTCATGGCCCCATGGGGTCTCCATACAGGCATCCAGCAAACCTGTTTCTCACTGCCTATGGCCATTTCCAAAACACAAGACCATGTTGCAAACACAATGATTCTCCTTTTCCTGCATTTTTATTCTCCATAATACCAGGCAAGGTGAAAATTTGTTAATCCAGGGGTGGAGGCATAAAGCAGACCTTGAAGAGCAGGATGCTCTTTGAGCACTCAGTCCTCTTCAAAAGAGTACATTCTTTCGTTTGCCCCAGTGCAGGTCAACTTCACCAATCTCAAAGATTATAATCGCTCAATTGCAGCTGAATGGGCATCAGTTTACCCAAAGATTTTTCTTACTTTTCCATATACCTAGGCTCACACCAGTTTGTTTCTTTTTTAAAATTTTTATTTTTATTTATTTGAGAGTGACAGACAGAGAAAAGAAAGAGGCAGAGAGAGAGAGAGAGAGAGAGAGAGGGAGAGAGAGAAAGAGAATGGGCATGCCAGGGCTTCCTGCCACTGCAAATGTACTCCAGACACGTGTGCCCCCTTGTGCATTTGGCTAATGTGGGTCCTGGGAATTCAAGCCTCGAACCGGGGTCCTTAGGCTTTACTGTCAAGCACTTAACCGCTAAGCCATCTCTCCAACCCCAGTTTGTTTCTATACAAAGTAACCCTGTGCAATTTCTCAGGACATGGGTATAACAGCAAGCTTCCCACACAAACTGCTAGCCCAGTCCAACATAGATCTTTCTCACCCTCATGAGCCAAACCTCACCATTAATAGTTCTTACTATATTCAGTTCTTTCAACTCTGACTAGAATAGTCCATCAAGCTGTACTTACAGCACTGCAAGGCATCTCTCAGGCCAAGGTTTCAAATCCTTCTACATTCCTCTTGAAAATCAGCTCCAGGTAGCATTAATTTCCAATTGCTATCAGCTGGGGAAACTAACATCCAGGACACCTAAGCTTATGGGTGACACCTGAATCAAACTACCACAACAAGGATGTGAAAGACCTATACAATGAAAACATAAAAACACTCAAGAAAGAAATTGAGAAGGACTTTAGAAAAATGGAAAAATCTCCCATGCTCCTGGATAGGCAGAATTAACATTGTGAAGATGGCAATTTTACCAAAAGCAATATACAGATTAATGCAATACCAACAAAAAACCCAACATCTTTGTTCACAGAGATAGAAAAAATGATCTAAAAATTCATATGGCATGGCAGAAGACCTAGGATATCCAACCACTTCCTCAGCTAAAGCAACACCTCTGGAGGTATCACTATATCTGATCTAAAGCTATATTACAAACACATAATAACAAAAATAATATGCTACTGGCAAAAACACAGAGTTATATACCAATGGAATAGAATAAAGGACCCAGACTTCCGGTCAAGTAACTACTGCTACTTGATATTCAACAATGGCTCTTAACAATGTACACTGGAAAAAAGACAGCATCTTCAACAAATGGTGCTAGACAAACTAGGTAACCATATACAGGAAAATGAAACTCAATCCTCAGATCTTGCCATGCACAAAAATCAAGTGCAGACTCAAAGGCTGAAACTTCGTCAGGTCCTTAGAGGGAACACCTGAATCAAAGGGCCCCAGAGAGGGGCTGGAGAGATGGCTTAGCAGTTAAACGCTTGCCTATGAAGCCTAAGGACCCCAGTTCAAGGCTCGATTCCCCAGGACCCACATTAGCCAGATGCACAAGGGGGCACACACACACCTGGAGTTCGTTTTCAGTGGCTGGAAGCCCTGACATGCCCATTCTTTCTCTCTCTCTGTGTCTCCCCCTCTTTCCCTCTCCATTGCTCTTAAATAAATAAACATTTTTTTTTAAAGGGCCCAGGAGGGCTGGAGAGATGGCTTAGTGGTTAAGCGCTTGCCTGTGAAGCCTAAGGACCCTAGTTTGAGGCTCGGTTTCCCAGGACCCACGTTAGCCAGATGCACAAGGGGGTGCATGCATCTGGAGTTCGTTTGCAGTGGCTGGAAGCCCTGGAGAGCCCGTTCTCAATCTCTCTCTCTCTTTCTCTCTCTCTGTCACTCTCAAATAAATAAATAAATAATGAACAACAACAAAAAAAGGGGAGCCTGGGAGAGGCTATAATGAAGACTAACCTTGATCTTATCCTGTTTCTCTCTCCCCTCTTTTCTCTCTTTCTCTTTCATATTACCTATCTTTTTCTTCCTTTTTTTCCCTTAGTTCTGGCCTAAAGTAGGTTAGACCATGAGTTGCTTGGACAGATATTGGTAATTTCCCCCAGTCACTCATGTAGCACCTTCTGGCACTAGACACGCTGACTGTCTGGGGACTAACTCTCTCCTGGCTTCCAGCCATGCCATTCCATTTTACGTGTCAACCGCATAAGGTGTCTTCAGCAGTAGGGTCTTACCACTAACCTTTGGTGGCTTATCAAGTACTCTGACAGAAATCTGTCTGTCTTTTAGGAAACTTTGTAGGTCGCTCTGATTAAAAGCTCATTGTGGATGATAGCCCCATGCTGGTACTGGAAGTTACAGGTCAGTGCCCACTAATAAAATGAGGAAAAAGATAACTAATATACAAGAGTTAGAGAGAAGAGAAGAGAGAGAGGGAGAGGAAAGATGAAGAAGATTAAGGTTAGACATGATCCTACCCTCTCCAGTGTCTTGTGGTTCAGGTGTTTCCTGTAAGGGCCTGGTGAAGGTTCACCCATTTGGTCTGCCTTTTAGGAAGTAGAATTTTATGGTAACCATTGCCATTTGGGTCTAGATTAGTGTTTCCCACCCCTTCAATGCCCTCCCCTCCCTCCCCATCCATCCTAGTATCTACTCCATGAGATGCTTGCTGGGTATGTAAGGTATCTTGAGTAGATGCAGGTTAAGTGCTGTAGATGAGTGAGGCTATGTGGCACTTTTTTTTTTTTTTTTTCTGTGATTGGGTAAGTTCACTGAGAATGATCTGTTCTAGGTTCAACCATTTTTCTTCAAATTTCTTTGTGTCATTTTTTCTTACTGCTGTATAGAATTCCATTGTGTACATATACCACATCTTAGTTATTCATTCTTCTAGTGATGGACATCTGGATTGATTCCAGCTCTTATCTATTACGAATTGAGCTGCTACAAACATGGTTGAGCAAATCTCTCTGGCCTGTGGTTTGAAGGTTTTAGGGTAGATGCCCAGTAAGGGAATAACTGGGTCTGTTGGTATCTCTGTAGTCAGCTTTTTCAGGAGTCTCCATATTGCTTTCCAAAGTGGTTGTAGCTTCCTACATTCCCACCAACAGTGGATGAGTGATCCTACTTCTCCACATCCTCGCCAGCATTTATTTTCGTTTGATTTTATTGATGTTGGCTATCCTTATTGGGGTAAGGTGGAATCTCATAGTTGTTTTAATTTGCATTTCTCTGATTATTAGGGATGATGAACATTTTCTTAAGTGTGTGTTTGCCATTTGTATTTCTTCCTCTGTGAACTGCCTGTCCAGCTCTTTACCCCATTTTGTGAGTGGGTTGTTTGACTTCATACTGTTTAGGTTTTTGAGTTCTTTGTAGATTCTAGAGATTAGGCCTCTATCAGTTGGATAACCAGCAAATATTTTCTTCCATTCTGTGGGTAATCTATTGGCTTTCCTTATTGTATGCTTGTCTGTAAAGAAACTCTTCAGCTCCATGTGGTCCCATTGGTTGAGTGACTGTTTAAGATAGTGAGCTACTGGGGTTTTGTTCAGGAAGTATTTTTCCATTCCTATATCATGGAAAGTACTTCCTAAATTTTCTTCCAGTAGTATTTGAGTTTCTGGTCTTATATTGAGGTCTTTGATCAATTTGGATTTGAGTGTAGAACATGGTGAAATGTGTGGATCAAGTTTCAGTTTCCTGCATGTGGTTATCCAGTTTGTTCAGCACCATCTGTTGAAGATGCTGTCTTTTTTCCAGCCTATATTGTTTGGGCCTTTGTCAAATATCAAATAGCTATAGTTGCTTGACCCAAAGTCTGGGTCCTCAAGTCTATTCCATTGGTCTATACTCCTGTTTTTATGCCAGTACCATGCTGTTTTTATTACTATGGCTTTGTAAGATAGCTTTAGATCAGGTATGGTGATGCCTGCAGAGCTATGTCTTTTGCTGAGGATATGTTTGGATATGCAAGGCCTTCTGCCTTTCCATATGAAATTTGAGATCATTTTTTTTCTATCTGTGAAGAACACTGTAGGGATTTTAATTGGAATTACATTAAATCTATATATTGCCTTTGGTAGGATTGTCATCTTCACAATGTTAAATCTGCCTATCCAGGAGCATGGGAGGTCTTTCCATTTCCTCAAGTCCTCCTCAATTTCTTTTTTTAATGTTTTCATTGTATAGATCTTTCACTTACTTGGTTAACATTATTCCAAGGTATTTTTGTTGTTGTTGTTGCTATTGAAAATGGGACTATGTCCCTTATTTCTTTCTCCGTATCTTTGTCCTTTGCATACAGAAAGGCTACTGATTTTTGTGCATTGATTTTGTATCCTGCTACTTTGCTATAGGAGTTAATCACCTTCAGGAATTTTGGGATGGAGACTCTTTGGTCTCTTACATATACAATCAAGTCATCAGTTAATTTGTCAATGGAAGGAGGAGTTGGGAAAAATCCAGTAGCCTGAGAGTCAGCCAGTCTGGCCTTCCCAGCAGCAAAACAGCATGATACAAGAGGAGAAGCAACATGTTGAAGTTGTCTTTCTACCTCCACATGCACATAGGGGCACAAGCATGGCAAAATCCATACTTATCATATATAAACATATGTACATGCATGCACATACACATATACAAATAATAAAATAAATGAAAGTAAAATAAAATTCCAAAGTACTATATTTTGATAGCATATCATTCAAAAGGGAAGAAGTGAAGAACTGATGGAAGAGAGGAGGAAGAGAAAAAGGAAGGAAAGAAGAAAAGAAGGGAGGGGGAAGGAAAGAAGGGAGAGAGGAAGGAAATGGGAAAGAGTGAGCAAACATACTTCTTCCTGAGCACTCTGTGAAGAACACACTTTCTACTTCTTTTCATGGACTCTGGCAAGAGATTTCAACCTTGGGCAGAATTAATGGTAAGAGTCTACCTAGCCCCCTTCCACTAATGATATTCTTGGAGTCTCTGATTTAAATTGATTCAAAAATACATGAGTTCAAATTACGCAGGCCTGCTGAAATGGCTAGCTCATTCTGTTCCAGAGAGTTTGAGAGTCTGAAGTACTACACACCTGGAGAGGCCCTGGAAGCTATGCAGTTAGAAGCTGGCTTTCAAGATATGGACAATTTGGCCACAGACATTTATAGATGTCTTTTAAGTAACAGAAATACTGTATCACCATGAACATAGAAGATAAATTATTGTGAAATCTTCTGAAATACAATTATACCTATTAGGAATTGTTGAATTAGCATAATTTTCTAGAAAGCAATAGCTCATACTTAGTCACTTGGATCCTAAAATGTAACATTTAGATAGGTGTCTGACATTCTTTTGTTTTGTTTTGTTTTGAGGTAGGGTATCACTCTAGTCCAGCCTGACCTGGAATTCATTATATAGTCTCAGGGTGGCTTCGAACTCTTGCTGATCTTCTTACCTCTGCCTCCCAAGTGCTGGGATTAAAGGTGTATGCCACCACGCCTGGTTTGTTTTGTTTTGTTTTGTTTTGGAATCTAACATTTTTACATACCTCAGCAAAGCTAAGTATCTACTTAAAACACAGTTCAAGGGGAGCCCACTCACTATTGGATGATAAAATTTCAAACCCAATTACATTTTTGGAATATTCACTTCAGTCTATCTGATCTATCATAATTACCACCTCTCCATCATTTCCAACAGTTTTTCTTCTTTTCTAGTAGTCCAGTTGTAGAAATAATATTTTTTAATTATTCTGAATCAATTTGTGGCATATTTTATTTCACTTCATCCAAAATTATTTATTATTTTTAATGGTTTAGGTCTTTTTCTTATCTGCATAAAAACATATTGCCTTATGAACAAAGAATACAATAAACATTTTAGGAGCAAGCACATCAATTCTTTAAATGTTGATACAAAAATATCATGGTAGGTCTTCTTCTAAATTACACCATGACTTAGTTATGTTAGCTATTCCAGATACTTTTAAAGTAAGATTACCTTTGGTATGGTGCAGTACATATAACAATTATTACTTTTAAGGGCAAATTGAAGATTGATCATATAGTAAAAATTTGCCTATACTAGTTCACTAGAAAAAAGAAATAATTTATTCTTTTGGAGACTAAAGCAGGAGGGTCATGATTTCAAGACAGGCCTAGGATACATAGCATAACTTTGTCTTAAAGGAAAAATATATAATGCCTTAATAATGGTTTTATTTTAGTGTAAAGGTTTTCTTTAGGATGATATGTTAATCTGGGATATTTTACTTATTGTGTTTGTTTATTTATTTATTGCTATATGCAATAATTCTCCCTGATAGGAAGTGCATTCCAAAACTGAGAGTGAATACCTGGAATGAGGAAAATGGAAGGTCTCAAGTCTTTGTTAAAGCACTATAAAACTGTAACAGTTGAAAATGGAGCTGACTGGTGAGTGACTTACAGATGGATAGGATGGATAGTGTGAATATGCTGCACCAAGGGAGGAGTCAAATCTGCTTGAGTTGATTCTTATTTCAATTTCCTTCCTTTGCATGTGACTACCAAAGTTTTGGGGCATCATGTATCCAAGGGATAACCTTTTCCCCTTTGTGTCTTCCTGGTGTCCTTGTGAAAATTCCATTATGTCTGCTTAGGTTGATTTTCCAGTTCTCTGAACTATTTTACTAGTATATTAGTCTATGTGTCTGTTTTTATGTCAACACATAGTATTTTAGTGATGATAGCTTTGTAATGTAATTGAAAATCAGACAATTGGCACCTCCAAATTTATTTTTCTTTCTCAAGCTGCATTAGCTACTCAACCTGCTTTGTGTTTCCACATGAATTTTAGTATTTTACTTATATTTCTAAAAATATATCATTGAAATTCTGAAAAAAAAGATTAAATTGAATTTGTAGGACCTTTGAGAGGTATGCTCATCTAAGTAATATTCATTTCATAATTAATGGGCATGGGATATATTTCCATTGATTTATATCTTTAATCAGTTTCATCAGCCTTTCAAGTTTCAGCAAAAAGAACTTCCTTACCTCCTTTGCTTATTTTCTTTTCTAAGCTAGTTATTACTGAAATTTAACTGATTTTAGTATCATGGTTTTGTCCTCTGTGATTTTACTGAAATCATCTCTTCATTCTTGCAGGTTTTGGTGTAAGTTGTTTTTAATTTTCCACATGTAAGATCACATGATATGAAGATAGGTGTAACATTAGGTTGTTTTTTCCACCTTTGCTACCAACTTTTTCTTACCTCATTGCTATTACTGGTACTCATAGATAGAATATATTGAACAGGAATAATGAGAGTAATTATCCTTGCCTCATGCCAGAAATTGAATGAAAATTCTTCCTCTACTAATTATCATAAAAGGCATTTATTATACAGGTTAATTTATCTGTAAAACCTTTATTATTCAATAAGAACATTTATTAGAGAAAGATCTCGACTATGTTGAATTTAAGCTGGGCATAATGCATCATATCTATAATCCAAGCACTTGGAAGGTGGACACAGGAGGGTCATATACAGTGAACATGAAGAACATCATGGACTACATGAAACCCTGTCTCAAAAATGAACTATAGATAAATAAAAAAATAAACTAAAAAGATGCTGAACTTTCTTATATCCACTTTTGCCATCTACTCAGATACGACATGGCTTTAGATTCCTCTTTTTTTTTTTTTTTTTAAATGTAGTGTATCCCATTGACTGATTTGCCTAGGTTAAGCCAAACTTGAATACCAGGAAGAAACCACATCTGGCTTTGCTGTAGAACATTTTCCATGGTACTAAATTTTGTTTGCAAGCTTTGTAGAGGAGTTTTGCATTAATGCTCATCATAATGACTGACCTATGAATTCTTTTCTTAGTAATTTTATTTGGCTTTTGTATACATGTTGCTAACTTTACAAAATAGCTTTGGAAATATACTCTCAGCTTCTACTCATCTAAAGGTTTAAAGGAGAATTTTTATCTCTTTGTCTTCGAGTGGCAAAAATACACAATGAAGCAATTGTATTCTGGATGTTTCTTTGTTGACTAGTTTATAATTATTACTACAATCTCTTTCTCTGCCAGTGTCCTTAGTCTATTTCTTTTTTATTCAATCTTAGTATGATGTAGTTTATAAGAACCTGTCAAGCTCTTAGCTATAGTAACTAAGAAAATAAAAAGAATTCAAATGAGTAAAATTAGAAATGAGAGTGTACACATTACAACCAATACCTCAGAATTTAAAAAAGGGACTTATGAACAATTATATTCCAAGAATAGACAATATACAGTAAATGGAAAGTATTTACTGACCATAAATTAAGTGAAGGAAATAAACTTTAAAATGACTGAAGGAACTATCAAATCTTAGACCCAGAACTTATTGAAAATTTTGTCCATATTTACTGAGTAAACACTTACTGAGCCAAGAGTGTATAAGATTTTCAAGAATGCAGACTTTGAAGAATTCTTAGAAATCTGAGTTACCTTAAAACATTACTTTCTCCTTCTCATTCTAGTTTCTTTGTTTTTCTCTTATAATCATTGGTAAAAGTAAAAATCCAAGAAGTTACTTGGTAAATCTTACGTTATGAATTTTTGAGTTAAAATTTTGTATCTAAAAATAGACCTCTTCTACTTTGACCTTGACTTAATTCTCCTATAGACAGTTGAATAAAACACTAGTCAAAGATACAAGTTGCCCTAACGTGTCCTGTATGCCAATGTGACATTTCTTTCACACATGCTCCATCCAAGATGAGGCCTTCATCATGCCCAGGAATGTGAATGACCGGGAAACTTCTCCAGGTATAGAAAAAGAATGACATTATCATGAAACTATTGACATGTCACCTTATACATGGAGATCATAGCTATTTGTTCACTAACTTTATGTTTTTATAACTTCAAATCCAAAAAGTTTTAACATACATGAATATTATACCATTTAATTTGTGATTGAAATAACTTCCAAATGGAAACACATAAGTGAGTAGTATAATACTTTCTAGAGAGTGGTTGGCTAAGAAGACCACCAATGCTCCCAAAACAATACAGGATACTACCCAGGCTCTTGGTTGCCCACAAGAACCAAAGTGCTGAAAACAAGTGAAGGTTTAGTGCACAACACTCTCCATCATACCCTTCAAGGCTGAGAGGCCATCATAGAAGAGGTGGTGGAAAGAATGTAACAGTCAAAGGAAGAGAAAGAGTGTTTACAATAGTGTCTTCCAGAAGCAAAGTAGCCTTGATATCCATGACCTCACAGTGGCTAATGCTACACAGGACATGAATAATAGAAAGAAAACAAAATCTAAATAGAAAATAAACTAGTTAAAAAGAAGAAGGCATTCAGTGGAGGTGGGATTTGGGGAAGGAGGAAAAGGGTGATAGGAGGGGATTATTTATGATTATGAAATATTTTCTGTATGTATGAATGTTTTCAATAACTTTAAAAAATTAAAAACATTATACAAGTTAAAAATCTTACTATGATGAAATTGATTACTACACATAGTTAGCCATTTGTCAATAACTTAAATGTTTATATTTACAAACTTTTCCACTTTCTAGGCAATTGTTTCATCACCACTACTACCACTCTTGCTCTTTAAGGCAACATCTTACAATTTTATTGGCTGCGTTTTCTAGAATCAAGGAGAATTTTTTGAAATAATATTTCATACCAAATTTGCTTGATTTATCAGTATTATGTAGTATCAATTTGTTACATCTTGAATGGGGCTTGCTCAAGAGTTGGTGTTCACTGTGTCCATGGGAAAGGATGTTCATACATTTAAAAGGTATGAGCCTTAGGGCAAGTCCTTAGTTTACTGGGCACTGGGCACTGGCCATCTGAAAGGACAAAGCAATAATCATGAGACCTTGTGACTTAATTCTCCTGTGGGGCAGTTGTGTAAAACATTAATCAAAGGAATAAGTTGCTCTGCAGTGTCCCATAGGGCAATGTGACATTTCTCTCACACATGCTCCATCCAAGATGAGGCCTTCACCATGCCTGGGAACTTGCATAAATGTCACATAAGCCTGTGTTATGTGTCTTTACCTAGCTTCAGTACTTGGTTAGGACGATGAAGAAGACTGATTTACAATAAATTCTCTCATCCATCGCTGGTTAATTAGTCCACTGTCACTTCTTTTTCCTCTCTATTGGCATACTTGTCAGCATGTAAACATTTTGAAACTTTTCTCAGCTGAGGTGAGCTAAGGAATTGAGTTTGCTTTCTTTGTCACAAGCAGTATCTAATTGCTCATTTGTCTAATTATGTAGGGAAATTTTCATTAATTTTAGTGACAAATGACATATAAATTATAGAAAATTTGTATTGATTTTCCATTTGCCTGAAACAGAGCTTTCATCTTAGGATTTTCCCTTCACCATTGTCTCGTGCTGGGTCATCCATTCCTAAGTCCTAGCTTCCCTTGGCTTCAGTGCTCGTGAGCTTCGGTAATGTTTACTCTTTTTCAGTATCCAAAGAAAAGATTGCTTGAGAATATATCATTTTGTTCATATACACTGGAAATTATCTGTTTTTTTCTTCTCCCATATTTGACTGACTACTTAAGTGACATTTTGTCTATATTCTTAGTTGAAAAATTTGCCTTCATAAATATGAAAATGTTGATCACTTTATTATAATTCTCAGTACTATTCTTAGGGCAATTCCAGCTGCTTTCTGGCTTTCATTTACTGTTGGTGGCCTCCTTCTCCAACACTTTTGGTATCTGCCTTTAGCAGACATTATGTTGTTTTGAATTCATTGATGATATGTTTTGTCATAGGTTTCTTTTCAATTATTGAGTTTGACATAGTATGCCCTTGAAATATAAGATGGCTTATAATAAATGTCACAAAAACTAGAAAACCCCAGATTTAGTTGCTCTAAGGCCATTGATAGTATTCTTCATCTCTTTCCATGCTCATTACTTCTAATAACAGTATTTCTTCAGGCAAATTCCATGTTTTCCTTACATTCTCTGCTCTCCTCAGTCATTCATTTTATGCCTAGGCTGTACCCTGAGTAAGTTAGTGAGTTACATTTCTGACTGCTGCATCAAAATAGTTGAAATAAACAACATAGTAATGAAGGCATATTTTAGCTCAAGGAATATAGATGACCATGGTGAGGAAGGCATGGTGGCAGACACACAAGACAGTTGATGACATTATGTCCCCAATCATGAAGCATGGCAAAGTGAATGCTGTTTGTCCACTAGTTTTCTTCAATTTATTCATCACAGACCTCAGTTCATGCAGCCCACATTTAGAGTGTGTCTTCTCTTCTCATTTAGACCTCTCTGGAAACACTGTCAGCAAGATGCCAAATGGTGTATCTCCTAAGAGATTCTTATCCCAGTCAAATTGACCGTGAGTGTTAATCACCACAGTTAGCTACTATTCTTCCCGCATTTCCCATACTTTGACCTGGGTTTAGATTTTCTTTTGGCCTAAAACCTGACTTTTTAATTTTGATGCCATGTTAACAACATTTAAGTTTAGAAAATAAACACAGAAATAAGTCTGCTATATTGAAGCATGTGCCCCAACTTAATTTTTATAGGAAAAAATATTAACCTAAGTCATCCTAATGCCAGTGTTTCTAGTTAGACTAAAATAAGCATGGAAAAGGGCAATAATAAAGTATTTTTTTGAAAAGTCATTCTTCAATGCCTCATGTCATTGTTTACTAACTACTCCCATACTTTTCCCATTCTAATAGAGTAATTAAATTAAACCTATAGTGTTTTTACTTTATACAATTTTATGGCATTTCTTTCTTACCTCATGGTAGGTGTTTTCAACTTGCAAAACCACTTCTAGTAATTTAGCTTTTACATTTCAAAAGTTCTTTCACTTGCTTTCTATTAAGAATATTGCAATGTACATAATCACCTTTAAAATATTTGAACAATTAAGATAAATGTAAGTAATTGTTATAAAAATTTATGAATATTATGTCAGTGATCTCTTTTATTGTTCTTCAATGAGACAAGACCTCTAAGAATGAGGGGACAAACCAGTTTCCTCACTTGACTAGATAATATAGCAATGATGATGTAGGATTGCAAAAGCCTCTCCAGCAAAACCCCCATCTGTGCCTAATCTCCCTTTCCTTTGCTTTCACCATTAAAAACATGAAGATAAATAAACACAGACAGCACTTATTATAAGAAAAATTCATATTAACATTTAAAATTGTTGCTAGTTGGCTGTGATTTAGGGTTCTAAGTGCATAATCACACAGGGTTTGGGGCTCTGATTCAACACAACATTGACATGTCATTAGAAAGATAATTGTACTAAAATATAATGAGAGCTATGCAAATATAAGTGAATAATGTGGATATTTTATTGCCTAACACCCACTCTATAATAAT
Organism: Jaculus jaculus; assembly: GCF_020740685.1. NCBI lineage: Eukaryota > Metazoa > Chordata > Mammalia > Rodentia > Dipodidae > Jaculus > Jaculus jaculus. The sequence goes on from NC_059111.1 coordinate 74,149,622, forward strand.
TTATAATGCTGCATTTATAGAATGACTTTATTAAGGAACTTAAAGTACTTTTTAGAGAGTTTCAATATTCATGTATCACATGTAACAATAGACAAGGAAAAAAAAACATACAATTTCAAAGACCATTTTATTTCTCATCACCTTTTTAGTAAAGTAGTTTTATTCTATTATAAAAGATACATAGCCTATAAATGAATTAAAATTACTTCTATTGAATTCCAGATAAACAATTTTACTTAAAATAACCAGCAATGAATAAGCTATTGCCATACTTTAACTGTTTGTTTCATTGAACTAAGCAATATACTTAAGATTTTCCCATCACTCAGGTCCTCACATACCTTGAATTTTTATATTTTTTTAATATTTATTTATTTGCAAGGAAAGAGAGAGAAAAGAAAAGAGAGAGGAGGGATGGGTATGTCAGGGTCTCTATCCACTGCAAACAAACTCCAGACCCATGCACCACCTTGTGCATCAGGCTTTATTTACTATCTTTATTGATTATCTAATTGAACCTGGATCCTTAGCCTTTATAGGAAAGTACCTTAGCTGCTGAGCTATCTTTCCAGTCCTACACCTTGCATTTTGAACCAGGAAAATAACTGGTGGCTCACCAACTTAAATACAACTACAGCTCAGTCAGTAACATGCTTGCCACACAAGCACAAGCACATAAGTTTAGTTCCCCAGCACCCATGTACAAGCTGAGCATGGCAGCAAGTACTTTGAATCCAAGTGCTGGAGAGTCACAACCCCAGAGATTGTGTCTTAGCTTGTCTAGCCAAATTATTAGACTCCAGGTTCAGTGAGATAGCCTGTCCCAGAAAAAAAAAATAGAGAAGGAATGGCAAAGACATCCATCTTTAACCTCTAGTCTCCATACACATAGGCATGTACATGCACATGCATCCACACACACTGCACACTCATACTCACATTAACATGCATACATATATGGTTATCACACAATACACACACAAAGAAACTATTGCAATTACACTGCTCACTTCTTATTGTCTTACCTAGGCTATCTTGTAGATTACCAAGGCTTAAGTATGTTAGGGACCTCAACTCACTGGAATCATAAATTGGGCAAAGATTTCATTGTGTCTCACATACTAATGCCTACCACTGTTATCCCCTTAAGTTTGGAACTTTTGTTATTAAAATGTGGCACATACTGCATTGTCAACTTAACAACTGTTTTATCCCACATCTTATCAGAATGTCACTTCACTATTTGGCACAGCAAAGATGATACCATTTCTTCTGATTCAATGAATACAGATGAAGATAACTGACCTTGAACCTTCTCGGTGGATCTCTAGCAGCACAATGCTGTTCCAGAGGCAGAATGATATTCTGCAAATGGAGAGGAGTTGGATGGAATCGTGTTGGATCAGGTATGAGCTTGAGTGCATGCCCTAGAAGAGGGCCAGCATGGGTAACTTTCCCTCCAGTGTTGCCCAGTGGCACCCACAGAAAGCAGATTCACCAGCAGGACACCTTGTCACCTGCTTAACTAGAGAAACAAATTGTGCTTTTTCTCCATAACCATGTTTCTCTAATCTCAACTTTAAGAGAGGACAATCAGAGGCAGGAGAAAGTAATGTAACAAACAGACTTTCCCTCTCCTTTTCCCTGACTCTAGCTGTAGCATGGAAGAGAGAGACTGAATCTTTAACAACTGTACATGACTAGAAAGCTGTTTAAACATGTTCAAAGGTTCTTGGGAGATCTGAGGCCCTATGAGGAAAATAAGGTTCAACTCAGCCCTTACAGGAACAATGAATGGTGATCACAAATTAGTTTTTGTTATGTTTTACTGTGCTAAAGATTTCTAGACCTAGTTTCATGAAGCTCTTTGGCAATATGGATTGAGAGGCACAGTTGCATTGATGAGCAACTACTTCTTTTTACACACTTGCCTGTTAAAACTCAGAGATAGAAGTTAGTTCACGAGAGCTACATGGCTCAGCATGCCTTCTGATGGCAATGTTTGTACACCTATGGAAGGAAGTACAGGCCATCAGTAAAAATTGTAAGGACAAGGGCTACAGAGATTGCTTAATGGTTAAGGCACTTGCCTGGAAAGCCTAAGGATCCAGGCTCAATGCCCCAGTACCCATGTAAGCCAGATGCACATAATGGCATATTTGTTTGCAGTGGATAGAGACCCGTGACATGCCTATTCACATCCTCGCTCGCTCGCTCTCTCTCTCTCTCTCTCTCTCTCTCTCTCTGTCTCATAATAGTAATAATAAACAAAAATAAAATATTCAAAAAATCTTAAAGACCCAATTAATTATCTATTTTGTATCTAAATAGTCTACCAATCTCTAATTACTGTGAGTTTATTTTTCACACTGAAACCTTGCTTGTAATTTTTACCTATCACTTAAAACTACTACACCTAAAATATTATCTCCTTAAAGTGTTCATCATTATGGCCCTAGCTCCATGTTTAGGGTAGATAATAAGTACTTTTTTGACCAACAAGGTGACTTTTGCTCATGCATATTACATATAACCTCTACTAACCTAGTGTAATACCTAAGTTCTAAATATTTCATTTCTCCAATGTTGACCAGTATTGCTGTAAAAAAAATATTGGCCTCCTGGGCAATGACACTAGGGAACCTTGGTAAAACTTTTACTTTATTGCGGAGTTTATACACAAATTTTCAACTAGGATATGATTTCTAAAAAAAAAAGAAAGAAAGAAAAAGCAAGGAGAGAAGGAAGGAAGGAAGGAAGGAAGGAAGGAAGGAAGGAAGGAAGGAAGGAAGGAAGGAAAGAAGGAAGGAAGGAAAGGTTAGGAATTGTTGCTGAAGTAACAAGAATGTATCATAACACAATGGCAGAGTAAGTGTGTATGGAGGCCAGATGTCCAGATGGTGGTATGTTTAAGTGTCTCAGTTCTTAGTTTTATCTAGTAAAAGGAGCTGTCTTATTTACTATTTCTTTACAGATTTGCATTATTATTACAGTGAGGATCAATATCAAATGATGCATCACAAAATTTTACTTTCAGAGAAATAGTAGAAAAACTTATTAATCTATAACTTACAAAAAGATTTTGGAAGCAAAATTCTTAACATCAGAATTTCATTTTCTTTGTAGTTCTCTGGAGATCTAAGCTTGTCCTGTTTAAGAATTCCATAATGCTAAGGATTTTCATGAAATGTTATGTATACTTTACATATATAAGAAATTATTAATTTATCGTCTTTAGGATGATTAACTATGGCAATTATTAGTATCACTCACATACTTTAGGCGACTGTTAATCGAAAGTGGAAGGGAAGCCTCAACCACCTACTCTAATTTAAGGAAGGAAAGTAAAATGTAAATTTGAGCCTTGAGTAAAGCAATACAATTTGTCCAGAATTCATTTTAATTAGAATATAATGAATAGATAATATCCCTTAAATAAATCAAAGTAAGAAATATTCTCTTAGCCAACATTGAAAAGTTAAATTAATCATGATTCAAAAACAGATAACAATAGTCCTAAAAATGTATTTCATTTCTTTGAATGCAAATTTGAAATATTTGAACTATTATAATTGTGTTGCTTAATTTAGGCTATTATAAATATAATATAATTATAAATATAAATACTATGCTAAAATGTATATTTTATATGTATATGAAGAAAAAAATCAAAAGGCATTTGAATTCTTCTTAATCTTTGTCTTACCAGCCATTGACCGCTAGATGGCACCTCGTATTTGGCAACCATCACACTTCTTTATTTCTAGAGCTTAAAATAACTCTAGCTACACGTCAGTTCTGACAGAGCAAAAATTAATCTTGTCGCACTCAGACATGAAACACTTTCCTGTCAGATAAATTTAAAATATATGGGGTTTCGGTTCAATGAGAAAATATCAGTATTATTTATTATTTATATTTTGTTTTCCAAAAATTTGTGAGACTTAAAATTTCTTAAATGAGATAAGTGATATGCATTTGTGTGAAATAAATATTGGGAGTATATTTCCCTAAGTATGCTCCACTCTTGAAGCATTACTGTTGTGCTGCTTTGGCCAAGTTAAGATCATATTTAAAGTAGTTGTTCTAAATTTAGACAAACCAACTGTGACCAACACTACACAGTAACTTACTTTCTTGTTTTGGTCTTCAACAGATCTTTGTAAACAATATGTTTATGATAAAACTCTATGAATGTGTGTCTTAATATATTACAGGTTATCTTTTCAGAAAAGTTTATTATGAAATAAAAATTAAAAATAAGCTTGCTATATAAATAAATACCCAATTAAGTACCTAAAAAGATGAAAAAATCCAAGTGATTATACATTCACGACCTTCAATGAATCAAAACCACAAGAATTGATTTAACACAAATAATTGAGTGGAGGTGGTAAAACAGGAATATTATTCTTTCAAGTTTTAACAAAAAAAAACTTAAATATTTATCTTTTTGTATGGTTGTGTGTTTTCATACTGAGGGATAATTCAGTTGTCCTCCAGCTGAGAAAGGAGATGGTCCTCCTGCCTTCAAAACAATCGCCATGTTCTCTTGGCTTTCCTTTTTCTTTCATCTATAATTTTGTCTTTCCTTACTCTGCCCTCTTGCTGTGTTTGCTTTGTGACTTCTCATTCTACCCAATTTTAGGTTTTTCTTATTCAATCCCCACATGCTTCTAGAGGACCAAGAGTTCAGCTGATAACATATGCCCTCTTTATACTTCTCATTCTTATCTAGATTCCTCTGCTGAAATGTGGATTTGATTTCCAATTGTTGATTGAATATGCCACCTCTATTTTTTGAAAATAACAAAATCATTACATACAAAAGTGAACTTTTATCTTTCTATGCAACCTGCCTCACCATTTTGAATGGCACACCCAACTTACTCAATTCAGAAACTTGGAATTTGTCACAGTTCTTACGTCCAGTGACATCTGATTGTGATAATGTCTGTCTTCCTCTTCTAAATATCTTACACCTAATCCCTTCCCTTTACACTATTCACACTCTTAGTTTTTACTAGTAGTGCTTTCCTTTCTATTTTATCATCTTTCTGCCCCTCCCATCTCTGTGATGAACTTACATGATTCTTGTCCTTTTAATCCTAGATCTAACCCCAGCCTCTGGTCTTTGTGCAATGAGTTTGTTTCCTCTCCAGGGTTATACTACTATAAAAAGCTCCTTTGATGTGGCCAGATAGACCCAACCTGACACTGGATTGGTGCCATCATACAATGGGCAACTGGATTTTGTCTGGTCATGAAATTAATTGCAAAAAATGGATGTAAATTAATTTCTAAGAATAATGGATGAGTAATGTAATTAGAAAAATGCCAAAATGGAGCTGGGGAGATGGCTCAATGGGTCAAATGTTTATCAGTTTTGTTCCCCCACACTCATGTTTCATAGTCCACTCATGTTTCTGAGATGAGCACCCAGCCAAGCACAGTTTATGGGAGGAAGGGATTTATTTCAAGCTTAAAGATACCAGGGAAGTTCCATCAATGTCAGAAGAAGCTGGTTCCCATTTGTAAATCCAAGCAGAGAGAGAAACCACCACCAGCCAGCAAACACTAAAAAGCAGCAAGCACGAAGTGGCAGTGACCAGGACCCCAGAGCTCAACGTCTCTGCACACTTTGGGGCTGGAATTCCGATCTGTCCCCAAACACACCTTTGCGCTAGAGACCCACCCCTAGTGACACCTCTTCCAGCCAGGCACCTGGAGATACAAGTTACAAGCTTTGCTAGAACACCTGAGTTTATGGAGACATACATTTGCCGCACATGTGAAAGCCAGATGTGGAGTGGTTCAGACAAGAGATTCCTTGCTGTTTTTTCTGGCTAATCTAGCTGAAACAATAAGTTCTAGCTTTGGGAGAGAGACTCTGTTTCAAAAACTAAAAAGAAGAGACTTGAGAAGATAGTTGACATCTTCTTTTGACTTCCAAATGCATGCACACACATACACACATAAACTTTCATACATGTTTATCTACAGAAATGCAAACATTCCACATACACAATGAAAAATGCAAACTGCACACAGTGATTCTCACGGTCAAGCACTTTCATTGCTACTTTACTTGTTCCCATTGAAGTGCCTTTGTTAGACCGTGTTCTTAACTAGGTGCTAGGATACCTGATGGACATATATTGCTTGTATGTGTACCCTTTGGTAGACAGGAGGATTCTTGATATTAGAAATGCATACTATTTAACTTTGAATATCAAATACGTCATGTCATATCAGGGATATACCAGGTAAATATGACTTAAGGTTGATACATTGCCACTGCTGTACATATATGCCTACTTAGGTGGCAATGATAGTATAAAAATATCCTACTAACATGTTATAATATCAAGTTCAATATGAAAGAGGAATCATATCTTTGACATTTTTTTCTGGTGACAACACTAATTAATTCATTTGAAAATAGTACCTATTAAATCAGTCTTGTGGCTAGAGAGGTTGCCCAATGGTTAAGTTACTGGTCTGCAAAGTATAATGACCAGGTACCCAGTACCTATATGAAGCCATGTGCACAAAGTGGCACATGTGTCTGGAGTTTACTTGCAGTGGCTGGAGACCCTGGCATGCCCATTCTCTCTCTCTCTCTCTCAGTCTCTCATCTCTCTACTTGAAAATATATATATAATATATTAAATAGACATATTAAATATATTAAATAGTCCCATGCCAACTTTTACTTGCAGAGTATGTTGATATCATATGTCTTCATGTCTAGCTCAGAAAAGTATTTTAAAAGTTGGTGTAATATATGAAGTGGATAGAAGAAAAGCATTAAATCTGTAAAGAGGTTTTGGGATGAAGTTTACTTGGCATAGTGTTTGCATAGCATGCACAAAGCCCTGAGTTTCATTCCCAACATAGCATTTTTTAAAAAGTGAGTGTGGGGTTGTTATATCTCTGTTTGAGAGTGAGGAAGCCTTGTCTCAGCTAGTAGGTGGGCTTAACTGAGAACCAGGGTCTGAACTCTCTACAGTTACCAAAGCTCTACTGAGTCAGAAGCTCCAAGCTTTTGGTCTCCATGAGTTCAAAGAATAAATCTCACAATCAAGAAAGATGAGGTTTTTCTTAACTGATAATTTTTATACTTGATCATAATGTAATTTGATCATTAGCCTTTCCCAATGTCTTATTTTCTTCCCCATTTCACTACTTCCTTTCACTGAACTCTTTCTTCCTACGTAGTCCCTCTTTTGTCTTGATAACTTTTTTTTTTGTCTACCTCCATCATCCATGTTTCAATGTTGATGAGCTCCATATTGGAAAGGTCTTGTGGATTTGATGACCATTTGCTGCAAGGTCATGAAGTAATAGACATGTAGCCAGAAGACAGAGTGCCAAGTTATTCCTTTCCATGTCTTCTGGTTCTTCCCACTCTTTCTTCCCTCTCTTCTGCAATATTCCTTCATTCTTGGAAGCATGGTAAAGATGTATAAGCCCTAAATACTCAACTGCCACTTATTGTCAGCACTTCGATGCCTTTGGCGTCTTCACAGCAGTCACTGTCATCTGCAAAAGGAAGCCTGTCTGACCAAAGGTGAGAGCAGCCTCGTCAAACTAAAAAGTTACTTCTTTACATGGAAACTGACTACCAAGTCAATAGGGTTAGAATGGGAGAACAATCTCTGTCAGGTATACATCTGACAGAGGGTTAATACCTAAAACACACAAAGTGCTCAAAAAACTAAACAATGTAAGAGCAAAGTACCCAATCAAAAATTGGCTATGGGGGCTGGAAAGATGGCTTAGTGGTTAAGCACTTGCCTGTGAAGCCTAAGGACCCCGGTTCGAGGCTCGATTCCCCAGGACCCATGTTAACCAGATGCACAAGGGGGTGCACGGATCTGGAGTTCGTTTGCAGTGGTTGGAAGCCCTGGTGCGCCCATTCTCCCTCTCTTCCCCAACCCTCTCTCTCTCTCTGTCTTTCTCTCTCTGTCTGTTGCTCTCAAATAAATTTTTAAAAAAGGCTATGGTATTACCAAACAGAAATTTCTCAAAGAAAGAAATTTTAAGTTGAAAATTCTTAAGCATCAGTGAAATGCAGAATAAAACGGCTTTGAGATTAAATCTCACTCCAGTCAGCATCACTATGATTAACCAAAAAAAAAAAAAAAAAAATCAAATGACAATAAACACTGGTGAAGTTGTGAAGAAAAGGAAAGTCTTACACATTGTAGGTGGGAACATAAACTGGTACAACCACTATGGTAATCAGCCTGGAGGCTTCTCAGAAAGCTAGAAGGAGATCTAACATGAGATCTACCTGTACTACTCCTGGACATATTCCCTAATGACCCTGTGGTCTACTCCAGCAACCACACTTGTTTAGCTAAGTTTACAGTGCCTCTACTCACAAAAGCTAGGGAATGGAATCAACCTATATGTCTGTCAACTGATAAACGGACAGTGAAAGTGTTGTACATATACACAATTGAATCTTACTCAGCTGAAGACATAAATGAAATTTACAGGAAGATGAGTAGCCATGGAAAATATATACTAGATGAGGATACTCAGAAAGTCAAATGCTACATGTGTTCTCTAGTATGCAGATCCACACTTCAAAAGATAAGATTTGAAGAAGAAACTTTATTGAAAAATGACAGAGGCAAAGGAATAAACTCTCTGGAGCACAGAATGGTTCCTGAAAATTGGTTACAATGAGTTTATTTGTGTTGGGGTTAATTATGCTTTCTGGCAGGAAAAATGAATTGATCTTTAAAATTATTGGTGAGAGATGTGTAAAAGTGAAGTTCTGGCCCAGTTGTTAGTCCTCACCAGGAGTTTGTGTGTCTGCTTGGTAACCAGGCACTGCGGATGTTCTTCTTTGTCTCTGTGACTTAGCCCATGGCATGGAGCAGGAGGGTTCAGTGACCAGTGGAAAGCTTTGCAAGGGAGAAGTAAAACAGAATCAGAAATGATAAACAAAGATAGCTTCATAGGGATTTGTTAGAGCCTTCCCTGCCAAGAGTGATTTTGTTATTTTCCCCAGAACCCTATCTTTCCTCTTAACTGTGGTAAAGGAGTAGAAACATACACAGAGTGAGACTCTTACTCTCAAGGGCCGTTCTTTAACTACCTACTCTCAATCAGTGATAAAAGATTATCATTCTTGTAGCAGGAAGTGGAGACAAGAGGGTCATCCTTGGCTAAATGACAAGTTTCGATGTCAGCTAGGGCTAGATTAGAACCTGTCTTAAAATAAATAAATAAATAAGACTTTACACATGGTCTCATTTTATGGCCTTAGTTCCCATAAATATTACAGGGAGTTACTTTATTATTAACAGTGGAAAATCTTGGTGTTAATAATTTATTTCATGTATTTCTTAACTTATGTTTTTATGCATATATGTGCATGTTTGTCTGTTTGTTTATATGCCGCTTCTCAGTCCAACCAGCAGAAAGGAACAATGCTGCAAAACGTTCTTCTCAAAGCAGTTTATTCAGGAACCTTTTCCACATGCAAAGAAAGAAAAAAATGAACCCCGAGCCCTTCCCAGTCCATCCTTTAATCCCTAGCCTGCACCACTCAGAGTCGTAAGTCTCTTCAATAGGCTCACGTCAGTAAAACATCAGATGGTCTGATCTTGCATAGTCTGCGCAGTGCACACTGCAGGCGTGGCTATTCAGGGGTGTATAAGGAAGTCAGGTGCAAATCATATGACTTGGCAGCTGTCCTGGGCGCCATCTTGGAATGGCTGCCACACCCGCTCCCTACAACTCCCCCTTTTTTTATTGTTTATGGCAGACAGAATGCCTGTCTTGGGTTGCCCCCTGCGACAATACTCCTTACCTGTCATGGGGAGTCAAACAGCATTGGTTTAATCCCTGTCTTAGGTTGGTAGCACGTCCAGGGAGTCTTACCCATCTTTGACTACTTCTCTAGCATGCCAAGCCACACTTGAGGAGATTGTTCCATCTCCATAGCTGCAAATGCTTGTATAAGCAAGGCTTGATTCTTTTGTTGGCGAACTCTCATGTTACATATGCACCAGAACACTAGGCAACTGATGAGGAGCAGGCATAGGTCTAACTGCCCCCCCTCAGTCCAGCCCATTCCTTCAGATGAGACATTGCTTGAAGAATCCAATTGGTTAATCCCGAAGCTAGAGATGCATCCACCCTGGTTGAATTTATGTGGACAATGGACTGTCGCAGTTCCCTCAGCTTGGTATCCAGCTCACGAGACCAATTACCTATAAGATAGCTAGAAAGCTCTCTGGAAAGATTACCAGCAGCACTTGCATTATGGAAAGGAACAGAGGTTACACACAAGCCTGGATAACGCCATTGGCACCCTAGCTGTGCTAACTCCATCAGCCTCTGTAAAAGGGAGCCCACCTGGGCTGTGCACGAATACTTATATTGCCCTTGGCAACAAAAGCAGGCCAAACTCCACGCATTCAAGTTGCATTTGCCTAAGTGGGGTTTTTAAAGGGCGAATCAAACCAAGCTCCAGTTTGATTATACAATTGAACACATGAGCTATCATGAGAAATATTAGTCACTAATTGAAAACACAAAACCCCCTTCAACTGCAATGTCAGAGGATCTTGCACCGGAGCAACCTCTCCATCCCAAGGTAAATAAGGCAACTGTAAGGAAGTATTGCTAACAAAAAATCTAGGAAAACTTGTGCAGAATGTATCAAAGGAATAGGCTTAGGAAACACTGACAATATACTCCATCGTAATTCATCACTCTTTATCATGGGAAGCATCCACATCAGCAGGAGCACTTTCATGGCTAGCATGATCACAATCTTCAGACTGCACAACTCTGGTAAGTCACTCTGGAACCCAAATCGGCTGTCGTTGATCCTGGGGAAACACACAAACAGAACCTCTCACCCAGAGCAACACGGGATCTGGGCCATTCCAGCAGCCTGTCAACACATCCTTCCACATTACCCTGCCTTTATTGGAGGAATCAGGATCAGCATGACGATCGACAGCAGAGCGCCCCTGCTTATCTTCGGTCAAAAATTTTAGGGTAAAAAGGGCAATAGCTAATCTTTCCCTTGGCATACGGCCCGAGGCAGTTCCCCCTCTTTTTTTAAAAAGACATTCTTTAAGGGTGCAATGAGCTCGCTCAATAATTCCTTGTCCTTGGGGATTGTAAGGCAATCCATGATTAAGATGAACTCCCATCATTTTACAAAAGGATATAAAAGAGGCAGAAGTATATGCAGGCCCGTTATCAGTTTTTAATTCTTTAGGCATGCCCCAAGCACTCCAAGCTTCAAAACAATGTGCAATAGCATGTCGTGCCTTCTCTCCTGAATGCAGGGAGGTGAACATAGCACCTGAAGCAGTATCTATAGAAACATGAATATATTTTAACTTCCCAAATTCAGACAAATGGGTTACATCCATTTGCCACACATGTAGAGGGTGCAAACCTCGAGGATTGACCCCTACACTTACTTGTGGTAAAAATGGAGCACAGGACTGGCATGATTTAACAATGTCTCTCGCTTCCGCACGAGAAACACCAAAGCGTGAAGACAGGGTCTTAGAATTTACATGAAACTGTGTATGAAAATTTCGGGCCAAATCAACAGAAGAAGAGGCTAAGAAAACCATACAGGCCTTGGAAACTTTATCCACTGCATCATTTCCTTCAGCCAAAGGTCCTAGCAATCCAGTATGAGCACGAATATGTTGTACAAAAAAGGGTGACATCCTATTCCAAGTTAGTATTTGTAGTTTGGCAAGCAACTCTCCAATAATAGATTTCAAATTAATCTTTCCTACTATTTCCAGGGATTTAAGAATATTTACAACATATTGACTATCAGATATTAAATTGAAGGAATTATGAAATTTTTCAAAAACAGTAATTACTATTTGCAATTCAATAACTTGAGGTGAGGCTGGAGGGAACTCTACTACAACTGGCTGAGATCCATTAACCATATATGCTCCACATCCTGTTTTTGAACCATCAGTAAAAATGACAGGACACTCTGCCAATGGATCCACACGAGTAACACGAGGAAAAACCACAGGATGCATACTAATTGTAAAATAGGATCTTTTGAAAATGATTATCTATAAGACCATTAAAAGAACATCTTAAAACTGCCCAATCATCCACGGTTGCTGACAACACTTCAACATGAGCTGAAGTATAAGGAACATACAAAATTTCTGGTTGAGTTCCAAAATATTGGATACATTGTTGTATACCCATCATGGCCAGCTGGGCTACAGCTGTTGGGTAATTAGTAAGTGTTTTTGCTGGTGAAATCTTAGGATGCACCCAAAATAGGAGGGACCCTTGCCATAACACTCCTGTAGGCTGACATTCAGTTTGTAAAATGCAAAATACTATGGCCTTAGCTTCATCTCTACGCCTAAGGGCAGCCTTTTGTATACTCTTTTCCACTAATTGCAAAGCTGCTCGAGCTGCATCAGTAAGTTGTCTTGGGGAATTTAAATCTGAATCACCTGGCAGGATATCATATAATGGTTGCAGTTGTTTATTGGTCAGAGAAAGATTAAGGCCTAACTCATTGAATATCCCCTAATAATTTTTGAAAATCATTCAAGGTGCGCAGTCCATCTGTACGAATTTGAACCTTCTGAGGAGTTACTTGTTCTGTTGTTATTCTAGTTCCTAAATAATTTACTACAGAATCCTTTTGCACCTTTTCTGGGGCTACAACCAAATGTTTCCTTTTCAATTGTAAAATAACAAAACTATAAGTTTCATCAAGCATTACATCCGTGGGGGCAGCTATAAGAATATCATCCATGTAATGGTAACATTTAGCCTTGGGGAATTTTTCTCTAACCTCTTTTAAAGCATCATCAACATATAACTGACACATGGTAGGGCTATTTGCCATTCCCTGTGGCAAAACAACCCATTCATATCTTTTATCAGGTTCTGCATGATTCAAAGAAGGACCTGTAAAGGCAAATCTTACTGTATCCTTTTGATGCAATGGAATGGAAAAGAAACAATCTTTAATATCCAAAATCAAGTGGCTCATGATAGCGGTTACTTTGGGCATCCTGAAATACAGGAAAACACTGAGCTCGTAGCTCCCGCCAAACCTCGGGGTGCAAACTCCGTCCCAAAACTCCATTAGGAGCATACGGAGGCAGATGCGGCGGTCCTGGTGCTGAAGGTTCTACTTTTAGTTTCACCCTTCCTAAACTTTCAGCTATGCTTTCAAGCTCGTCTTCAGAGACCTCCTCATCAGCAGAACTCTCAGCAGCCTCAGATCTCTGTGACCGCTCCTCTCAACTGCTCCAACGCGTCTGTGCCCTTTTCTAGTTCTGCTCCACAGCCCTCCTTATCCTCTATACAATTCCTAACTAGCTCCCAAACTGGCAGCACCCCGGTCAGCAGTATGCCCTGCTCTTCAGCAAACTTTAAACCCTTCCCTAGCTTCTCCCAACTGGGTGCCGTAAGACGTCCTGATACTGAAAACCAGGGCGCAACTTCATCAACCCCCCGTAAAAATTTCTCAACAGTAGCTTTCTTAAGGCCAACTCCTTTTGCTTTTAAAAGACTTCGGAGGGCCTGACTGACTGAACTGGCAGAAGATGTACTTCCCATAGTGCTTGTGCAATTTGTCCCTCAATCGGGAACCTTATTGTCTCTTGCCGAGATCTTGCCCTCGTCCCACTTACCTGGGAACTTACCAGCTAGCTGCCCTGACTGCGATGAGTTCTGAACGTCCCCGTACGGGCCACCACTTGTCGCTTCTCAGTCCGGCCAGCAGAAAGGAACGACGCCACACAACGTTCTTCTCAAAGCAGTTTATTCTGGAACCTTTTCAGCATGCAAAGAAAGAAAAAAATGAACCCCAAGCCCTTCCCAGTCCGTCCTTAAATCCCTAGCCTGCACCACTCAGAGTCTGCCGTGTAAGTCTCTTCGTCAGATGGTCTGGTCTGATCTTGCATAGTCGACGCAGTGCGCAGTGCTGCGGACGTGGCTATTCAGCGGTGTGTAAGGAAGTCAGGTGCGAATCATACGACTTGGCAGCCGTCCCGGGCGCCATCTTGGAATGGCTGCCACACCCGCTCCCTACGTTTATACATATATAAGGAGGCCAGAAGTCAACCATCAGTGTAATCCTCTGTAAATCCATCCACAAGGGTAAGAAAGGGTCTCTCATTGGTCTGGAGCTCTGATCAGGCTAGATTGCCTGGCCATTAAGTTCCAGGTTTCATCCTGTCTCAGCTTCTCTAAGCTGGATTGCATCATGGCTCCTGGCATTTACATGAGCACTGAGAACTGAACTCAGGTCCTCATGTTTGTGTAGCAAGCACTTGGTCAGGAAAAGGTAAGGAAAAAATCATTGCCTACAAGAAATATACTTGAAATAAAGACAAGTGGAGAGCATAAATTTAAAGATAATGAATATTGTGTTATTATGTGAAGTCACAAAGACAAGTAAATATTAGTATCAGAGTATATTTCAGAGGCCAGAATGATGATGAGAAAAATAACTTCATATTGGTAAAGAGGAACTTCATTAAGAGCACACAACAGTCCTCCTTAGTAATACAGCTCATGGACAGAAGTCCAAAATCAATTTTTTAAAACACTGGTTAGATATCATGGAAAGTGGAGTTTCAAAGGGAGCTGGGGGGAGGGAGAGAATTACCATGGGATGTTGTTTATAATTATGGATGTTGTCAATAAAAATATTTAAAAATGAACAAATAAAAATAAAAATACTAGGTAGAACTGTAGTATTATTTAGGCAAATGCACAATTTAGAATACAGGTTTAACTAAAATACTCAGTAATTACTAACTAGCATAAGTAGAAAAAACATACTGTGGATATGGACAACTTGAATCCTTCAACTAACATGACATTTAAGGGCACCACATATTTTTAGAAAAGGTACAAGGCACATTGTTTCTGCATGTGCACAGAACCAAACTAGAGCATACTATAGATTATAAAACAATTTCAGTAATTATAAAAAAATCATATCATACAAAATACAGTCTCTGATTGTCATAGGCAAAGGGTAGTCATCAGCAGACAGTTCTCTTTTAGATCTCCAAAGACAGGAATACTAAATAGCACACTTCCAAAGAATCTATTGGATGATGAAGAAATTTAAAGTACATTGGACTATTAGACAATACTTTGAACTAGATAGACTGATACTCCATGGACCAAAATTTATAAGATATTAGAGCAGTGTTTGTTGGCACTAGAATGATAATGATGATATTTAACTTACAATTACATAATCGTGGGCTAGAGGTACTCAGCTAACAGCATTTTTAAAAAATATTTTATTTATTTACTTAAGGAAAGAGAGGCAGATAGAGAGAATGGCCATACCAGGGCCTCTAGCCACTGATATGATCTCTAGATGCATGTACCACATTACATATATGGCTTTACATGGGTACTGGGAAATCAAACCTAGGTCATTAGGCTTTGCAGGCAAGCACCTTAACCATTTAGCAATCTGTCCAGCCTTGCTAATATCATTTTACTTAATACTCTCAGAAAGATTAAAAAGAGGATATCCATATTTTCACATATGACAATAATCAGGTCTCAGAGATTAAACACTTACTCCTGTTCTCAGGAGGAGGATAAGAAAGTTACAGAGCAAGAATTTCTAATCCTCTTCAGTGTACTAAGGTAATGGTCTTTCCATTTTGACATAGTCACTCTTTTGTAACTCTCCAAATGCACACTGTAGTTCTTTGCATTTTTCAAATACTGTTTCCATTACTTAGGAAGAATTTTCCCCTTCTTTGCTTATAAGTTCTTACTCAACCTTCAAGATTCAACATCTCAGGAGAAATATCTAAAGATGAATACTTTGTCAGTTATATTAAAAACATAGATGACAGATTATACTCACTAACAATAAAATACCTAGCCATATAAGACTAGATAAGAACTTCTCAACTAGGTAATGTAATTTTTCTAAAGATCTGCAGCAAATTTATGTCTAATCTAGAGGGAAATAATAGGTGCAAGCTTGAGCTCACAAAAAATTCCAAATATTTGAAAAGTGGCAACATTATGAGGTTGAGGATAATAAAACCAGCTATTTGAATTTACACCCAAGGAGACAGAGTAATAGAATTATTAAAAAGGACTTTAAATAAGTACAATTGATATTGTAAAGGAGGAAGGAGTTTTAAAAACAGGTAAATAAGCAAAACTTCTTATATTAGAAGCAAATATCTTTATATTTTAAATCGGAAACAAATACTTCTTAACAAATATTTCCATGAATTAAAGAGCTACATGGTTTTCTACTTTTTTTACTACTCTATTTTTTTAAACTTATTTCAGTCTTGAATGTTGGAAAATGTAAAGGGAGAAATCATATGATAGTAAGAGAGGTCACAGAAGTCAAATAAAAATCTAGCCATGTCAGCTTTAGTAACAAAATTAAAGCCTGGGGTGAGTAATGTTTCAAATCTTTTAGGAAGCAATGGTGGAGAAAGAACAGTAAAAGATAAGAAGAAAAAAGAAACAAATGAGGACACTAATTTCTCTCATTCATCTCTTTCCCAGCTCAGATCAAGTTTCTGAAACTATAGGAAATCATTTTTGTAAATCTTAAGTTGTCTGAGATCCACTTGCAGGGAAAGAGTGAGATGTCCAATTACGAACGTGTTCTGCTCTTTGTTAGGTGATGACCAGAGTGATGTGTTGATTCTTGTCTTCAAGTGCCACTTAGGCTGTAATCAGTACAAGTTTCACATCTCATCCAGAACCCTTCCCACTTCTGTCATGTTTATTCTTCAGAATCTTAAGCCAAAACCTTGGCAGAATGTATAATGTTGCACATGGAGAACCTGAAACAGGAAAAATATCAGTGACCTCCTTAATCTTGACTTTGCCTCATCTCCTTGACAGACGATAATAAGAAATGAAATATTTCATGTCACATTTATAAAGCCTGCAGCTTGCAATCATATAACAGAGAATCAGTTATACTTGAAGGCTTAGTGCCCCTGCATGGTCACAAGTGATGATAAAGACAAAAGAAAGTAACGATTTCCAACTTATATGCAATTCCTTCACTCTGCACCATATAAATGCTATTCTTTTCCAGGTGTTTTGCACTTCATAACTTATATATAACAAATCTCTACAGATTAAGTAATCATTTCTTGGGTTAATTTTATATAATAATTTAATGGGTTCTAAAGTACTTATGATAGCATTCCTGACAAATTGTAAATATTCTTTTTCATTGTAGTTCTAAAGGTACTTAGAAATATAGGCTTTCTTAGGCCTAGATCATCTTCTTAAAAAGATGTTAAATAGAACCTTCTGTTTCCACCACCTGGGAAGTGACTGTGCACAGTGGCATTTGTGACTGTGGAAATCAAAGTCATTGGCTTTGTACTTGTGTACAAAAAGTGGTGATTTGTGGCATAGGCTTCTGAGATGGTAAAATGTTTCACTTATAACTGTATGATTTTGACCAACTCAGTTTAATTTTCTAAGTCTAAATTCATCCATTATCTAATTTATATTTGGCTTTAAGAATTTAGGTAATACTATAATTATAGTGTCTACCAAGATACTTGGCTCAGAAAAAGAACTTAATAGCCTGCCTGCCCTGTCAGACCTTATCACTATGGATGGGTCTTTTCCTCTCTGGCATGCCCCCATCAGGTATTACGGAACCCTTACACTATAATCCCTCTCCTTTGTATCTTTCTTGGTCTCCCAGCTGTGTAAAGTCACTTTGGTGAGGCCACAGTTTCCCAGAACCCTCCTGTCCTGTGTGCTTCACACATGCTATTCCCACCCACTTTGTTAACCTGCACTATGCTGGGTGAGTCCACTTTTCCCATCACCTCTTGCCCTGCACAACTCCTGATCTTCTAGGTCTGCTGTACTATTGTTCCTTTCAAGTTCATTCTCCTAGTCTGCCCCAGCTGTACTCGTGGGTAAGTGCATACCATCCCATTCATTGTGCCATCACACATCTGCCACACTGTAGCACAGTGTGTAACATGGCACCCTCCCCCTATGTCCTCCTCTTCCCTGCTGCCTATGAGCGCCACTGTGTGTACAGGATTCTCCTCTGTCTTTACTGCTAGCTACCTTCTTGAGGCTTGTCCTTCCTAACAAATGGCATATTTTCAGATGGGCAAATGCTTACATAAAACAAGTAACACAGAAAAACAAAGCTAAGTACCAAGTTTCAGGCCTCCTAGGAGATGTCTATCCAAATACAAGAGGCAAAAAGAACATCAACAGAACAATGTAAGTATACCCATATCATATTATATTCAAAACTTTAAATACACAGAACAAAGAGAGGATGCTGAAAGCCACAAGAAGAGAACAATAGGTTACATACAAAGGCAGGCCCTTCAGAATAACAACCATTTTTTAATGGAAACTCTAAATGCTGAAAGGTCTTGGAATTATGTATTCTACAGCAAAACAACAACAACAACAACAAAAAAAAAAAAACAGCTGACACCCAAAACTACTACATCCACCAAAATTATATCTAATACTAGATGGACAAAGAAAAGTCTTTCATGAAAAAAGCCATCTAGAGAAATTTATGTTCACTAAGCTAGGTCTACATAGGATACTGGAAGGTATACTTTAGACTGAGAAGAAAAACATATTCATGAGGTTAGAGATAAAAATAATAATGTATGTTAGATCAGTGGTCAAGGAAATGAATACCAAGACAACACTAATACCATAAAATCAGCAACATGACTTCAATAATAATTGTGAATATTAATGCTCTCATTTCTTCCAATTAAAAGGCATAGACTAACAGAATGATTCAGACAGAGTCTATGTCTTTGCCATCTTCAAGAAGCTCAAGTCACTATCAAAGGCAGACACTACCTGTTGCAGTCTGGTTCACATTATTGGTTGAAATCACCCAACCAAGAGCAGCTTGTGGGGAAAAGAGGTTTATTTTGGCTTGTAGGCTCGAGGGAAAGTTCCACAATGGCAGGGGAAAATGATGGCATGAGAAGAGGGTGGATATCACCCCCTGGTCAACATAAGGTGGACAATAGTAACAGGACAGTGTACCATACACTGGCATGGGGAAACTTGCTATAACACCCATAAGCCTGCCCCCAACAATACACCGCTCCAGCAGGCATTAATTCCCAAATCTCCATCAGCTGGGAACCTAGCATTCAGAGCACATAAGTGTATGGGGGACACCAGAATCAAACCACCATACTACCTTAGTGTCAAAGGACAGGAAATGGTATGCAAACAAATGAAATAAAAAAAAATCAGACATTGCTATTCTGATATCTATCAAAATAGTCAGGAAAGAACACATTATACTGATCAAAAGTACAACCCACTGAGTGTACAACTAGATATTAATTAATAAGATAAACTACTGAAAGTGATCAAACAATATGCTGTTAAACAATGAAGAGATTAAAGATACACTACAGAATAATGAACAAGTCGCTGAAGAAATTAAGGAGGAAATAAATTCTAGAATCCAATGTAACATAACAGACAAAAACTTATGAGATACAATGAAGGTGATTCCAAGAGGGAAGTATATCTCTAAGTACTTACATCAGGGAATCAGTGAGATACTTTAAGTATCCTTATTTGTGGTAAATATGATTCAATATATAAGAAGACTAAAGACCACATATAAACACATGGGGGGAGGGGAAAAGAGAGAGATAACAAACAAATGAACAAAACTTTCCCAGAGCTGAAAAACATCCTTAGCAATCTGACAGGATACAAAAATCCACGTAAAAAACTGTAGCTTTTATTGAAAACAATGAGAAACAGACACAGAAAGAAATCAGGGAAAAAAACTGCTTCACAATAGCCATAGAAATACTTTGGAATAAACCTAACGTTGTGAAAGAGCTATACAATGTAAATTATAAAACTCTGGATACAGAAATTAAAGAAGACACAAGAAAATGAAAAGTACTCTCATACTGATGGACTGGAGGAATTAATATCTTAAAGACTGATATCCTACTAAAGCAATCTACAAATCCAATTCAATACCAATCCAAATTATAGCACCATTCTTAGTGGAAATAGAAAAACAGTATCAAAACTTATGTGGAAGTACAGAACTTTCAGGATATCCAAACATATCCTCAACAACAATAATTATACTATAAAGTTATCACCATCCCTATTTTCAAGTTACACTACAGAACTATAGCATCAATTCACCATGATACTAGCATAAAAGTAGTTTCATTTATTAATGGAGTAAGATAGAAGACTCTGATATCAATCAATATCAAAAATATAGCCTCATGAATTTTGACAAAATAACCAAAAAATTACACATCGGTCAGTCTGGGCTAGAGTGAGACCCTACCTTGAAAAATCAAAAAAAAAAAAAAAAAATCATGGTACTTAGCCACCAAGTAGATGCAAATTAATCCTGCCTTGGCTAGCTACCAAATTACCACATAAGTGACTAGTATGTGCCTATCCCTAAACTTGACATATAAACTACTCCCTCTGAGGCTCAGGAAAATTTGCATAGAAGAGAAGGAGGAAAGAATGTAAGAGTAGGAGGATAAGTAATGGAGCTGCACAATGCTGTATTCTAGAACCAGAAGACTGCTAAACTCATAAACTCAACAGATGTAGCTTTCTGCACATGATTGCACCTGTCAATGACTCATAGGTGAAGGAGGGGCCCTTTAGATCACACACCTCCCAGAGTTAACAGTAGAAACTGATGCTGTCTGGGAAGGGAAAAGCATGTCCTTTGGGGGGGGGGGGCATCTGAGGATTTCCTCTTCTCCAGTAAATAGTGACACACCCATGATTATGCAAGCTATCAAAACTTAAATCAGTGAGTGAAAAATAAAATAAGCAAGGAATTGAAATAGAATGGAGAACTAATGGGGAAAAGAAGGGTTTTTGTAGGAAGGGAAAAGGAAAGATAGAATGTGAATGGAGGGATAAAATATTTCTTATTAATGTATGAAACTGTCAATGTTTTTTATAAGGGGAGAGGAAGAAGGAGATGGATGGTGTAAAGAGTAATTGTGGGATAGGGAGTATTCAGTTATTTTTTTCTATAGGCTTGGATAAAATGCCCAACTATAAGCCTAATAAAAGAAAGGGGTTTGTATGTTTGTTTGTTTGTTTGTTTGTTTTCAAGGTAGGGTCTCACTCTATCCCAGGCTGGCCACCTTTGAACCCATAATAATACTCCTACCTCTCCCTCTCAAGTGCTGAGATTAAAGACATGACCAGCCATGCCTATTTTGAGGTTCTTTTCTTAAAAATATATTTATATTATTTATTTTTATTTATTTATTTATTTATTTATTTGAAAGAGGCAGAGAAACAGACAGGTGAGAGAGAGAGAGAGAGAGAGAGAGAGAGAGAGAGAGAGAGAGAGAGAGGGAGGGAGCGCAACATTGCACCAGGGCCTTCAGCCACTGAAAACAAATTCCACACACATGCTCCCCACCTTGTGCATCTGGCTTATGTGGGGCCTAGGGAATCAAACCTGGGTCCTTTGGCTTTGTAGGGAAGTGTCTTAACCACTCAACCATCTTGCCAGCTCTAGGGTTCTTTTTGAAGTTACAGTTTTGATAGAAAGTCTATCATAGCAGGGACAACAAGACAGGAGCAGACAGCTGGTATCACATCATCATATCAGCAGAAAGGAAGCAGAGATAGTACTGCAAGTAGAGATAGACTATCGCACCTCAAGTCACACCCCCACCCCAGTGACATACTACCTTCAGCTAGGCTCTACCTTCTAAAGGTTCTACAGACTTCTCAAACAGTGCCACCAACTGGGGATTATGATTACGTATTCAAACATATGAGACATGAGGGACATTTTCTATTCAAATTACAGCATATGTCAGATTAAAATGGTTTTATATACATGTATTAAAGTGTCAACACTTTTAAAAATGATAAAATAAAAAGTAGTTAATAAAGCTTATGAATATCACTAGCACTAGTACATTACTAAAGTTACCATTTACCTCCTTAATGTGGTTCCTCCTAGTAACAAAAAGTGTTCTTTTTCATAAGTATTACCATGACTTGGGACAATTTCTTTATTCCTCCAGTCTAGGGATTTGGCTACTGTTACCTCACAGTTCTTGGCATAATGGAAATTTCCATGGATCTGTAAGCTTCAATAAATATGCCTTTCTCTATAACTGTGCCTCCTTTGGAAGTTCATCTCCACGAACCTGAAGCTATCTGCTACAGTGGTGTTCCTAGATGACTGAGATGCACACTTTCCTACAGTGCCACCTTCTGCACCTCTGAATAAGCTCCAGTGCTTCTGAAAACAAACCCTGGAACTTGAAAGCACATCCTAGGATTTACACAAATATTAAGGAGATGGTTCACTCTCCTGAAGGATGTCCATCAGTGAAGTTCCAAATCAGCTGGCATATCAGGAAAAAAAAAAAATGCCGCTTAAAATGCACTTGAAACTCATTCTGGATGGCACACTCTTCAATTTTGCTGCCATTATGAGAAGATTCCCCTTTTATAGGAAGTGACTTATTCCATTACTCTCAACATAGATGTGAAGACCTTCCTATGCACATTTTTATTCTTCTTAGAAAGCTACTGTCTCTTGACTCACACCTAATCATCATGACATGGCTGCTGGATGATAGAGAAATAACTCTACAAGTTATTTCACTATTTAGTAGGCTTTCTGTTATTAGCTTAGCTAGGAGTCTGTCAATGTTTAATTTTTTAAAATATATTTTAAAAATTTGTTTATTCATTTATTCAGGGAAGAGAGAAAGAGGCATACACACACATTATATATATATATATATATATGTATAGATATATATGTATATGTGTATATATATATGTATATGTATATATGCATATGTATATACACACACATATATACAGAGAGAGAGAGAAGAAGAAGAATGGGCATGCATGCCTTGGCCTTTAGCCATTGAAAACACACTCCATCTTGTGCATCTGGCTTATGTGGGTACTGGGGATTCAAACCTGTGTCTTTAGGCTTCTTAGGCAAGTGCCTTAACCACTAAACCATTTGTACAGCCCAACGGTTAATTTTTAGCACAATGCAAAGGTGTATTTTAGTATCCATTTCATTAATATCTGTCCTGATCATCAGTGTGTGTTCTATGGCAAATTTCCTTCACATTGAAAGGTATAAACAACCATTTCCAGCTTTATCAAAAGCAGCTGTGTCAACTCACAAAAGATGGTGTGGGTAGGGTTGTCTGACTCCCCTACCTGAGATTTAGGCACAGCCCCTGTTCCAACTGTATAAAATAATGTATAAAATATTATAATCTGAGGGGAGTAAATAGAGTATAGAGAAAGGAAAAGATCTAGGAACAATGCACTCCATTCAGGTGGTGTCTCTGAAGTCTCCATGCTCTGTAAGTAAGCCCTAACTCTCAGGCTGAGGGAGGAACATCTGTGGGAGTAATCCCAATATAGTGAGCTCCGCTGTCGTGTTGTTTTGGAGTCTCATGCTTTGTAAGTAGGCCATCACCCTCAGTCTGAGGAAGGAGCATACTTAACCTCTGAAGTGCTGTTTTGTGGTCTTGTACACCTGGAAAGGGATAAGGAACATGTAGAAATGGCCACAGTGAAGTTGTCACTCAGGGTGGAATGTGACTTCTCCATGGTGCAGCTGCTCTGAGGTCCTGATGCTCTGAACGTAAGTCCTCATTTAGAAGCTGAAGGAGGAGCATCCAAGAATTAATTCTGACACAGGAATCTCCATCAAAGTGGCTGCTTTGGGGGTCCCATATTCCTATAAGTAACCCCTCTTTATGTTCCATTAGTGACTCCCCAATAACCTCATCAGTTCACCATACTGGTATTGGTATCATTTTATTTTTGCCTGTCATCTGGGCCCTGTCTGGGGCAAAGATGTGTGTCCGCATCTCTCCAGCAGAAAAGTTTCCCGTGACAGTATATTTTACTGTCTACCATGTTTTAGTTTGGCTGAAAGACCTGAATGTAGTAAGAACTATGGACTGTGAGGTTTGGCTTGTGAGGGTGAGAAAGAGCTTTGCCTGGACTGGGCTAGCAGTTTGTGTGAGAAGCTTGCTCTTATGCCCATGTCCTGAGAAGTTGTGCAGGGTTGCTTTGCGTAGAAATGAACTGGTGTAAGCAGAGGGATATGGCACAGAAAGAAAAAATCTTTGGGTGAACTCTTGCCCATTCAGCTGCAACTGAGAGATTACAGCCTTTGAGGCTGGGCTAGCTGACCTGTGCTGGGGCAACAAGAAGAATGTAGACTCTTTTGAAGGCACCTGGGTGTTCAAGGAGTGTCCTGTTCTTCAAAGTCTGCTTTATTCCCCCCTGGATTAACAAATTGGCACATTACCTGGTATCGTGGAGTATAAGAAATGCTGGAAAGAGGGTCATTGAGTTTGCAACAGTCTTGTGTTTTGAAAATGGCCATGTGCAGTGTGAAGCAGGTTTACTGGTTGCCTGCATAGAGACCCTGTGGGACCATGAGGATGAACTGTGGCTTGCAGTGGAGACCCAGTGGAGATTCCGGGACCATGAGATGGCTGCCAAGGAGCTTCCAGCCCCAATGAAGTTTTCCAGGTCTGTGAGTAGCCTAGCTGGAAGGGTGGAATTGGAATGCCAGAGACTTGTTGCTGGTTAGAATTAATGGACTTGAAGATTTGTCACTGGCTAGAGTTGCTGGACTTGAAGCTACAGAGTTTGATATTTGCCCTGGTTGCTTTAAATCTTGTATTGGTTGAATGTTTCTTTGCTATGCCCAATGCCATTTTTTTGCAGTGTAAATATATATTCTGTGCCATTCTTGGTTTTTTGAGGTTATATTTTGGTATTATGGCTCAGTTAAAAGATCTTGGACTATGGGGATGTATGAACATCATCGGGATTGATAAGAACTATGGGGACTTTTAAAATGAGATTAATGCATTATATTTTACATCATCTATGGATATCAGTTTATGGGGGCCAGGGGCGGAATGTGGTGGTTTGATTCAGGTGTCCTGCATAAACTTAGGTGTTCTGAATGCTAGGTTCCCAGCTGATGGATATTTGGGAATTAATGCCTCCTGGAGAGAGTGTATTGTTGGGGGCAGGCTTATGGGCTTTATAGCCAGTTTCCCCATGCCAGTGTTTGGCACACTCTCCTGCTATGGTCCACCTTATGTTGGCCAGGGGGTGATCTCCTCCCTCTGCTCATGCCATCGTTTTCCCCTGCCATTGTGGAGTTTCCCCTCGAGGCTGTAAGCAAAAATAAAGCTCTTTTTCCCAGAAGGTGCTCTTGGTTGGGTGATTTCTAACAGCAATGCGAACCGGACTGCAACATTTTCCTTTTTCAGAAGTAGCAAGTCCAGAGGAGATAAGCCATCTCTCACATCTCAGCCAAGGTCCAGGGGAAACCACAGAAGAAGTGGGGAAATGAGCAAGAGTTCTGCTTCCATGGTGAGCCTGACAATCAATGCCAGGGTGAGGGAAGCAGATGCAGTGGACACACAACACAAGCTCCTGAGAGCTCATCACTGAAGTAGATTTAAACCACACCCACCACAGCTCAGGGAATTTTGCAAAAGAAGGAATGGAAAGATCCTAAGAGTCACAGGTTGAAATGTCATGCCCAGAGGCACTGCCTCTTCCCTAACTGACTGCTGTTCCTGTAACACATAACCCCATGGGGAATGCTAGCAGCCCCACTGAGGAGGACCCCCTGAGGAATGGAGACAGAGAGGAGAGAAAAATGGTACCAACATATGTTGTATCCATATAAAATATGTCCTTAATAATAAAAATTAAAATGAATAATGCAAACAAAAAAAGGAATATGGGGCTGGAGAGGTGGCTTAATGTTTAAGATTCTTGCCTGCAAAGCCCAAGGACCCATGTTTGATCTTTCTCCAGATTCTACTTAAGCCAGGTGCAGAAAGGCTACACAAGTGCAAAGTCGCTCAGGTGTACACTATGTGGCACAAGTGTCTGGAGTTTGATTGCAGTGGCTAAGGCCTTGTCAAGCTAATTCTCTTTCTCTCTCACTTTCGTTCTCTCTAAAAAAATAGAATACATTGTTCAGTTTTCATGTCTCGTTTGCTATTAAATTCTGGTTTTATTAAATTACAATTGGTAGCACAATAGAAAACATTTTACTTATTTTATATTTGTTAGAACTTGCTTTGTGGTCTACAATATGCTTGATTTTGTTAAATGTTCTGTTGGCAACTTAAAAATAATGTGTAGTCTATATCTGTAGAATAAATATTTTGTGTATACTTGTTAAATGGATTTGATCTAGTGTTGAGTTTAATTCTGAGATTTCTTTGTTAATTTTCAATTAAGGTGACCTATGTAATGGTGAGAGTAGAATACTAAAATCAGCTACTATTATTGCACTGGGAGCTATTTGTCCTTGCATGTCCATTAATTGTTTTTGTTTTTCATTTTATGAAATTTTGGTGCCATATATTCGGCGAATATATATTTACCAGTGATATATTGCCTTGATGAATTAGTCTCTTATTAACCAGTAGCAGCCTTATAATTTCTGATTAATTTTGGTTTGAAGTTTATAGGAGAACAGAATAGCTATGACAGTTTGATTGTGACACTTGACAAATTGTCTTCTATCCTAGGCCTCTCATTCTAAACATAAGGAGTTTCTTGGAAATGATGGACATTTGGATATAGCTTTATAATACAGTCAGACATTTGACATATTTTTATTGGTGAGACAAAGGTTATTAACATTCATGTTATTATTAAGTAGTGTTTATTAATTATTGTAATTTTGTTAATTGATTTTCTATTGGGTTGGATTCTTTTGTTTTCTTTTCTCTTTCCTTTATTAGTATGGTAATTTGCTTATTTCTTCTGCTGGACATGATGGATTCCTTGTACATGTCTTTGTTTTTTTCTTTTGTTTTCATATTTATTCTTTCTATGTTCTCATGATTGAGATTGTTTTCTTTTCCTTGTATTTATAGTATTCCTTTAACTTCTTTACTCATTTTATTGCAATATAAATTCTTTTCTGTGTTTATCTTTGTTTGTAGAAGTTGTGAGACACTTAATATGAAATCAGAAAATCACTTTAGCATTTACAAGTGGGAGAAAACAGACTATAAAAGATGACACACAAGACCATGCAAATATTGTAAAGTCCAATGGATCTAAACAAAATAAACACCATGAATAGCCTTAAATGAACAAAGATGTCAAAACACAAAATAAAACAGAAGTACACAATGTGTTACAGAATGGAAAAGCAGAACTCATTTTTTGTAGAAACTTGGTGTTCATTAAAGTAAACATCCTAGCCTCCCCCTCACACACACAAGCAAAGAATAAAAGAATAAAGGAACCTCTAAATGTTTTCTTATGTGTCCTTTGCCTCCCTGATTCATGTCCTAGTAATAGGTGCATGGTTATTTTTACCCACCCAAATCCACTTCATGGAGTTATTTTGTCCATATGCAAATGAAATGGAGAGGAAATCTCACTTTTTTTGGTCATCCATAGGTAATTTTTTAAAATCCTCTGTTTATATCTAGCAAAAGGAAGAAAGTCTTACTTCAACAATTAAAGTGCCCTGTCCATGCAATATCAAATTTCCTCTACAATTAGAATGGCCTTTTGCTCCCAGTTGAGTTGCTGTAGGTTGTTACCTGCAGAGGACTAGGGATAGTTTGGGTTCCTTCTCATATTTGATAATTTGTTATAAGTCCTGCTAGGTGGTCTTATTTTAGCGTGTGGAATAGTTGGCAAATATTATCTTGGGATTTTAGCCAAAACAGAGTCAGAAATAGTTCAGTTTTAACATCCTGTTGCATATCCTTGGTAGCACAACTAAAATACACGATATTCATATAGCTTTCAACTCCATATGTTGTAAGCTGAAACGAAGAATTTAAGGGCAGGCACTAGAATAACAAAGTGGACACGTTTGGGTTCTTTACAGGAAATACCTAACCACACATGTCACAATCAACTACAGTGTTTCCTAAACTTTCCCACCAGCTTGCCCTGCATCACTGAGAAAGAAGGTTGAGCACTATAGGATATGAGGTATTAGTCTAAAGAGGCATTTTTATTTATGATATTTCTTAACAGTCATCTGTCTTACTAATAAAACACAAAGTTTTGGTTTCAAACCAGAATGCCTCTGTTTACTTTAGGATAAAAATTACAAGATTTTCTGAACTTCTTTCTTAAAATGCTTTCTCCAGGGGTACATACTACATTTAATTCCATTAAATTCAAACAAAAAGTCCCAATTCAGTCATAATGAACCTAAAGAAATCATGTTCCATATATATTTCTAAAAGCTTTCAGGCTCAGTTATTCTTCTACTTTCCTAATATTAGAACATTTAGGCTATTTTGCTAACAAAAGATTTTAAATTCCAACTCAGAGTATTGCAAACATTTAGTTATTGAAACAAGCAAACAAAAAAAACAAATACCAAAGAAATACTTGAAAGATTTTGTGACATTCATTTTTTCCCTTCACTTCTCTAACTATATCTTCTTAAAGTCTAGATTAGTCTCCAGTTTCAGGAAACACTCACCTTAAAATAGAAATCAGCAATGCCATTGGAATAGAAATACAACTTTTATTTTTACCCATTTTAAAGGAAATTGGTCCTGCAAGAGAACCTAGAAAAAGTTGTGCTGAGCTGAGAGCACACTTGCAAGTTTATTTCATGTAACTGCACTGCTACACCTGTTGTAGATCCATTTACCCATTAGAGTCTCTTTGTAGTTTTTCTACCTATAACTTGAGCTGTAATGGGAATACGGAACCTCTTACACAGCTCTATAGATTCAGTGCTGATATTCTAGTGAGACAGGTACTCAAAGATAAGTGGAAACCATTCAGCTCTATTTCAGTTCAAAAGCTAACTTCTACCATTCCATGATAAACATCCTTAAAGGGTGATTGGTGAACTTAATATCACACTGGAAGGCAAATGGCTGTATGAGCTAGCTGCAAAAGTAGGTAGAATCAAACAGAAGAACAGAAGAACAAACTATTTTTTATTCTTTTTGTTTAACTCAATATTATATTGTATTTTCTTTTGTCATTAAATGCTACTTTAAAAGAGAAATATAAATTTTAAAAATGAATGTAATATATATATATATATATATATGATATAAATAAATGAGCATTTTTCAACTTGTCAAGAAGTGAGTTTTAAATATTTTAAAAATATATTGCAAATGAACTCCAGATGCATGTGCCCCTTGTGCATCTGGCTTACCTGGATCATGGAGAGTTGAACCAGGATCCTTTGACTTTGCAGGCAAATGCCTTAACAGCTAAGCCATATCTCCAGCCAGCAATATGACAGTTTGACAGGTGAAAAGGCCAAAACACATGCCACCAAGTTAGCAACCATAGAAATGAACACTTAGATTCTATATAATTTTTCTTTCTTTTACATAATATTTTGATAAAAACCACCACATGTACATCTATCGATATGTAATCCTATAAAGTTTAGGATTGACTTATGGTGGAAAATTATGAATATTCTTTTTTTTTTTTTTTAAAGGTAGGGTTTCACTCTAGTCCAGGCTGACCTGGAATTCACTGTGTCTTCTCAGGGTAGCCTCGAACTCAGCGATCCTCTTACCTCTGCCTCCTGAGTGCTATGATTAAAGCCGTGAATATTGATAAATATCACATGATTGTTATCAACAAAGCTGTTCATTCCACAGAGTTCATATCTATAACTTTGTGTGTGTGCCTTTTCATGCAAGTGTGGGTGCACATATGTGTGCAGGTATGCATATAAACATGTGTGCATGTGGAGGCCAGAGGACAACCTTGGGGCTTTTGTTGGGGACAGCATCCACATTATTGAAAATAGGGTCTCCTATTTTGAAATAGGGAGCTCAACAATTAGGTTAGAGTGGCTGGCCAGAGAACCTAAAGAGCCTGCCTGCCTCTGCCTCCCCAGTGCTGGAATTATAAGCATGTACCAACACAACCAGCTTTTAACATTTTTTCTTTTTATAATTTTATACATTTATATAGTTTTATGTTTATTATTGTTGTTATTATTATTAGCAACATATTTCATATGGATACATCATGTATTGGTACTCTTTTCCTTCGTCCCTGCCCCCATTCCATTTGGGATGCTCCTCAGTAGGGCTGGGGGTATTCCCTATGGGGCTGTAGTTTATGCACTGTGGGCTGTGGGAGCAGTAGGCAGTTTCTTTTGAGGGGAGGGAATGCTACTGGGCGTGATGTCTCAACCTGGGTCTCTTCCAATCTTTCTGCCCCCTCTTCCATAAAATTCCCTGAGCCATGGTGGGTGAGTTTTAAGTCTACCTCAATGATGAGCTCTTAGGAGCCTCTGGATCTCTGCTTCGGTAGGTCTGTCTCCTATACCCTGCTGCTGATACTCAGCATGGAAGCCCCACTCCTGCTCGTCTCCCCAATTCCTCTTTGATTTCAGCTATGGCTTGGCTGAAGTGAGAGGGGTAGTTATCCCCTTGGGTCTTGCTACCTTCTGAAAACAAAAATTCAGGTTAAACTTGAATTTAAGAATACTAATGACTTTTCATAGAGAAAAGTCAACTCAACATCTGACAGTGTTTCACAATTTAAATCCTAATATTAATTCATTAGAATCTCAGGTAATGGCCTGGTTTACCTAGCTTGTTAAAAATGCACACTTGGACCAAATATCAAACCTATTGAGTGTGTATTTGAGAACTGAAAACTGCCACACAGAATATTCTGAGCAATAGTAAAATTTGAGTGTACTGGATAAGGATTTATAGATGCATAGTATAGTGAGTGGATCATTTCAAGTCAGAGAGCAAAATAAGTGGTTAACAATAATGCACAAGATAAATAAGTTTACTATCTCTGGTTCAAAACTGTGAAATCCATGAAGCACTAAAAACCAAAAACAAAAATAAAAACATTCCCTTATTTCAGATGAGTTGAGCCGTTTATGTCTCTATGATTCAAGATGGAGGCACCACATTTTTAATTTAGAGACATAAACATCTCAACTCATCTGAAATAATGGAATGAGTAAATGCAATTGCTACAAGTCAAACTTTGGAACAACAAAACCCATGACTTGCAAATGGAGGGAGGAAGGAGATGTGAGATACAGCCCCAGAGAGCATCTCTGAGAACCCATGTAAACCCATACATGAAGTGGCATACATTGCTGACCCCAACATGCCTACAGCAATGGCAGATAAGGTCAGAAGAACGTTGAAGTTATTGGGCTAACTTTTCTGTCCTTTCTGTGCTAAAACAACAGAGACCTTGTCTCAAAATAAAGTGGAAGAAGACAAACTTCCTGTTTTATCTGATATCTATTTACATGCACACACACATAATAATAATAATAATAATAATAATAATAATAATAATATAATTAACTTAAAAACTTTGAAAATGTGGTCCCTGTAAATAAAATATGGGAGTGGGGACTAGTTTACTATGGCATAGCTTGTTGCTGTTGCCATTACTGGGAAAGAATATGGTCAAATTTCTTTTGATTGACAAGGGCTGGGTCACTTGGTTCTAGTCATTGTTGCCTATTTTCCTTGCATAGATGCTATGGATTTAGTCTGTCTGACTAATTCGTGCAGGAAGGTTAGATTTAAAAAAAAACTCTAGCTGTTATAAGCCAAGATAAATAAACAAAAATAGAGTTTATGAAGTCACTTAGGAATCCTATCCACTTGAGCACTTTCACATTCTCAACAACACCAGACCTTTTTTTATAGCCAGATAATGTACCATATTCCATATAAGTCTTGTGAAATACTCATAAGGAACACTTATTTGAAGTTGAAAAAAACTTGTGATAAATTGAGTTTTTGTTGTATTGACATTACTGAGACATAAGGAAAATTAGGTATGTTTTAGGCAGAATCATTCCATAAAAGAGACATTTGTAGGATCTGTTTGTTTTTTTTAATTTATTTTCTTTATGTGTTTATTTTAATTTTTTGTTGTTATTTTTATTTATTTACTTGAGAGCAACAGAGAGAGAAAGAGGCAGAGAGAGAGAAAGAATGGGCATGCCAGAGCCTCCAGCCACTGCAAGAGAACTCCAGATGCATGTGCCCCCTTGTGCATCTGGCTAAAGTGGGTCCTGGGGAATCAAGCCTTGAACCAGGGTCCTTAGGCTTCACACGCAAGCGTTTAACCACTAAGCCATCTCTCCAGCCCTTATTTTTATTTAGAGAGAGAAAGAGTTAGCGAGAAAGGGAGGGATCGGTGTGGCAGGGCCTCCAGCCACTGCAAAGGAACTCCAGACATATGGGCCCCCTTGTGAATGTGGCTTATGTGGGCCCTGGAGAATCGAACCAGGATCCTTTGGCTTGGCAGGCAAACACCTTAACCGCTAAGCCATCTCTCCAGCCCTTGCTGCTGTTTTGATTAGGTAATGCTCTTAAAGATGTTAGATATAGCTGATTTTTTTCTTGTATTTTTCTATTTTGAAAGAATGCATGCCTTTGAAAATTAGACTTTAGAAAATAGCTTATGAATTTGGTAATCCATCCGGTTCTTGTTTTTCATGGGTACTTCATGAGTTTCAGGTATATGAAACTGTTCACTAGTCGGTGCCCTTGCATCAGAGTTCAATGCCAGTTGTACTCAGAGATTTTAGCATCACCTTCATCACTTATTTATGTTTGCCTCCTTTTTCCACTTTTCAGATAATTGCTACTTAATTGATACTGCTTCTGCGCATGCCTAGTCATAAGACACACTGCTAAATAGAGGAATCATTAATCAGTGTGTATATGGTAGATTTCTTAAAAGGCTGGAATAAGCAAAGTCATTAGCAGTTTATTTGCAACAATGCACTTATGAAGAGCTCTGTGGAAAACACATAAACAGTCACTCTACAACTGGGCAATTAACACAGGACTCCTGTACTTTGGGGTATTAGCAAAGGAGTAAACTGCAGCCGCTGTGAAATGTTTGTACTGTTAACACACAGGGTCTGCTCTGACATGCAAATACCACTCATGCTTGCAGAACCTGCAACCCCCTATTGTACCATGACCTTACTGATGAAGCCCTATAACAGAAATGCTTCATTTTTACTAGGAGATATTAAATATTAACAAGCCAATACAAACTCTCCTTTCTCTTAAAGCTTCACAGAAAGCCAGGTGAGAAAGGAACACAAAACCTGTGGCTGATTTTCTAGGTCTCAGTTTGCCTTGGCTATTGCTCTCTTGCCAGATCACGTGTGATCTGCCCAGAACAATTAAGGCAAGAGAGAGAAAAAACTGCATCAAAAGAGTGACAGATGGCATCAACTGTGCAATCTAGCCACAAATTAGAAATTTCTCCACAGATCTCTGGAAAACCCTATGGTGAACCAGAGATTTCTATGTGAAGGCAAGAGACTAGACTTGGAATAGATTTGTTCTTAAGAACTCAATTTATAGAGCTTTGCCTTCCTTGACAGGGAGCTGGAAATAACGGTTCACTAGAACAAGTGAAATAGAAATAAATGACAAGAACTTTTTATTGATATATCTTTAAAGGACATAGACTCTGCCTTTTTTTTTTTTTTTTTTTTTTTTTACCTCTTGCTTTCTGGAAAAGAAAGCAAAATTTTCAGGTCTAAACTACAGACTTGTTCATGCCACTGTCAGAACTGCCAAAAATTTAAATATTTTGTTTTATGTACCAGGCTGGCCCAAAACTCACTTTGTAGCTAAAGTTGTTGCTAAATCATGACCTTCCTGCCTTGGCCTCCCTACTAGTGAGATCGCAGGCAAGGGCTATCAATCACACTCAGCTTTTAAAATCATGTGTATGACAAAAAATGCTATCTTTTTATCAAAAAAAAACTGTGAAACAATGAAGATCATTGATTAAGCTTTGAATTCTCAATATGTAAATTACTTGTAGGCAATTTTATAAGGCAAATGGGTGATAGTATCTGGTGAACATCTTATTTAAGTCTCTAAATTACAATACAGTATACTTTTAAGATGATGAGAGGAAACTTACCATCAATTCTTTACTTTATCAAGAATATTTTTGTGGGGCTAGAGAGATGGCTTTGCAGTTAAGGCATTTCCCTGCAAAGTCAAAAGACTCAGTTCGATTCCCCAGGACCCATGTAAGCCAGATGCACAAGGGGGTGCATGTGTCTGGAGTCCCTTTGCAGTGTGGCTGGAGGCCCTGGCACACCCATTCTCTCTCTCCCTCATTCTGTCTCTCAAATAAATAAATAAAAAGAAAGACTTTTTTTTTAAAGAATAATTTTTGTGAACTGCCATTGCTGAATATTTTTGTATTCCAGCTTTCCCAAGTATACTATCATAAGTTATATCTAGTAAAATCAATTAGTTTGAACCATTAGTGTATTCTTCTAAAGCTATCCTAACATTTACTTTGATCATTCACCAAAATCCTGGTCTCCCATATATCGTATGCATTAGCATCTTATGTAGGACTTGCTGGAAGCTAATTAAAGTAAGGTTCTGAAAAATGAATCATAGAATTATTAAAATGAAATTCTATCTCCTCTGTGAAAACATAATCAACTAAACAGGATATGAAGCAGATTCCTCACTCTTCACTCACCTTATAATTTGGGGGAATAGCAAACAATAAATCTTGTGCAGACTATAAATCTTAATTCCGGTGTAATTTTAACAACATTCTCTTCATCTTTAACGTATAGGGTACATTTCTTTTACTATTATTTTTAAATTGCTGCCAAGGCAGGGAAGTTGCAATCATATTCTGAACACACTGAGAACTAAAACTACTTTATTTATCGAAGCAGTACTTACATTTTTAAGAATATAATGTATTAAGGAAGTAACAATTTTTTTTATTTATTTATGAGAGAAGGAGGGAGAGAAAGAGGTAGATAGTCAGAAGGGATGCATCAGGGCCTCTAGCCACTGGAAATGAACTCCAGATGCATGTGTCACCTTGTGCATCTGGCTTATGTAGGTACTGTGTAATAGAACCTGGATCCTTAGGTTTGGCAAGCAAGGACCTTAACCACTAAGCAATCTCTATGGCCCAGAAGGAGCAATTTTATGACTGGAGAAAGGAGTGAAAATAGAGAAATTAGAGAAGGCAGCAAAGATTCATACTGAAAATATTATTTATCATTCTTGATTTTTGAATTAGCAAATACTCCAACATAATAGAAATTATTAAAAGAAATTATCTAATTACTATGTTAGCCATAGTAAGGTTAGAGTTAATATGAACATCCTGTATTAGTCATTTGTGCATTTCTGTGACCATATACCTGGCACAAAGAAGTAAAGGTCTATTTTGATTCATGGTTTCAGATGGATGGCAGAGAAGGCAGAGAGACTATTGAAATCTTAGAGGACCAAGAAGTAGAAAGAAGAAGCTGAAACAAGGGGTAGCTATAACTTTTAAAGTAAATCTCCCACCTAGTTGCTCACTTTTAAAAGCCTGGCCATGCCTTCTAAAGCCTCCATGCTCATTAAAATAGGCCCACAAGTTACAGGCCAAGCATTCAAAATTAATTCCATAGGGAAATTTTCAGATTCACATAACTGCAGGTCCTGAACCTTGAAATCAGACAATAGAAAAGAGGTGGGGGAAATCAACATGGGTCCTTCACGTTTCTTCTACATTTGTTCTAAATTATCTTTTAAAGGATGTTTGTATGGAACACAGTTAATGTAGACAAGAGTAGCATGTTGCTCAGAGAAAGAGTCAGAATCAGTTATTGTTGAAAAAATAAAAATAAAGATAGTGTCTCCCTCTAGAGCAGTATAAGTCATGCTTACTGGCTGTTATAAAACAGTTGAGTCTCTTACACTTATCTGCAGTATAGCACACAACATGCATAGTAATTTCTGTTGCCCTGTGAAAACAAGGACTCAGAGAAACAGAACACTATATCCTGACTTTGATACTATGAGTTACAAAATTCTTTGATAGTGACAGAAGAGTGTCATATCTATTGCCTTGCCTATAAATCCATTTCACTCTGACTTGTTAGCTTCCAGATTAGGGAAAATCTCAGACCATTTATGGTCCATGGCATTTTGGTGATGAATGAAAAATATGGACAAAGATAAAATTTCTAGAAAAGAAAAAAATAGAGCTGCATGAGATAGAACAGTATTTCAGGAAAATCCATTGCAATTAGAAATACATATATCAACTCGCTTGTATAACCAACCTAGAAGTAACACTTTGTGGCTTGCTATTGAGAAATCATGAGAAAGTTTGTTATAGGACAAGTACTAAAAATCAGGATCACAATGAGATGCACAAGTGGTATCTGTGGTGGTTTGATTCAGGGGTCCCCATAAAATTAGGTGTTCTGAACACCAGGTTCCCAGCTGATGGAAATTTGGGAATTACCTCCAGGAGGCAGTGTATTGTTGGGGGTGGGCTTATGGGTGTTATGCCAGTTTCCCCTTACCAGTGTTTCGTACCCTGCCCTGTTGGTATTGTACACCTTATGTTGGAAAGGGGTGATGTCCACCCTCTGCTCATGCCATGATTCCCCCCTGCCATGATGGAGCTTCCCCTTGAGCCTATAAACCAAAATAAGCCCCCTTCCCCCCTCCCAAAAGCTGCTTTTGGTTGGGTGATTTATGCCAGCAATACAAACCTGATGGCAACAGTACCCTAGGGTAGCTAACTCTTCCCATGAGTAAACATTGCTGCCTGCATCCATTATTATACCACACAAGGCTAAGAACCAACTAGAGGTGTGTGAGTTACTGCAGCAGAGCTCCAGACCTATGCCAAGCATGTACCTACTAACAAAATGACCCATTTGTCTCTCTGAGAAGGAGGGAGATTCTACTGCATATTCCATGCCTGAACCTCTCCCTGGCATTCTGGCTACACCTGACCCTTACTCTCAAGGTTATCTATTCTGCCTCCCCAGTAGTGATATCTTTTAATATGGTAATGGTTCTAGTCCAAATCTGGCCACTGACACACTCAGGTTTTCAGTTTTGTAGTTTCACAGTCATCCACTTCTTAGAGCAGCCACGGATTAAGGAGTCAGTAGTCAGTGCTCCTGGTGATTGGACTATGAAATGTCCCTCACAGACTCTCATGTTTGATTACTGAGACACCAGTTGGTGATGCTCTTTGGGAGTGTGTGAAACTTTTTAGCATTGGATCTAACTCTCAAATAATTGGCTCTAAGAGTGGGGCTAGAAGGTCATACATAGGCTGGTCCCAATTTCCTTCTGTGTCCTGACTACAGAAGCAATCACATTCCCACTGCCACAGCAGCAAAGCCACTATGACTTCTTCCCCATGATGGATTATAGACAGTCAAATTGTGAAGAAAAATAAAGTGTTCCTCTTTAAATGTGTTTTTGTTGTGTACTTTATGTCAAGAGAAAACTGACTAATACAATGACCTCTCATACTGTGATTCACAATCTTCTATATTGCTGAATACTGAAATAGTTTCATATAGCACATTGATTTCTATAGCTTTCTGAGTCTACATTCCTCACTGTCTTATGGTCCACACACTTGAGTCAGGCAGGTTTTTGACTATGATCCCTGCAGAAATGAATTGTATTTTCTTGACCAGTGCCTGAGTAATCACCTTATCCACAGAAAAGGTGGCACTTTATCTAGACCCATCTTGAAAAATTTAGGATTCTGACAGGCCATTCCTAGAGAATAAGAAACTTTAAAGTAAACCCAGATTTCAGCAGGTATGGTGGAGAGGGAGAGAGCATTCATAATTTCTGTTTTCAGAATCATCCTGAGGCTTTCTTTTGGAATTCTAATGCCATGCTGTAGCTTTCTCCAGCTGCTGCAAGCACCTGTCACATCATGTACTGCTCCTGTGTCATGGCAGGACAGAAAAGAGTGAGTATAGTTTGACTGCTTTTCTCTGGATCTATTGTTAAATATATAAGCAAGAACAGATTCTGCTTCTTCAATGGCATACTCAAAATATCTCAACCTTGTAGTAACTTCCTTCTCCACCCTTGTAATTACCAGTGATATCCTGGGGCAGACATCACTTGGCTGATGTTGTGTATAAACAGGGTAGATTAAAGGAACTGTGAAATCAGTCATTTGAAACTATTCAGTTTATTATTTTAAGTAGTATTTCCAGGACATTTTGGAAAGCTCAGTGAGACCTAAGAAGGAATGAAAAAATATGTCATTGGAGAATATGTACTTTTGTTTATCACTAAATGCATGGTTTTATTCACTCTTGAGGCTTTTCACCTCTTCCAAATTTCCAGGTCCCTGCTCTGGTAAGCCAGCTTCATCTTGGCCTTGCTGGGCTGATGGAGGGGCCTGACTCCTCTGTGGACTCTCTACCTCCTCCTGCCAGCCACATGGCAGTAGCTCTATGTACGTTCTCTTCTTTCCTTCTCTTAATCTAATAGAGTCTCTTTAAGTCTTAAAAATTATTTATTTATTTGAGAGAGAGAGAGAATAGACACACCAGGGCCTCTAGCTACTGAAAAATGAACTCCAGACACATGTACTACCTAGTGCATCAGGCTTTAATTGGTACTAGAGAACTGAACATGGGTCTTTTGACTTTGCTGCCTAACCACTAAGCAGTCTCTCTAGACTCATAAATACATGTTTTAAGTAATAAAATGTCCATTGCCTATGTAAAATATCTGTCATTGGGATGTGCAACAGTGGTTCCAGTTCTGGGAAGGCAGAGACAAAATTTCTAGGGCTTACTGGCCAGATATTCGAGTCCAATTGTTGCACTCTTAGTTTTTTGAGAGACCCAATCTCTATGAAGCAGGCAGAGAGCAACTGAGGAGGACACATGTCCTCACCCTCTGGCCTACCCACACACACTTCACACACACAGAGATATACACACACAGATACACACCCCACATATAAACAGGCATACACACATATACACATGGAAAATTAATCAATTAAATATACTGAAAACAAAGCTTCTCTTAATCATTTTGCCAAGAAAGAATGATAAAATGGTAAAACTCAAGATAAGTAGCCCAAGGATAATATAAATTCTATGAGTTTGGAACATAACAATCTGAAGGAGGAGGAGAAGAATAACGAGAAAGAGGAATAAGAGGAGCAACAGGAGGGGGAGAAGAAGGAGGTGGAGGAAAAGGATGAAGACGAGGAGGAGGAGGAAGCATAGATTTTAAAAACTCACCTGACAAAAAGCTCCACAGAAAAGACCCAACAAACAATGTTTGAATGCCTTTTACTCAGTCACTGTGGTTCTCCTAAGAATTCAGTGTTTACAACCCATTCCTGCTCCAGGCATCTCAGGATTTGTCTTAATTTCTGTTTATAAATAAGTTTATAATAAAAATTATAATGACCATAAATAAATATAATAGTGAAGTGACAACTGTTTATTAAGATTATATTTATCAATAGTTTGTCATCAAATAATATTTTTAAAAAACTGGAAAGCAGTTTTAGAAATGGGGAGACAAAAAATTTAGGAAATGATTTAACTGAGTGTTTCAAGTTTTGTGGAAGATGCACTTTGATAACACAAGGAAACAGCATGCCAAGAATTATTTGCAAACCATCTGTGCTTTTCCTCCCCACTTTTTCATCTCCCACACTCAGGTCACTCACAGCATCTTACATAACTGAAAATCAGAACAAAGGAGTTAGAGCAGACAGAGAGATTGTAGGATCTGATACAGACATGAAGAAATTTGTCAGATACAATGGTTATGGTTTTTAGGGAAGGTTCATTAGAGATTGACAATTAAAAATCATCCTTTATATAGGTAAGTTAGATGACACAGGAGTGACTATTTCTCTGTTATTTTACAAATTTATTTTATAGTGTACAGGAATTATCACTCCCTCACTCCCTTCAGTACCCTCCTGACAATTTGTGCAATGTTCCCACATTCTCTCCTCATCAAATTTCCTCTTTATTTTGAAAGAGAGGAGCCCTAGTCATTTTCCAGTCCAAGTCCTCTGTGCTTACGATTGCAGATTGCATTAAAAATTATCTGCCATGAGTCTATGTATGAGGGATGAGTGAGGCATCCCACGTAGTCTATCCATCACTTGCTGGATTATAAAATAAAAGGCTATTTATAGATTATGATTTAAATTCTCATCACATTTGAGTCCTTCCCAGAGAATTCCACTTGAATTCCTCTCCTCTTCCCTTTCCTTGCTAATTGAACCTTCTTTTTTATTTTAATGTTGCATGCTATTTTCTTGTCTTTGCTTTCTTTGAAGAGAAAGTTAGGTTTTTATTCTTACATCATCTGTTCTTGAATACATTGTACATGCCTTATCACTGCATTTGAATATTTTCTGTATCTTTTACTTAATTAACCAATTACAGTTCTTCTAACTTTAATTTGGTCAATTACAATTGATGTTTGGTTACCTAGAGCTCGTAGACTGACACAAATTGTGTCACTTCCAGCAGCTACAAATGCCATTGAAAATAAAAATTTGGTGTCGTTCCAATCAGTCAGCTCTCCCTTCTCCTTTTTAATTATTTATTTTATTTTTAAGGCTCAAACTTCTGTCATTATGAAGAGGATTGTTCATTATTCCAAAAACTGCTAAGAACAGGATTGCTACCCAAGCAGAAGAGAATCTGTTTTAAGTGTTAAGACATTTGGGTTGATTGTGGAAGCAAAAGGTGCCTCGTACCTTTCCTTCACTGGAGGAAATGCTTTATTTTAGAATTCTCAGCCCTGGCCCTTATATTCACATTATTCCCAAAATAGAATGTAGTGACATTTATAAAAGGGAAAATGAGTTCTACTTTGTTTCTTTGTAGTCCAAATGTTTAAAATTTAAACACTTCATGAAAAAAGATTAAAAGAGTGTATCTATTAACAATCATATACTTAATTAAGTGGATTTGAGTCTGTAGAATGTTAAAACAATAAGATGAAGTGTTGAAAGAGTCATTCTAAATATTTATTTAGCCCCTTCTACCTATATTGCTGTAATTGGTGTTTCTCTGAGATACAAAGAAAGCAGGATCCAATTCAATTCAACAAATATTTATTAAATTACTAGTATGGCCAAGACACTGTGGTAAGTATTGCATAGAATACAAATATAGGCAGTGTAATCTAGTAAATGCTTGAAATTTGTCCTATATTTGTCCAATAAAAAATTATTTAACAGTTAGGTACTGTGTTAAATTTTAGAAAAAAAAAATGAAATCAGTGTTCTATCCAGAAAGGTGTGGTAAATTAGGGTTGATGAAGCCTTAGTTACATGAACATTTTGTGAGGAGGTAGCCTGTGTGCATACACATTCATATTTTTGAAAGGGATAATATTATCATCAAGACTCTCGAAATTTCAATGATATAAAAGTGCCAAAGGCCATGTTTACAAAATAGAGTAGACTCTGAGCTGGAAGGGGAATTTATGCTCAAGACTGTTTTTCTGATTCAGACCCTTCAATTAATTACCTACATGGGGCTTATGACTGAAATGACCTTTAGCAATGTGTGTTCCAAGACAATGAAGCATAGGATTCAGAATTAGAAGGCAATTTTAAAAGCAAGTGCTAAATAGTCAGATATTAAGTGTTATAGTGGTATTAAAAATAGTAAATGTGGAATAGAATACATAGGTTTTAGGTTTTCTGGAGAAGAAAGACAACTTTGGGCCTTGAGGAATAGGCAAGACTGCCATAATTAGAACTAGGAAACAGCATGAGGAGAGTCCAAAGACAGCTACCAGAGAATGTGAACAAGACATATTTAGCTGCAGCAGCCTCGACTAATGTGGGTGTCGTGGAAGTTGAACCTTATGCTAGCATGCTCTGCAAACTCATGCTACTAACTGCTGAGGCATCTTTCCAGTCTTTGAAAAAAAGAAAACCCGATATATTGAATTCATTGACCAGGGATGACATAACTACGTATCACAGACTGTGTGGCTTTAGCAACAGAAATTTATTTAGTCACAGTTCTAGAGCCTGAACATTTGAAAAGTTGGTAAAATGTAGGCAGGGCTGGTTTATTCTGAGGCCTCTCTCTCCTTACCTTATAATAACAACCTTCTCTCATTATCACATGGTTTTCTATGTCCATATTTCCCCACTTTCGTGGACAGCAGCCATAACAAGTGAAATCTTACCCTAAAAACCTTGCTTTGACTTTATCTCTCTAAAGGTTCTGTTTCCAAAAGCAAGCCCAGAACCACAGCATTTGAATTGGGTGAACAGGGCATAATCTAGGTCATGATACGAAATTTCCACGGGACCACTTTCATACTCACTCATGTATGGATCTCCTGGGTTTGAAGAGGCCCATTTGAGTGGCTGATAACTAATGCCACATAGATTGAAAGGCCCAAGGTAGCTACTCTAACACCCTTCACTATAAAGGTTTGCTATCTTCGCTGTTAGATAACAGGCGAGTGTCCAGGGGATAGGGGACCAAAACTGGTTATAGAAGGGGTAAGAATATTAAAGAAGAATTGTGTCAAAAGCACAGTGGGAGGCTTGCATGCTGAGATTGTAAACAAGTCAAGGAAGAAGGGGAAAAAAGCTACAAAAGAAATGGAGACAGAATGTGCATGGCTGTCAGAGAAAAGAGATGAATTGTGTATGTTGTTGCTTACAAAAGATAGATAACAAAGGAGAGCAATGACAAGATAATGCAGTGACATTGTAAAAGCTGGAATTTTATAAACACTGTACAGAGAGCAAAATAATATAAAAAATATTTAATTGATAAATGGTCCATTCACTGTGAAAAGGAAAAATATATCTACATACATATAAATGTACATATATACATACATATAATCACAGTATGTTTGCCTTTAATATGATTTACAGAATGTTTCTCACTTTAAAAAAAAAAACAAATGTCATTACTACATTTATATTCTGAAGATGATTCTTTTCAAATTGTCCCTAGAATAATATTTTATTCAGTGAGTAAAAGTAAGATAAAAGAACAATTTCCAATGATTCTAAAGCTACTCAATGGGTATATGTTTTAAGAAGAGAAAATTGTAATTCTGGCTTTTTATGTCAAATTTACCAGAAAAAATACCAAATTTCCATTTGACTTTTTTTTTTTTTTGCTGAGAAAATCATTGTACTTTGAATTTTATTCCTTTAATGTTACAATCCAACTCTTAAGTATTTCTCCTAAAAGCAAACCAATTTCATCAAAAGAGTTGAGCTGGCTAAGTTTTCCATAGTTTTTACTGCTTCCCATTTTGTGTTTGAACTAAGCTATTCAAAGGAATTACACAGAGACACTATTACTAATTTAGAAAAGGACACCTGAATGGAAACATGAGCCATCATCATAGAACATCGGTTCCAAGATTATGATTTGATCAAAACAGTTGTGAGCTTCCTATGCATTAATTACCAGCCCAGAAAATGCTCATATGTCTGCTTACTGTCACTGTTTTCTGAGAGAAGAAAGTAACTATAACTTTACACTGAGAGTAGAAGTGGTTAAGCTAGCTGACTAAGGGGTAACTATACTAATGTTAATGTAGTAGATGTAAGTACACACTGAACTCAGGATAACTTCTACTTTTCAGTACAATGTTATTAGTATGACCTTTTCTTATATTGCAATTTCAAAAATATTTCTTTCTCTTATAACACAAATAAAACTGATTGTTATTTTTACTATTTGTTGTTACTATCGTCATGTATCATCAGTTTTCAAATGTGCATACATTACTTGTACATTTTCTAGTCTCAACCATTTATTTTCTAGTACTTAGATTCTAAACCATGAAAAAAATTTAAAGACATGTATTAACACTTTTCCCAAGAATGTCAATCTGAAATAAGTTTCTTCTTTGATGCACACTCTCATGTTTATGTTGAACTCATCTTCTAATTGTTTCTTCAGTTGAGAAGAGGCAAAGAGTGGTCCACAGAGAGGAATATTTCCACTTGAAAGTCTCATCACTCTATATTTAAGAACAGGGCAGCATATGTGGTACTGGACATCCCATTTCTGATTAGATGACTTTAATATATCTGTGGAAATGGCAATGGGTTTGATGTTAGTAGCAAACAAGAATATAATTAAAATTGGTGTATAAATCATTTTTCAAGATGGTCTTAACTTTAATGCTTTTTTTTTATATTAAAACCAACTTTTAAGGGAAAACTTCTAGTTTTCTTGAATGCTTTCAAATCAAGACCAATTTTCTCTTTAATGTCTTGAAACTAACTCGACTTTGAAGAGGAGCTTCAGTATCAGTCCTTGAAAATGTTCTCAAAGACCAGTTCCCAGAAAATGAGATCATCAGCTCAGTTGCAGACAATTTTGTTAAATGGATATTGCATTGATATACCTCTTAGTTGTATTTTTTACTTCTCTGGAAAAGAAAATCTATTCCTGCTTAGCACAGTAGACCAAGGAAGAATTAGAAGAAGAACGTGGAGTAAAGTAAAGAAGGAAGAGAAAACAAAACGTAAATGAATATACAGTTAAAAGATTTGCATGGTTCCCTCACTCAATTATTTACAAATTTCCTTGGTATTAGCGTTATAGGCATGCATTACATATTCTGTCAAGTATGAACACTCCACACACTAACATACTATAACCCATGACACTATGCTCTCCAAAAGCTGAGTTAGTATTTTATAAGAATGCAATATGTCCTCATTTGACTGAAGTTTACATGCTGATCTGAACTTGAGCTTGACTTTGGAGTAGGGTGTTTTTTTATCATGTTATGTTCTTCACTCATTAGACAGAAGAGGGAATATATATGTAATCTTCATTCAAAATGTGAACAAAGGATCACTTTCACTGTATTCAGACTACAACCTAATTAATGAAGGGAATCATTAGAATATGTTTAAGAATGAGTGAGTTGGCCTACAGAGATGGCTTAGCAGTTAAGGTGGCTTG
This sequence comes from Jaculus jaculus, assembly GCF_020740685.1. NCBI lineage: Eukaryota > Metazoa > Chordata > Mammalia > Rodentia > Dipodidae > Jaculus > Jaculus jaculus. The sequence goes on from NC_059111.1 coordinate 74,194,500, forward strand.
CCTGCAAAAGCAAAGAACATAGGTTTGATTCCCCAGGACCCACATATGCCAGATGCACAAGGTAGTGATGAGTATGGAATTCATTTGCAGTCACTAGAGGCCCTAGCATGCCCACTCTTTCTTTATCTGCCTCCTGCTCTTCTTCTTTCTTTCCCTCTCAATTTAATAAAGAAAAAAAATATTTAAAGATTTTTTAAAAAAAGAATGAATGAGTAGTTTTAACCTTTTAAACTGTTTTCACCATTGGCAGTTTAACAGAAGTGAAATATGCATAGGTAATTTTTTGTGCTAATTTCTTGTATAAATCATAAGCAGTGCAGAATTTGACTCAAGCCTATAAGTTACATATTCCTGGTGTATTTGTTTGTACTTGGTTCTCCACTCATTCACCATCCTTCAACACTCTCAGTGCACATAGTCCACTTAGACTCCTGGACAACCAAATTAAAATGTAAAAAAAGAAACAAAATTTGTTTCCAGCATTAGAAACTTGTTTCCTAAGTTATGCAATATTTTCAGCTTTACTAAATATGTTTTCTTTCATCACTTTTTGATGAAAAAACCATATGGCTCCATGAGAGAAAATGTAATCACATACATCTGGGCAATATGAAGAATGCCAAGGCTGACCCAGGAGCGAAATTATGTTACCTTAATCTTCCACACATACTTCAGGGGGAAAATGTTAAAACTTAAAATAATAATGTCTAAAAGTACAAAATGTCCCATTTCATAGAATTTGGAATTTTGCATTCAAAACATTTTTCAATTTTTTTAAAGCCATAAATTTTTTGATAATCTTTGGAAGGTTTATTTTGTGATTTAAACTCCCCTTCCCATGATTCAATTTTCACTTGGCAGTCAAGAGTAATATATGCAAGACTTGTATTACAAAGGTACAACTTTCTTTTTTCTTTTTCTCATTTCATGCCTCTACTCTCTATCTTCCCCAAGCCTATGATTTGGACTAGCCCCTAAATATATTTCTTTTCTGATGCTGGCAACATTTTCATTTTAATATAATTACATATCAATTAGATCTCCTAACATCTCAAATGTATTATTACAAAAAATAGAAGAGCTTATATCCTGTGAAAACAAAAACTATTCCTCTCCCTAAGTTAACTGTTATTATAACAAACATATATGAAAGTCAGGTTTCTGCCCATATTGGTTGTTGGGTCATGAAAGAATGCCTGGGTGTATTGGCAAAGGGAAGGAGTGCTGGGGATGGTACATAGAAAAGTCATTTTAGGGTATCCTAGCAACAGTGGAGACAAAGCTCATCTATCATAGTGGGCAGTCATCCACAGGTAACAAATGAAAGCACAATGTCCATATGAGCCTTAGAATAGAGAAAGAGAGTAGCAAACCCTTGAGTATGCTATGGAAAGAGAAAATAAAAGTGATTTCCATTATAAGTCCCAAAGGATAGAGTTAGGCCACTGGGCTTGGTCTCTTATAAACATATATATATATATGAATTGAAGTCTATCATCTTAGTTTTCTTGTCTTTCTTCTGTTTCTTATCTCCTCCCATTCAGTCTTCTCTAAAAGTGTCCGGGCCTTATATTCTTAATTATTCTGTGCTTGGTGATGTGTTCCTAAGTTTAAGAGAAGAGCAGGAATATTTAGGGAGGGAATGAGAAAGCAGACAAACTCATGTCACACATTTAGGAACAGAGAGGCTACATGCAAAGGTGGCTTTGAAGTAGAGAATGAAAAGTTCTTTGCGCTTATGTAGGGATCTGAATCATATCTTGTAGATGTTCCAGATATGAGGCTGGGCAAGACATTGTTGAGTCCACTTTGAGATGAGATTTCAGAAATACAATTTCCCTAGTATAGAAGACTGATGCAAAAAAAATTTCAACAGCATGGAAGAGTATTTGTCTTTTGGAGGCTAGAAGTCTTAAGTGTTTAGAATGTTAGTCCCCTGTAGACTATGAGGAAATGGCTGAATTCAAGTCTCCATGACTTATAGTTGACTGTATTTATGCTATAATAGTGGTTTATCCTGCCTACTTGTTTCAAAATTTCTCCTCTTGGTGGAGCATGATTAATTGGGTAAAGGCCCAAGCTAATAACTTTACTTTAACTCAATCTTATCTCAAATATAGTCACATTTTGGGATAATGGGGCATAGGAATTCACATATGAATGGGGAGTTGATCTGATGTAATTCAATCTGTATCAGAGACTAACAATTGAGGATTAAATAACTTCTTTGAAATCACACAGTTGCAATTATAATTTTAATATATCTACTTCTGGTCCAGAACTCTGTCTCATGTACTAGCAATAGTACTTTCTAAAAAGTGCTCTGATGCCAGCCAGCATTGAGGTTTTTCAATGCATAGAATTAGAGTGCTGGCAATGCCAAAAAGGAGTCAATAATTAGCAAAGAGGTCACTAATGTCTTGAGAAATTTTTAAATTGCAATGCCATTTTTAGAAACTAAATTGGTTTGAACAGAAGTAAGAAAGTGGAATTACTCCTGTTAAAACATCTTGAGGTCATTCAAAGATCTGTGCCCGAGTTCTCACTCATTCAAAATCACTCAACCTTATCTAGTGGAAGCTTTCAAACACATCGCAGGAGCACAAGTTGTGAAGAAGTTAGATAGAAAAGTCTTCAATGAGGAATCAAAAGAAAGTGTTCTTTTGGTGCAATAAGAGACCAGGCATATTTTCGTCTAATTTCATATCTGTATCTTAGACATCATATTCTCCAAAACAGCCAAGACAAGAACTAAATGGAAATAATATGGAGCATAAATTATACTTTCTGTTTCATTTTTATTTGATTTTTTTATATAACAGGCTGTATGTACTCTTTTATTCCTGTGTCCCTGTTACTGTTACCCTGGACACCCTCTTCAGTGCGGTTATGCTATATTCCCTGTGGGATCATGAAGGCTTCATTCCATTCTTGGTGGGGAGTAGGAAGGGGGCCATGCCTCCAGTTATTCATACCCCTCTGTGTCTACTACAGTCTTTCCACCCCATCTTCTACACTGTTCCCTGAGCTATGCCAGGCCTGATGGCAGTCTGAGTATTGAGTTCTCTGTATTTTCTGTATTTCTGCTTTGATGGGTTTTGATTGATCATTGTGTCTATCACCATCATCCTGGAGCTGGCTGTTAGCTATCAGTAAGAGCAGTATTCATGTCACCACTTCCTCTGCAAATTTCTCCTGGGACCTGGTAGATGTGATAGCAGTGACATATCTTGTGGTGGGCTGTCACCTCTCCTTTCTCTTATCTTATAGTAGATCTTGGTTCCCCTCCATTTATTTTTTTTGACTTTTTTAAAATAAAACAGATTCTCCAACCAAGAGTAAGAGTAGCTTTGGTCAAAGGGATTAGGCAAAATTATTTGAGAGCCTTTTGATGGGCAATCACACTATTCTCCAAAAAGCAGTGGGGATTTCTGTATGAAGACTGGATTTCCTGTCCCTGGAATTCTGACTGGGTTTCCAGTACCAAATTTGAGTTCTACCTCATTGTGCAGACTTCATGTCCAATCAGAGGACAGTTGGTTACCCAGAGGCTTCATGGCACTATTGCACAAGTGAGTATTTCTTATCCAGCTGGATGATTTCACAGTCTAAAGGTTCCCCTCCTAATCCATGCTATTGTTGATTATTGTCCTCTAACAGTTCTTATAGGGCCTTCCAGCACTATGAGGGCAGCCAGGTGGGAACTATTTTCTCTTTTGGTTCCAGAATAGTATTTGAATGTTCTGTGACAGTAACCTGTGGTGTCTCAAGTGATAGGGTATTACCTTTTAGCTCTGGCACACAATCAAGTGTTTTGTTAATGGCCTTTATTGTTTTGGAGACCTCTTTAGTCTTCCTGGCTAATGGCTCACTGTTGGCAATCCAATTTTGGGCCTGAGATTCACTGGCCAGATATTGGTATTAAGGTTAAATTTTCTCTACCATTTGTCTGGATGCCCACCCCTTTGTTGGTGTTTATATCTTGTAGAATTCTGGGGATTCTGTAGAATTGATTAATGTTGTCTTAACTTTTGTATAATTCCTTCCACACTCTGCCAATCCCCCTATACCTCCAAGATCCACCTACTCACTATTTTTTGTCTGTCTCCTAACTTGTCAAGTAATTCCTCTTTATCTCTCTTCCATTTTTTCTCTCTTCCTGTCTCATTCTAGTTTTATATCCCTATTCATGATGTGTACTGTGGTTCGCACTCTTCTCCAATTGATCCCAGTCAGCTCACTGCAAATGGAAGAGTATATGCGGTTTGTCCTTCTGGGCTTATGTGACTTTATTTACAATTATATATTCCAAATCCACACATTTTCCTGAAAATTTCATTATTTTGTTTTTCCTTACCACTGAGGAAAATTCCGTTGTGTATATGTAATACATCTTATTTATCCATCCGTCAACTGATGGACATCTAGGCTGATTCCAAAGCAGTAACAAACATGGCTATGCTAGTATCTCTGTAGTAAAGAGTGGAGTCTTTAGGGTACATGCCCAGGAGCAGTGTAGCTATATCAAATGGTTAGATCAATTTTAATATTTCTCAAGTGTCTCCAGATGGATTTCCAGAGTGGTTACCCAAGTTTGCCCTCCTACCAGACATAAGTAAGGGTTCCTCTTTCCCCACAGCCTCACCAGCATTTGTTATCATTCAATGTTTTTGTCATTCAATTTTACTTTTAAAATATATTTTCAGTTCTATTTTAAGAGACTAAAGAATATCTTTTACTTTCAAATTTATATATGCACAACTTTGCACTCTGGATGCTACCATAAATGCTGAATTTTTTTAATGGATGATGAAATTTTATTATTTCATTTCATGACCAACTGACACCTGTATCAACAAGGGTTTTCCTCTTAACAGACTTTCAGGTAGGATATAAAATGTAATTAAGAGTTTTGTAATAAATTGGAGAATTATGCTTTGGTATAATCATTTGCTTTTTAAAAACTTTTGTACTCAGTGAATATAGTCAAATTGGTACCATTGTTAACCTCCTCCTTATCCTCCCACCTCCACAGGGACCCCCCTTGTTGGGGAATATGGGTCATGCATTATGGGGATAGCTAAAAAATTGATTTTTAAATAATAAAAATCTCCAGAAACAATAATGCTGGCCACAGATTACTGGAAAATACAGAAACTGAGTGATCTATTGGAAGAAGAGAACTATCTCCAAAGTGAGCCAAAATTAACATATCTTAACTTCTTTAAAAAAATCTTCACACAACACAAATGCACTCACTCTATCAAGTAGAGTTTTTTTTTTTTTTTAATAAAGTAAAAGAGATGGCTCAACAGCTAAGGTACTTGCCTGCAAAGCTTAATTACTAAGGGTTTGATTCCCCAGTACCCACATAAAGCCAGATGCATAAGGTAGTGCATGCTTCTGGAGTTAGTTTACAGTGACTAGAGGCCCTGGTGCACCCATTCTCTCTATATATCTGTCTCTTTATCTCTCTCTCAAATAAATAAATAAAATATTAAAAAGTAAAAGTCTTGCAGATGTAATTTAATAATATACTGCTTGCCTAGCCTGTAGAAAATCCAGTACTTCTTTTTTCAGAACTACAAAGAATGATATAATAGACATTTAAAAATCATTCTTCCTTATCTCTTAACATACAGAAAAACTACAGAAGGGTTTAGGGACCATAGCAAAAACTGTTAATTTCAGATTTATTATAGCAGTACATACAGTGACTTTCTTTTACTAAAAACCTCTATCAGTTTTCTTTGGAAATAATTGACAAATTGCACCCACATAAACTCTTCAGTTTTACAAATGGGTTCATACTTTTGCATTATGAAATCATTATTATTTCTATTAATATAAGAAACATAACTTTCCCCTCACAAAAGTCTTCATTTTCATTTGTACCTTGTCACTTCTTTTTCTCCTTCTCCTCCTCTTCCTGCTCCTCCTCTTCCTTCTTCTCTTTCTCCTTCTCCTTCTTTTTATTATTAAGTAGAAACTTTGTATGGACACATCATATATTGGTACCATGATGCCTCTCCTCCCTGCCCCCACTCCACTGCGCTCCCTCCTTAGTGGGATTGCTGGTATTTACCATGGAGTTGTAGGTTATGCATCATGAGAGCAGCAGTCAGTAATTGTGGGGAGGGCTATGTCTCTGGATATTTCATTCCATCCTGTGATTCTTACTTTCTTTCCACCCAGTCTTCTGCAAACTTCCTTGAGCCTTGGTGGGTGTGCTTTAATTCTACTTTAATGTTTAGTTCTCACCAGCTTCTGGATTTCTGCTTTGGCACATTTTGATTATTCTCAGTTTCTATCTCCATCACCCTGGCCCAGATTATCAGGCTTGAAATGTCAAGGGTGCTCTTGTTCTTCTTGTAGAACATCTAGAGATATAGCTGAACCTGGAAGAAAGCTAGTTCCCAGATGGTCAGCCCCTATAGTGCTGAAAAGTACTACATGAGCAGCTCAGGAAAATGGCCAATAATGTTGTGAGCAAATAGGGGACAATGCTGTATGAAAACAACAAACCAGACATTGGATTCTTGTGTTTGAGATATTTTTATGTGATGTATTAAATTTTTGATTTCTGCATACTTAGGATAAACCCTACTTAACCAAGTTGGATGATGCTTTTGATGTGTTCTTAGATTCAGTTTGCATAGATTATATTTGGAATTTTTGTTTCTCTAAGTTTTAATGAACTTATCAATGTATAATTTTCTATTCTTGTTGCATAACTGTTGGTTTAGGTATTAGAGTAATATTGGCTTCATAGAAGGAATTTGAGACCAATCCCTCTTTTTCCAGTAGGGCAGAATAGTTTGAGAGGTGGTTTTAACTCTTGAATGAAGGCTTGGTAGAACTCATTAATCAATCTGTCTGGGCCTGGATAATGTATACTTTCTTTGATGCCATATCTCAGCTCATGTTAATTAATATAGGATTGATGTGAATAGTGCAGTAATGCTATGAACCATTCATACAAGAGAATCAGAGAAAATTTAAATTATACAGTATATTAAATCAACGTATCATAAAATGGAAATTTGCTTATCTCTATTAAAAAGACTTCATTGTTATGACAATGTATATATTTTAAGCCACAAAAGAGATCTGTCTACCTATGTTTTTCAGTGAGAGAAACTGCATAATTATGTTCCCTTAACAGTATGCAGCTAATCAGTGATGCCCTTAAAATAATTAGTACATAATGGAAATGAGCTTGTTCATGCAGAAATAAATTGTAAAGAAGTAAACAATTAATCAGAGAGTAAATGTGCCACCAGTGTAAAGAGAGTGACTTATAGGCCATGCAGTTGAGTTTCAATCTAATCTAAATATGCATAAGGATTAGGTCCCTCAGAAAGGTAGTTGTTTTGAATAAACATTAAACAGTGTCATAGATGAAGCTATTAACAACTTATTGAAACACTGTCTAGGGGAAAGATTCATCTTCCAGCTATCAGTTGTTTCAAGCCTATATATCAAAGCTTCCTCTCCAATGGAAGAAGGTAGAGCTGATAGTAGCTGATGGCTTTATGGGTTTCCATTTCCATTGGTAGCTTCTGATTTGTGGAATGGCTTTGAATGAGTCCATTTCATATTTAATCCATTGAAATATTGTACTCACAAATGGAGTCTTCTTGATTGTAAGTTAGTTCCCATGTAGCTTGAGTATGGAGACACAATATGCTAATCAAGCCAATAAACTATTCATTTCTACATTAACCTACTTCTAGTTGCAAATTAATACATGGACTTTCTGGCATCAGTCCCTCAGACTTTCATGCATACTATTTCTCAGAGGATCCCTATTAACACTGCTTAAGGGTGCCATTTTTTAGGTCAGAATGGACTCCCAAAATGGAGTCACCAAGGACAACATAATGGTGACAGAGGCATAAGGAAGTGGATTAACCACATTCCTCAAGAAATCACCCATCCATTATCCTTTCCTTACCTAACAATGCCCCAGTTCATGGTTTCCTGTCCCCTTATCTTGTAAGTGCCTTGGTGCCTCTTCTTGTCTCACACCCTGGATATATTAAATCTCCCATAAAGGAACCTTTTTTATTCAACTTTTCCCATCCTCACCTTCCCCCAAATGAAGAAGCTCTATAAAGCCCACTAACTGATAACTCAAGTTGACTGTGTTCTCTTGTGCGTCAGCCCTAGTAAAAGCTTTCATCTTTGCCTCAGAGTGGTTTGTGTGGTCTTGTTCTCTCACAAACCTTACATCATTATTACCTTCAAAGAGAATAGTCAATTTGATCCAAACCTTATCTAATTCTGTCCACTCAAGAAGGGTAATGGTTTTCCTTACATGGCATCATGATCAGCCTTTCTTTGCCTACTTACTTCTACAACAAATAAAAATAAGAGTCTTGCCTAGTGCACAGCTTTGAACCTGTTCTCTTACTTTATTTATGCAAAGAAATACATCTCAAGATCATCACAAAGTCAATCAAATATATCATATTAGGCAAAAACTGTTCTTAAAACACATTTCCTTAAAGCAACTTGTTACTTTATGATCTGATTGAATGAGCACTTATAATTTTCAATGTACAATGAAATAAGAAATACAATTTGCTTCTCATCATTAGTTTTTAATTTTAAAATGCTTAAAATAGAAGTATCTTAGTATTAAGTATTTTAGCTTCCCAAAAGCTTGCTTCATTGTGAAATAATTTTTTTTTAATGTATAATCTAGTTTTAGAAATTCTTCAGTAAGTATAAATCTTCACAATAGGTCCTTGTACCTCTGTTCTTAGCAATATATAATATTTATCTCTTTGTTTTACCTAAGTTGCCTGGAATTAGAACCCCCCTACAGAGACATTAGATTAGAAATTATAAAATCAATGTGGCATGCTGTCCTTGTTGTGGTATTTCGAAACCAATCATAAATTAGGGGAGTAAATAGGGCATCTGGGTCCTGACTTACCACGTGAAACCATCTTGTGCAGGAATACATCTCTGTAAGAGCCACTAACTAGACTGCCTGTGTAAAGTTAGATAAGAAGTGAGTTTAAATCTAAGAAAAATCTATAAATAATCATGAAGTTCACCAAGCGATGTAACAGTGCACCCTGTGGAGTATGAGTGAGATGACTCAGCATGGGAACAAGAATGTTTGTATTTAACCAGAATTTAATTTAGTTTCACTTTCTTACCAGAGGTTAATCTTCCCTTAAGTAGGTTACTAAATTGGTAGTGGTTTGAAGTGTAAATTTCTTTTGCTCTGTATGTTATACTTATGGAACAAACTTTGTGATTTATACCCTAAAGCTATTCTATACTGACCTGGACAAATTTTAGGGGTAAGAGCATGATGATGTATGAAATGTATCAAATGAAGTACACTTTTTAACTGTAAGGAAGAAGGTATTAAGTAAAATTCCTACAAAGTCCAATTTAAAATGAGAATGAATTCAGTTGTAATCAGTGCTATCATTTTTATAAGCACTAACAGTTTCTGAACAAATATTCTCAAATTTTAATATACATCTTTCAAGTGCTGAATAATTATTATTATTTGCTTTTTTTGAGGTAGGGAGAGTCTCACTTTAGCCTAGGCTGACCTAGAATTCACTATGTAGCTTAAGGGTGGCCTCAAACTTGTAGCAATCCCCCTATCTCTGCCTCACCAAGGCTAGGAATAAAGGCATGAGCCAACATGCCCAGCTTGAATTATTTAATGAAAAAGTTGTATTTACTTTATATATATTATCCATAATCTCTCAAAATAAGCTTGTATCCAATGTTATAACTGATGAATGGCATTGTAGTATATATAGGATAAAGGGTATGTATATTATTCCTCATTACAGGTCTCATAGTGTAGCAAATATTTCCCTAAAACACTTTAATATGCCAATTTTCACTTTTTATTATTACCTTATTAATTTTTCCTATTTCTTTTAGGTGTGTATTTATAGAGGCAGAGGATGACATAAATTCTGCTAGCTAGAAGAGATAACCAACTGGCACATGCAACTAGGATACCTCAGACCTTAAATTGAGTTAATAATTCATACTTCGTAAGAGCTAATAAATATTTTGCTTCTGATAATTTGGCCAATAGATAGTGTTTTTTGTTGTTGCTGATGTTTTAATAACTACAAAAAGATAATAGATGCTGTTCAGGTTAGTGGGTCAGTAATGGATATACACTAAACTTCCTCCAGAAAAAGCTATTCTTCCTAAAAATCCAAGGCCAGTGCATGATTTGTTTTGTCAATAAGATATGTATTATAGCACAAAATACAGATTTCTGTCTAGTATTACTGGATTTGAATATAAAGTATCCCACATAGGCTTATGTGTTTGAACACTTACTCTCTGGCTAGTGGCATGTTTGGGAAGGTTGTGAACCTTTAGAAGGATAAGCCTTACTAAAGGAAATGTGTTACTGTAGGCAACCCTTGGCGTTCGTAGCCTGTCCCTACTTCCTGTTCTTTCTCCCTTCTTCTTGACTCTAATATAAGAGCTGTCTTCCTGTTCCTGCCACCATAACTTCCTTAACCTGATGGAATATCTCCCTGGAACTGTAAGCTGAATGAAGTTCTTTTCTTTTTTAAGTGCCTCTGGCTACAAACTTTTGTCCCATCCATGAGAAACATACAAACAGATTGACAGACAATTTTAACTTCTGTTAGAACTTATTTGTGAAGCACAATAAGAACCTAAAACAACCCATTTTGTTTCTGTAAAAAATGTTGAAGATGTTAACCATGCTTTATTTCATGGGGCAATGCTAGGGTAGACCTGTGGATTTGCAGGTTCAGCATGTCCTAGTAGATCTCCAATGGGAGGGTTTTGAGGAGCAGAGTAGGGAACCTACTGATTCCCACAGTCTCAGGTAGCCATAAGTCCCCAAACCCCTCAAGTAGCCATCCCAGCCACTACAGCATTCACCACACCATGGATGAATTTCACTCCTGTGATAACTGCATGCTTTGTGGATCCGGGCCAGGTGCCTCTCACCTTTCCCCATGTCAACCATCTCTCATTCCTCCCTCCCTTTCCCTGTCACTGGAACTGCTGCTACATTCCCCCTCCTCCCCATCCCCCCCCCCCCGCTGCACTTTGCTGCATCACTGGACTTCACCGTCCCATCCTCCCACTTCACCACACCACCAGACCACACTGTTCCATTCCCTCCACCCAGCCATGCTACTGGACCTTGCAGTCCCATTCCCTCCTCCCCACTGCAACACTGGACAATGCTGCCCATCACTCCACCTTGCCATACCACTGTACCACACCATCCCATCCCCCTACCCTGACACATCACCAGACCATGCAGTCCCATCCCCCTGCCCTGCCACCTGCCAACAGGTCCTGCCACCAGGTCTCTGGGTCCCCAGCATGGCCACACCAACTCCTGCCTAAGCAGACAGCCCCTTGCCAGCAAAAGCCTAATTTAGTCAAACATAAAAGGGGAAAAATCACTAAAAACACTTAAGGCTAAACTACAGCTTGCTCTTGAATTAAATAATATTCCCACACGAGGATAGTAAGACTATAGTGTAAAAGAAATAAAATGAAACATCCCATGGAAATAACCCCAACAAGTTTTCCTAGTCCCACAATATAAGTCTCTAATAAAAACATAGAAGAGACAATGGGATCAGAACACCCAAATGAAGACACAAGGTAGGTGATCCAGACCAAGCAATTGACAGAACTTGAAGAATATCAACAAAAGACCAACCATTGTGTGAATGCTGTCCTCACTAGGTTGGTCCTAAGAAAACTGGGGAGTCTTTCAAAGAGAGTTAAGTAATCTGAAGGAGAGTCTCCCCAAAACAAGAAAAGAAAAGAAAGAAAAAGGGAGACCTCAATAATCATCTGGATATGCTCAATGAAGACATAAATAAATGCAAGGATGAAGTCCAAGAAGCATTAGAAAATCAGAAACAGTGCATTACATATAAAAGTAACCCCATCAGAATTACCTCAGACTTCTCAATAGAAACCCTGAAAGCCAGAGGGCCTGGAATGGAATACTGCAAAGTCTAAGAATATATGGCTTCCAAGCAAAACAACTATACCCAGCAAAAGTGTCCCTTACAATAGATGGTAAAAGAAAAACATTCCATGATAAAAGTCAGCACCACAAATATATGAACACAAAGCCAAACCTACAGAGAGTACTTCAGAGAATTCTCCACACAAGAGTTAAACAACCAACCACAAGATCCTACAAGAAGCAGAACACAATAACCAAACCCAGAGAAGCCTTAAAAAACTATAATCTTAGCCAGGCATAGAGGTGCACACCTTTAATCTCAGCACTCAGGAGGCAGAGGTAGGAGGAATACTGAGAGTTAGAGGTCATCCTGAGACTATATAGTGAATTACAGGTCAGCCTGGACCAGAGTGAAACCCTTCCTAAAAAAAAAAAAAAAACAACTCCAGGGAAACAACAAACCCCATAAAGCATCACAATATGGCAGGAATTAAATCAAAACTCACAGTTATTACCCTAAACATTAATGGCCTTAATTCACAATCAAGAGACACAATTTAACAAGCTGGACCAGAAAAATAGACCCTTCAATCTGCTGTCTTCAATAAACCCACCAGACCACTAAAGACAGACACCCCTTCAGGGTGAAAGGGTGGAAAATGATATTTCAAGTGAGGGAAATAAGAAACAAGTAGGTGTTTCTATACTAATATTGGATACAATAGACGTGAAACCAAAAGTAACCAAAAAAGACAAAGAAGGCCACTTCCTGCTCATCAGAAGAATATCCAACAAGAGGAAATCGGAATCATCAATCTTTGTGCACAATACACTGGCACACCACAATTCATAAAACAAAACCTATGTGAAAACAAAACAGAAATAAACACCAACACCATCATAGTTGGGGACTTCAATGCTTTACTCTCAGCAATAGATAGATCATCCAAAAGGAAAATCAATAGGAAAGTAAGAGAGCTCAACAACACCATACATCAACTAGACCTAATGAGTATCTATAGAACATTCTACCCCAAATCTACAGAATACACCTTCTTCTCAGAAACCCATGGTACTTTCTCCAAAATAGATCATATTCTGGGCCATAAAGATGGTCTCAATATATTTAGGAAAATCCATGTATTTCCCTGCATGATATCACACCAGAATGCTGTAAAACTAGAAATTAGCAACAAAACATGCACCAGGAATCCCAGCTGCTCCTGAAGACTGAACAACACACCTTTAAAAACAAATGAGTAGTGAATTACATAAAAAATGAAATTGAAAAATGTCTAGAATTGAATGACCATGAGAACACATTGTCTCAAAACTTACTGGACACAATAAAGGCAGTACTTAAGGGAAAATTCATATCACTAAATGCCTTCATAACAAACACAGAGAGACTGAAAATCAGTAACCTAGCCATCCATCTAAAGATATTGGATAAATAAGAAAAATCAAGCCCAAAAAGCTCCAGAAAGATAGAAATAATCAAAATCACAGCAGAAATTAATGAACTGGAAATTATGACACAAGAAAATTGAAACGAAGAGCTGGTTCTTTGAAACAATGAACAAGATTGATAAATCTATGGCCAATTTGGCCAAGCCCCCCCCCCCCAAAAAAAGGCACTTCAAATTAACAAAATTAGATATGAAAAAGGAGGGGGACTTCCACTTCCAGGTAAGATGGTGGCATAGGAACCACACCAAAGCAGCCTAGGGGAGAGAAAAAAAAAAAAAAAAACAGCAAAATACCCTCTTCTACTAAAAAGTGAGATGTATAAGAAATTACAAAATTCAGCAGAGAAGAGAGATCCAGAGCATCTAGAGCCCACATAGGCAAGCAAAACTGGCTCCAGCAGCCACAGCACCAGATCCACGGCTCCAGTAGGAGCAGCAACAGGTCAGCAGGACCGAAGCTGCAAGGCTAGGCTTGAGCCACAGGAAAAGCCAGGTGAGGGTATTATCACTCACACCTGAGCTGCTCGAGAACTCAAGAAATGTGAAGGGAGGATCACAGCGACCAACAGAGGACCAGATCACGAGGTAGAGGATCCCGTGGACCAGTGGGAGAACTAGAGCCACCATCCACAGCCTCCCTTCCCCCACCACCAGGAAAAGTGCCAGTAAACACTAGACACCTGGTGAAGGGAGCTCATAGCACCCAGAACCAGGGACCAGAGCAGCAATCCAGTGACCCAACCTGCGTACTTGAACCCACAGCACAGCAAAGAGGGCCTGAGGTGGGCATGCAGCCTAACTGAGACCAAAATAGTCCCAAAAGGTAACTGGGATTATACAAGGTCAGTACCTGCCAAATAATTCTATAGGTATATAGGCTTGAGTTGGAAATGCTAATTGCAAATACATATCAGAATAAATTATGTGTTAAATCTGATGGATGATCAGATTTGCCATTCTTAAATAAGCTACATTTTGTGCTTGTCATTTCTTACTATCTGATTTATAGTGCCTTTTTCCTCTTCTGTCATTTGTTAGGGCAGGGTCTCACATGGTCAGAAGCCAACTTGGAACACTTAACAGACCAGAAATCTTAGCCACCTAGTTGACAGGATTAAGGGTGTGGGCAACACCATTCTAAGGGACTGTGACTTTGTTAGAGGATCTGGTTCTCACAATACCTACCCTTGCATAAATACTCTGGGCTATTTTTCATTGAATGTGTACATTATTTAGTTAAATTTTAGAATCTGCCTGTGTTTTTTCCACTCAGCCTGCTTCAATACTCTCATAGCAGGCAAACCCAACATCTATGGTCACTTTTGTAGATACTCAGAGAGTCTTAAGAGCCACACCTACCACCTTAAGCTCCTACCCTGAAGATATATAACATCAGATTGATGGGTAAATCTAATAATACTACAGCTAGTAAGAAAATCCAGGCATTAAATTAATCCAAGATGCAAAAATATGTACATTATGACACAAGAAACAACAAAAATCAAGACACTATAAATCCAACAAAAGTATTAATGCATTAGAAAGGACCTTCAGTGAGAACGAGTTAGAGGAAATGCCTGACAAAGATTTCAAAAGAATGGTTACAAATATGCTCAAAGAAGTCAAAGAAGAAATCAAAGGAATGGAAGAGGAACTCAAAGGTAGTAAAGAAGACACAGAAAACCAAGTTAATGAAATAAAGAGGTCAAGATGACATAAATAAGAAAACAGAAATAATAAAAAAAGTCAACTACTAGCAATGGAAAACACAGTCAATAATATAAAAAACTCTATAGAAAATCTCACCATTATAATGGATGAAGGAGAGGAAAGAATATCTAAGCTAGAAGACCATGTGTCAGATCTAATACAGTCCAACAAAGAGAAAGACAAACTAATAGAAAAGTATGAATGGGAATTTCAAGATATTTGGGACACTATGAAAAGGTCAAACATAAGAATTCAGGGCATAGTAGAAGGAGAAGAATTTCACTCCAAAGGCATAGTAGGCATCCTCAACAAAAATCATAGATGAAAACTTCCCCCAAATTGGGAAAGAGATGTAAATACAGATAAAGGAATCCTTTCAAACAGCAAACAGACAAAACCTGGAAAGAACCTCTCCTCGCCATATTATAATCAAACTATGAAACATACAAACCAAAGAAAATATATTGAAAGCAGTTAGAGAGAAAAATCAAGTTACATACAAAGCCAAGCTCATCAAGATTACCACAGCTTACTCAACCCAAACTGTAAAAGCCAGAAAGGCTAGGAGTGATGTATTCCAAGTTCTGAAAGATAAAAACTGTCAACCAAGGTTACTTTATCCTGTAAAGCTATCCATTCAAATAGATGAAGAGATAAGAACATTTCATAATAAAATAGGCAAAAGGAATATTTGAAGACAAAACCAGCTCTACAGAAAATACTTGAAAGAATCTTCCATGCTGAAGATAAAGAAAAGCACACATATAAGGAACCAAAAAAAAAAAAAAAAAACAACAACAAAAAACCAAGGGTAAACCCAGAAGAACTACAAAACGATGGAAAAAATAAATACACACCTTTCCATAATATCTCCTTTTTAAATGTTTTTGTTTATTTTTATTTATTTATTTGAGAGCAACAGACAGAAAGAGGCAGAAAGAGAGAGAGATTGAGAGAAAGAGAGAGAGAGAGAGAGAGAGAGAGAGAGAGAGGGAATGGGTGTGCCAGGGCCTCCAGCCACTGCAAATGAACTCCAGACACATGTGCCCCCTTGTGCATCTGGCTAACATGGGTTCTGGGGAATTGAGCCTTGAACTGGGGTCCTTAGGCTTCACAGGCAAGTGCTTAACCACTAGGCAATCTATCCAGCTCCATAATATTTCTTAATACCAATGGCCTCAATACCCCCAAACAAAAGACATAGGGATGCAGACTGGGTTAAAAAGCAGGATCCTTAAATTTGTTTCCTCCAAGAAAATCACCTTTCTACAAATAATGGACATTATCTTCTGGTGAAAGGTTGGAAAATGGTGTTTCAAGAAAATGGGCCTAGCAAGCTATCCTAATATCTGACAAAGTAGATTTCAGTCCAGCATTAATTCCATGCATTCTATCTGACTACAATGGAATCAAACTACAAATCAGTAGCAAGAAAAGCTATAGATCATACACAAAATCATGGAAACTAAACAATACACTACTAAATGATGAATTTGTCAATGAATAAATTAAGAGGGAAATAAAACAAAATCATAGAGTCAAATGATAATGAAAACACATGCCAAAACCTTTGGGACACAATGAAGGCAGTACTAAGAGGGAAATTTATAGCTTTAAGTGTCTGTATTAATAAATTAGAAGGGTCTCAAATAAACAACCTAGCTTCACCTTAAAGCCTTGTAAAAAGAAGATCAAGGAAAAACAAAACTAAGTAGATGAGAAGAAATAATAAAGATAAGGACAGAAATTAATGAAATAGAAACCAAAAAAAGCAATCCACAGAATCAATGAAACAAAGAGTTTTAGAGATGAAAAAGGCAGCATTACAACAGATACCAGAAAAATTTCAAAAAATCATAAAGAAGACTTCTGGTTAAGATAGCAGCATAAGAACCACGCTAAAGCAGCCTAGGGGAGAAAAAGCCAAGGAAAACCCAGCAAAATACACACTTTTACTAAAAAGTGAGGTGTATAAGAAATTCAAATCGCAGCAGAGAAGTAAGAAAGATCCACAGCATCCAGAGCCCACACAGGCAGGCCAAAGCAGCTCCAGCAGTGATGGCTCCAGCTCCAGCAGCAGAAGGAGTGGTGGAAGCTGCATCTCCAGCTCGGGAAGCAACAGCCGTGGCTCTGGCACTGGCAATAGTGGCTCCAGCAGTGGTAGCTCCAGCAGTGGCAGCAGCAGCTCCAGCAGCAGCAGCGGTGGCTATAGCAGCCTCGGATCCAGCAGCGGCAGCTTCAGCAGCAGCAGTGGTGGATCCAGCAGGGGCAGTGCCGGTCTGCAGGGCCACAGTTTCCGGGCTTGATTTGCCCTGCAGGAAAAGCCAGTGCCCAGATCCAGAAAACAGAATAGCAGTCCAGCAACCCAGCCAGCCTACTTGACTGAGACCAAAATCATCCAAAAAGGTAACTTGGGATTGCACCAGGGAATTGTCTCACTTGCTCACAAGCTGACTTAGAACCCTCAACAGACCAGAAATCTTAACCTCTTTGTTGATAGAGGATCTGGTTGTTATAATACCTACTCTTGCAAAAATACTCAATGCTGTTTTGATTGAATGTGTACAGGGGTTAGTTAAATTTTAGAATCTACCTGTATTATTTCCACTCAGCCTACTTGAATACTCCCATAGTAGGCAAACTCAACCACTACGAGCACTTTGCTAGATAGTCTGAGAGTGCTAACAGCCACACCTAACATCTTAATCTCCTACCCTGAAGATATATAACATCAGATAAATTGATACAGCTAAGAACACCCAGCTAACTAGAAAATCCAAGCATTAACATAATCCAAGATGCAAAAATATATACATTATAACACAAGAAACACCAAAACTCAAGACAATATAAATCCACCAAAAACTATTAGTGCATGAGAAATGACCTACAGCGAGAATGAGTTAAAGGAAATGCCTGAGAAAGATTGCAAAAGAATGATGGTAAATATGTTCAAAGAGGTCAAAGAAGAAATCAAATAAATAAAAGTCCAACAAAGAGAAAGAAAAACTAATAGAAAAGTATGAATGGGAATTTCAAGATATTTGGGACACTATGAAAAGTTCAAACATAAGAATTCAGGGCATAGTAGAAGGAGAAGAATTTCACTCCAAAGGCATAGTAGGCATCTTCAACAAAATCATAGAAAACTTCCCCCAGTTTTGGAAAGACGTGCCAATGAAGATACAGGAAGGCTTTAGAACACCAGCCATACAAAACCTGGAATGAACCTCTCCTCACCATATTATAATAAAACTACCAAACACACAATCCAAAGAAAAAATGTTGAAAGCAGTTACAAAGAAAAATCAAGTTACCTACAAAGGCAAGCCCATCAAGATCACCACAGATTACTCAACCCAAACTTTAAAAGCCAGAAGGGCTTGGAGTGATGTATTCCAAATTCTGAATGATAACAACTGTCAACCAAGGTTACTTTATCCTGCAAAGCTATCCATTCAAATAGACAGAGAAATAAGGACATTCAATGACAAAAGCAGGCTAAAGGAGTATTTGAAGACAAAACCAGCTCTACAGAAAATACTTGATAGAATCCTCCATGCTAAAGAGAAGGAAAAGCACACATATAAGGAACTTGGAAAAAACAAGCAATGCTCAAATACTAGTTAAAACAAGAGAGCAAAGGTAGAACCAGAACCACAAAAAAAAAAAAAATTGCAAACATAAATACACACCTTCAATAATATCTCTTAATATCAACAGCCTCAATGCCCCAACCAAAAGACATAGGTTTGCAGACTGGGTTAAAAAACAGGATCCTACAATTTGTTGTCTCCAAGAAACTCACCATTCTATACAGGATGGGAACGGGCCTAGAAAAGAAGCAGGGGTTCCTATCCCAATATCTGACAAGGTAGACTTGCATCCAACGTTAGTCAAGACAGATAAGGAAGGTCACTTTATATTGATTTAGGGCACACTCCAGCAGGAGGACATTACAATCCTAAACATATATGCACCTAACATGGGGGCTCCCAAATTCATCAAACAAACACTATTAGAAATAAGGTCATAGCTCACACCAAACACAGCAGAATTGGGTGACTTCAACACTCCACTCTCATCAATTGACAGATCATCCAAGGAAAAAATAAACAGAGAGGCATCTGGACTAAATGAGGTCATAGAAGTAATGGGTCTAACAGATATATACAGGACATTTTATCCAAATGCTGCAGAATATACATTCTTTTCAGCAGCACATGGAACATTCTGTAAAATAGACCATATATTAGGACACAAAGCAAATATTAACAAATTCAGGAAAATTGAAATAATTCTCTGCATTCTATCTGACCACAATGGAATCAAACTACAAATCAATAACAAGAAAGGCTATAGAGCATACACAAAATCATGGAAACTAAACAATACACTATTAAATGATGAATGGGTCAATGAAGAAATCAAGAAGGAAATCAAAAAACTTATAGAGTTCAATGATAATGAGAACACAACATACCAAAATCTCTGGGACACAATGAAGGCAGTCCTAAGAGGCAAATTTATAGATTTAAGTGCCTAGATTAAGAAATTAGAAAGGGTGCAAGTAAATGACCTAATTCTTCACCTTATAGTCTTGGAAAAAGAAGAACAAGGCAAACCAAAAATCAGTAGACTGGAAGAAATAATAAAGATTAGGACAGAAATCAATGAAATAGAAATAAACAAACAAAAACGAAATTCAAAAATTCAATGAAACAAAGAGTTGGTTCTTTCACAGGATAAACAAGATTAATAAAACCTTAGCAAATCTGACCAAAAGAAAGAGAGAAGAGACACAAATTAATAAAATTAGAGATGAAAAATATAACATCACAACAGATGCCAGAGAAAATCAAAAAATCTTAGGGACATACTATAAAAGCATATACTCCCAAAAGTATGAAAATCTGAAAGTAATGGATGATTTCCTTGATTTATATGACCTACCAAAATTAAATCAAGATGAGATTAGTCACTTAAATAGACCTATAATAAGCATGGAGATCCAAACAGTTATCAAAAATCTCCCAACTAAAACAAAGCCCAGGCTCAGATGTATTTGCTGCTGAATTTTACCAGACATCAAGGAAGAGCTAACACCATTGCTTCTTAAGCTTTTCCATAAAATATCAAAAGAAGGAATTCTACCAAACTCCTTCTACAAAGCCAGCATCACCCTGATACTAAAACCAGACAAAGATAGAAACAAAAAAGAAAATTACAGACCAATCTCCGTCATGAACATAGATGAAGAATTTCTCAACAAACTATTGGCAAATAGAATACAAGAATATATTAGAAAGATCATTCACCCTGACCAAATAGGCTTTATCCAGGAGATGCGGGGATGGTTCAATATACACAAATCAATAAATGTAATACATTATATAAATAGACTGAAGGACAAAAATCACATGATCATCTCATTAGATGCAGAGAAAGCATTTGACAAAATCCAACATCCCTTCATGATAAAAGTCTTACAGAGACTGGGAATAGAAGGAACATATCTCAATATAATAAAGGCTATTTATGACAAGCCTACAGCCAACATAATACTAAATGGGAAAAAACTGGAAGCTTTTCCACTAAAATCAGGAACAAGACAAGGGTTTCTACTATCTGCACTTTTATTTAATATAGTTCTGGAAGTCTTAGCCATAGCAATAAGGCAAGAGACACACATTAAAGGGATAGAAATTGGAAAGGAAGAGATCAAGTTATCATTATTTGCAGATGACATGATTCTATATATAAAGGACCCTAAAGACTGTACTAGAAAACTGTTAGAGCTGATCAAAACCTACAGCCATGTAGGAGGATACAAATAAATACACAGAAATCAGTAGCCTTCTTCATATATGCAAACAACAAACACACGGAGGATGAAATCAGAGAATCACTCCCATTTACAATTGCATCAAAAAATAAAATACCTTGGAATAAACCTAACCAAGGAAGTAAAGAATCTATTGACAATGATAACTTTAATACACTCAAGTGAGAAATTGCAGAAGATACTAGGAAGTGGAAAAACATCCCTTGTTCCTGCATTGGAAGAATCAATATTGTGAAAATGGCAATCTTACCAAAAGCAATCTACACATTTAATGCAATCCCCATCAAAATTCCAAAGGCATTCTTCACAGAAATAGAAAAAAACAGCCCAAAAAAATTCATTTGGAATCACAAAATACCTCAAATATCTAAAATAATACTGAGCAACAAAATAAGGCTGGTGGTATCACCCTAGCTGATTTTAACCTGTACTACAGAGCCATAGTAACAAAAACGGCATGGTACTGGCACAAAAGCAGACATGTAGAACAATGGAACAGAATAGAGGACCCAGATGTAAGTCCAGGTATCTATAGCCACCTGATATTCGGTAAAAATGCCCAAAATACTCATTGGAGAAAAGACAGCCTCTTCAGCAAATGGTGTTGGGAAACCTGGATATGTATCTGTAGAAGGATGAAAATAGATTCTTCTCTCTCTCCATGCACAAGAATTAAGTCCAAATGGATTAAAGACCTTAACATCAGACCTGAAACTCTGAAACTGCTAGAGGAAAAAGTAGGGGAAACCATTCAACATATTGGTCTTGGCAAAAACTTTCTTAATACAACCCCAATTGCTCAGGCAATAAAACCACAGATTAACCACTGGGATCTCATGAAATTTCAAAGAGTTTGTACTGCATAAGACACAGTGAAAAAAGCAAAGAGGCAGCCTACAGAATGGGAAAAAATCTTAGCCAGCTATATATCTGATAGAGGATTAATATCTAGGATATACAAAGAACTTAAAAAGTTAAATAATAAGAAACCAAACAAGCCAATCAAAAAATGAGCTATGTAGCTAAATAAAGAGTTATCAAAGGAAGAAATACAAATGGCATATAAGCATCTAAAAAACTGTTCTATGTTGGGCTGGAGAGATCGCTTAGCAGTTAAGAGCTTGCCTGTGAAGCCTAAGCACCCCAGTTCGAGGCTCGTTTTCCCAGGACCCACGGTAGCCAGATGCACAAGGGGCACACACATCTGGAGTTTGTTTGCAGTGGTGGGAGGCCCTGGCACACCCATTCTCTCTCACTCTCTCTGCCTCTTTCTCTCTCTGTCTGTCACTGTTAAATATATAAAAATAAACAACAAAAATATTTTTTAAAAATGTTCTGTGTCACTAGTCATCAGGGAAATGCAGATTAAAATTATATTGAGATTCCATCTCACTCCTGTTAGATTGGCTACCATCATGATAAATGATCATAAATGTTGGCGGGGATGTGGAAAAAGAGGAACCCTTCTACACTGTTGGTGAGAATACAATCTGGTCCAGCCATTGTGGAAATCAGTGTGGAGGTTTCTAAAACAGCTAAAGATTGTTCTACCATATGACCCAGCTATAGCACTCCTAGGCATATATCCTAAGGACTCATCTCATTTCCTTAGAAGTATGTGCTAAACCATGTTTATTGCTGCTTAACTTATAATTTATAATACCTGGGAAATGGAACCAGCCTAGATGTCCCTCAACTGATGAATGGATAATGAAGATATGGCACATGTATACAATGGAGTTCTATTCAGTGGTAAAGAAAAATGAAGTTATGAATTTTGCAAATAAATGGATGGATCTGGAAAGGATTATACTAAATGTTGTAATCCAGGTCCAGAAAGCCAAGTGCCACATGTTCTTCCTCATATGTGGATCCTAGCTACAGATGATTGGGCTTCTGCGTAAGAAGGAATAACTCAGTAGCAGAGGCCAGTAAGGTGAAAAGGAGATATAAAGGGAAGAGAATGGAAGGGAGGAGGGTACTTAATAGGTTGGTATTGTATATATGTAAGTAGAATGATTGAGATGGGGAGGGGATATGATGGAGATTGGAATTTCAAAGGTAAAAGTGCGTGTGTGTGTGTGGGGGGTATTACCATGGGATGTTTTCTATAATCATGAAAAATGTTAATAAAAATTGAGAAAAAAAGGAAGAGGGCTGGAGGGATAGCTTAACAGTTAAGGTGTTTGCTTGCAAAGCCAAAGGGTCAATGTTCAATTCCCCCAGGACCCTGGTTAGCCAGATATACGAGGGGGTACACAGCATCTGAAGTTCATTTGCAGTGGCTGGAGGCCCTGGCATGCCCATTCTTCCTCTTTCTCTCCTTCTTTCTCTGTCAAATAAATAAATAAATGAAATATTTTTAAAAAGGAAAAAAAATCATACAGACATACTCCACTAAGTTTGGAAATCTGAAAGAAATGGATGGTGTCCTTCATTGATATGACCTACCTAAATCAAATCAAGATGAGACTACTCACTTAAACAAACCTATAACAAGTATAGAGATCCAAGCAGTTATTAAAAATCTCCCAAGTATAAAAAGTCCAGGCCCAGATGGACTCAGTGGTGAATTTTACCAGACCTTCAGGGAACTAACACCAATGCTTCTTAAACTTTTCCAAAAAAAAAGCCACCAGCACCCTGATACAAAAACCAGGCAAAGATAGAACAAAAAAAAAAAAAAGAAAGAAATTTACAAACCAATCTCCCTCATGAAAATAGATGCAAAAATTCTCAACAAAATATTTGCAAACAGAATATAAGAATATGTCAGAAGGATCATTCACCATGACCAATTAGACTTTATCCCAGAAATGCAGGGATGGTTCAACATACACAAACTGATAAATGTAATACATTATATAAATGGACTGAAGGACAAAAATCACATGATCCTCTCATTAGATGCACAGAAAGAATTTGATAAAATCTCATATCCCATCATGATAAAAGTCCTACAAAGACTGGGAATAGAGGGAATGTATCTCAACATAATAAAGGCTATTTATGATAAGCCTACCACCAACATATTACTAAGTGGAGAAAAACTGGAAGCTTTTCCACTAAAATCAGGAACAAGACAAAGGTGTCTACTGTCAGCGCTTTTATTTGATATAGTTCTGGAAGTCTTAGCCATAGCAATAAGGCAAGAGACACACATAAAAGGGATACAAATTGGAAAGGAAGACATCAATTTATCATTATTTGCAAATGACATGAGTCTATACATAAAGGACTCAAGACTCTAACAGCAAACTGTTAGAGTAGATAAATACCTATAGCCATGTAGCAGCATAAAAAGTAAACATACTGAAATCAGTAGCCATCCTATATGCTAACAACAAACACACAGAAGATGAAATCAGAGAATCACTCCCATTCACAATTACATCAAAAGAAAAAGTACCTAGGAATAAAACTAACTAAGGAAGTGAAGTATCTCTACACTGAAGACTTTAAAACGCTCAAGTGAGAAATTGCGGAAGACACTAGGAAATGGAAATACATCCCTTGATCTTGGATCAGAAGAATCAATATTGTGAAAATGGCAATCTTGCCAAAAGCAATCTACACATTTAATAGAATTTCCATTAAAATTCCAGTGGCATTCTTCACAGAAATAGAAAAAAAATCCAAAAATTCAGTTGGAAGCACAAAAAATCTCAAATATCTAAAACAATACTGAGCAATAAAAATAAGGCTGGTGGTATCACCATACCTGATATTAACCTATACTACAGAGCCATAGTAACAAAAACAGCATGGTACTAGCACAAAACCAGACATATAGATCAATGGAACGGAAAAGAGGACCAGATGTAAGTCTAGATAGTTGTAGCAATCTGATATTCAATAAAAATGCCAAAAATACTAAGTGAAGAAAAGACAGCCTCTTCAACAAATGGTACTGGGAAAACTGGATATGTATCTGTAGAAGGATGAAAATAGATCATTTTCTCTCTTCATGCACAAGAATTAAGTCCAAATGGATTAAAGACCTTAATATTATCAGACCTAAAACTCTGAAACTGCTGGAGGAAAAAGTAAGGGAAACCCTTCAATATATTTGTCTTGGCAAAGACTCTGAATATAACCCCAATTTCTCAGGCAGTAAAAACATAGGTTAATGTCTGGGACTTCAAGAAATTAACAAGATTTTGTACAGCAAAGAACACTGTGAATAAAGCAAAGAGGCAACCTACAGAATGGGGAAAAAAGTCTTTGCCAGCTATACATCTGATATAGGATTAATATCTAGGATATACAAAGAACTCAAAAAATTAAATAATAAGAAATCAAACAACCCAATTATAAAATGGGCTATGGAACTAAATAGAGAACTCTCAAAAGAAGAAACAGATGGCATATAAACATCTAAAAAATATATACATATTTATTCATCAGGGAAATGCAGATTAAAACTACATTGAGATTCTATGTCTCTCCTGTTGGATGGGCTACCATCATGAAAACAAATGACCATAAACACTGGTGAGGAGGCAGACAAAGAGGAACCCATCTAACACTGTTGGTGGGAATGCAATCTGGTCCAGCTATTGTGAAAATCAGTGTGGAACTTCCAGAGACAGCTAAAAATAGATCTACCATATGATCCAGCTATAACATTCCTAGGCATAAATCCTAAGGACTCATCTCATTACCTTAGAGATAGTTGCTCAACCATGTTTATTGCTGCTCTATTTATAATAGCTAGGAAATGGAAGCAGCCCAGATGTCCCTCAACTGATGAGTAGATAATGAAGATATAGCACATTTACACAATGGAGTTCTACTCAGCAGTAAGAAAAATGAAATTATGAAATTTGCAGGAAAATGAATGTATCTGGAAAGGATTAGACTAAGTGACGTGACCCAGGCTCAGAAAGCCAAACGTCACGTGTTCTCTCTCATGTGGATCCTTGCTATAGATTATTAGACTTCTGTGCGAGTAGGAAGAAAACTCAGTAGCAGCGGCCAGCAAGCCAGAAAGGACATATAAACAGAGTAGAAATGAAGTGAGGGGGGTACTTAACAGGATACTATTGTATATAAGTTACACCCTTGTTTTCCAACCAGGAATCTATGGTAAGACCCTATTGCTGAAGAGTCCACATACTTGGGCTGGAAGGCCACTGAGAAATCCTGCTGGAACTGAGCTGATAACCTTCTCCATGTAGTCTAGCTGACAGAAAGCTGGAAGAAACCATTCTGTATGCAGTTCAATGGGAGAGAGAGAAATCAACAGTAAAGATACTCAGCAGTTGACACTACAAGCCTTATATTTTTCCAACCAGGCCAAATGAGCCAATGGGTGCAAAAGTGGCACATCTGTCATAGTAGAAAACAATTGCCCTCTAATTAACTGTAGGCCTACTCCATGGGAGGGCATACATCCCTGAAACTGAAAAGCTACAACAAGGGTAGTCATGAGCCCTAGGAGTGTAATGTCTACTGATGTCTGGATAAATGTATATACTATGCTCATCAAACTTCCCAGTTAACACTTCTCTTAATGTTCATACCTATATATTAATGTTACTCTCACTTTTGGTACAGAACTTTCTCTTTCCAGATGGCAGTGACCTTGGAAATACTCAGAAGGCACTATAGTGCTGATAAGAAGTGACAGAGGAGTTCTCAGCACTGAAATATCTCCATCGTACCTTCCAAGGCTCAGGGTCCATTGAAGAAGAGGTGAAGGAAAAAATGTAAGAGCCAAAGGAAAGGCAGAACTATTTACACACACTTATACTCCTCTATATAGAAAATGGCCTGGATAACCATGACCTCAGTGCCTGACACTACCTACACAAGGCCATCATAACAGGAAGTAAAAGATTGGGGAGTGGATATGATGGACAATGGAGTTTCAAAGGGGAAAGTGGGGGGAGGGAGGGCGTTACCATGGTATATTGTACACAATCATGGAATTTACTAATACAAATAAATAAATAAATTTAAAAAATAAATGAAAAAGGAGAGGTCACAATAGACATAAGTGAAATTGGTAGAACCATCAGGACTTACTTCCAAAACCTCTACTCCACAAAACTGGATAATCTAGAAGAAATGGATAAATTCCTGGATGCATACCACTTACCAAAATTAAACTCAGAGCAGATTTATCTCCTAAACAAACCTATTACACCCATCAAATTGGAAAGGTAATCAAAACCCTCCCCAAAAAGAAGAGTCCAGGACCTGATGGTTTCTTAGCCAAATTCTATCAAACCTTCATGGAAGAACTGAAATAAATTATTCTCAAACTGTGCCACACAAGGAAAGAACAGGGAAAGCTCCCCAACTCCTTTTTTATAATACCAAAATCAGACAGAGATACAACAAGAAAACTATAGAGCTATATCCCTAATGAATTTAGACACAACGATCCTGAACAAAATCTTAGCAAACTGAATTCAACAAAACATCAAAAACATTATCCACCTTTATCAAGTAGTCTTTATTCCAGGGATGCAGGGTTGGCTCAACCTACAAAAATCTGTCTATGTAATATAATGCATGAATAAGATTAACCACAAAAAACCCCACACATGATCACTTCAATGAATGCAGAAGAGGCCTTTGATAAATTACAACATCACTTCATGATCAAAAGGTTAGAGCTAACAGGCATGAATGGTTTATATCTCAACATAATAAAGGCTACATATAAAGCACCTGAAGTCCAAATAGTACTTAATGGGGAAAGACTCAAGGAATTCCCATTGAGATCAGGAACAAGGCAGGGGTTTCCACTCTCACCTCTGCTCTTCTACATAGTACTAGAAGTCCAAGCCCAAGCAATAAGACAGGAGAAAGAAATAAAAGGGAAACAAATTGGAAAGGACAAAGTTAAGTTACCCTTGTTTACAGATGACATAACTTTGTACATGAGTAACCTGAGAGCCTCCATCTCAACACTCTTAAAGGTGATTAATTCCTTCAGCAAAGTAGCAGGATAAAAATTCAACACACAGAAATCAGTAGCCTTTCTATATGGAAAGTACAAATATGCAGAAACTGAAATTAGCAACATTGTCCCATTTTCAATGGTAACAACAACAAATACCTTGGAATAACACTAACCAAGGATGTAAAAACTTATATAAGGAAAACATAAAAATATTCAAGAAAGAAATTGAGGAATAACACTAACCAAGGATGTAAAAACTTATATAAGGAAAACATAAAAATATTCAAGAAAGAAATTGAGGAGGACTTGAGAAAATGGAAAGATCTCCCATGCTCCAGGATAGGCAGAATTAACATTGTGAAAATAGCAATCCTACCAGAAGCAATATACAGTTTTAGTGCAATACTGATTTAAAAATGTCCCTGCATTATTCCTCTGAGACATAGAAAAAAATGATCTCAAAATTCATATGGAATTGCAGCAGGCCTTGGATATATAAGCATATCCTCAGCAAAAGAATTGCCTCTGGAAGTATCACCATACCTGATATAAAGCTATATTACCAAGCTATAGTAACAAAAACAGCATAGTACTGGCATAAAAATTTACAGGCCTATGGAACAGAACTGAGGATCGGTACTTTAGTTCACGTAACTATGGCTACTTGATCATCAACAAAGACCCTAATATTGTAGGCTCATAAAAGATAGCATCATCAACAAAAGTTGCTGGACAAACTGGAAAACCATAGGAAGAAAAATAAAACTAATCTGGCACACCTCACCACACATAAAAATCAAGACTAAATGGATCAAAGATCTCAATATATGACTGAAAACTTTGCTCTGCTACTACTGGAAGAAAAAAAAGAAGAGGAACTTTCCACTATGTAGGAGTGGAAAAAGATTTCCTGAACAAAACCCCAGTAGCTCAGAAACTTAAGCTATGATTCAATTATTGAGATCTCATAAAGCTTGAACGTTTTTCTACACACACACACACACACACACACACACAAAAAAAAAAAAAAAAAAAAACACCATAAGCAGAGCCAATAGACTACCCACAGAATGGGAGAAATATTTTGCCAGCTACATAACTTTCAGAGGTCTAATTTATAGAACCTACAAAGAACTCAAAAAACTAAACTATAAAAAAAATCAAATAACCCACTCACAAAGTGGGAAAGAGAACTGAATAGAGAGTTCTCAGAGGAAGAAATATAAATGGCTAACACACACTTAAGAAAATGTTCAACATCCCTAACCATCAGGGAAATGCAACTTAATACAACTATGAGATTCTACCTTACCCCAGTAAGGATAGCAAACATTAAAAAAAAAAAATCAAATTAAACAAATATTGGTGAGGATGTGGAGAAATAGTAACCCTCATTCACTGTTGGTGGGAATGTAAGATGGTACAACCACTATGAAAAGCAATCTGGAGATTTCTCAGAAGTTTGACTATAGAGCTCCGAACAGACCCAGTTATTCCCTTATGGTATTTACCCTAAAAGCTCCATGCCTCATTTCAGAGAGATTTTCTTAACCATGTTTATAACTGCTCAATTCATAATAGCTAAGAACTGGAATCAACCCAGATGCCCATCATTGAACAAACTGATATCCAAGATATGGTATATCTACAGGGTGGAATTCTACTCAGAAGTTGGAAAAAAAATGACACAATGAACATTTTTTGTAAAATGGTTGAACTTTGAACAGATCATCCTCAGTGAACTCACTTAATCACAGACAAACAATCATCACATGGTCTCACTCATCTGTGGCTCCTAACCTGGATCAGTAGGAGATGCTGAAATACCTCATAAGCATCTGGAAGACAAGACAATAGGGAGGGTAGGGCTTGAGGGGAGGGTAAAGGCAAATAGGGTAAGTACAAAACTGGACTCAAACCCAATGGACCTGGTACTATAAAATCCTATATCCTGGAAGACAGACTAAAAGGTTGAACCCTTATCAAAATCATAGATTCAAAGGGACCTGATTCAAAGGGCCCTGGAGAGGGTAAGATGAAGCCTAACCTTAATTTTGTCCTGTTTATCTTTTTTTTTTTCTTTATATTTTCTTTCTTTTGCTTCTTTCTTTTCCCTTGGTGATGACCTATAACTACAAGTACCAGGATGTGGTTAACACCCATAGTGACATGTTGATCAGAGAGACATAAAAGTTTTCCTCAAAAAGACAGACTTCTGTCAGAGAACTTGATTATCAACCAGAGGTTAATGGTAAGTACCTACTGATGAAGACACTATATGCTGTCAGTAGGGAACATAGACAGACTTGGCTAGAATCTGGAAGAGAGCCAGTACCCAGATAGTTAGCCCATCTAGTGGTAGAAGGTGCTACACGAGGTATTGGGGAAAGTGGCCCACATCTGTCTGAGAAACTCCAGGCTTAAGCTATTCAGAATCAAACAATCTGATGTGATGCTCACACAAGCACAATAGTGGCAGACTGCCATGATGGGTAATCAGCTGCTCTTAGATTGGCTGACAGATCCTCTCAATGGAAAGGGACCCATATCTGGAAATGGGAAACAAGTCAGAATCATATCCAGATACTGAATCTGCTCTCCGATATCAAGATCACATGAATGTTGGGCTTCAAGAGGGCCTACACCCATTAAGTTCTCTCTAAACTAACAATGGTTATCCCATTTAACCTGTGATGACTTCACTCTCCATTGAAGAGTCTGCTTCT
This sequence comes from Jaculus jaculus, assembly GCF_020740685.1. Taxonomy (NCBI): domain Eukaryota; kingdom Metazoa; phylum Chordata; class Mammalia; order Rodentia; family Dipodidae; genus Jaculus; species Jaculus jaculus. The sequence goes on from NC_059111.1 coordinate 74,225,140, forward strand.
CTTTTCCAGATGGGAGCAGGACCTGAAGAGAGAAATGGCCCATTGCACTTCACCATGACCCCAACTGAAATCAAAGAGGAATTGGGGAAATGAGAAAGAGTACTTCTTTGTCAGTGAACCTGATATTTGCACAAGGGTGAAGGAGAGAGACACTGAGGACACTCAACACCTACCAAACCAGAGACCAAAGGCTCTGAAAAGCCCATCACTGAAGTAGACTTAAACCCTGCATGGTTCAGGGAATTTTGCAGAAGGGGGAGGAAAGATTGTTAGAGCTACAAGTTGTGACATTATGCACAAAGATATTGCCTTTTTCCCATAACTGATGGCTACCCCCACAATGCATGACCCATTATCCCCATAGAGATAACTGGCATCCCCAATAGGAGGGTCCCTTTGGAGGAGGGCAGGGATAAGGATAAGGATGGCACCAAGATGTGCTGTTTACATACTGCATATGTCCATAACTAATAAAAACCAGTAGCAAAAAAAGAGCCAAAAAATTAAGACAATTTAAGGACATGAATCAATTATGAGTCTTATTCAGATTTTAATTTAGGAATCCATTATAAGATAATCAAAAGTTTTGAAAACTGACTATATGATTGTGTTTTTAAAATTTATATGTAGCAATGATAATATGTGTATTTTTAGTCTTGTATGGTAAAGAGAGATGATGAAATATTTATGGAAAATATACTATTGGTGAGCAGCATCCTTAGTGCCCATGTTTGTTTCAAAATAGCCAACGGCAAGCATGCAGCAAAATTGCCTATTAGTTCACCATTACCTAAGTGTGATGATTTTAGTATATCGATCTCTATTTTGAATATTATAAAAATCTCTCAAGGTTTTTATATGCCCATTCAATATTTATTAAAAATATAGTTATCAGTGAATGTAATGTCCACCAAAGTATTTTTAATTACAGTGAAAAAAAGGGGCTGCCTGAACAAAACTGATGTTTGAAGATACACACAAGGGCTTCTATTTCTCAACTGCAGAATTTTTACCTCAAATCATCCTTTTCTATGTTGTGCTAGTGCTCATCAAACATACTCTCCCTCTGTCTGTTCATATTCTCACTGCTTTTCTATATTCATTCCAACAGTTCTTCTCTAGCCTAAGAAGGTATGTTATTTTAATGAGAAATAAATAAATTTTTACATTCTCAATCTTGGCAATTGAGAGACTGCCCTCAGAATCATCTTTCCACAAACAAAGTAGCTTTTAAATTATTCCTTTCAGGGAAATATCTTGCTTCCTAAATTTAACTCAATTTCCTATACTATATGCTTATTGCTTTATTTATTAAAATATATATGCATACATCTCAGGCTTTAGTTCGTTCACTGATACAATGCAAATGTTAAAAAATCAATTCATAAGTAATGAGTCATTTTGATTTAATTTTTTTTTATAATTCACTTATTCATTTGTGTGTGTGTGTGTGTGTGTGTGTGTGTGTGTGTGTGTGTGTATGTAAATGCCACGGACTTTTGCCACTGCAATAGCTCTCCAGTTGTATGTTCCACTTTTACATCAGTTTTATGTGGACATTGGAGAATTAAACCCATTCCAGCCAGTTTTGCAATCAGTGTCTTTAACCCTTGCCAGTGCCTCAGTTCTATTTTTTTTTAATTTATCAGATTTCATTGTTTGATAAGAATGTAGTATAAGCAAGGATACATGGAAAATACAATAAGAAAATATAATATGAAAATAATTTTAACTACTGAGATTCATCACATAACAATATAAGGTAAAATACTTATTATTGCACATTTGGCTTCAGAAACAGAAGTTTAAACTTATTTTAATAATTTTATTTCTTTGTTATGCCCTAAAGCCTTCATTAAGACCCTACAGCTAACATGGTCCCATCTATTGGATACATTCCCCTGACTTTCTAAGTAGATTTTACTATCTGTAGCAATTTTCAAATTATGTTCATAATTGCCATATTTAAAGTCTTTCTTCAGAAGTCTGACAAACATTTACTAAGCTGCAAACAATGTATGAGTTAATGATAATGCTGAGGTGTCACTTTTGTCTTTCCTGGGATGTTAATCTAAGAACCCGTGGCCAGAAAATGTAGCTTCTATTTCTCTTGTTGGTGTAGCAGACTCAAGGAGAGGCTTTGGTTACGTCTCATGTTTCTGGACTTTGTGAAACCATTACTATGGATATTATAGACATTAATATTATTGGAATTAGCATATCTCAGAATAGTGTACTATTAACTTCAGGGGAAATATACATTTATTTTAAGCTCAGGTAGAATTTTTATATGGCTTCTAGAGAAAAAAAAATGTTTCATTAAAAGATGTTCAAATTCTGGGGCAAACTTATGCATTAAATCATTCCTTAATTAGAAGAGTGAGGCATACTTGTAAAGGCTCAATATAGCAAGACTGTCATTTTTAGAAGCAGCTTCATAATTTTTAGCAATGGCTAGCAATGGGTTTGGTCAGGGCTATCATATGTCCAATATAGAATACTGTCACTTGATCAGTCTTTGAACTCATTCTTGCAGCCAAGAAGGTTTATTTCTACTCTATCCACTGTAGTTCATTAGTTATTAAATCACTTGCTGTAATAGAATGTGAAACATAAAAATAAGTCTATTGCCGTTTTTACTAGAAGCAAGTTTTTTTTTTCTTTTTTCATTTTTTTTTTCAGAAATAGCATACCATTTTCCTAGTGTATTGGAAAAATGACTGAGTAACTTTTTATTTGAGCATTCCCAGTTAGAATAGCAACACTTCCCCTCACATGTTGGGTTCTTTCCTTCTCTTCCTATTGCGAAATGTCTGATTTCATGTACAAACTCATGTCACACAATTTAGTCCTGAAATTTCTGTGAAATGTTCCATTCTTAAAATCTACTTCTTCCTCAAAACACCAAAAAAAAAAAAAAATCCACTTCTTCCTCCGTCTCCTCTTCTTCATCTTCTTTTTCTTCCTCTCCCTCCTTCTTTCCTTTAACATTCTTTAGGAAGCATATTTTTCTGTTTTCCACTTCTTTAAATCCATATCCTGGCAGGATCAGGCAAGCTTTCTACGGAGGATACATCTAATCTTGGCCCCTGTCATTTGCCCTTTTAAAAATGGTCCCAGTTAAAAGTGTTGTGTAATAAAAATAAGTCGGTTTGCTCCCTGAGTGTTATGACTCACCCTCATTAAAGCCACTGTCACTTTAAAGGACACTACTTGTAACTTTCTCTTCAAAAGAGAAAAGTTAACAGATGCACTTTACAATGGAGTTAGGGCTGGTGGATATGCTATTTTAGTAAATCCACATTTATGAACCATATACTAAATACATGGATCAGAAAGTATGACCAAACTGCCTGGGGAGCAGGAAGAGGCATAACCACCATCAATTTCATTCTATAATATTTGAGTTTAATGTCAACAATCTGAAATCCAGAAATCTATTGAGAGCTGGGATCACAGAAATTCATTCATCTTTGCATTCTTGGCTTTTATGATACCCCACAGAGTATATGTTATCATTGTTTTGCCTTTCCTGAGGTTAGGTTCTACTCTACCTGCATGTCCCTCACAGCTATTGTTGTTCCTACATGCTCAGTACACTTCTGGATTATTTTTATACATCCATATTTCTATAAATAATGAATGCATTATACAACAGTCTTTAAAATTAAAAAGAACTATGGCTATCTAGTTTAGTTCATTAAATGGCTATTTCATTGGTTTGCTCAAGATCTTCACTGTGTAATTTATTTTGTAAAAGGAATGAATGCATGTGAGGAGAGAATCTGTATAAGAAATCTTTTGCTGGGTGTGGTGGTGCATTCCTTTAATTCCAGCACTCAGGAGGCAGAAGTAGGAGGATTGCTGTGAGTTCAAGGCCACCCTGAGACTACATAATGAATTCCAGGATGTCCTGAGTTAGAGTGAGACCCTACCTCAAAAAAACAAATAAAGAAAAAAAAAGAAATATACTTCTGTTCTGAGTATTCTTACTATACTAATGTAGCTTATACTAATAAGATAGCTAATGCAGATATTATCTACATATTGTACTACACAGATAAGCAAAACATATAATGTTGATCAAAATTAGTACTATTTAAGACTTAGTATGAACTTCTAATTTAAAAGGCATTGCATTTTGTAATGAATCATAAGCAAATATTAATAGTTTTCTTCTGTTATTTAAGTGAATGTGGCTACATTAAAACCACGAATCCCTTAGTTAATGTTATACAGGGAAATTGTTTGTTTAAGCAGCATACAATAATCCCAGGCTGTGTTTGCCAATTGTTAAAAGTCAAGGCTATTTGATATAGATAGTCTTTTCTAAACGGAGAGCAGAAAGGTCGACTGACAGTTTGCATCAGTAGGCAAGTTCAGATGGAGAAGGCAAAATTGCATGGTTTTAAACCAGAGAATAGATAAAATTAATAAATAAGTGAAATTCCAAGTGGTATCTTTACACTGTCAAAGGTCAGGGTTCTTGTATAGAAAGCTCTACTTGTCAGGTGGAGATTCTCTTTCTCTTAGAAAAACTGTTCTTTAAAGATACCAAGTTAAAATTCAAAGTGAACTGTTACCACACATTTTGCATAGTAATAGGCATCACACCAGCAAGCGAATTGATCATGACTCTGGAAGAGTTCTTCTGACTAGTTTCATAGGGTACTTGGCAAGTTGAGAATGGACAGGGTACACATTTTCAATATGTCCAGAAATATGTTTCAAATTTGTGTTTTCATAGTATAATAACGTTAAAAAAGCTTTACTGCTTGTAAAAATTTTCTTTTCTGATATAATTTTAAATGAAATGATGTTCCCACAGATTCATATATCAGCAAAATATTTATTTCCTTCCTTCTTAAAAATTACATCACTTTTGTACATGATTTAGTGAAAGAAATAAAATGTCCTTACTGCTTTGTAGAGCAACAAAAGTGGAGAGAAGAAAGGCACATTCTACTGGCACTCTATATAAAAATTTTTACCAGACACAGCACTAAAAAGAAAACTTCATTCAAGACTATCATGAGTGAAGCCAAAAGGACTATGAAAAAGGAGAGAATAAACTCAACTGAACTGAAATAAAAAGAATAAAAGATTTTAGCCTTGAGATTGGTACATGAATTGGGGGTGTTTTTAAGAGTGATGGAGCTTTTCTCAGCTCTGCTATTACTCAGGAGTTAAGGGTGCCAGATTCTCACAGCCACACAAAAATTTCACTGAGTCAGTGCTCCTCATGTTCTTATCTTATGAATTTCAATGAATGAACTCCACAGACAGTAGAGAGGGAACTTTAGGAAGATTTTATTAGAGAACGTAAGAGAGGGAAAGTAGGCACAGCTCCTGCGCAGGAAGAGATTTATAGAAATGGTAAAGCCCTCCTGAAGACCTCTGTTGAGATAATTCATGGAAATTTACTGGATGAGGGCTAAGCTGGTGAGTCCAGTTGTCATGCCAGTGGACCAGACACTTCTTGGAAGGGGTAATATTTTCTTCCGGGAAAGAATGAGATAAGAATAAACCAGATTTCTGGCCTGTAGCAGAGTGGAAACTGCAAAGACTTGCTTAGGGATAAAAAGACATGGAACAGCCATATACCCATCCCCCATAGGTTCAGGGACATTTCTCTTTAGCTACTTTTACTTTACTTTCAGAGGGTTCTATTATCCCTCATCTACCTGTGCACAAGTTAGTAGGAAAGATCTTGACTTAGAAGCAGATTGGTGACTATGATGAGGATATTTATGTTTAAAATGGATGATTACTAAATTGGGATTTTACCCTCCAAGACAGACTAGGGGGTAAAGGCACTATTTTTCTTGATTATTGCATTAAAAACAGATGGTTTCCAGGTCCTTGAGAAAAACATTCCCAAGGTGTTAAACTGGGAAGAGTGTGAGTTGACTTATGCTCAAAGAGGCAGAGCATGTACTTCCAGCAGCAAGAGTTCTACTGCAACTGTTCTAAGAAAAGGGAAGTCAGGAGTTTATGTTGAGGAAGAAAGCTGCTCAAGTTTATTTATGCTAAGAAGAAATATAAAACTGGGTGACTAGCATTCAAAGAAGGAGAAGAGAGAAAAGGCAACATATCACTGAACAAGACCAGCTAAAGATTAGACAAAGACAGTAAATATCAATCCACAATTCATTTGACTTAGTTTTACAAAGTAGGAACTTAAAAACATGAATGAAGAATGAAGAAATGTTGTGGGTAAGTAAGTGACTGAATTAGTGACTGAATGAATTGTTAAACTTGGCCTAAAATTCATATTGAGATAGCAATTTACTCTCTTTAGACTTCAAAGGCAAGGATCCATGGTGTTATAAGCCATCATGTAGCCCACAAAGGAAAAGAAAATAACCATTTTAATAGCTTTCAAGAGTACAACCAACTGTGAGAGGGAAGAACCAAGATGCATGACCATTCAAATGACTGGATGAGTAACATGGTGTTAGCTACCTGATTAGACCAAAAGAACATACACAGAGTGTAAAGGTCCCTCAGGGGAACTAAATCTTCATGAAATATAACCAAGCTCAATAAAAATCATCTCAAACTCTGTTCAATTACTGCCATGGTTCCACAAAAGGTCAGTAAACCAGGCAGGTCAGGGCCAACCCTCTCTCTTGAGGGTTGCTCTACTCTTTTAAGAGTCCTTCTCAATGTCTCCTTAATACATCTACTTTCACATTGTTTATCCCTTGTCTGCATTTCTTAATTTTTCTTAGAGTGCAGCAACAAACTCTATAACTACCGGATCAGAAATATCTGAATATCATTGAATCATCTGGCAGCTTAAGTCCAGAAAAGAGAAAGACTCCATTATTCTCAAGCCCTAACTCCAGATGGCATCCTTCTTGAGAATTAGTCTTGGAAGTTTCACTTTTCTGTCTTCTGTCCCTTAAATGAACCCTGAGTCAAAGTAAAAATACAAATTGAGTTGTTAAACAAACAAACAAAAACTCACTGTTTATTATAAAATTGGTTTCCTAAATTTCTGTGAACATTGTTTTGAGAATGTCTTCAAGTATGTGTGTAATAACCTAATAGAGACACAATCTAAAAAATGCAAAGTAAGTGTTTGTTCTAAGTAAATATGATAACACTGTGTCTGGGCAATGTAACCCCTTATGATAGAGTATTAACTACCTACCAGAAGACAGGGGAACATTTCACAGGCACCATGAAAAGCTATAAACTTAAAATTTTAAATCTCAACATTTAGTTCAGTACCTTGCTCAATGGAAAAGAATGCACACTTTTACAAACACTATGCCTATTCTAGCCTCACTGTGTTCTAAATATTGAGATGAATAAGACAGTTTTATGTTGAATGCATTGTGAAAAATACAGGTACATAAATAGAGATTGTCGCAGATGCTACATGAAGGACATATAGGATCATACACTGGACCTGATTTTATTAACTGCAGAGACAAGAAAATTGTGTTAAGTTCCATCTATTCATTAGAAATATATGTATTGAATGCTTATGTCTACATACTCTACTAAGTGCTGGGTATTTAGTAGTGAACAAGAGAAAGAGGGTTTTACAGAATTCACATTGTTGTGAGTGGAACAGCAAAAAACAAATCAAGTATGCTATGTTGTCAAGAAATGGCAAGAGCAATGAAGACATTACCACCTAAAGAAAAAGAGAAGTAAGGGAGGTCAATTTTAGGTAGCATACTTAGGAAAGGCATTGCAAAGGGGCAAGTTTTTGAGTAGATGTTACAATGAAGTCATGGTAGTAAGTGAAAAACCATCCAAGAGAATAGGTTCTGAAGAAGACCCTATTTATTACCTATCAAAACAGCAGGGGAGAGGGCTGACTGCTTGGGTCTTAAGCAATAGTACCTAGGTTTTGATCCCTAGACCCCTGTAAAAGCTGGAAACAATGGCAGACTTCCAAAATTCCAGCATGAGGCATAGACAAGAATATTTCCTGGAGGCTTGCAAGCCTACCAGCCTGGTGAAAGGAACAGTAAACAGTGAGAGACCCTGCATCAAACAAGATGGAAGATGAGTACAATCACCGAAAAAATGTCCTTTAACCTCCACTGGAGTACCACATCCCTCACACATGAACACATACACACCAAAAATAAAACATCAATAACAACAAACACAGGAAGGCTACTCTGAGTAGAGAAGAGAGATGAACAGGAAGGTGTGGTTAAAATGAAATAGGAGAATTAGGCAATAACATGATTATTCAAAAATATTGCAACACCATGCCATGAAAAGAGATCTCAGTTGTATTATGAGAATAATGGAACATAATGTAAGTCTTGAGCAAGGTGTATAAAATTCTCCTATGGGCTTTATTCAGGACTATTAGGGAGCTGGAAAAATTAGATAGTGAATGATATCTGGACACATCTAAGCATCTAAGCTTCATCCAAAATGACACTTCAAGACTTGACAAAGTGACTAGGTCTAGCCAAGTTCCAGGGAGTAGCAAAGGGGGAGAAATGGCATGGTTAGTAAAATTAACAGCTGCTTTCCTCAGGAGAAAATGTGGGAGACAGAACCCTAAATGTTCATGCTTATAAAAGGGTTGGCAAGAAAAGCTTTTGTGATTTAATATATATATAAGGGATTTTGTTTGATATTGCTCTGAAATATAAAAGTTTTAAATCCAATAAATTGATAAACAAATATTTTAAAATACCATTAAAATAAGACTGGAGGCTCCATGAATGGAGGAACTGATCTTTATTCACTGAGATATTTCAATACTTGATCCTGCCCTATAGTAGCCAACTTTTACTGCTTTCAGAGTAAATAAAATGCATTATTTCTACAACATTTGGCATCATACCAATTTGTCAATTACTTGTTTGCGTATTTCTTTTGATCTGTAATATGTAACTGTTATAGTAAGTCTAGTGGGATAATGATTTCCTGAAGAAACGTCCCCAGACATGGTGACAGCGTTGAGAAGGGCCACTGATCTGCAAACCATAAGGTGGTTGCTATGAGTGATGTGATGATAAAATGGAAACATACTGAGAGGGCTCAGCAAGAGGCAGGCGGTGAGGCTCTATAACACCCTCATAACAATCACTGGCTTCATCTGAGTGAAATGGGAGTTAATAAGCAATATTATCAGTCAAAGTCAGGGTCACTGTTACTGCACAAGGTGTGTTCTGGTTAACACTCTGACAATGGTTTTGATCCAAACACTATATGACTGTCTGGAGACAAGGCAGGGAAGTTACCACAGTGTGCAAATAAAAAACCTGCAACCCTACTGAGGAGCATCCCCAACTTAATGGTGGCCGGGATGAGGGAAAAGAGGGTACCAACACATGATGTATCCATAAAAAAACATCTTATTAAGAAGAATAAGAATTAATATAAAATGAAAAGAACAAAAATGCTGTTAACACACAAAAAAATAAAGATGATATGATCTTTGAAGTCATGGGGATTCAAAGAAAGGATCCAGATCCAAGTCTTTTAAAGTGATAATTTTGACAGGTATGGTATGGTGGTTTGATTCAGGTGTCCCTCATAAAGCTAGGTGTTCTGACTGTTAGGTTCCCAGCTGATATATACTTGGGACTTAATGCCTCCTGGAGGGAGTGTATTGTTGGGGGTGGGCTTATGGGTGTTATAGCCAGTTTCCTATGACAGTGTTTGCCAAAGTCTCCTGTTGTTATTGTCCATCTTATATTGGCCAGGGGGTGATGCTCATCTGCTCATGCCATCATTTTCCCCTGCCATCATAGAGCTTCCCCTCAAGCCTGTAAGCCAAAATAAATCTCTTTTTCCCAGAGGCTGCCCTTGGTTGGGTGATTTCTAACAGCAATATGAATTGGACTACAACAAATGGGTACCTGATGGCTTGTGGACACAAATAGAATGATTATGAATAACTCCAGCTTGAGGCTGAATCACCAGGTGAATGGCAGTACCTTTCTATAAATGGAGGAAATGCTTTGCAAGGTAGTTATTTAAGATAAGGCATAGTGGCACACACCTTTAATCCCAGCGCTTGGGAGGCAGAGGTAGAAGGATCACTGTAAATTCAAGGCCAGGCTGAGATTACATAGAGAATTCCTGGTCAGCCTGAGGTAGTGCAATGCTGCACTACCATCCTTTGAAAAAAATTTTAAAAGTTAAAAAATTTAAAAAGTAGTTAATTAACAAATTAAATTTTAGTCTATTTAAAAATTTACCACTAATAAAGCTTTGGACAAATTATTTATGTTTTATTTCTTTCATCTGCAAAACAAGGGCATTTGTATTTAATTGACTGCATTCCAGGGCTAATTTAAAGAACAAATGTAACAATTGTTTTCTAATTTTTTAAACATTTTATGCATGCAAAATGCTACATGATTTGTGAAGCAAAAGTTTAAAAATGAATCTTCATGAAGGCACCCGAAACATAATGAAGGACATTGTCAACAGTGTTCATTGTGCTGATCTCCGTTTATAATTCAGTATCAAGAATTTTGTGCTAGACGTTTTCTTAACTAATGATGTGTTATTTAAAATTGTATATATCCATATATTTTTCATGTTTTAGGCTTTATTAAATTTATATCAACGAGTTAAATGTCCCTTGTTTTTCTGCTGTATCCACTCAGTATTATATATCTGTGATAGTCATAAAAAGTTGTGTATAACATGCCCATTCACAGAAGAAAGATAATAAACTGTTATAATTTTCTACCAAAGGATACTGAATAGCAGGAAAAATTACAGTTGAATATAGTAAGAAAGAGTATCAAGGGAAGATGGTAGTACATGTCTGTAATCAAGGTACTCTGGAAGATTAGGCAAGAGAATACCAAGTTCTAGGTTGATCTGGGCTGCAAAACTATAAAATAAAAATATAAATACATGGAATAAATATTTCAAAAGTTCAAATGGAAAAAAAAATAGACAGAAGGCTGCAATTGTACCTCATTGGTAGAGTGCTTACATAGCATGCGAAAAGTATCATGATCAAGCCTTAGTATTCATAAGAAAATAAAATTACCCCTCTGAAAAGTTGAAGCAAGGCAAAAATTAAGCTAAAAATGGCATGAGAAATGAGAGTAGCTATAATCATAGTTTCTACAGATTATATTATGAAAAAAAATTAGAATTTTGCTGAGGTATACAGAATGTAACAGTTTATAAATAAGAACTTTAAAGTAAATAACTTTAGTCATGATAAAACAAGCAGCATCTTCTGAGATGGTTTCATTTTTCAGTTAAATTTTGTAACAATTTCATACATGAATATATTATAATTTTATCATAATCACCACTATTACCCTCTCTTATCCCCTCCCACTTCTGCTAACCCATTCCTTCTTCCGAACTAGTCTCCTTACTACTTTCATGTTTCTTTCATGCCTTAGGAGTTATTTATAGGAGTATAAGCAATTTACCAGTGATTACAGGGAAGAAAATGTCTTCCTCTACCCCAGCAGCCATTAGCTTCCAAAAGTTCCTCTTGAAGGAGGGGAGTCTCATGAATCCCTTGCCAATGTGTAACAAAACCTTAAGGAGCTCAATCTTGTGCAGCAAAACACAGTTGCTCCTGTACTAACCATGTTGTGTTAAGAACACAGCCTTCCAGTGCTCTTGTTGATGCTCCATTTCTTACATTCTTTCACTTCCTTCTTCTATGATGCCCCCTAAGCATTGATCAGAGTGATAATAATAACTAATAAAAAATAATAATATTCTTTTTTTACTTTTGCTTGTATTTTACTGCTATGTTCCACATATAATAGTTGTGTTGGTCACTATAAAATGCAGTTCCTCTCTAAGACCTAAGCATTTGCCATTAATTATTATTATTGTTGTTGTTGTTGTTGTTATTATTATTTATTATTATTATTATTATTAGAGGATCCTGTTTGTTTTGCCACTCAATTCCGTTTAAATAAACCATTACTCAACTCAGGTGATAGGTTTATTCTTTTGTTGCAGTAAGAAAGTATATTGAATTTTGCTGAAGAGTTTTTTTTAAGACATGAAGAATTTTCTTTTTTACTGAGTGAAGTGGCACCTGTCTTTAATCATAACACAAGAATATTCTAGTGAAGACATCTTACAAAAAGCTACAGTGCAACAGTTTTGAAAAGACAGGAGGAGCAATTATCTGATTCACCATAAGCAGTATGTTTCCCAGCTAAGTATCTTAACGTAGCTAGTTATAGATATCATAATCAGCTTCATGATGCTGGAATGAACTTCCAAACCAGGCGCAATTTATGCGAGGAAGGAATTTATTTGAAGCTTTCAGATCCCAGGGGAAGTTCCATTGCTGGTGGGAGAAGGTTGGCCCCCTTTCACAGATCCAAGCAGAGAGACACCATCAAACACATCCAAATATATTAGAATGTGTTTTTTTTGTTGTTGTTGTTCATTTTTTATTTATTTATTTGAGAGCGACAGACACAGAGAGAAAGACAGACATAGGGAGAGAGAGAGAATGGGCGCGCCAGGGTTTCCAGCCACTGCAAACGAACTCCAGATGCTTGCGCCCCTTTGTGCATCTGGTTAACGTAGTAGGACCTGGGGAACCGAGCCTTGAACCAGGGTCCATAGACTTCACAGGTGAGCACTTAACCGCTAAGCCATCTCTCTAGCCCAAGCCATCTCTCCAGCTCAGAATGTGTTTAAGCTTTAAACAATGTTAACAGGAAAAGTATGAAATGAAAAATTCATAGATTTTTCCCTTTATCAACTTCTATCTGGAAATGTATCCTACAGGTTATAGGACAGGTACCCAGGTGGCTGCCCCATTTTTCTCTGTGTAAAAAGCCTGTACTCAATACAACAGAGGCTGTCTCTCAGGGAATGTTTATTGATACATGGCATGTGCAGGATAGGTCAAAAGGCTTCCAACATCCTTAGGCCTTGCCTTGCTTTGAGTTCTGAAACAGGCTACACTGGTGTGAAACTGAGTCCCAGCATTGTTAATTATATATCCCAAAGTCACAGAGGTAGTTGTAAAACTGGAGCCACAAAGCAGTAATAGTATTCATAAAAAGGAGAGAGGTAACAGGCCAGTGTGATCCCCATAGAAATAGCCCATCAAATGGTTCTGCTTCATAAAAGGCTTCATTTTAAACCACTGTTAAATGGCTTGTTCATACATGAAATTCACACCAAACTTGCTCTGTCATTAAGATTTAAGTTTCTTCTGACTAATACAGACTAACTTTCTATAATAATACTGTTTTAAAATATGGTGGGTACATTCTTATATCATGCTTTTTGTCTCTTTTGGTTAAATTTATTTGAAAAACAAGCTTCAAAAAGGTACCCTAGGAATAAATAGGGTATGTAATGAGCAGCCATTATACATGATTTCTTCACTCATGTGGAACCCCCATAACCCACTAATGAGTTCACCACTTGTGAGGTACTAAGGCCTTTTGTTTCAACTAGGTTAATCATATTTTATGACCAACCATTATATCTCTTCTATTCATGTGTACTACTCCTTCATTGCTAGGTAAAGTATTCATACTTTATGGCCCAATTTATTATCTGACTGCATCTGAAAAATCCAGCCTACATGAATATCTTGTTTGATATGCAAAGTATACTTAAGTCCCTGTTGCCTTTACAGATGTATATACACTGGTATTTAAGAGGCATGTTTAGGTAAAGAAGAAAATGTAATGCAACTGTTTTTAAGCTTTCTCATCCATAATGTGAACATAATAATTATTAAAAATCTTCCCTATTCCCAATATTGATTGAAATAATGGTCATCATTTCTTGAGTACCTGTGTATGCCTTAGTCCTCACATATGTCTTAAATATATATTATTTTACCTGGAAGATTATTCAAACTGGCCATATTCAATATTCCATTCACTGCTGAGGAAACATAGGTTCCAGAAAAGTATGACATTGTTCCCTGTGACAAAATGACACCTTGAGTTTTCACTCCTTGAACAGACTTTGCATGTACATCACAGTTCTTCCTGCTCTCACTCCTTCCAGGATAAGACCAGAAAGCTAAGGCTCCATCTTAGTTCTATTACATCCTCTTTGCAGTTAAGTTCTTCAGTAATTTATTCAAAATACATTTTGGAATACCCTCTATAGACTAGCCACAGTTTAGGAAATGAGGACTTGAAGGAGACAGGACAAAAATCTCTGTTCTCTCAAGCACTTATAGTCTCAGAGCAAGTCAGGGCACAAGATGTAAACAAACAAGACACTTTCAGCAAGTGCTAAGTGCTGGTAAGACTTGCAGAATGGAATGATAGCAAACACTGAAGGGGGAGGCTGGTGGAAATAGAGAACATCTATTTTAAAGTGGAAGGTCTTTCTGAGGAACTAACATCTGAGCTGGACTGTGAGTGACGTGAGGGAGGCAGCAGGCCATCTGGGGCTGGGTGTTCCCAACAGAGAGAACATCCTGTGCCAAGGACTAAGACAGGGATAAACTCAGCCTGGTCAAGAAATGGCCAGAATGCCACTGCAGCTGACATTGACCAGCTGAAAGGAAAAGTGGTAGGAAACAAGGCTGGAAAATCAACAAGTAATGGTCCTGCATAACCTTTTAAGCCCTGCTTTTTTAAAAAGTTTGATTTGATTTTGTGTTTTTGTTTTCATTTATGTTTTTCAAGGTAGGGTCTTACTCAGGCTGACCTGGAATCCCCTATGTAGTCTCAAGTTATCCTCAAACTCATAGCTATTCTCCTACCTCTGCCTCCTGAGTGCTGGGATTAAAGGTGTCATCACATCCAGCTTATTTTTAGTGTATTTTAAAATTTATACATAAACCGACAAAATTGTACTTACTATTAGGGTAATTAACTTGTACTTTTTGGGTACATGTATACACTGTGCATTTGGGTTAAACATATCAAATCTTGATGGGGAAAACATTCACAATATTTTCTTTCTGGCAGTGTTCTGAGCTAGTCCACACACAAACACACAGTTATACACCACCATGCAAGAACACACCAGGATTTACTTCTAACTAACATCACCTGCGTATCCATTTATTGAGTTAATTCTACCCCTCCATACCCTACTTTCCTCAGCCTCTGGTAACCACTATTCTACTCTCACCTTCTCTAAGCACAACTTTTTTTATGTGTTACATATGGGAGATCATGCGCTACTCATTTCCCTCTACCTAACTTACTTCATTGAATGTAATGATCTTTTGTTCTGAGTTTGTTACTGCAAATGCTATACTTTTATTATTTTTAATGTCTGGATAATGTACCGTGGTATATATCATGCTTTCTTCAACCATTCATCACTTTATATAGACAGTGGGACAGTTTCCCTTTCTTGGCACTAGTGAGAAATGCTTCAATAAGCATAGGAGTGCAAATGTTTCAACATATATATTCCCTTTTGATGTATACCCAGTAGTGAACTAACTGGATCACATGATAGGTGTACTTTGAATATTTGTGTGTGTTAGGTGGGTGGACAATCTCTATGTTGCTTTTTTTTTTCATAATGTCCGCAGCCATAAAACAGTACACAGGTTTCTTTCTTTCTACATCATATCCAGTAATATCTTTTCACATTTAGATAATGCCCTTTCTTATTGGGGTGTGATAATATACCAGTGTGGTTTTGATATGCATTTCCTTCATGATTAGTGTTACTGAATTATTGTGTGTATGTGTGTTGTATGTATATATATTTATACACGTATATATATACATGTATATATATAAGTATATATACATACACACACACACATACACATATATATCTGTTGGCCATTTGAGAATGTGTCTGTAGCACTATTACCCATTTAAAATCAGGATTTCTTTTCTTTCTTTTTTCCCCCTTTGGGTGTTTAGAATTCCTTCTGATGTTAATCTATTGTGAAGTACAGTTTTCAAATAGTTTTCCCATTGTGTGGCTGTCTCTTTCCTTTTTTAATGTTTATTACTATTATTATGCTTGTTATTAACATATTTCATATGGCTACATCATGTGTTAGTACTCTCTTTTCCCTTGTCCTTGGCCCCATTCCATCAGGGATGCTCCTCAGTGAGGTTGCAGTAACTCACCATGGGATTGTGGTTTATGTTTTGTGGGAGCAGTAGTCAGTTATTTGTGGGGGAGACTGCCTCTGCCTCTGGGCATGATGTCTCAGCCTGTGGTTCATATAATCTTCCTGCCCCCTGTTCCACAAAATTCCCTGAGCCAGTCGAAATGGGTGCGTTTTAAGTCTACTTCAGTGATAAGCTCTTAGCAGGCTCTGGATCTCTGCTGTGGTAGGTATTGAGTATCTTCGGGATCAACTTCCTATATCCTCTTTTCTATGATGATTGGTCCTTTTGCTGTGCAAAGCTTTTTGGTTTGCTACAGTTTAATTTGTCTATTTGCTTTTGGGGTCCTGCCCAGACAACCCTTTTTCATACCAATGTCCTAAAGCATGACCTTGTATTTTTGAATAAGAGTTTTATATTGTCCAGTCCCATATCTAAGTCTTTTAACCATTTTGAGCTGATATTTTTGTAACTAGTAATTCATTTCTCTTCATATGGGGACTAAATTTTTACAGCATCATTTTTTTGGACTAATTGTTCTCCAAAGTATGTTTTTAGCAACTTTGGTTTAATATTTGTTGGGTAAGCATGCCTGGTAACTTCTAGAATTTTTTTTTTTTGTAATCACAATGACACTTCATTGATTCATAAGCATGAATAAATTATGTAATCTGAAGAAAAAAAGGAGAACTAGAGATAACTAAGCCTAGCAAAATTAGCTAATTTCATAGAAAAATACTGTGTCTTCATTCACCTGCAGCACACACACCCATACATCTGACATATGACAATAGAAGGGGACACTGTTTGACAAGTAAAGGGAAACACACGGAAGAGCAACAACAAGCCCACTCTCCAATATCAAGCTACCATCAATCATGGGCTATAAGAGGGCCTACACCTATCAAACTCTCTATCAAAAAAGTAAGCGTTATCTCAATTTTCTGGGTGCTAACTTACTCTCTGTTGGAGAATCTGCTTCTCTTTTTCAGATACATGCAGATCCTAAGGAGAGAGCTGCCCCAACATACCACAAAAGGGGCCCGACTGAAACTAAGGACAATTGGTGAAACAAGCAAGGGTGATGTTTTCCTGATGAACCAGATACCAGCACAAAGGGGAAGGAGACCAACACAGACAAAAATCAACTCCTACCAAATCAAAGAGCCAGAGCCTCAGAGGCCTCCAACACCTCAGCACTTCTAGGATTTCTGTTCCATTGATTTCATTGATTTATATGTTTATTTCTAAGCCATTATGTTATATTTGTTTGTCTTTATTTTGTTTTCTTTTAAGGTCATGTCTCATTCTAGCCCTAGAATTCATTATGTAGTCTCAGGTTAGTCTTGAACTCACAGTGATCCTCCTATCTCTGCATCCTAAGTACTGGGATCAAAGATGTGTGCCATCATGTCTGGCTCTGTGGTGTTTTTTAAACTAGTATTTTATAGACTCTACATAACCTCTTAAAATATCTACTCTCTCATATGAAACCTTGACAATTCTTCTGAACACTTATGTAGGAACCCTATTGCTAATGCTTTTTTCATATTACTTGCCATGAAGGAAAGGCCTTAGAAGTGTGGTATGTGTTCGTCATTTTATATTCCTAGGAACCATCGCAATTTCTAGAGCACAGGAGAACCTCACTGCTTTGTGTTAAATAAGCAAAGTCAACTTAATTAATGTTAAAATTGTTAGTATTAGTTTTCCCAAAAAGCTCTGCAATTATTTTTTTTCATCACTGATAGCTTACAAATTTGTAGATATATCTTTTAAAGTGATTTAATTCATGTACAACACACACAGAGGTTGTTTCTCCATCTTTTTTTGAGTCTCACTCTGTAATTTATATTGACATAAAACTTGTAACACTCCTTCCTTGATCTCCTGAGTACTAACATCACAGGTATGTGCCTTTATGATATCTGGCTTTTTTATTATTTTTCTTTTAAAAGAAGAGAAGAAAGAGAGAGAAGGAAAGGGAAACAGAGGAAGAATAAAGATAAAGAGGAGAAGGAAAAGAAATAGAGGGAGGAAGAGAAAATAAGAAAAGAATCATATTGTTAAATGCAGTGTGATCAAGTTGAAAATTGAGTTAAATATGCCCACTTCATTAGAAGAGAAAACTATTTTGATTCAAAAAGATGAGGTGAATCAGTAGGACTCAGCATCTCTGACCTCTGGTGAGCAATGATGCTTCAGCAGAGATGCAAGTAAGTTCTCTGTGATAAGTAAACCTAGATTTGACCTTTAATGCTGCCATTTTTCAGATATGTCATCTTGGGCAAGCTAGTTTGTCTCTAGGGTACGCACATATTTTTAAAATCAGCAAAATGGAAATAGTGCTATTAAATCCAAAGGGGTTTTGTTATTTTCAATAATTAGAAGAAAGTTTTTAAGAAGGAGCTTATCATTAGGTTTGGAAGTTATTATTTCCAACATCCCTAAAATCTTACTTTATACTTTTTCTGTCACTGTGTTATAATTGATCAATATAGGATCACCAGGATACATATTGGAAATTATGATGCTATAAACTCTTATTTCTGAACAACTCAATGGCTTCATGTTTGTTTTTTTATAAAAAATGTATTCATGACTGTAGGTTTTATTTTCAGTTTGTTTATTTTCCAAGTAGGATAGTTTTTCAGGTTAATTGTGTGACAGGAAAGAGAATTGGACATTTTATGCATATAGAGCTCCTTTAGTTTTGACAAGTTGAGAGGTATGTTCTTCTAACTCCTCAGAATCATTTTCTTACTTTCCAGACAAAAGGTTTTTCTGTTACTTATCTGTCAGTCTGAAATATCATGGGGTAGGCTCTCTTCCACTCTCCTTTCTCTTGTTTTTTGAGTAAATAATTATATGACATTTTTTTCTAATGCACACTTGCTTTGAATGAAAGTTCTCCAAGAGAAGAAAAATTTACATGAAAATGAATCACATAGTAAGTATTAATAGTGTTTCTAAATAATAAATTGCAGCTATCATGGCTTTCAGTGAAGTCAAACTAAAAGGAAATAAAAGAAGACAAAATAAAGGAGAGAGTACTAAGTTCAGGGTGATGTTATTTTTCACATCATCTCTCTTAGAGTTAGAAAATCCAAGTAGAGCAATAAAATCTTCTGAACTTGAGGCATAAAAGAATTAGAAGAATAAAGCCTAAGATGCCACACTTCCCACTTTAAGGTCAAGGAGAGTGAGTCATCTATGCGTACAGATTCATTCAAAAATTTCTATTTGTCTGGTTTCCTTTAACCCCCAATATTATATGTGAATTTCTATGTTGTTGATATCTACATTCCTCACATGAATTATGGAAAGAGATTGTTTCTAGTATCACATTCAGTCTAAACAAGTCAGAAATAATCACTAGTCACTGTTATGGGTTTCAATAACTTTCTCTTTATGTGCTTTGAAAATGTATGAAATTGAAAACTCGCAGTGTTGTTTATGTTCAAGGACAGATTTAAATTATAAGGAGACACCAGGCTTGGGTAAATCTCTGTAAACAAAGACAACCTATATCTTATATAAAGAAAGGATCTTTTTTGGAAAATACTGTGAGTGGATGAATCGCAGGACACATTCACCATTGTAATTATTACTGGCACATCTCTCTCTGCCTCATGGATGGCTGCAGAACTTGGTCTTAAACATAACTAAAAAGCTGTGCTTCACACTGTAGAATTTCAGAGGGGACCTAACAAGGCACACATATTTTGGAAGCTGTGAGCAGGAGGATTAATGAGTTGCTTAGCCCTTCTCTTTTGAGTGAGTATTTATTGATTCTGACAGAGGCACAGGGAAGTGAAGGATAGAGAGTAGAGTTGCATATCTCATCTGGCTCACTGCCTTAATTTGTTTGTGAAAATGGATTAAGACTGATGGCAAAGAGGGCAATGCAGGAAAGACATGACAGAGG
Organism: Jaculus jaculus; assembly: GCF_020740685.1. Taxonomy (NCBI): domain Eukaryota; kingdom Metazoa; phylum Chordata; class Mammalia; order Rodentia; family Dipodidae; genus Jaculus; species Jaculus jaculus. The sequence goes on from NC_059111.1 coordinate 74,245,078, forward strand.
ACTATAATGGTCATAGGAGAGAGCAACCGCTAAAAAATCTAGTTTGCTGTGGGTGCTATTTTTATAATCTAGGAATTTAGGCTCACATAGCCTATTTTAATATCATGCATATGGATATACTGACAAAGTTATATGCAGTTTACAGTCATAAAAACAAGGTTTACTTAACTCTGTACTGTAAGCTCAACTTCATGCGCTGAGCTGAAAATAAAAACTAAATTGTGTTTTTACTCTCATATTTCACCACTAATAAAATAAATTATTGGCATTGGACCACAGATGTTACAGATACATGAAATTCGTGAGATAGGCTTGACTTCCACAGAGTAGTATAGCCTCTTGATGGATGGTAGTAATAAGCATTTGTATATCACTTAAATGATGTATAAATGACCCAAAAAGAAGAAGAAAAAATAAGGGTATAAAGGTAGAACTGTGAGTGTGTTTGCTATTTGGTTATCCTTTGTTTTATTTTTCTGCAAAGGCATTCTGTTGGCTCAACCAAATTAAGGTTACGAATGAAATGTTTTCAATGTCATCTCATTCCTTGTGGTTCTCATCTGCTCTTGTTTTGATGGAGAAAAACATTGTAGATTAAAGACTATAGCAAATTAAGTCACTCTGTGACTTACTTTTGTGCATTAATTTCTTGGAGCTGCTGTAACAGAGAAACACAAACTGGGCAGTTCAAAACAGCACAAATTTATTGTTTTTGTCCTGGAGTCTAGAAGTCTTGGGTTAAGGTGCTTCAATGTCATCTCACTCTCTGGAATCTGGGTTGAAAGATGACATTTTGCCTCTTCTAGATGCTGTTGCTTGCTTGAAGTTCTGGATATGCCACAGTTTATTTAAAAGTAACATTGGGCTGGAGAGATGGCTTAGTGGTTAAGCGCTTGCCTATGAAGCCTAAGGACCCTGGTTCGAGGCTCGGTTCCCCAGGTCCCATGTTATCCAGAGGCACAAGGGGGCGCACGTGTCTGGAGTTCGTTTGCAGAGGCTGGAAGCTCTGGCGTGCCCATTCTCTCTCTCTCCCTCTATCTGTCTTTTTTCTGTGTCTGTCGCTCTCAAATAAAAATAATATTAAAATAAAATAAAAAGTAACACTTGGTCTTAGTTGTCATAAATCTGCTATTTTCCTGAGTGTCTCTATCTCCGGGTTATAGTATATTACTCCACTCATAGCTTAATTACATCTATTAAAAACCCTGTTACTAAGATGGAGAGAATGCTCAGTGGTTAAGGTGTTTGCCTGCAAAGCCTAGTGGCTCATGTTTGATTCCACAGTACCCATGTAAAGCCAGATGCACAAAGTGGTGCATGCACCTGGAATTCATTAGCAGCAGCTGGAGGCCCTAGCATGCCCATTTTTCTCTCTTTATCTCCCCTTGCAAATAGATCATATATATATATGATCTATATATATATATATATATATATATATATATATATATATATATTGCCTTGTTACCAAATAAGTGCACATTCTGAGTACAAGGAATTAAATTTTCTGCTTATTATTTTGGAGGATATAATTCAACCTACCACAATAGTCCCTTGATTTTCCTCTACCTGGACATGTTTTAGATGATATACTTCCATGCAAGAGAGAGAGTGCATCCCTGCAAGAAGTATAAATGCAAGAGTGCTCAATTATGTTCAAATTCAGCTAATTTCATCATTCTTCTTTATTATATTTTAAAATTCTTTATAATGTTTGAAAAACTTTCCTAGTTTATGATTTATTTGATGGAACTTCTAAAAACTTACCAGAATTTAGTTATTCCAGCTTGCCACACAACTACTAAGGAACTGGCATTCTATTCTCAAATGCAAATTTTTATCCATGTTTCAGATCACCTTCATTTTTGCTTGCAGTTCAGGTTTCAAAACAGATGCCTACTATATGCCAGGGCCTAGCATACAGGCTTTCCAAGGCTATGCAAAATCCTTTTAGTCAATCTCCTCACTTTTGCATATAAGAAAATAAGAATAAGAGATGCATATGGCTAGCAACTGCTTATAATATGCTAAATGCAGAAAGCTCACCCTTTTGAATACTCCATTAAATCAAATAAGTGAATTGAACTCATGGGTTTTTTTTGTTTGTTTTGTTTTGTTTCTGTAGGACTTGGCTGGATTTTATTTTTCTTTTTGTTCTTTTTTTCAGCATATGGACAACTTGATTCATTATTCATTTATATATAGATTGGACTTATTTTGTAAAGAAAACTTCTCTTTACCTTTGAAATGGCTATTTCTCTATTATTCTTTCTATCATTTGCCATTTCTAATTTAAAAGGATCCAATTTGGCCAAGTGTGCTACATGCATTTCTGTAATCTCAAAATGCTGACAGTAGAGGAAATCGTCTTCCACATTTTTTTTTTTTTTTTTTTTTTTTTAGATGGGAGATTGGGTCTGTTGCTGAATCTGGAGTTCATGTATTCAGATAGATTAGCTGGCTGATGAATTTAGGGATTACAATATCCTCAAAGTAATTAGTAAATTTAGGAGTTATTGATAAATATTAGAACTTTTATTAGACCATATTCTAATGAGCAATTATATCATTTATCCCTTTAAAACATACTTTAAGATATTTTACTTTCAAGGGTCACTAGTGTTACTAGACCAGGCAATCCGTCTGTTTTGTAACATATTATAGGAACAAGGTAATGTATCCTTACAATTTACCATTCAGTAAGGAATTTGTTAACATAAAGAATTTGACCTAGAATCTACCCTTGAGAAACTTTCATGTTGACATGCCTTTATTTGGAAAATGAGTCACTATGTTTGCTACAGAAAAATAGTTGACAGTGACTTGATTTTAACTTATTGGATATAATTGTAGGGAATAGTTAAATGACAGATAAACAAGGGAAACTGTGAGCAATTTATTTAAATATTTGAAGAATATATTCCCTTTAAAATAATTTTCTTGAGACACTGCATTATGCAAACTTGGTAATAAAATTACCTATATGCATTTGGGGCTTTCTAGAAAATTTTAAATAATAGCCTTCATTCTATTCAACTTGTCTTTTAAAACAGGATAGAAAGATTCCTCTCTATAACTTAAGTAAAATGGGAGCAGTAAGATCTATATTTCATAATACATTTTAATTCAATTTTTATGTACATATAATTAATTTTATACATACTATCTAAGTACCAAATGTTGATTTTTAAAGGTTTTCTATTCAGTAGAAGATTCAATAGACCCTGGTTCTTATCTTTAAACAATTTTTAAGGTACATAGAGAAGACATTAATTGAATAAGTCCCATTCACTTCATTTTCTAAGACAAAAAATTTCAAGCAGGAAAGAATTTTGCTTACAAAAAGCCTCCATGTAAGTATTGGAGAAGAATATGCCCTTTGTAGACCCGTACTGGTCAGAGAGCAATGTGGGAAATTCATTGCTGCTTTGTTTATTTATTTATTTATTTTGTGTGGGAAAAGAAAATAAATGTGACCAAAAGAAGAAAGGTTTCGTAATTTATCACTAAGCTTTAGATTAGCAATATATTCAACTAATAAATTATTACTAAGAATTAATATTTTTAAATCCTGAGTTGGCAATGACACCATCATAAATCCATTTGGAACTTGTTATTTTGTAATATGTGTGACTGAACTCATCAAGTTTATGCAAAATTAAATCAGGATTTTTAGATTATTTTGAATTTCTTATTTCTTCATAACCTTTCTCTAGGCAATCATTATCTTGAAGCTTGAATGCAAGTAAATTAATTCTTTTAAAAATGTATTTGAAATAGAACTGCAAATGTTTGATAAAAATTTTAAAGTGGCTTTTAAAGAAACTCTCAGTGTAAGCATCATAATTAGTCTAGAGATGTACCTCTAGTGCTTCCCAAAACAACAAGATTTTGTTTGCTATGGTATCCTAAAGCACTTCAGAACATTCCATATTCAAAGATCAAGGGATCTTTCCTAAAGATCCTAAAGAGCATCAAGAAAATATGATATAGTAATCAAAAAGAAAGATCCCAAATAAAAGCCACATAGCCTTAAGTAATTTTAAATCAAATGCCTTAACTTGGAAAATATGAGACTTTTGTAATTTGAAACTTAATTGTCTTACATTATGGATTACAATGTGTATTTTAAGGAAAAATGGCTTTTTTAGTTTACTAAAGAAACAGTGGCCCAAAAGAAATGACTATTAGTTTCACATGTCAAATTTGTTCTAAAATTAGATTTAAAAAATCTTTCAATTCACTGGAAAAGATATATAATCAAAATACAGAATATTGGGCTAGAGAGATGGCTTAGTGGTTAAGGTGCTTGCCTGTGAAGCCTTAGGACACAGGTTCAATCTTTCCCAGTACCCACATAAGCCATCCACACACAAAGTGATTATTAAAGATAAAGAATATAGGCAGGCATGGTGGCAAAAGCAATAATTTACTACAAGAGTGAAGATGCTTATATCTGTAAGCCTCCATCATGTACAAAAATAACTTGCACAAGTATTAAAATACAAAGTGAAGCACGGGTTGTTTAGGAGGTAGATAAATTGATGAGCATGCATTTATCAATGGCTCTTTCTTATTCTTAGGAAACAGGGGATCAAAAGAATGAGATATAGGGTAAAAATAATAATTACTCATCTAGTATGTTGTTATATTATGAAGGTATAAGTAAAATGATAGTTAGATTTACTTTCTTTCCAGAGCCATAAAATCCTCTTTCCCTCCCTTCTTCCACTCCATGCTCTGTTACCCACAGTTTTCTGAAAATGCCTTTGATCTGTCACTGGCTTGTATAAACACCTCTTTAAGATGACATGAGATCTGAACTTACAGCTGCTTTCCTGCCTCTTACTACCCTCCTTGCCCCTGGGTAAACAAGCTTAGGTACTTTCCAAGCATACCCTGAACCATCACAGGACAAAATGCTTTAGTGTGATTGTCTTTCCCTTCAGACCACCCTTACCCCTACCCATCTCATCTCTTCAACTGCAAAATTATCCATCCCATCTTCTCCTCAAACATCACCTCTGAGGGGTCTTCTTGATGTCCCCATATAGAATTAATCCCTCATAACACTTTGCCCTTTAGAGTCCTGAGATATGTATCTGTTTATTTTTGGATGGTAGAAGGTCATTTTGTGTTATCTGCAGAATACTTAAGGACTTACACATAGGTACACATAGGTAGCTATGACAAGCAGTGTATTATTAGTAATAGCAATAAAATTAAAATAGTTGACATTCATTAGGTGTTAGGCAATGTTTGTCTCTGATCTAAGTACCTTAGATGGAATCAGGATTTAAAAGCAAGCAGTCATCTCTAGTATACTTGTTTTTAACAATGTGGACTCTTGGAGAGTCCTGCTTTTGACTGAATCCTGGTTCTACTACTTAAAAGCTGAGTGACCTTAGTGCCATAGGGATTCACCTATAAAATGAGAATACTGATAATGTTTAACTGGTATGATTTCCATTACATAACTTCAATAATTCATGTTAAGTGCTATGGTAGTGCCCAGCACATAGCCACATAAAATGGGGGTAGATTTACTATTATAGTTTATTCTAACTATTTGTTAAGTTAATCAATTCAGCCCACCTTGGGTAATACTTCTTCCCTTTCTGTTTTTAATATTTTTTTAAAAATATTTTCTTTATTTATTTGAGAACGACAGACACAGAGAGAAAGACAGATAGAGGGAGAGAGAGAGAATGGGCACACCAGGGCTTCCAGCCTCTGCAAACGAACTCCAGATGCGTGCGTCCCCTTGTGCATCTGGCTAACGTGGGACCTGGGTAACCAAGCCTCGAACCGGGGTCCTTAGGCTTCACAGGCAAGCGCTTAACCGCTAAGCCATCTCTCCAGCCCTACTTCTTCCCTTTCTATCATCTGTCATAATCCTATTCTAGCTTCAAGGAATGGCCTATAGACCAACTACTTCCTGAAACCATTTACAGTGCCTACAAGATTACTCTTTATCAGTATTGTTCAGTTCTAACTATAGCATCTTGCTCTGTAGCTTTAGGAAATAGAGCCTGGGATAGGTAATTGTGGCATATAATTGTAATTACTTATAAACTTGCTTCTATAATATCCCCCCCCAAAGATCATCAAACCATTTTTTTGGTTTGGATTCAGTTTTTCCCTTGACTTAAGTAATATGTAGAAAAATCAAAATCTTATATTAACTGGATACTGTGGAAGACCTAAGTGAAAATAGATAAAACAAGAACTTTGGTCTTGGTCATACCTGCAGCAATTCTAATTTATAAATAGAAATGGAAAAACAAATTTCTCATGGTCTCCAGGTAGTGTTAACATATCAAAGATGAAGTGTTTACTCAATGTGCTAGTAAAATCCCAATTTAATTCAATCATTTCCCATGCAAGAATTGTTTTGGTATCTGAGGAACCTACTCAATTTTCCCAGTTATATTAAAGCATGTTTTTTAAAGAGGTAATCCATAAAGATGTATTTTCCTATAATGAAAAGTAAATATATACCAGGCATTTTTCCTGCATAGGAACAAAGGGATCTGACAGCAACCATCAGCACCTGGTGGCATGGTAGCTCAGATATACTCCATGATGTGGTTCAGGAGAGTGACACAAATAAACAGAGGAGAGGTGACAATGAAATAGTTTGATGTTGGTGTATTTTGGTCAGGTCTTTTGAAATTGAAGCATAACATTAGTTTAAGTCAATTATTGGCTAATGTAAGTTTTAAGACTGAAATAATTTTTCATCCTTTTTCCCTGGTGGAAATAAACTTTATAGCATTAGGTAGATTTCATTCTTTAGTGATTTTATAATTTAATGGGGTAATAACAACCACTAATCTGCTTTAGCCTAGTCCTAAAATTTTGTAGGATATTTTCTTTTTTTTTCCTAACTCCATCTCAATGCAACAATAAAATATTCCTTGTGGCTAAGATTAGGAATAAAAGAAAAGGAATAGGATGCAAAATAAAATGCAGTGGTCAAAATATGAATTCTTTCTCAGGCTTCTCAATGTACCTACATATTCCTTTTTTGGACACCAGAGAGCAGGGTGAAAAATTAATATTGATATCAAATACATAGATGTAGATTTTATAGCAAAGATATTTTTCATTCTATGAGTCATTTATATTTAATAATTCAAGCCCTAAGAAACCTATATTAAAAAGAATAAGTTATTTTGTCAAATATCTAAGAACCTTTCATAATGAATCATGTCCCTCTTGTGTAAACATGTTTTTAATTTTTTTGTTTATTTTATTTATTTATTTGAGAGCAACAGACAGAGAGAGAGAAAGAGGCAGAGAGAGAGAGAGAGAGAATGGGCACGCCAGGGCTTCCAGCCACTGCAAATAAACTCCAGACGCGTGCACCCCCTTGTGCATCTGGCTAAGGTGGGTCCTGGGGAATTGAGCCTTGAACCGGGGTCCTTAGGATTCACAGGAAAGTGCTTAACAGCTAAACCATCTCTCCATCCTGTGTAAACATATTTTACAGACCTGATGAGTTTTGTGTATTTTAAATACCATAAAAGGCTATGGGGTAGTATAATTTATGCATATACTATAAATAGTTGAATTAATTTCAGAAAGCATCTGTGTTTTAAGTTGCAAATTCTAATTAAGTTTATGATGCCCAGTGCTCATCAGCAATAATCAAAGACAACATGATTAATGTCACTTGTCTTTGCTAAAATTAGCATTGTTTGTAATTGGGCCTTCTAGATGAGGTCGAAATTACCTCAAATATATAATATTGAAATAGAGATGGCTAGCTTGTATTTTCCTTTCATAACCATCTCAGCCAAAATAATATAACTTAGTTTACCTCCCCTAGAAGCTCTCACTTCCTTGTCAAGTAGAACTTGCATAGACAACACAAGGATACCTGAAGACCACATTTGGTGAGGTGACTCAAGGCATATGTACAGTTTAAAGTCATGAAATGGAACATGATGTCTTTCTCAAGGGAAAGAATGAAAAGTTATAGCTAATACCTGAAATGTAAATTGAATAAGCTGTAGGCCTAGGGAGAATTTGTGAATCACCTTCTTATAAAAAAAAGTGTAAAATAAGACAACTGACTAGAATTGTGAGTCTACAGCATTTCTATGGTCCTTGAGACTCCAAAGAACCCAATGTCATGAATTGATCTGGTTCTTCCTGTGAGGATCACAAATTCAAACAAAGAAACCACAGAGAATAATTGAGACTGGGAGAAAGAAAGCACAAAAAGAAACAGGGAAGTTCTACAGAAGATAAAGAAATCAAATACTGAATAACTATGGGTAACCCAATGTTAAGGATCAGAACATGAATCCATTCTACATTTAATTATGCTATGAAACATTCCAATAAAAACCTAAACATATAATTTAATACACTCAAACTGATAAATGAAAGAGTAATTTGTATTTGTTGAGTAGCAAAAAAGGTTTTAATTTTTTCTTCAATGTCATTTTTGCTTAGACAGGGCATACTATCCAGGCTCACCTGGAACTTGCTATCTAGCTAATACTATCATCAAACTCACAATCCTGCTTCATCAGCCTTCTCAATGAACTGGATTTACTGGAATTTACCAATAAAAAGTTGAAAAATTTGGCTAGATATAAGAAAGACCAATTAGATATCCTTAAACATAAATGGTATTGAAATTGGAAAGAAATATCAACATTTTACATAAAAAAGAGAATGATCACAATGCATGGTGGTGCAAACCTTCAATCTCACTTTAATCCCAGCACTTGGGAGGCAGAGGTAGGAGAATCACTGTGAATTTGAGTCTACCCAGAGACTGCATAGTGAAATTCAGGTCAGCCTGGGATATAGTGACACCCTACCTCAACCGCACTCCCCCACAAAAAGATTGAGTTGTAAAGATAATTGAGGGAATTTGTTAAGATGACAGTGTAAAGAGGGAAATTGAAACAACAGAATGTCAACTTAGAGAAGGAGAAACTGAAATAGCAATACAAACTTGATAAGATGTGTATGAGAGAGAAGACTGATAGAGAAATATTATTTTAATAATTGTACATGAGAATTCCATAGAATTTGAGGGAGGAGAGATCATTTCTTTTTTTTTCTTTTTTTGGTTTTTCGAGGTAGGGTCTCACTCTGGCTCAGGCTGACCTGGAATTCACTATGTAGTGTCAGGGTGGCCTCGAACTCTCAGCGATCCTCCTACCTCTGCCTCCCAAGTGCTGGGATTAAAGGCGTGCGCCACCACGCCCGGCTGAGATCATTTCTTAAACACATACTCTTACATCCCATAAGATAACCAAAGTTTTTTTTTTTTTCTGTAAGAGATTTCTTAGTTTAGATATCTTAGTTGATGAATTTCTTAATTTCCAGAATTCTGAAATTTACCCATGATGTGTGTTTATAAACTTCAGCTTTTCTAATTTTCTTAGGATTATGAATGAAGCTTTTAAATATAAATATTCTTGTTCCTAAATCATTGAGCAACTTCTCTTCTACTTACTGGACATGTTTATCACCTTAACCTCATATACTGGTACCAGTCTTTGTTGAATCACTTACTACATGTTGGGCCTTATGAATTGATGTAGGTACTCTAATTTCTTTTATCTTTATGTTCTTTCTACATCCTGTGAAAGTTCCTCAATGTTCTTTCTCAATACCTTCTACTTTTTAGTGCACTATTGTCAGTTTTTCACATAGCTTCTGTGTCTTTTTTTATTGTCTTAGTATTTTCTTCTCTTGGAGGATGCTACTTATCATTGTTTTGTAACATTTTTGTTGTTGTTGTTCCTGACTTTGTGGTCCAAGGATGTCTTTAGGTTTCCTCCTTTTATCAAATAATTTCTTCAAATATCATGTACACTGGTTTTACAATAATATTGAGGAGTGCAGTAAGGCAGCAATGAGTAACATGGGGATATGCAGGAGGTGTGCTGATTGGCTGTCCTCACCGTAGAGGTTATATGAGCTACTGCAGTGATGAAGCTCCAGTGAACCTCCACATTTTGATATTTATTTTATAACTGAAAACAAACATATTTCTTTTAAATCACTTAATTTATATTTAAAATTGGGAGTTTTAAAATAAATGCACTTATAAGTACAGAAAAAAAAGAGAAATGAATTTTTAAAAACATTTCCAAATTACAAAAGTAAGCAATGACGTCAAAAAGAAACTCAGAATAATATGACCCATATACTTTTAGGCATATCAGCTGATCAAATTAATGAATGTATATTCTATTAAGAATAAAATTACAGAGGGAAGTTAAAAATTATAATTTTAATTGCTTGTAAGAACCATGAAAATATGATGTGGAATGCCCTGATATGAGGACAATAACCACACAAAAATGAATGTAGCAATGTGACTATGAAATAGCATAAAACTAAACCAGAATATAAATAGAACATCCATGTGCAATGAATGCAAGAGAAACTCACTAAGATATGCTAATACCTGTGAGCTAATTTGCAACAAACAACTAAGAGTCAAAATATTCAAGCCAAACTGGGGACCACTACAGAGAGTAAAGGAAGGAATGAACACACCTCTCTATTACTAGAAATCATAAAACAAATACCTGCTAGGGAGAGCTAACTCTTATTTAGAATAAGAATTTGAACGATGAACGTAAGATTATTCTTATACATTCACGGAGCCCTGGATCCTGTCCTCTAAGGAAGAGAAGGAGGAAGAGAGTTTGATTAATAAATGTAGGCATAGTTCTGTAGCTAAAAATGACTATATACATTTAATATAATGATCAAACTGATAATGTGCTAGGACACAATAGCAATATCATTGCTTTACAAATAATTGGTACTAAAATAATATTCCATGAAAATAGCCTTATCTAAATTCAACCAATAACAAAAGAATTAAAGTAATTGAGTGTCCAGCTAAATAGCTCATATGGAAATTACAATATGAATTAGGACATAAAAGTGAAATACATTCAAAATATGTTTTATGCATATGTGTATGAGTTTTTGAGATATAATTTTCTCTAAACCAATAAAACGTTTCTCTAGTATATGTATTTTATAACATTATGTGGGTTTTTGAAACAAAAATGTACTAAAGATGATTGAGTCACACAGTAACCATAGGAAGCCCAGGAAAGTGATAAATTCAAACTAATAAGTGTAAGTTTGGAGTTATATGAAAGAACATCAATACTGTCCTTATACACTGTTGGCACAGTTATGAAAATATAGAACTTTTAGCTAGTAAGACTAATGAAACTATTTAATAAAGCAACTTAATAAGTGATGCAAAAATTAATAGCACTGTTATATAGTCCACAATTTCTCAAACAAAAACTGACCTGATGAAACTTCTCTTTCAAAATAGCAAAAATATCTATACGATAACTGAAATAAATATAATAGTAAATATGTCCTCTGGTCATGGAGACTATTGTAATAATCATTAAGGAACAAAAATTATGAATTAAAAATTAAACTATTCCTACAGGAAAAATAAAATATTTGTAGTTTATTAATCTCAAATTAATGTATATATTAACTGAAATTTCATTAAGATCAACATTTAATGAAACATTCTAATCTGGTCTTATGATTCCTATGGAAGACCAAGAGGCAATCATTAAACAGTTTTAATGTACAGAACTGTATAGATAAACTTGGCTTATATCAAAATTTGATATTAATCCAGGGTAATTAGGAGTCTGTGGATTTACTAAAGAAAATAGAAAGGTAGGTTTATGCTTTAGTGATAAAAGAAATAGGCATATTATAGACATGCATTGAAAATCTACTGGCCTCATTGGTCTTTTGAGAACTTGGAAATACTTTGCAATAAGCATACTCCTGAGTTCCCTATGGGAAAGTGGCAAGGCCTCCAACTCCATTTCCTAGCAAGTTAGGGATTATCCTCTCAGTGACCAGCAAATATGGACCAAACCAATGAATTTTTCTCTCTGAAAGAGTTTAGAACTGAAACCAAAAAAAAAATTAAGTTCGCCATTGATATACATAGCTAAGATATAAGGCACTTGTGGAAAATTCTATCTTAGGGATCACATCTTTGTTTAAAAATTTGTATGCGTGTGTGTGTGTGTGTGTGTGTGTGTGTGTGTGTGTGTGTGTGTGTATGTGCATGTGCATCTGCACACACACACCAGGGTCTCTTGATTCTGCAAATGAATTTCAGACATATGTTCCACATTGGATCTGGGTTTATGTGGGTGTCTGGGAATCAAACTCAGCTACCTTGGCTTGAAAGCCTTTAACCCCAGAGGCATCTCCCAGCCTGAGATCACACATCTTGAAGATTGAATGAAAATTTATTAATAGAATCAAACAAATGAAGTTAATGCAGAACATGGGGGAAATCGTAAGAGAAAATAAAATCCCCCCATTCTTATTGCTTTTATTTCCCAATTCTTATTCCTAGAGATGCCTATTTTCACTCTCACCTGGAATTGCCTTATTTCTCTATATTATAAATGGTTCTATATACAATGTGTATATGTGTATACGTATACATGTGTTCATGTGTGTGAACAGCACATGTGTACCATGGCATATGTGGAAGTCAGAATACAAACCAAGTACTGGCCTTGTCATCCACCCTTGTCTAAGGCAGGTCTCTGTTTTCTATTGCTATTCACACCAGGGTATCTGGCCTGCAAGTTTTCAGGACTCTCCTGTCTCTACTTCTCCCCCACCCATCTATCTCACTGCATGGGTTCTGAGGTTGCAGGTGCTAGCTAGTGCATTGGGCCTTGTGTGAGTTTGAGACCTAAATTTAGGAACTCCAGATTGTGGTGAAACTGTTTTATCTACTGAGTAATACACTCATCCTTGTCTGTTTGGTTTTTGCTTAAACTACTTTCAGAGGTATTATTTCCAACCAATGAGTTTTGAGTGATAGAGTTTCACTGCTATGAAATTTTCTTTGGCCTTTACAATGAAAAACAGCATTGCTCAGCTTTAAAAACTACCACAGGTTGTATACCTTCAACTTTTTAGGTACGTAAAATTGATGTGAGTTTGATTTTTGCCATAAACAAGGAGAAGGCAGAATACTTTTTCCAAACTATTTATCAGCTTCTTATGTGAATAAAGATAGTTGAAACCAATGGAGTCCCAGCTAAATTCTATTAGAGTACTTATACTTAGACTGGCTAGCATATGCATATATTCTGGCCTTCAGTAATTATGGTAGCTTTTGTATAATATTCCAATACACATTTCTTTTAAAAGAGAATTTCAGGAAAAGTAATCCACTGTCATTAATCTTACCATAGAGAATCCTACATGATGTAAGGCCGGAAGGTAAGGTCATTAAGAGAGCTGAAGGAGGTGGGTGATACAGATTTACCTAAAAATTTCCTACTCTCTTACTATATATCTTGAGTTAATTGTATGTTCATTTATTTTAGAACCCTAACAATATTGTTTTACCTCAATGGTTTCATTCTTGTAATTTGATCTACCTATTTTTCTCTAATTTTTATTCCTCAATGGGGATAAAGAGAATATATATCCATCATGCTGTTTCCATCATCATAGAGTAGGATAATTTTGCATACCACACACAGTAGCCTCCACAACTTTGGCAAAAGTTTCTTCTGTCTTGTTCTACTCTGGCTATCCTGGTTTCTAAGTGATCATATGTTCAGTCCTTTAAACAGGCTCACATATCTGGCTCATTTATGTGTTAGTAACTCTCCAACGTCAGGTTCTAAATGACTTCTAATAAAATTTGACCAGTATTTTTAAAAAAATAAATATACTCCCCTCAACATGTGTCCATTTTCTTCCACATAAATGATTTTGACAAAATGTTGCTCTGGTTTTTTTGAGTGATCGGGGGCTGATATACATGAAATGATAGTCTTTAACCCTGAGACAATAATCCTGACTGTTGACTTATAGATGGAATTTGATTTGGAAGTAGCTCCTCTTGTTCATGTAACAGTTGCATGCATCACTGTTGAAGCTATTTACATGCATGCACACACACAAACACACAGACAAATAGATGATAGATAGATAGATAGATAGATAGATAGATAGATAGATAGATAGATCTTTTACATTCAATTTGTAATTTGTCATACAGACACATTGTTTTGAAATTTAAAGTGTTTTTATTAATAATTACACTGGGAAATCCAGCATGAATAAGCACTATACCAGTCACATCAATATGTACCTCATCTTGACTGTTATGTTTGCAAAAGTTAGGTTCCATGAAGCATTTGATGGGGATCATTTTGACTTCCTTGATTCACTCAACTGTACTGATAAAAAGACAGCTTTTCTCTGAAAAGTAGAAAGTAACGTAGCACAGGCACTGAGCAGTCCTTCCTTTGGCTCACTTCTATTCTTACCTCTACTACTTTACCTTCACAACTATCAAACAGTACAAATTTATTTATTTACAACATTTCTTCTTAAATCTATGAAGATAAATGAAAACATAAGTTATCATAGTCTTCATCTCTATTTCTTTCTTTAAGTGAGATTAAGAATCATTGCAATTGAAAATATGGAAAGTTTATATTCACTCTGAAAAAGTACAATTTGGTTTCCCAAGACTTAATTTGAGAATTTACCTAATGTTTAAAAATAAAATACATTTAGAACACACAAAATGACTTAAATGTGTAACATTTTCATAAATAATCTTTGTTAAAATATTTTGTAAACTTTAATATAAAATATTTCTATTTACAATTTCTAAAAGTTGATTATGGGCTATTTAAGAGTCAACAGACAGAATTTTCAGCTTCTCACAATGGTGCGTAAGTGCCATCTCTGCTGTTTGATATTATGTTTTATAGAGTGTGTCTATAGGAAATTTTAAATCGGTTGCCCCTCAGAACCAAGTCAACCAATACATGATAATGAATACTATGACTAGTAAAAGTGTATCTGGGTATCTGTCTTCTTCTCAAGTCTTCAGAGATTAATTGCTTATGAACTTGACCTCTTAGATGACATGCTACCACATCTCCAGCCCAGATAATGCTGTCTATTGAACTTAACTGCAAAAATAGGTGAATCTTTATTTTACCATATTAATTTTAGGTCTAAATTGACGAGTGTCTTCATGGAAAAGATAAATATCCACATATCATGTTTTTTGTACACAGTGTTTAAGAATTAAAACATTACTGTTTATTGGATATTAGGGATATTAGAACTCATGTATGTGTATGTGTATGTATACTCTCTTAAGGCATATATATATATATATATATATATATATATATATATATATATATGCTAATATATATATACACATACATATATATGCTATTATTAATAGTTCTATTTGCTTACTCTAAGGGTTGACATGCAGAACAGGTGTGGAATTGAGAGATCAGCCATTTCAAAGGGCATGGCAACAGCTGGGAAGATTGAGTTTCTTATACTTTATACCTCACTATGTTTGTTAGTGTTAAAGCTACTGAGTTAGTTTATTTGAAAACATGCTTTGTATATCTTTTCTCTAAATGCATAATAGTTGTATTATTTCCATGAGATAGAATTAAAAGAATGATAATATACTAGGAACACTTTTGAAGTATGGATATTCGATTTACTTAGAGAAATTGAGAAAATAATTATTTCTTTCCTTCCATATTATTTCTTCCTCCCATATTCCAAGCCCTGTACTTCATTCTGTATCATGTATCATTGTTCTCTTTGTCTTCCAAACCTTGTTTTCAGGAGTTATTGAACATTTGAGCTTTGGTTTGGGTAAATTGGTTAATACAGACATCAAGATAAGCAGGAAAGGTGTCGTCACTGTAATAAAATACATCCACATGAACAAACTAAGTATTTCTGAATATTAGTTCTTATTATTAGTCCTTAGGTGACTGGAAGGCAAAGAAAAGCCTTGTCCCTATCCTGATCATGAAAACAATCCCATTGGGAAAGAAAAATGCCCAGAGTATGCAATAAGAAGATTTATGCAATAGGAGATATAAAAATAGAAATTCTCCAAACTAAAATAGCAAAATACTATATAAGACGGAAACTTGCATTGTAAATAGAAAATGTGCAGAATTTGATAGGGAGGAATGGTAGTGCCTGAAGTTGGTCTGTAGGTACAGAACTGAGCATATGCAATGTTACAAAGGAATGGGTAATCTTAGGGTGTTCTAGGGGAGGGGGTAATATAAATTGCTCAGTTAGAGGACTTCTGAGATGATAAAATGGAGCAAAATAAAAAGGCTAATAGAATGAAAAAGCAATTTAATTATGTATCACAACTGTTGCAAAATCAGATCTTAGAGCCATCACAGCTAATAAAAATAGTTCTTCCATAATTAATTATTGACCTTTGTGACCCTTATGTTATTTTCCAGATTATAAAAAATTGGATATATTTTTAAAGTAGGAATTTTAAAATTAAATTTTTATGCAATGTATTGCTTCATATTAGAAAAACAAATGTAGTATGTATTAATTTGACAACTATAAAAATGTTGTAAAACAAAAAGCCTGTACTTTAAAAGGTTTGCTAAATAAGGCTTTAACACACAACAGTAAAAGCATTTATTGTAACATGCATTAACTTTCAAAGCTAAATTAGACATCTAGTGGAAATTAAATTTGCAATTTTAAGTTTTATTTAAGTTATGGAAAAATTAGACTGCTGACCAAATAAATGTTTAAATGATGAAAAGTAAGCTATGTTGCCAAGACTCTTTATTGCATTTTCTCCTAAAATATTAAAAAAAAAATACTACATTTAGTCCAGTAAATAAAAAGAACGATTTTAGCTGCTCTCTTCATAGAGGCACACCACAGAGGAGAGGCCTGGAGAACAAGGCCCTTAGCTGTTCTGTCACACCTTGCACAGTAAAGGTTGATCTTCTTCAGTTCCTCAGGAACTGGTTAAGACAGGATTCAAAGAACCAAAGTTCTTTATGAAATACTACAATTTCCAGAATCACTCAGTGGAAATTTGAGAGAAAAAAACCAGGTATGCTAACTTGGGCCTGCCTAGATATTTTTTACTAGCTCTGCTATTTTTTAAAAGTTTTTTTTTTGTTATCAGTTTCTTGTGCAAAAATAGAACACAGTAAAAAAGAGCTTTATGATATAACATTCAGGATTATAAATATTATTATGAAATCCCTATGAATACAATTGCAGGAAACAGAATACCTTGTTTCCCCAAATTTGGTCTGGAATTTTTAGCGTTTTCCATATAACCAGAAGACTAGCTTAAGTTAACAATAAAGAGATTTCTATTTCTCTCACAAAATGGTGATAACTACATTCTATAGACAGTCCTTGATAGGATTCACTATCAAAGTATTGGAGCTTGTTGGGAAAACTTGGCTCTATTAACTGACTATTCCTCAGTGTTTAAGGCTAAATATGAGCCAAATGCTTCTCTGTTAAATATCCTGCATGTCATGCTTTTATTGGGCCTGTAACCTATATTTCATGTTACATGGTGCAGGCAGCTATGCATAAAAGAAGACCCTTACCGTAGTTGTTCCATACCAAATCCCTATTATGCAATGGCTATCATTTTTTTTTCCTACCATCACTCTTCTTATTTAGCATACATATATGATCACAAAATTGCAACATGCTTCCTTGACATCTAGAAGTACTTTAAATTCTTATGACTTTATTTTTAAAAAATCTTTCTAAGTGTTGTAAAAGTCATCATATTCTTCTTCATTGCATGCAAAAATATTCACAGTGGAGTATTAAAGCAGCTCTAAACTTGTTAATTTATTACAAATTTATGAGAAAGTTTAGTGACAATGTTATCAAGATCAAAAGATATAAAGTATATTACATATTCTTCTAAGGAAAGAATTCTACTTTTGGCACCTGTAGTAACCATGGAATATGATATGCTTTGCATTAAAGAGATATGGTGCATTGACTAAAATGCTTTAAAACAGTAGAGTTCAAAAACTAAGTGATGAAGAACTAAAACAAAATCTAATATTAACTCCAATTTACTTTAAATTTGTCAATGAAATTATCAGGGCAACAATTTTAGAGATAATTTCTATGTATTGCTTAGAGACATATTAATTGTATTTAATGAAAATATACCTTTTCAAACAATCAAATATTTACCCTAAGTTGTAGTTTAGGATGTGTATATTTAGTTAACTGTAAAGCTGAAGTCAAGCATTCATTTTCAATGGGATTTGAGAGGAGCATGCAATTGAGAGATTTAGCCATAGTGTGTACTGCTAAGAACAGGAAGGCAACCTTTATACCAGACAAAACTAACTTAAGTGGTTCTTATCATCTCCTTATAAATTCATATTTCTAATATGTATGGGACAACATATGTAAGTTTTACTCATTGGGTTTACTGTTATAGATAAATAAAAATATGATATATTTTCCATGTTTTATTTTTTCAGGAAGAAGTTCCTATGAAGTATGAAGCATTCTAAGAGTGACACTTTTCCATGCACTAAGTCAAGTCAAATTTATCATTCCTTTTCCCTACATTTGAGACTATCTATGCAGACTATGAATGGAACTGCTCTGCCATAGAATATAGCATGGCTTCTCATGATAATTATTCAATAAAGTTGTTGAAAAAACTGCATATCCAATTTGCAATGTCCCTACCTTACTAAACTTATTAATTCTATTATTTCACATTATCCACAATTACCACAAATGAAGTAGTCCAAACCGCTTCTGTAATTGACATTTATTTTTTCTCCAGTAGGCTTCCAAAAAAAACTACTTGCCTAGTTAAAGTTTTGAGTTATTATCTTAAACCTAATATTCATGTGGTAAATATCACCATAAACTATTTTTTGTTCCAAGTTTATATTGGGAATTAATTTACTGTTTTACCAAGAGAAAGATTAAAATTTTGTTTGAAAATAAAAATGTGAAGTATAAAACAAAAACTTATTTTATATATCATTTTTTATTATCATTTGGCGGCTTATGCTGTTTGAGTAAAAAACTACCCCATGGTGCATTTAAATTTCAGGTCTGAACAATAATTGACATTGAAATTGATCAGCTATGTTGCAGTCTCTCTATTCCTGAGAAAAACTTTCACTCAAAAAATTTGTATATGTGAATGATAATTTCCCAATTGTTCCAGAAATCTTTGTCAAAATTGCTTCACCCATGCTTTGACTTGATATGTGTAAAAGAGATATGTTATGTACATATAAAGTATAATTCAAGTGAACATAATATATTTCTTCACTTTAAGTTTACATACTGTTATATATATGGATGTTTCTTTGCAAGTATGAAATGGAAGTTGACACATTTGATCTGCCGATATGTATTAATAAATGAGACAGTAGGAAATGCAAATTTCATGGTTGGATTCTAAAAGACAAAAAATTCTCTGCTATTGTCCATGTTTTATCTATTTTTAAAAACCTTAGTGGGGAAAGTACTCTCAGGGAAAAAAAAAAAAATGAAGCTTTGCTGCAAAAGAAATGAATGCAAGAAATAGCACTCTCCGTAGTGAAGAGACATGAAGCATTGCGGCTTCACAGCCTGCTAAGGAGCAACAGCTGTACCTAATTTCAACTTGACGTGCTTCAGATCTCATATTCATATAGGTATTTAATGATCCAATCATAATGGTCCTATATAGAATAATTACTTATATGAAGGAGCAAACTTCATAGGCATTCTTTTTAAATGATCCTTCAAGAGAAAAACTGCGCTGGTTCTTTGAACAATGAATAGCCTCTTTCAACAGTCCAAATGTTTGGAGCTAAATAGCTTATCTTGCAAGAGAGAATAATAATTATGCCAAGCTCACTTCTTTTTGATGGATTCCTTTTGCCTCCCCCCTTCCCAGTATAACCAATACAGTGAAAAAAGGTAGAATGCCAAGCCTATCATTAAATCATAGTAATAGATGGTTACAAGAAATATCAGAAACAAAAGGCAATAAGGTATTTTAGAGTTGATGTACTTTGAAAGCACAGATTCGCTCCTTTGACCTTGACTCTCCTGGACAGCAAGGCCACTAAAAACACAGCTCTCAGATCCCTTGTCACCTGAAGAGCATCGTGACTGTCCAGCACTCATGGAGCCTTCATTTTCATGCCTTACCTCATCCACATTATCAAGAGGTTCATTGGTTAAAATCATTGGCCCTAGAGAGTTTTCCTTGCTGAATTCTCCTCCTTGGAAAATCTGGCCCATGTGTCTCTGTTTTCTACTACCTGGCATTATATCTGAACGTGTGGAAACATCTTTAGGTTTAGACACAGCTTGGCCCTGGATTTCATCTGTTGGATTACAATTGTAATCTGTCTTAGAAGGAATAGACTGTAACATCATGGTAGTAACGGTTTTCTCTTCAGTAATTGCCTGTGAGCCACTCTGAAAAGCTCTGGTTGTGTCCAAGTTAAAAGCAGAATGGACAACTGCATCTAATTCTGCTTGCCTTGATAATTCTTGGGCCTGTCCATGAGCTCTATTTCCTATGAATATGCTTTTGTCTGTTGATAACACTCCTGAACTTGAATCCAGTTTGGATGTCACTTGCTGCTTGCCTGTACTGACCTGTGAGGACTGCTTTCCCCATGCTGTATTTCTGAATCCTCCTGTCTCCCTGTCAAGTCTCTTCCCAGGATGGTACGTAGACATGGTTTCCTCCTTCTCCATTTCACCTACATGTATATTACAAATATCTAAATGTGACTCTTTTAAAAAATCCTTGTCATGGATTATACCTGCTGATGCTCGTTGACAAAGGTTATAATGTGAATCATCATTTCTCCCTTCATGTGGATCAAACGCTGTTTCTTTTACCTCGGTGGGCCTGTCACTTCGTGCTGTCTCTGGAGGTAACTGAGCAATTATTCCGTTTCCTCTAGCAGACATGCTTGCTGAAGTACTTTCTAATGTTGTCTTAATTATATAAGCTGCAACTGCTTGTGCTTTCTGGGTGATCCCACCATCAGCGAGAGAAGACAGTTCATAGCCGTCTGTTTCTTGGCAGGTAAACATTTGTTCAGTAGGAGGACTTTTCAAACTCGACATGTTATCTCTCTTCCCCTGCATGCCTTTACAATCTCCTTGTTCTTTGATCTGTTCAGTTATATTTCTTTTACTCCCTCCTTTTCCCGGACTTTCCAGAACATTCCAATTTTGATGCTGTGTGTTCTTATTCTCATCTTCAGTATTAGTAAAATCAGATTTTTTTCTATCAACTTGTAAAAGGTAATCATCTCTCAATACACTTTCATTTTGGGGTGAGCCAACTTGACTAGGAATTTGTCCTATAGTGGCATGTTCTCCTTCCCAATTTACCTTTGTCCTTATTGAGGAAAACTGATCTTTTGTGGTGGCCTTTGACAGAACTGTGTGATCTTTGCTTGGCAGACCAATGAAGGCTTCCTTATGACCTGCAGTCTCTTCCATACTTATGGTTGGGTGGCCCATTTTTCTTTCTTGATCATGTAAGATTAATTGCAAATGTTGGCTTTGTTTCTCATTAACATCCAGACATGTTTTTTGATCCTTCTCAACTTTCCCCTTGCCATAGTCATCTTTGTGAGATACATTGGATTCTTTCCCATGTATGGATACATCTGAGCAGAAGTCTCCTCTAAAACATTCCCAATCTTTTATTCCGATTTTCTTTGTTCCTTCTTTAGGATTCTTGTCAAGGTCACCTGCCATTATTTGACCTGGGAAGGCACAGGGTATCTGTGTTCTGCCAATCTCATGGGCTGGGTTGGCATTATCATCCAGGACTTCTTTGCTGATGGTGTCCAAGTGCATAAATTCATTTTGTCCAGTATCTCCCAAAAATGGTCTTGTTTCTCCCACATCTGACTTGATTTCCTCCAAAGGTTGATGGGTACCCTCACTTCCTGAGGTATATCTGTTGCCGTAGTAAACCTCTCCTTTGAAGGAGCTTTCTGCTGAGGAACTTAATGACAAAGGCCTTTTGAACAATTCAGCACATCCTTCACCGGGAGTTTCCATCTTCTCTGACCTCCGAGTTTTATTCATGCAATGGACTGGATCTGTTGAAAATTTATTCTTTTCATCTCGGGAAGCAGCATTTCGACATATTACATGTTGATTTATCTTAAGGGATGAAAAACAACAAACAGACAACAATGAGCACATGATCTTTGAAACTATACATGATGAATTAGACAGGATTTATTAACTCAGTAATAATTGGGATTTCCTTGACTCACTTCAATTGTAGATTACATGCAAGCTCTGCAAGATGGATGTTTGGGGATGACTCTTGTAGAATATGACTTGAGAATGAGATTAGTTAAAAAAAAGGGAGGGGGCAAATTAATCACTATCCTTCCCAGCTTCCAAACATCACATTGTATTATTCAACTATTCCTGCTTGTCATTGCACTTTCTCCTCACTGAGCATATACACATTGATAGCTCCATGCTAATCAATTAGAGAGCAGCTTCCTGGGTACCCCTTGCCACATTTATACTTGCTGTAGGTGCCCCCATTACAGTTTCTCTTATTAATATGTTTTCTGCAAAGCCTCTGCAAACTATTAATAGCAAAACGTCACTCAAAGAAAAGTAGGGAGTTAATGTCTCTGCAAATTCTGTTTTAATGACCCTCTGCCAACTGGTACTCAAATGTATTTGAGCTCCTCAGTGATGCCAACTGTCAGGATTTAACAGTGAGATGCCTGTGGTATTTTTTTTCCTCCTCATAACTGACATTTGCATGATCTCAATAATTATATGCAAATCTTACGTTTTCCCCTTCTTCTCACATAAGGCTCATGTTACTTGTCAACTGCACAGCTGTCTTGTAAGCCAATGCCTGTGGGTTTCACAGATTTGGTTGTATTTCCATCTATTATAGAGCTTCATTGTTTTATGCATTAACATCAGCATGGAGCAAATTAGCATCTAAATTACAGCTCCCAGTTCATTTATTGGGCATACAATCTCAGTAACTTCTAAACAAACTTTTATATTTCAGTCTGCTCATGGTAATGAGGTGAAGTATGTGATTTTTTTTTTTTCAGGGCCCTTTCTTATATTTTGTGGTTTGCAAAAAAAAAGGGCAATGTTAACTTTCAATTGGTAAGAATTCTCACAATGGGTGACAACTTTGTAGTTCCTTAAAGTTGGAGCAAAGTAAATTGCATAGTTTAGTGATGCGGGTGCCGTATCACCCCCCCAAAAGGTGAAATATGTGGGGAGAGAGATGAGTTCTATTTCTTCTTAGTTTCAGCACTGACACTTGAAGACATATGTGTCATTTTAATCATAGACAATTATGAATATATGTATCACAAAGATGGGAGCTTCAACCCAATACAATAAAGGATAAATTGCATTACATGACTCATTTACTTCTATATTTTTCTCTGTGTTAAAACTGCTATCCAAACTACCCTCCCCCAATTCAAATAGACTGAATATTCACAAAGTATGAAATTTATAACAAACTTAATATGAAATTTACATTACTGAATTCAGTACTAAAATGTAACAGTACTGACTTTAAAACTAAAGTGAAAAATACTGAGTTTAACACTGAACTGTACAGTATGCAATCCAATACTAAATTGTATAATACTGAATTTAATACTAACTCATTCAGAGCTGACTTTGCTCCCTTTTTAAAAATCATGGCACAAGCTTCTTTCTTCTCATTTGATAATTGAATATTTTACAGTGATATGGAACCTCGTGATTCTCACTTGGATTGAACTAAAACACAATGCAACTAAATGTAAGAATGTCAAAAGATATCAGAACATAATGATCATCTAGTCCAGCCCCCTCATTTTACGGCTGCCTTTATGTTAAGTGTACACTTGTCACAGGATTAGAAATACACATCAAGATGGTGCTTCCTCTCCTCTAATTCCTCTACACTATTACTCAGAGCCACTGCTAAGGAGATAAGAAATGCATGTCATTAATTTACCACTACTGAGACTAGAAGCAACATAGTGAAATCCAAATGCCTTGTTGCTCAAGCTAGACATGCAAGGACAAAAAGAGCTATAGCTTCACAACTGCAAATTGTATTAGCTGAAGATATGGAGACTCAGGAATTGCAGCTCCTTTGAACCATAAATAGATTCATCTTTGCTAATGCCGTGGCAACCAGAAAACTTACCATCAAGTCTGAATCTTTTTCATTATGTTCATCATGTTGCCTGTTTATATCTTTTACATTTTGATGACTAGTTCCCAAGTCTTTCATGTCTTCATGGGAACAAATGATTGTTGGGATATAGGTACCTGAAAAGTTAATATAATTGTTATTTTATTAGTAGTTTTCATTGCAGACTTTAGCCAAACAAATTTTGTGTAAAAACAAAATATGAAATGTTACACAAATTTTTGTGTAAAAAAATATGAAATGTTACCTGTAGTATTGGAATTCTCAAAATTGTTGTCTTGTGATGTTACTGATGATTCTTCTTTACTGCTAAGAAAAAAAAAAAAAAATTTGTCCTGAAATTATATCTTCTAAGTGTTTATACAAAGGGCAAACTTCAAATGGATAACAACTTGGTAGAACTTTTCATAATTTTGTATGTTTTTCAACTTAAGTAAAAATTTTCTTTTAGAATGATGCAGCAATAAATGTTGGCTATTGGGAAAAAAATAAATAATTTATACAATGTAATATTATTAAGTGAGATTATGTTGCTCATATTAAAATGTATGCATCCAGACTAAAAATACATGTAAATGTAGATTATTCCATCATTCTTTAATTTAATCTTTGTAAATAAAATATTTTTCTTGGTTTAAATGCAAAGTTTAATAAACCAATAGTTCATTTGTGGTTATAAAATTGTTTTCCTACATTTTAATTATTATTTTTGTATACTTATTAACTTAAAATTAATTCAGCTATATGGATTTACACAGCTAACTCTCCAAAAAGGAGTAAACGAAACAACCTAACTAAAAACAAAAAAGAAACTAAATTTATGTTGAGGTCAAGATTTCGTATAGAAAATACCAATGGTCGATTTTAAAGCCAAGACTCCAAACTACCCAAATTCAAGCACATATTGTCCTTGAAAATGATTCACATTACATTCCCTTTCCTACTGCATTCTTACTGGAACAAATAAGTCCCTTTTCCTTTATCTGTAATCTGTTTGTGGGTAGATTTCAAAGTTCATTAAAATTTAGATTTGGTAATAATACATAATAGGAAAACTATTCTTAGTAAAAATTTCACTTTGTGCATAGCTATATATCACAAATTAATACTTCAGAAATATTTGGATGAGATTTACATTCTCTTGTACTGCCTCAGCTGAATTTTTACAGTGGGTTTTTCAATGAGTGTTTTACAGCAAAACAAAACTGAAAAAGTTGGCAGTAGTTGATAAATTTATGTAATAGAGTCTAGTGTGTACTGTACTGGAAATTTTGATGCTAAGTCCCAATAAGGCTATTTATTTCTATCAATCATGAGAAAATTTAAATTATTTCATTCTGATTATGTAAGAAGATAACAGTTTTGCATGTATTTATGGATTTTTTGAGGTAGGGTTTCACTCTAGTGTAGGCTGACCTGGAATTCAATCTCAGGTTGGCCTCCCTGGGACTCATAAAGGGCTAAGGACAGGTGATATATTTCTGAGAAATAGCAGACAAAGATCAGGATACTATTTTAATAAATCCAAGAATTCTTATAAAGACTCAGACACTGAGACAATGTTATAATGGTAAAAGGATGAGTTGACCCTTGAAGACTGAAGGCTCAGCAATAGAATGACATACATCTAAAACTTTAGCACATGGCCAAATGAAACATGTCAGAAAACAGGCACTTTTCAGAAAGGAAGACAGAGGTAATGGCTACACTAAAGAGAAAATATAAAAATGGTACGTATAAAAAAACTTCAACTTCCTGAGCTGGGCTCAGTGGTTAAGAGCACTTGCAGCTTGAACATGAGGGCTTGATGTGGCCAGTTTTATTCTCTACCACTTACATAGAAAGCTAAGCATATTCTTTCATTCTTTCTACCTCCTTTTAGAGTAAATAATGAAGATTGTGGTTGATGGGAGAGAACTCATGCCCTTCATTTGTATAACCACCAAAATATTGTCCAATCTTTAGTAAATAACCTCCCCATCATGATTAGGCAATTTAAATCAGTGGGTCATAAAATAAAATAAGGTATGGGAGTAGAATGGGGAATCTAGTAGGAAGAGTACGAGTTATAGTGGGAAGGGAAAGGGGAAGAAGGGAAAAGTAATTAAAATGCATTGTTTACAGGTATGAATTTGTCAAAAAATATGGTGTGGCCACATAAATCTATAACCCCAGACCCATGTGAGGTGAAGAAATTGCTGACTGAAGCCAGCAAACATAGAGACTCTATCTTAAGGCAATACAATGATGAGGAACAAAGGCAGACCCCTATTATCTGCAAAAAAAAAAAAAAAAGGCACATCTCACATCACAACACAAAGACTCAAAACACAATGTTTGTATACAAGGTCAAACAACAACAAATTCCACATTGACCAAATCTGTAAAATGCCAAAACTTTACATTTCTTAGCATAAATATATGTAAATGTCTTTTGAACCAAATGTAGGAAATATTTTTTATAACAAAAAGACAGCACTATAAAAATGAGTTTAACTCTATTAAAACTTGGGACCTGTATTCATTAGAAGACGTTATAAAGTAAAAAATATAAAGTATACATTGGGCAAAGATGTTTACATTACACAAAACCAGCACAAATGAGAATAAAGAATATTTTTATATATCTAGCCCACTCTATATATAACAGAACATATTACCACAAATCATCAAATTAAATTCACTTGCTGGTGAAAGAAGAATGAAAATCAAGATATTTAAGAATGAAATTAACAGGGGTGAAAAGGCCTAAAGTGAGGTCAAGGAAAGAGACTGAGTAAAGGTGGAGGGAGGGCTAATCAAAATCTAAGGGGATGCAAATAAATCATTTGGAATCCTCTGATTTTGGATAATGGAACACTCAGAAGCCATAGATCGTTGTTAGAAAAGTTTCAGTGCCAGGGATGGGTTTCCTCCAGTGAGTTGTTGACCAGGAAGGTCCCAGATGCCCCCAAAACATTATACGACATTGTCAAGGCCCTTGGTTTCCCACCAGGAATAGATGGTAAGACCCTATTGCTGAAGACTCCACATACTTGGGCTGCAAGGCCACTGAAAAATCCTGCTTGAACTGAGCTGATAACCTCCTCCATGTAGACCAGCTGACAGAAAGCTAGAAGAAGCCATTCTACATGTAGTTCAATGGGAGAAAGAGAGACCACCAGTGAAGATACTCAACAGTGGACACTGCAAGCCTTATAATTGGCCAGCCAGGCCAAATGAGCCAATGAGTGCAATAATGCCACGTCTGTCATGGTGGAAACCAACTGCCCTCCAATTGGACTGAAGGCCTGCTCCATGGGAGGGAATACATCCCTGACATTGAAAACTTAAAACAGGGGTAGTCATGAGCCCTAGGGGTATAACGTCTGTTGATGTCTGGAAAAATGTATATACTATGCTCATCAAACTGCCCAGTAAGCATTTCTCTTAATATTCATACCCTTATATTAATGCTACTCTCACTTTGGGTAGAGAATCTTCTCTTTTCAGATGGCAGTGACCTTGGGATGACTCAGAAGGTATCACAGTGCTGGAAAGAAGTGACTGGAGTACTGAGTAACATCTCGATCACACCTTCCAAGGCTCAGGGTCTAATGCAGAAGAGGTGGCGGAAAGAATGTAAGAAATAAAGTAAGGGTAGTACTCCTTACAACATGTTCCTCCAGACACAAAATGGCCTGGATATCCATGACCTCACCATGCCTGACACTACCTACACAAGACCATCATAAGAGGAGAAAAAGATCATGACATCAAAATAAAAGAGACAGTTACTGAGATGGGGAGGGAATATGATGGAGAATGGAATTTCAAAGGGGAAAGTGGGGAGAGGGAGGGAATTACCATGGGATTTTTTTATAATCATGGAAAATGTTAATAAAAATTGCAAAAAAGTTTAAGAAAAGAATGAAAATTATATATATATTTACCTTTATGAAGCAAGAGATATTGCAACAATAAATCCATAAAAAAAATTTCACTCAGTACAGACAGGGAAAGCTCAAAAGAAAAAATAAAACACATACGTGCAGTAGGTATATGAAGAGATAGCATTGTTAGAGAAGAGATAAATGAAAATCAAATGATAAGGTTACAGTAGTGGTACAAGTTTAACTGATAAAAATTTAAAGCTTATCAGTCCTAAATATTGAAGATAGATTGGTGCTGCATGCATTCCTGCACCTTGCTGATGAAAGAATAAATAATGAAAACTACTTTGGAAAATGGCTTAATAGAATTTTCTAAGATTTAACATTTAAACACTCCATAACCACTACATCCATTCTTAGGTATACACACAGGAGAAATATTTGTGCATGCAATCTGAGGATGTTTCATGTCTACTTATGATATAAATATTAGTAACATAATATTTCATGAGTATTCTCAAATGATTACATAGAAGAAAATCCCATTTTACAGAGCACAAGCCCAGTGAGATGATTTATATGTGCACTTTAAGGAAAACACAAAATACAATGCAAAATTTCTTAAAAATAAATCTTGAGTTTCAAGATCACACTTACCTCGGATGGGGCAAGATAGGGGGAGGAATTAGCACAGGAGATGATTAGAAGTCTTCTAGTACTTGGTTTCTTTTGCCAAAACTTATTACATTCTTGAAATATATAAATATTTTCAGTCTAGTTTGAAATAATTTATGAAAAGAAATGATTTTCTCTCAGGCATTTTTACCTATCCGAATATCACTCTGAAATTCAAAGTAACAAAATCGTGACCTGGTATATCTAAAATATTGCATTAAATAGATCACAAGCTGAAAAAGAAGAATGTACAGCTATTGATGGCCGGCTTCCAAATGCATGTGCTTGTTAGTGAATATATATAATCTTTAGTATTTTTCATATCCCTTTATGGCCCTTGAGTTCAAGGGATGCCCAGAAAACTGGAACTCAACTTTTCAACTAGTGAATAGCATCACAGTCATTAAATGGAAGACAGACATGATCACATGATCAGACTTTTTTTTTTTTTTTTAGGGACTTTTCTTTGGCATTTGCAAAGACAGCCTAGTTGGATGCACCACTGTGAGATAGGAATACTAGGTATCAGTTTTTATTAATGTTACAGACACAAAATGGGAATTAAAATGATATTGAGCATGGCTGGAGAGATTGCTCAATGGTTAAGGTACTAGCTTGCAAAGACTTAGAACCAGGGTTCAATTCCCCAGTACCCATGTAAACCCATATGCACAAAGTGGCACATGCATCTCAAGTTTGTTTGCAGTGGCTAAAGGCTCTTTTACATGCATTCTCTCTCCCTCTCTGTCTCTCTGTCTCTCTTGCTTTCTCTCTTTCTGTGTGTGTGTGTGTGTGTTTCTCTCTCTTAAATAAATAAATATATATATATATATAAAGTATTTTAAAATGATTATGAGAAGATCAGACTTGAGTTGTAACTTGTAATGTACTATTAGCATGATTGTTAATAAATTACCCTGTACATGGATTTTATTATTATTATTGTTGTTGTTGTTATTATTATTATTATTATTTAATGCATCTCTACCTAATCTTGAGTGTTATAGTTCTAAGAACTAGAAACTTTCAAAAATTTAAACCAGGGTAATTTAAGTCCGGTGATGACTGTTAACTGTTTGGTGTATGAGTCAGAAAAGCGTTGAATTAGTGGGAAGGCTATTTTGTGGTTCTTTATGGGTAGGTGATCTGTTACACACAGATACTCAGGTAAAAACTTATCAGCCTTCCTCCCTCTATTGTGGACCATGTCTCCACAGTGAAGCAGCAAGTTATACCTGGGTTCTTGGCCTGTATTCTCATTCTCACTAGAGCAAAAAATAAAAAATAAAAATAAAAACTTCCTCATCCACATTGCACCAAAATCCATAACATTCTAAGTAGTCCTTGAAAAATAAATTTATTGTATTTAAGAATTCCACCTAGATGAATTACTAAGAGACTAAAAATCAAACTCGTATGGTAACTTTATGCATTTCAACTGTCCAAGATTCCTGCTATTTTGTCCTTTTCTTCCCTCATGGAAAGTTCATTTCTCAAATACAGTATCTCCTGGAATTTCTTTTTACATTAAAAATGTCACCCCTTCCTCTGTAAATTCTAAATGGATATGCTTCATCATGGACATAAGTTGGGGGACTAGAGAACGATCATGCCAGATCTCCTGAAGTGACACTGGTGAGAGGCCACAGGTCGTTTTGACAGTGCTGTACCTCAGTGCACCAAGTCCACTAGACTTAGCCATGCTGAAGGCTTCTTATATAGCAGGTGAAGCAGGAATTAATTTGTTTAGATTGATTTCTGGGGCCCAAGCTCAGTGCCCCTACTTTATACCAGTTTTATGTTCACTGCACCATGCTTCCCTACTGTTTTCACAAGACTTAGAAGTCAAAGACAACTGTGAAGCATTTGATTTGAAAATTTAAACTACATAACCACTATCGCTTCAGATAGGGAATATAAACAGGCAACCATGGGATAAGGCCTTTGACCAAATAAGAGATGGAAACTATCGCTTGTTGAAAGAAAAGTGCCTAAATTTGTCATGC
This sequence comes from Jaculus jaculus, assembly GCF_020740685.1. NCBI lineage: Eukaryota > Metazoa > Chordata > Mammalia > Rodentia > Dipodidae > Jaculus > Jaculus jaculus. The sequence goes on from NC_059111.1 coordinate 74,275,731, forward strand.
TTTCTCTCTCTTTTTAAAAATTTTTCACAATATCAGGCTCACAAAATCTACATGCTGAGGTAAATTTGTTCCTGTTTAAAAGTGAAATTTATATAATGACCTAGAATGGGCATTGAATGTCATTTGCTGATTGTAGGAAGAAGTGATTGGTTTTAGCCAATGTTTATGACGTGTAATAATAGCTTTAAATTTATTGCAATCAAATTTCTTCACACAGTTTTCAATAAACAAATATTCTACTAAATATAAATTGTAGCTTTTCATGATTGCAATGAATAATATGGTGTCCCTGTGCTCAAAAGATTCATAAACTTATGGAAAAGATAAACACTTTTTAAAAAGAGCAATAACCCTAGAATATAAGTGTGTGCCCAGTGGGGAGCAGAGCAAGGTAAAAATAGTTACCAGGAATAAATGGCCTCTTTGTTAGAATCTAAATAAGAGGTAGAAATGGCTAGAGAAAATAGAAGCAGGGGCTGTAGAGATGGCTCAGCAGTTAAAGACACCTGCTTGCAAAGCCTACCTGCCCAGGTTCCATTCTCCAGTACGAAGCCAAAGCCAGATATACAAAGTGGCATGTATATCTGGAGTTCATTTGCAGAGGGAGGAAGCCCTGGAACACCTCTCTCTCTCTCTCTCTCTCTCTCTCTCTCTCTCTCTCTCTCTCTCTCTCTCCTTCTTTCTGTCTCTCTCTTGCAAATAAATAAATAAATATAAGGTCAGAAATTGAAAACTGAAGATATTATATGCAAATACATTATCAGGAAAATAAAAGGTGAAAGTAAATTAGCTACTTCATGGCACATAAACTTTTATGTCAATAAAGTCCACTCAAAGTACAGTTCAAACATCTCTATCAAAATTATTGGATATGTTTTTTGAATGTTGCTTTACCAGATATATTGATCATATATATATTGATCAGTATCCATGAAGTAGGGGTGTGTGGTGGTTTGATTCAGGTGTCCCCCATAAACTTAGGTGTTGTGAATGCTAGCTCCCCAGCTGATGGATATTTGGGAATTAATGCCTCCTGGAGGGAGTATATTGTTGGGGGTGGGCTTATGGGCTTTATAGCCAGTTTCCCCATGCCGGTGTTTGGCACACCCCCCTGTTGCTGTGATCCACCTTATGTTGGCCAGGGGGTGATGTCCACCCTCCGCTCATGCCATCGTATTCCCCTGCCATCGTGGAGCTTCCCCTCGAGCCTGTAAACCAAAATAAATCTCTTTTTCCCAGAAGCTGCTCTTGGTTGGTTGATTTCTAACAGCAATGCTAACTGGACTGCAACAGGGTGGTATTCTGCACTGTTAGCTAGAACCTCTGAGTTAAATGAGATGCATTAATGTTTAGAAGAATTGATCAAACTTCCCATTTAGAAAAAGCAGAAGGTAGTCACTCTAAGACTATGGGATATAATGAAGGGCTTTTATGGTTTAGAGTTTTCAGCAAAACATACTCAATTTTTCTAAAGATAGAAATAGCTCTATGCACAAAACGAAATAGTTGTCAGGCTGAGTGTCATAGGGCACAATTGTCTTCCTAGCATTTAGAGGCAGAACTAGGAAAATTGACTCACTTCAAGGCCATCCTGGTATATAAAGTACATTCTAGGCCAGCCAGATCTACCTAATGATGAGATCTTATTTTAAAAGAAAAGAAAAAGATAGAAAGGTAAGAAAAGGAAAGGGAGAAACAAAAAGAAAGAAAGAGACAAAAGAAAAGGAAAGGAAAAATGAAAGAAAAGAAAAAATATAATTATGCATCCATACAGGCTTAGAAAAGAAGAAATGCATTAAGAAAGGACAAACCTTAAATACTGCACAGAATGAAACTTTAAAACTTTAATAGGGTAGGAATTTCAAAGTGTTTGCAAGCTGTCTTATATAGGAATGAGCAAATAATCATTGCTTTGATATTGCTTATTCAGAAATTTGACTCCACAGCTTGTTTACCTCTGAGTTCATTTATAAAATTAGAAAAATCTCTCTCTCTCTCTCTCTCTCTGGCAAATAAATAAATTAAAATAAAATATTTTAAAAAGTGCTGGAAGGATGGCTTAATGGTTAAGATGTTTGCCTGCAAAGCAAAGGACCCAGGTTCGATTTCCCAGGACCCACGTTAGCCAAATGCATAAGGTGGTATATGCATCTGGAGTTTGTTTGCAGTGGCTGGAGGACCTGGCATGCCCATTGTCTCTCTCCTCTCCCTCCCTTTCTCTCTCTCCCTTTCTCGCTCTGTCTCTCTGTCTCTTCCCTCCCCTTTCTCTGTCAAATAAATAGAAAATATTTTTTCAAAAATAGAAAAAAAATCCTTTGTAGTCAATTTTTCTAACTCTCATAGCATCTTACGCCAATAAGGAATCTTCTACTTGTATAGTTCCGTCTCATCATTAATAAAGAATAGTTAAACAATATTAATAAAGTCATACAAGCTATCTTGAGTCTTGGTCACCATGTTGAGATTCTTTCCATACAGAGTCAGTGCATGTAAAAAGAGCACTTTTATGCAAATCTGTCTCTCTTGCTACTTAATTGTGACTAAACCAGCTACATTGCCTCTTGCTTGGTGCTTCAGTTTTTTGTTTTTTTTAAATTGTCACTTGCTTCTTTAAGATTAATTATGTAGCCTAACATTAAATATGTGGAAATACTGATGAGTTGATTATCATCAGTATCAGTACTAATAAAACATACCATAAACACCATGCTGACCTTCACCTTTATTGCATAGAGAACAACTACCATCACTTTTTATTTTAAATGTTCACTACTTTTAGCTTTTTATATGTTATCATATTATGCATTGGAAAGCTACTTTTGAGAGAAAGACTTGCAGCCCATGATAATATACTTGCCTAAACTTTAAAATATGCCCTTTTGAACAGAATCCCATATGACATGAACAGTCAGTACATCTGCATATGAGCAATTTTTATCTAAAGGACCTTTTCCAAATATAAGGTACACTGGAATGTCAGCACACACCTTCTTCTATTTTACTCAAGTGATTTATTCAGTGTCAGAATTTAGTCACTATGTTAATATTACTGCAGTTTCTGAGTTTGTTGTACTTCCATTCTTGTAGTTTATGTTAATCTTAACCCTGTCAAACTATAGCAGCTTAGATACAGTTAAGTTTTTTTTCAAATCTTATAATTCTGTTATGCTAAAATTTCTTATGTCCCTAAAATGCATGAAACTTTTTTTCTTCAAAATGTAGTCAGATACAAGGGAATTAACCAATTAGCTAGTGTGAGTGCAAGATTTGGTCTTCAGTAGCAAAATATAACTCTTTTCTAAAGGGATTGAAGATATTGGCAAAAACAAAGGACCATTTCCCTAAAAGAGTCTTAGATGTTTTTGCATTTAGTGTGCCTTAACAATACCCCAAAGTACATACAACTGTCTGGGTAGAACTAAAGCTAAAATTCTTGGACAATATCTCTCATTTTCTGATAAACAACAAAAAAGCAAACTTTAATTTACTTTAGAAACTTAGTGAGTCCTTTGTGTTTAAAGCTTGTGGTCTTCCTTAATTACTTTTACCCTAATTTTCCTAAAGGAAAGGAAAATGTGTGATTTTTTTTTCCTTCATACTATAAGAAAGGTCTCCTTATATAACACAGGCTGGCCTCAAACTCTTGATCCTTCTGCTTAAGTCCTTTCAATGCTTGGATTACAGAATGAATAATCAGAACCTTATCTGGGATATCTGAAAGTTATTTATACATACATATCGGTGTTGGCAATCAGAGGATACGTACACACTTACTGAAAAAAGAGTTTCTAAGGTTAATAAAGATTTATTTATTGTATATTGTTTTTGTCCATTATGTTAAGCACTTTTCATAAAAACTGGATTTTTGGCATTCTTATATTTCATAGTCATTTGTTATTGGAGGAAGGAGGAAAACAAAGATTGTGAATAATGAGAGGTAAAGTTGGAAATGCATCAGCTGTCTACCACAGCTTAATGTCTTTCTCTTGGTATCAAAATACCCACTGTCTTCTCTTGATCAGGAGTAAAACTGAAAACAGAAGAGATATTTGATCAAAAGAAATATAATTGCAATAACTGTCTAATTGAGAACAGAAGTGTCTAAGGAAAAAATAGAAGGATTATGGAGAGAAAATTGAGGTTGAAATGATGCATTAACTTCAGTATCGTGATAACTCCAGAACAAAAAATGAATACAATTTCACATTATTAAGTGCCATTTACAGATGCAAGAAGCAATCTCTAGGGAGAAACACCAGAATTTTTAAAAATGCATTCTTATTCCTATGAAACTGTAGACTAGTAATTGACATGGTAAAAGACATTTCTTTCCTTGTTTTTTTTTTTTTTTTCTTCTTCTGTCTTTTTTAAAAAAATCTTCATATCTTCAAAATGAAAGTTCTGGATTCACAAGTACAATTCACTTGAATAAACTTCATTCTACAGCACTGATGTCAGATGCTGAGAACAGATAAAAGGGTTTCCTTGCTAAGAACTGACTGAGCCACATGATTCTCTCAAACAGCTAAGCACACCTTTTCCATCAACCTCTTTATGCTCCAAATAGAAGTAACTGGCTGTTTTCAGTTTTGATAGTAAATGACTTGCCTTCCCACCATAGAGATCATATTCATGTGAATATTCTATGAATAGAATTTAGAAACGTTTAACTTGAAAATTCCTTTAATATTTTCAAAAGACACACATACATATGGTAGAATCAAGAGAAATAACTCTTAACTTAAAATGACAATATAGCCCAAGACAAGTTCTCAAGTCTTCTCATCAGTATTATCCATTCAAATTTAACACAATGAAGTTCTGATCTGCATAATCTATGAGCTATTTTTCTCTTACTATATAAAATGGGTTATCTTATGGAATTTATACATGCCCAAGTAAAACTTTCCAAATACTGGAATTTTGTGAATGTCTACAATCAATTAAGATAACCCTATGTATGGAGGGATACCAATCATAAGCACTCATTTATTCCTTTAAAAATACAACCAGAAGCCATGGATGGAAAAGCACAAGCCCTTCTGCAAGCCACAGTGAGCTGATGAAACATCTAAGCAGTTAAGAACATAAGTGTCAGCGGATTCATTGAATCATTTTCCCATCTTAGGGACAGATGAATTAGTACACCCTAAACATACCCTTTACTCCAGCTTCTAAGTAAAAGTATTGTACAATGTCTAGGTGATTGAATTTCTAAGTTAAAGTGTTGTGCACTGACTGCTTGAGTTTTACTATGATTGTATTTTACCTTGTTGCAGAAAGTTTCAATAGCACAGAAAGTAAGATACACTTTGGAAGAAGAAATCAATGGTAAGTCTCTTTTCCAATATTTCTTCATTTTCTAGCTCTTCATTTTCTTCCAAGAACTACAATCTAAAGTCTGCTTTGTCATGTCAGTGTGGTAGGTGCTAATTATCTCTCAGTCACTTCCGAAGAAATCAAGGAAAGATGTATTTCATTTTGTCATTGAATCAAGCACCATGAATATACTTTAGAAATGTGTACTTTCTAAAACACTAAGTTGTGAGAATCTAGTGGATAAGTAAGTAGAATCATGTAAGTCCAGTTGTGAAATCCAGAAAATTTTTTTAAAAGTGGGTTGCTTGGGAATAAGATGCAATTATAAGCAGGATTCGTGAAATTTAATTGTAAGTTTACTTAGAGATAAACCTTGCTTAAGGGACTTCTCTGCAACAACCTGCCAATAATATTTTATAGAGACACATGTAAATGTTTTTAAATGATTGATACTGAAACATCTAAAGAATATGGATCAGAAATTTAACAGAAAAAATTCTCAAATTTATTGCCTTAAGGTCTTTATTGTCTCAAAATTATTGGAAGCTATAATTATCACTTATGGAACAAGTAGATGACCAGAAATTAGCTACTTTCCACATGAGACTTGCTATTTCCAAAGTTTATCTTGCTAATTCTTAAAATTCTCTCTCAAGAGATTGTTAAGGCTATTCTTTTACCTACATGTTTAAAAATTTACTTTGTAAAGTGTATATTTTCCCCATGATGTTAATACATTTCAACTATTATTTTCATTATGGCATCAATTTTTGTTGAATAAAAAATAGTTATTGTCACAGAGCTAAAACTATTGTGCCAGTTAACTACATTAGAAAACAAACTTGGTTAAATACATTTCCTCTGAGGAACTTTATATTCATATCCAATTATTTGATTTGTTAAGTATCATATACTGACATCAAAGTAGAAACAGCATTATATTACATACAGCTTTGAAAAATGCTTTTAAGAAAGGTAATTCAAGATGTAGGCTCTTTATGGTTCATATTTGGAAGAATTGAGAGAGACAGAAACAGAGAGAATGAATAGAGAGGGTCATGAACTATCCTTATTCAGGCATCAATTTGTTCAGAAGTGATTCCTCTCAGAAGAGGGATCTCTTCCCAACTGCAATGGCAGGTGTGAGCTGAAGCCACTAGCTCCAGCATGTGGCTCCTGTTCTTTCCCAACATGGTGATGCTCCCAAGTGGTTGCTTCTTAGGTTTTATGGGGAATAAAGTACCAAATATTAACTTTTCTCCTAGCTTCTGACCCATTCCTGTCTCTTGTAAAAAGAATTCCATACATGTATATAAATGCATCCCTTATCTGATGAGTTTATAATGTGAAATTTTAAAAAATCTTCAACATAAAAATTAGAACTAACAGAAGTTAAAGTATAGCAAAGGAAGTTAAAAATGTTAATATATTCAGTATCTTGCAGTGACTACTTATTTTGATATACAATTTAAAAGTTATGAAGATTTTTATAACATAAAAAATATTCTGGATTTTTTGAGTGCTGTGTAGTATAGTTTAGTCTAGTATAACCTGTATTTTTAAAATTATTAATATGATTAGTTATTGCTTTGAGTTCTAATAACTGTTTTGTAGTGTATGTGATGTGTAGTCTATTCACTTTCATTTTCAAGTAACTTCACTTTACAACTATAGTTTTTCAAGCTAGTTCTACTTATACTAATAATAAAATTAATATATGAAGACAATAAGGAACAAAGAAAATTGGAATAGATGGTTTTCATTAAAATCCAAACAAGGACTTTATTATCAAACTCCATTTGTATTTAACTGCATTTAAAAACTTTTTAGGCAGTCTTGGTAGGTCTTAAAGCATTATTTTTAAATTTAATGCTTTTGTGAACTTACGTCACACATTAAAATGATCTTAATGCACCTTTTGTCAATTCCTCACAATAGTCTTACAAAAGAAAGGGAGGAGAAGATACATTTAAAAAGCAAATGAACATGAACTCAATGGGAGCCTATTAGGATACCTGTTGATGAGCATGTAAGACGTCATTAATATGCGGATCATTGACATGATAGGCTGTAATGACTCCTCCTGGGACATATCAGTCTATTGTGTCAGAGACTAGTTTGGGATTCATTAACATGAAGGCTCATGACTTCTTAATATGCAAACCATTAATGCAAAGCACTGAGGCATACCTCACAAATGTCCATATTTTGTTACACATCACCTTTTCCCAACCCCTCACCCACTCTTTTGGTGAACTATTTCCTCTTTTCCATTCTCTGTGACGATTTCCTCACAAAAGAGTCTATACTCAAGTGGAATCTACTACTTCACATTCAAAATCCTCCTCCCCTTTATCCCATGTTTCTTTGATTTAAGGCAGGCTTATAGCACAAACCACTTGAAGCATTTTGACAAAATCAGTCAAAATTTAGTACAAAATATGATTTGATATTTTTATCCAATGTCAAATTGGTTTTTGGCTCATGACAGAGCAAAGTGAAGAGAGCATTATAAAAAAAAGTGAAATTCTAAAGCATGAGTGTAGTGTAACCAGCCAATGCATAATCTGAACTAGAAAACAGTAGGAACTACAGGAGAGTAAGAAAAAGAACAAGAAAATGGAATGGACCAGGGCCCAAGGAATACTATAAGAAAGGATGCAATGAAGCCAAGTAAGGGGAGGTATTCATGCTAATGTTATATGCTAAACAAGGAACTGATCATTAAGCATGTTCAACACATGGCAGGAACACTGTAAATTTGGAATTGTGTATATATGCAAATAGGATGAAGTTAGTGCCCACAATTTTTACTGAGATAATATGAAAAATGATAATGATGGAAAGTTCTTAACTCTTTGAATTAACATTGTATGAAAAGCAGGGTCAAACATATATTCCTGTGATAGAATACATTACAGAATTCATGGAAAGATATTCAGTTGTCTAATGAAGCTTTTTGAAATACCATGTTATGGAACACAGTACACATTCCATCTGAGACTTTATATACTCTCTATATTCCCTTTCTTGCTACTTTATAACTGTAATTTTAAAGTATGATATAATTTTAAAGGTGGAAAGGAATGTGAATTTATGAATATGAAAAATATTACATACTTTATTGCTATTTTTTCACTAAACCAGGTAAAACAGATCATTAGTTTGTTTTTTCAATGTATTTATTTGTAAGCAGGGACAGACAGATTGAGAAATGGAGAATGGGCATGCCATGGCCTTCAGCCACTGCAAAAGAACTCCAGACATATGCTCCATTTTGTAAATCTGGCTTTATGTGGACACTGGGGAATCAAACCCAGGTTGTTAGGCTTTATAGGCAAATGCCTTACCCACTGAGCCATCTCTCCAGCCCACAAAAGCATTAGTTCATAACCTGTAAATTTTGTATGCCTTAAACACAATATATCTACAGAAATCTATACTTTATAACATAGTACAGTCACATCTTCATATTCCCACACAAAACCAGTCTATACAACTTTTTTTTTTAAATTTATTTGCAAGGAGAGAGAGAGAGAATGTGAGTAAGGGTCACAAGGACCTCTTGTTATTGCAAATGAACTCCAGATTAATGTGCCACTTTGTGCATGTGCCTTTAGATGGGTTCTTGAAAATTAAGCCAAGACTGGCAGGTTTTACAAGCAAGGATCTTTAAATGCTGACCTATCTTCCCAGCCCCAATCATTTTTAAATTAGGTTTATATTCTTACTTAGATTTTTTTTTAAATTCATTTGATTAAAATGTCTTAAATAGGAAACATTATTTTATCATAAATAATACTTATTTAAATAGATATCACAAATACCAAATTCATATTCTTAATCATGTACATTTAAATACTACATACAAAACACAAACACACACACACACACACACACACACACACACACAGTTGCTTAACCTGTCCAGGTTCCAGACTGGAGTAGATAAAATCAGTTTCAAAGGTTATATAATTGAACAGAAAGATTCAAGTAATGAAATCCAGCTTGGTGTGCTGCATAATGTTCCCTTTCCCTCCAAGAAATGCATCTTTTTCTCCATGTCAACACAGGGGTAAAATAACTTGAAGGAAAACTTTACAAATTTATCCTCCTCTATATTTCAGTGGTCCATACTATTGATGCTTTCGAATCCTCATGACAAATTTTCAAAAGCATTATATCAGTTGGCTTTATTAATCTACCTTTGTTTAAGTAGTATTCTTTTTTTTCAGAATATTAAAACTAATTAATTTATTTTATATAACTTTAAAATTATAACTCAGAAGAGCTGTCCTGTGCACATAAGAACCATCAGAAGAAACTAAAAAATATACCTTTGCTTGTACCTTACCCCAGACTAACAAAATTAGTCTTTGTAGTGGGGATTCCATATGGATTCAGTCTCTTTCCATTTTATTTACATAGTCTTAGTTTTAGAAGCACCATTTTGTACCTTTCTATACAAGCCTTTGTGGTATGAAGGTAAGCTTCAGATAAAATTAAGTCTTGTAGTAAAAACTACTTTGATACTAGGGCTTTAATAGGGAAAAGCAGGCTGTACATAATTAAATAAGCTATCATTTTTATACTGTATATAGATTCTTTTCCCACACATCTAGGTCTATAAAGCAATTAATTTCTATTGTCATACAAATTAATATCAATACTTTAGTAAATTGAATTTTTCCCTTGTTTTTAAATAGTAAAGAAACCTGTATATTGTTTAGAGTAAAAGGCATTCATCACGTCTTTGTTAATAATTCCTGCCTATTATAAAATTAACAATATTTGTGAGGCTTGGAAACTGGGATAGCAAAATATTTTGCAGTTGTTGTGCTAGATGGCAAATTGCCAAACAATTACTGTAAACTCAAGCTCCATAAAGTATATTGCCAAGGACACTAGTAGGCTGGATCCCATAAAAGAATCAATTAAAGTTGTGAGGTGAAAGTAATACAGAGGAGGTGACAGTTGTTTAAAAGGGCAGAACATGTGAGATAATGACTTGAATATAAGCTCATGGATAATGCTGATCATTTAACTTGTTGAGATCTAATCAAGTGTAAAATAATATTTCAACTAAAAATACTATGGCCACATATACTCTTACCTGATATGGTACATAAGTGAAGGTACTTGCAAGATTACATAGACTGTCAGTCAGAATCACTTTTCAACAGTTAACTTGATTTTCATGCCCATATTATTAATTTTGTAGAAAATGTTTTCTTCTCAAAAGTACCAAGTTATATGAACTTATCCAGTGTGTACATAAATTGTAACTTATTTTCAAGAGAAGACATTTTGAAAACCAATGATACAGTGATTTAGTACTTTTTATACAGAAGTCAAGTGTGGTCTTTATTTTTCCTTAAATCAGATTAATTATAACAACTCTGGATTCACTTAAACAGAATTAGTAATGGAGCCCTTCCATAGGAAATATTAGTCTAAGTGATAGCACGTGGAAATCTGAACATGAAGAATGCAGCTGAGCAACGGAAAATAGAGTTTCTAAAGAGTATGCTGTTGAAGATAGACCGCCAAACCATATGTTCTTTGCCTGTTCGCTCTTTCTCTCTCTCCCCCACCCCTCTCTCTCTCTCTCTCTCTCCACCTGTTGGGTAGTACTCATCCCTGTGGGACATAAGCATCAGTCCACAGGAGATTTTTAACGGTAGAGGTCATATTCTGCCATTGTTCAGCTTAAAAATTATCCAATGACCTTATTCATTAGTCATCAGTCAACACTGAAAGTGGTCATATACCACACTTGACACCCCTCGGACTCATTGCCAGTGCGTTCAACCTTCACAATCTGCCTCAGTCACAATGGCCACTGTAGGGCACTTTCACATGAGAAGGTTTGCGCTATTGTTTCCTTAAGTGTAGAACCCTGTTCTCCTGTGTCTTCCTAGCTGACTCTTCAAGTCATTGGTATGACTCTTCAAGTCATACCAATGATTATCTTGCAATGAAATGCATTCTTCAATAAATCCTCCCTATGCCTACTTGTTTCCCATATACTAGAATGTGAGGAGAGGAGATGGTTTTATAGGTTCACAGTGCTCAGAGAAGTATTCAAAAACTGTACCCAATAAATATTTCTTAAAAGAATGAAAATCTTTTCATTCTTTACATCTGGTCACTAATTCTTTTAAATTTTTCAGTGCCAAAGAAGACCACAGTTTGACTTCTCCAACTAATTCCCCTTCATGAAAGTCTGACTAAGAAAACCTGCTTTCTTGTTTTGGCTACCATTTCTCTGAGTATTTTTTTGTTTGTTTGTTTGTTGTTTTTTTGTTGTTGTTGTTGTTGTTTTCCTATATAAAAACTCCTCTACTCACAGATCCTAAGGAGAGAACCAACTCATCAGACCTCAAAAGGGCCCCAGCTAAGACTAAGAAAAATTGGGGAAACATGCAAGAATGTTGTTTTCTTGACTAAACGGGAAATTTGAGGAAGAGAGGGTGGGAATAATGTCAGAGCCACACATTCAGAGACATTTCCTCCTACCGGAAACTAAAGGCTAACCCCACAAGGCACGACCCATAAACAACAAGGAGAATCCCGGTGGAGAGGGGAGGACAGGGAGGAGGCTAACAATGATGCCAACTTGAATGTATTCACTGACTACAAAAATTTAAAAAATAAATTAAAAAAAAGAGCTCCTTTGCTGGACTTGGTAGATGATTCAGCGTGGACCTCTCAAGTAGGGGACCCTGATTTGAAATTTCCAGAGCCCACACAAAATGCCACCTTGTTGTGGTGCACACCTCTCACTCTTACAGTGGGGAGGTGGAGAAAGAGAATTCCTAGGGATCAATGCTTGCACAATCTAGCCCAATTAATGAGTTCTTGTACATTCAGGGGGAAACCCTTTCTCAAAGGATTAAATGGAAAAGAATAGAAAGAAAGAGTTACAAGTGTAATAATAAGTGACCTTTTGTGAATTTGAACATATCCTGATATAAGGACTTTACAGTGAATGTTTGGATTTTTCCACAAAGGAATAAAACTACATATTTTAAAATGAAACTTACAGGTGATAGAAAATAATGAAAAGTTCTAGAAAAAAAAAAAATTCCCCACATGGGACCTGCCATAAAAAATGCCTAGAGGGCTGCAGAGATGGCTTAGTGGTTAAGTGCTTCCCTACGAAGGCTAAGGACCCCGGTTCGAGGCTCGATTCCCCAGCACCCACGTTAGCCAGATGCACAAGGGGGCGCATGTGTCTGGAGTTCGTTTGCAGTGGCTGGAGGCTCCCTCTCTCTCTCTCTCTCTCTCTCTATGCCTCTTTATCTGTCACACTCAAATAAATAAAAATGATTTAAATATTTTTTTTTTAAATGCCTAGAATTCCAGGCGTGGTGGCACACGCCTTTAATCCCGGCACTCGGGAGGCAGAGGTAGGAGGATCGCCTTGAGTTCAAGGCCACCCTGAGACTACAGAGTTAATTCCAGGTCAGACTGGACCCCAGTGAGACCCTACCTCAAAAAACAAAAAACAAAAAACAAAAAAAAAAAAGCCTAAAAATGTAAGCACTTGACTACACTCTTACAGAGTATGCCAAGGGAAAGAGGTCTCTTCTTCCAAATACAAAAATATCAGTCTAAACAGTAAGCCTCTTGCTAATGTTAATTTATTTGCATATAAAAAGTGTTATCAGATGGAATAAGTACAAATAGAAATCCTTTCATTTAAGAAAAGCTGTTTGAGTTTATACTCAATGAGCAGCCATGCCATAGGAAATCCTTACCAGAAATATTGGCAACTTAATGTAAGTATAAAAGGCAATGGGAAGTCAAGATAAAACACAAAATATTTATATGTCAAAAGTAGGACTAGGGTCTTACTTAATAAATAAATTTTGTAAAATAAAACAAATGTCTCGAATTTTTTTTTTAATTTTTATTTATTTATTTATTTGAGAGCGACAGACAGAGAGAAAGAGGCAGAGTGAGAGAGAATGGGCACTCCAGGGCCACCAACCACTGTAAACAAACTCCAGATGTGTGCGACCCCTTGTGCATCTGGCTAACGTGGGTCCTGGGGAATCAAGCCGCAAACCGGGGTCCTTAGGCTTCACAGGCAAGCGCTTAACCACTAAGCCACATCTCCAGCCCTGTCTTGAATTTTTATATGACTGTCATTGTCTATAAACTTAACTTGGATTACCACTGTCTGCTTTGAGTCAAATGTTACTAATTCCAGAGATATAAAATACCAATTGAGTTACTAACAATTTGAGGAATATATGTGTGTGTGTGTGTGTGTGTGTGTGTGTGTGTGTGTGTATTCACACAATGAAATAGGGTTTAAATGAGAAGTGTATATATGCTTATGTATTAGTACTGGTGTGTTTTGTTCAGAAAACAGTACTGTATCAAAGTACTCTATCAAAATGACAACAGATTGGCAGTATTTCACTATTTCCTATATTTTATAATTTTCTCAATACTGAACTAGATTGATGGTGCCAGCCCACCGTGTATCTTCACTGATTTAGCAAAGGTAGCTCTGTGTTAAAACTGAGAGGAAAGTTAGTACACATGCAAATTATTTCTTCTTGTAGTCACACTATTAACATTTTCTACATAAGTATATACTTAAGCCAATTAAAATTTCAGCTGGTATACATTGCCTTCCATTTTTACAAGTTTATTGAAAATTCCCTTCAGCCTTCAACATCTTGCTTATATAATTACCTTCTTGAATAAAATTTAGTTTACAATTATATATCTATAAACTAGTATAAATGCTATTCCAAATTATTCCATATTTGTTCAGGAATTATAATCCAGCTGTCTTTTAGGCAGATTGCAGGATAAAATAGTGATTTTATGAGGTAATTTTATCTTGTAATTTGAAGTCCCCTACCTTTCTCTAGCTTTCAGAGGACATACTATTGTAAAAATGCTTCATGCTGATAAAGATGGAGTACAAGCTGAGAGAGTTCCTTAGACAGATGCTAAAGGCCCATTGTCTGCCCTGACCCTTCAGATCTGGCAAATAAAATCCCTGTAATTGTGACGTCATTCAACTCTGGCAAGCATCCAAATGATGATAGATTCATTCTTTGACTGCACCAAACCATTACAAACTAGTTTATATGTTTATAAGCCCAGACCTCCATGGAAGCATCTAAAGTTATTGAACATATTTTACATGAAACTTAAAGTCAGTGACAGAAAATACATCTGCTGAACTTTAAAGAATAGAAAACTCAAACATTTAATTCAACTACACATCAAAACAAGAACGTGACAAGATTAAACATAGAATTATGGGTGCACAAAATAACACACTCCCTCTGGAAAGTATAGAAAAGAGAGTATAGAGACTTGTGTTCTTTTTAGAATAATTAACGCCTGAAAGTAAACGACAGAATTACATGGTCTCTTCTACAACTGGGGAAGGAAGAAACAAAGGAAGAAGAAAGGGCAGAAAGAAGGAAGGGAGGGACAGAGGAAAGAAGACAGGAAGGAAGGAAGGAAGGAAGGAAGGAAAACAAGGAAGAAGGGAGACAGGGGAGGAAGGAAACAAGGGAAGGAGGGAAAGAAGAAGGTGGGGAGGGAGGAATGAAGAAATAAAATAAACCTTGTGACCCAGTGCTGTATTCACAAAAGAAGAGATAGTGATTAAAACTTTACTGACTAATTACTAAATATAGTAACTATTCGCTCCTAACACATGAATATCATACTTTTTCTGTTGCACCTGAATATGATTTTTATTCTATTGGTTAGTACAAAATATACTTGCGGTTTGTGTCAACATGTTAAAAACTATAAATTTCAATTGCCAATAGCAGATGTTTATAAAATATACTACATTCATATTTAGCATAAAATTGGAATTTACCCAAGCAATTTTCTGTGATTTGTAATTAGACATTCACAGTAATTTACAAGTGAGTGTCAGCTCGATGTTTCTATTACAGATGTGTGCATCTTGGTTAATTCTGTAAAGCAAGTTAGAGCCCTATCAGCATTATCAGTGAGTTAGGAAGTGATTTGATTTAATCAGGAAAAACATCCTTCACTGATCTTCATGATGTACACATATCAATTTGGGAGGAAAACTAGTGCTTATCTCTTTTTTTTTTTTTCTATTTTTGCTGCTGTAAACATCAAAATGAACAAGTAAAATTAAAAGCTACCACTCTCACAGGACAGTGTCTGTCTCATAATATTGGAATGTTATGTGTAGTTACAGCTTGAGTATCACAAAATATAAACCATTCTCAGAGGTACTTTTGGCTACAAAAGTGTGGGAATATCCTCTGACAGGCAGGTTCAGTATTCCACTGTCCTTTATCAGCAAACAGTGCAAAATCATAGTCCAATTTAATAATTCACTTCCATGTTTTCATTTAATCTTTAAACAGCAGGATATTGGATAAAGTCTTCTTTGAAGTTATTTGCCTAATGAATAACAACATGCAAGTTAAGCAAATAGCATGTCAGAACAACAAACAGACCCTGAAAAGATTTGAAAGCTATGTCCTGAGGAAATTTTTCTCTCTATATATCATGTTGGGGTGCAGGAGGTGCCTGAAAACAGTGACATGGTCAACAGGCCATGCATAACTTATTGTCTCTGAGGAAAGGAAATATGAAAACTTCATATTCTAGTCATATATATGCAGGTATTATATGATGGATTCTGTGTGATTGTTTCTTTGGGGTAAAAGAAGTATCTTTAAATGTACTTCTTCATGAAAAATATAGCATTATAGCACAGTTTTTAAAAATTCCTAATCATCGACTTGCCAACAGGTAATGTTCCACAGAAGTTTTTTGGAGCCTACAAATTGCTGGAATTTAAAAATCTTTTTTCCCTATAGAAGCATAAACTTAAACTTAAGTTTCCCTGGATTGTATCCAGGACTTACTTAACATGACTAATTTTGAAACTATTTATATTAGCCTGGGTCCTGGTAGCAGGACTTATAATGAGAGAGAGAGAGAGAGAGAGAGGGAGGGAGAGAGCATTTCTCCATTATCCCTGAGCATAGGACTAGCCGTGTACATGATGGTAAAATGTTGAATTTATCACCACTGCCACTCATACAAGTTTGTGGACTCTCTCCAAATGTCAGCACATACGTGGAAAGATGCACATGTGTGTTAGGTAATATGATTTGCATTGTAGCCTTGCCAAAGAGAAAATGTTATTTTTACCTCATATCTGAATAAAATGAGCAAGGTGTAATTTACCCAAGTTCAACACTTGCCTGAATTTCCTTTAAAGCTTCTGTTGATTCTATATAGTGTTTTAGTAATCCAACAATCCCAATACAGAGACATATTCTGAACCCACAATGCCTTGCACTTCTGTGGAGCCTCCACCACATGCTGTAATTAAATCTACCTGGGACTAGATGGTACTCTGGACTGCATTGTCTCAAGAACCAATTCAGTGACGTCTGTGCAATTGACCTCAATGGCTATAAGACAGAGATAGCCCTGCATTCTGAAAGTATCTGCATTTAAGGGGGGAAGACTAATAGAATCATACATACTTACATATTTATATATAACACTGTTTGTACATATACATGTACTCATATACGAACATACATACACATGTAAATAAGTTTTATGCATGTTTACAGTGAGGTGACAGAAGGCAGACTATCCTTTGAGAAACACAACATGAGACAATCCCCTTGGAGTCTGTACTAAAGTCACTTTCCTACATTGTTCCTACTGGTGGTTCAAATAAAATCTTGGATTAGGGAGAAGAATCACAGTTAACAAATTTAGAGGAAAGTGAAAAACTACTGTGGTCCATTTCACATTGTGCCACATTTATCTATCATCTATCTATCTGTGTGTCATCTATCTATCTATCATATATATATATCTACATATCTATTATCACCTATCTATCTATCATCACTCTACCTATCTACCTTTGGAATAATGTGTTATTTAGCTTAAAGTTCTTGCTGGCTGTTCTACAAGCTACAGAGGGGCTTCTATGGGAAAGTTGGGCACAAAAAAAGCTCATGAGTCTATGTTAGGACAATATCTGAATTGTGCAAATCTATTGCCCTTTTTCTCATAGAAAAAGTGTCATATTCATCTAATGATACCTTGAGTCTATGAGAACATAGATTTCCACAAAACCAGGCCATGAAGCCCTGGTGGATATCCAAGAAAGTAAGCAGGTTGGCCTCTCACTGTCCACCAGCTGGAAGCTCCCAATACCCTCTTAAGGGGCCTGTGCAGCTGTGTTTTATGTTTCCATGTGGCCCTGCCAGAGGCCCCTCCCCTTTAACAAGCTCAGCTTCCATAATTAACAGAGACTCAAAATGCATTGGGTATGGAATACATTAAGTCCCAGAGGCCTCATGGGACTGTTTACCCCTCTTTGGACTATTTCCAGGACCCCAGATTATTCTGGAAGTGTAAATTAAGGAAGTCTCACAGTCCAATGGCTGTGACTGGAACATGCAGCATGGCCACAGCATACAGTTTATATCCCATTTTCCCTTGCTTTTCTTGGCCTTATTTTAACAATTTTATTATCCTAAAAGCTAAACTTTTCTATATTCTTGAAATCATGCTTTAGGAAGCATTTTACTCTTTTCCTTTCCTGAATATGCCTAGATCTATTGTTCAAGTATGACAAAACAAAAGACTGACAATTTTTTCTTGACATTAAGATCACTTTGGGCTTATTTGCATTTACCTGCCAAATTGTAAATGTCATGCAACACCTATGCTAGTGTGTTTTTGTTTCACTTAATAAAACACAAAAGCAGGGGAAGTCAGTGCTCTACTACCCAGTGGTGGAGAACATGCATGTAGTGGCTGGTCTGGGAGGGAGAAAAATAGGGTACTGGGAAGGCAATTCCTTTATAATTTATTTTGTTTTTATTTTTACTTATTTGTTTGACAACGACAGACAGAGAAAGAGGCAGATAAATAGAATGAGCGTGCCAGGCCTCCAGCTACTTGCCAAGGAACTCCAGATGCATGCACCCCTTTGTGCATCTGGCTAACATGGGTCCTGGGGAAACGAACCTCGAACTGGGGTCCTTAGGCTTCACAGGCAAGAGCTTAACCACTAAGCCATCTCTCCAGCCTGACAATTCCTTTAAACAGCACCCAGTGCTAGTTCTAGCTCCTGCATCCAAAAATCCTAAACTGCAAGTAGTTACCATTTCTTTCATTTATCTTCAGTCTCCACTATCTGCCAAGATTGTGAGTTTGGCTTGAACGTTTTCTCACTCATACTTTTTCCTTTTGGCCCTGTGAGGCTTTTGTTCTTGAGAGTTCTCTATGTCTACATAGGCCCAGGTCTTCACCCACATTTATCACTTAGTTACTGCTACCTAATCACATACTGGCCTGTGATTGCCATTTGTTGAATTGTTTCAGAATTTGAACAAGATCTATAATGCCAGGAGAAGTAATCATATAGAAAGATTATGAAGTTAGTCTGGTCTAGATTAGATAGTTTATAATAAATCTGATAGCTTTTGATTAACATATATGCTTAATGCTATGGGGCCTTTAAAGATATGAATATTTTATTTTAATTAATAATTACAACTCCAGGGCTCATAATACACCCCAATTTGAGAAGTGAATCAATAAATGTCTTGAGAAGAAAATCAATATGATGACCACCATAGAGCTATTAAGCATATATCTCTACTGCTCTTAAGTGCTTAAATTCATGAGTACTCAATGACAAAAGATGATGTCCTTCAAGTTAAAGTCCTTCAATATTTATGTATCAAATGTAACAATTTTAATAGTTACAAAGTTGTCTTCAAAATTTATGATAGTCAACATATGTGGTCACATATATCTTAATATAATTTACAGTTCAGTTTTGCTTGTTCATTAAAAGCCTATAAGAGATAAAGGAATGGTTTGCCAAACCTGAATATTTAGGAACCATGAAAGGAAAAGAAATAGCAATTTGGAGGCAACTTGAGCCATACCAAGGTCACTCAGATAAATTTAGCATTGCTCTGTTTCCAGCAGACAAAAGATGGTTTCTCATTATGGACTGGTAACTTAAGTAGAAGTATCCCTATAAAATAGAACTATTGCTAATATTCATAATTAACAGACAAGGACTCCAATTTTAACTTGCTTAAATTTACACAGCTGAACTATGATAAAGCTGGGATTCAACTGATAGCAGTTTTAACTTTGAGATGGCATTATTTCTGCATACTATTTTTAGCTTACTTGTGTGTACGCATTGAATGAGATTTATATTAATGTCATTTTCTGCAAAGACATCTGCTTAGTTTAACAGCACATACCCTAGTGCTGTGTGTGTGTGTGTGTGTGTGTGCGCGCGCACACGCGCATGCACACGCGCACGCGCGTATGTGTGTGTGTGGCATTTAAAGAGCATCTCATGATTCATGCCTGTCAGTGCAACTAAATACCTTTGGTCATTCTCGGTCACATGCCTAGGAGTTAACAAACTCTGCTCTCCTCCCCCCAGGCAGTCCTTTCACATTCAAAGCATATCGAGTAACAAGCATCAAAAAGAAAATAGCCAATACCCATGTGGAGATTAGAAAACTCTGACCTGAGAAAAATCTTCACAGAGAAAACATAAAGCCTGTATGGGTGATTGACAAGGCAGAAATCCCACCTCATGGAATGCATTCCCACAGTTCATTCTGTACTTATTAGAAGGGATTATTGACACTTTCAGAAGATACAATCTCAGGGACCCTGATAGCAAATTAACTTTGGTATTCAGAGTAATTGAAGTTAGATGTTTCTCTGCACTTGGACAGCTGAATTTTCATCCTAACTCTGAGGTATTTTGCATACTACAAATTAATCTACTTCTATGTATGAAGCAAAAATTCATGTACTACTCTTTTGTTATCTGATAAAAGAAATGCTCTCCAAATAAATCCATCTAGGATGTATAAAAATGCTCAAAGGATATTTTAGATGAAACAACTATTTAGAGAAGGGGATATTATATGAGCTATAATCATTTATCAAATGAGTATTAATTTGAATTTTATTTTAGCTTTGCATATATTTTTTGAAATAATACCAATAAAACATGCCAATTTTTTTCTACAAAATTCTTCCTAATGAAATCCAACTGCAATATTCATTTAGAAATTTTGTAATGCTCTCTTGTGTAAGTTTTAGGAATATTTGAAACCCCAGTGCATATAAATTATATCATGGAAAAGCTGTATAAATATTCTATTATGGCACATGCTGTTCTAAGGATCTGTCAGGATTTCCTCTATACACTCCAGTTTGAGTGGTATATAAATCAGATGTAAAAATTCATGTTGGACTGAAACTCAGCATAAAAAGCCTGATCCAGAGGCAAATGCTTTTTTCAAAATATGGTTTAAATTATGTTGGTCATTTTTAAGTTATATAAGTGCAGAAAATGAATATGTGGTTTTAAAGGAGAGATATTTTTTTCCATTTTCATAACTCATTAGGAAACTTTACAGGCCTTTAGACTATTTTGTGGTTTAGTTTTTCTCAGGTTTCCCCCAAAGCAATATTAAAATTTGAACGATGTCCTCTATGAATTCCATGGTTACTGTTCTAAATACAAATGTGTGTGTATGTATATAATATAGTTTGAGCCCTTCAACTGCATGTTCCAATAATATCATGGCCAAGGTAGATGGTGAGTCCTATCAGTTGTGTATTCTTGGCATCATTTTGTGAATCAAAAGAAACACCTATCCAAACCCTAGCTCAGCATGGATCTCTTGTCTTGGCCAACCTGTGTCTTTAACTTCAAAAAAAAAAAAAAAATCCAAACTCAAATATTGATTCTTTTATGAACTCTAACGGACTAAAAGACTTTATCTTCCTAAATTCTGACTTCTCTAACAAATGCAGACAGTTACTGAATGTTTAATAAAATATTCACTGATGGATATCTCATAAACATTTTAATATATATGTATAAAAATTAGTTTGCATTGCATTGAATTATTTTTAAATGTAGTTAATGTTTCTAAGTATTTTCAGAAACACTGAAACGATTCTGATAGCATATACAGAGATTATTGTCTCTTTCAGCAGCATGAATAAAAAATATGAGAGTTTCATTTGAGCTAAAAATAAATTTACACAATCCATAAAGTTCATTAAACTATACTTTCAAATGACTTTAGAATAAAATCAAAATTGAAATATTTAGTAGACCTGAAATTTTTTAACTATACTACTTCACTAACTATATTTCATTAATATTGCAGCCACATGCTTAGGGATTGTTATTTTCTTGTCCACTAAAATCTAAAATGGTTAATTTTTTCCCAGTGTTATTTTTATAAGTTTCTATTTAGCTATTTTGAATCTTGGTTTCTACATTCCTAATACTATTCATTCTTCATCATAGTACATTATTACTTGTTTTTACTAAACTTCTTGGGTTTGGGAATAGTTAGAATGGATTACTCAGAGAATAAGCAAACATTCATCTGCCTGTGGTTTGAGAAGCAATGAAGATTCTCCTCTGGGAAACAGGGAGGAGCAGAAAGGGTCTAACTCCTAAATGTTTTATCTACTAACCTATTGTCATGGAAATTAGCCAACTCTGCACTACAGAGAAAAAGCTGAATACCACTCATTGCCACACATTAATCAGAGACTAGGGTTACTAATGAGGGGTCACATCCCAAATCTCTAATCTATATCTAACAGAATATCCTTATTTCTATGTGGGTCATTTTTTTTATTCTGCTCCATTTACTTTTACAAAATTATGCTAATTTTGCTCCATATGTTATATTTGTTTATAAAAGTTTATGTTTGATTTATACATCACTCACAACTGTCTTTTAGTTAGTTATTAAATTAATATAAATTAACTTGTATCCCTTGAAATACCTTGTATAACACACTCAGTCACTGAAATATTTGTTACAGCTTTGAGGGAAGAACCTACAAAATTCTGAGCACTAGGTTATATTGAAATACAATTTTATATTAATTAAGTGCATTTTAAACTCCAGATACTTAAAAATCATTAAAAACAGAATATACTGTAAATAAGAGTTTTATGCAGAAAGAATCTACAACATAGAATCTGATATTAAGTAATATAACTCATCAAGAAAATAACATACACTACATTTTCCCTTCATCCTCAACTATTACACTATACACATTTTCACTCTCATTTGGTGAACACCAGAATGCTATCATTTGAGCAGCATTGACCTATTAAAGCCTGATGCCATTGTTTTTTATATAACAAGAAGTACAAATTTAGGCAGAATTGTTGCCGCATGAAAAATATTTAAATTTTAATAGAAAATTGAAGATTATTAATATTAGGGAATGACAGAAATGTCCTCACCTTGGTTTTACCTTTAAACAGCCTCTAATTTGTCTAGTAGAAACTTCTTCCAATTGTTTACCAGGATCTGGCTCTTGTTTTCTCTTTTGACAAATCAATATATAATTTGTGCCATTATTATTTGACCAAAATGTACCAACAGAAGTTTCATAACGTATACAAAACTCAACTTTACTGCCATCTTTTTGATAAGGAGGAACCAAAGAAATCTTAAAAGAGAACTGGTCAGTTTCACCATCACATGAATTAGGAACATATTCTGCTAAAATGTCATAATGTGTCTTCCAGTCATCTAAGGACATTCTCACATAAACTAACTTCTCAAAAGACATATTCAAAACTCGAATAATGCCCTTCATACTTGTAGAGCCAGGAAGATACTCAGTAGTCTCCAGGATGGCTTTCTGGACTTGCAGTTGTCTCATGACCTCTTCTTTGGAAGATGGCAAATCAAAGAGTGGAGATAAAACATATTCTTCTTTGTGGAAAATATCCTTCTTTAAGTCAAACTCTGTGGAAGCACTAGGTAATTCCCAGCTATCAAATTCTTTAATGGACACAAGATTGAATCCAAGGCTGTCAGCAAAGGAAACTCTTCGGGAGCCTGAAGCTGGGTTATCCAGGTAAGTATCTTCAGAAGACTCAGAACTTCGTCGGCTTGGCTGAGGGGAGAAGCCAGGTCTTACAGTAGCTTTAACTTCTTCATCATCACATATAGAATCAGATAGATTAGGAACTTCTAAAAAATTATCTTTGCTTATCTGACTAGGTACTTCAGCAGGCTCCATTGGGCTCTCTGATATCAACTAACAGAGAACTGTACAGCTAGTAGGGGCTGACATTTGAGATACTGAGGCTTAAAATAAGTGTAATGTTACAGTTGACATTGCAAAAAGGAGTCAGCCCTATAAATAGGCCCAATGGCGTGTCAACTATGCTAGCCTGCCTCCAAAGACCTATTACATGATAGCATCCAGGCTACTCTTGCCAGTATGTTTCAGATTTAACTCTCACACTCTTTAAAGTTGCATTTGTTTATGAGCTAAGATATATCAAAGATATATACCAAGATCACATTTTGCTGTTAGAAATTCTGAAAACTTTGGATGCAATTATTGTTTTAATCAGTTAATATTAAAAACAGAACATAGTTTTAAAGGAAATACAACAGTGAAATACTGAATATGTTCTTTAAATTAAATCAACCCAGGGAATAGGTAAGGACATCCACGGGCACATGGAGAAGATAGGAATATATGTAGATTTTGAGAGATCCAGAACATGCTAAAAATGGTAGCAATTTACCATGAAGGGGTTAGAGAAAGGTCCTGGGAGTTCTGAACAAGGAGGTAGCATTGGAATGTAAGCACAAGGGACAGGATTCAGACTTAAGGATTGGAGTGAAGTGGATTTTTTAAATGGAACAGATGATAAGCGCCGAAGCCTAATTAAGAATTTCTCAAAGCTGTTCTTTTTAACATTAGTAATTGCTTAAGAGTAAGTAACCAAAAATGAACCCAACATGGCTCAGGGAAATTTTGCGGAAAAGGGGGTGGAAAGAATGTCAGAGCCACATGTTGGGTCATGATATGCAGAGACATTTATCCTACCCATAACTGTGGGCTAACTCCAGAATGGATGACCCATATACCTCAACAAGGAGGGGCCAAGAGAAGGAGGAAGGTCATGGATAATAATGGATAATAATAATGGTATCAAATTGACTGTATTCACTTAGTACAAAACTGATTAATAAAAAAAAGGAGTAAGTAATGGATAAGTACATGGAAGCTATGTTATTGACTTGAAAATACAAATGTAAAAAAGTGACCTTGATACAGGTTTAAATGTTAATGTAAGATAAAATTTTCTTCTTTGGGATATTGTCATTTTAAACTCATAGAATACAAGTGGACAAGCTCTTGGAATTTAATATGAATTTTAATACATGAATGTGAACAGTCTACTTTATGTGTGTGTGTGTGTATTAATGTGAAACTTACATTACAAATAGTTGTGTTAAAAACAGTAGTAAAAATTAAATCCAGGGCTGGAGAGATGGTTTAGAGGTTAAGCACTTGCCTGTGAAGCCTAAGGACCCCGGTTCGAGGCTCGGTTCCCCAGGTCCCACGTTAGCCAGATGCACAAGGGGGCGCACGCATCTGGAGTTCGTTTGCAGAGGCTGGAAGCCCTGGCACGCCCATTCTCTCTCTCTCTCTCCCTCTATCTGTCTTTCTCTCTGTGTCTGTCGCTCTCAAATAAATAAATAAAAATTTAAAAAAAATTAAATCCATATATGTTTTAATCTAGAAAGATATCAGCTAGAAAGTGGTGCTATTCATGTGGGAAAAAGTACAAAGGCAAATGTCTTGATATATTCATAACAGGGTTATTTCCTTAAAAATCTCTAACTATTATTGAAAAGTGAATTAATGATGTCACACCCTTACAACAAAATGCTTTATAATCCTTAAAAAGATAAATTTGAAGCAGGGCATGGGGACACATGCCTATAATCCCAGCATTCTGAGGTAGAGAATTTCTGGAGAGTTGCAAAAGGAACTATTAGCAGCACTTCTATTTTTTTTTATTTCATTTTATTTTTTATTTATTTATTTAATTTATTAGTTTTCTCGTCAGCAAATACAGGCAGTTTGGTACCATTGTTTAGGCTCATCTATGATCTACCCCCTCTCATTGGACCCTCCTTGTTGATGTGAATGGGTCGTGCATTGTGGAGTTAGCCCACAATTGTGGGTAGGAGAAATGTCTCTGCAAATCATGACCCAACATGTGACTCTGACATTCTTTCCGCCCCCTCTTCCGCAAAATATCCCTGAGCCATGTTAGGTTCATTTTTGGTCTGCTTCAGTGCTGAGGTGTTGGGGGCCTCTGAGGCTCTGGCTCTCTGATTTGGTAGGAGTTGATTTTTCTCTGTGTTGGTCTCCTTCCCCTTTGTGCTGGTATCCTGTTCACAGGAAAACATCACCCTTGCTTGTTTCGCCAATTGTCCTTAGTTTCAGTTGGGCCCCTTTTGAGGTATGTTGGGGCAGCTCTCTCCTTAGGATGTAAATCTATCTGAAAAAGAGAAGCAGATTCTCCAATGGAGAGTAAGATAGCACCCAGAAAATTGAGATAACACTTACTTTTTTGATAGAGAGTTTGATAGGTGTAGGCCCTCTTGTACCCCATGATTGATGGTAGCTTGATATTAGAGAGTGGGCTTGTGTTTGGGCATGGTTCTGACTTGTTTCCCAGTTCCAGCTATGGGTCTGGTACCACTGAGGGGATCAGTTAGCCAAATCAAGAGCAGTTGGTTCCTCACCATGGCTGTGTGCCACTATTGCACTTGTGTGGGCATCACATCAGGTTATTTGTTGCTAATTAGGTTAGACAATGAATGGCATGCCTGGAAGCCAGGAGAGAGTCAGTCCCCAGATAGTCAGCATGTCTAGCAGTACTTCTAATCATGGAAGCTAAAGGTTGAAAAAGGGTTGTAATTAATTTCTGTTCATAATCTTTTGTATTTTTTAAATGTTATACATGTGCATAATACTTTAGAAAAGTATCTATAACTTGAAATAAATTAAAATAAAATGCATTAAAGTGAGTGAAGTGACTAATTTCATTCAAAACTAGAAGACCTGGGTTGGAGAGATGGCTTAGAGAATAAGGTGCTTGCCTACAAAGCCTAAGGACCCATGTTCTACTCTCCAGGTCCTATGTGAGCCAGATATACAAGGTGACTCAAGTGCACAAGGTCACACATGTGCACAAGGTGGCACACATGACTTGGGTTTGATTACAATGGCTAGAGGCCCTGGCACACTAATTCTCTCACTCTCTCCCCTCCCTCCCTCTTTCTCTCAACTAAATAAATAAAAATGTAAACATACAAAATAGAAGTCCCCATGCTATAATTTCTTTTGAATAGCAACTTTATAAATATAACTTGTGCTATAATTTGAATGGCATAAAATAGTAATTGAAATTTATTTTTCAAAACTAAAAATGGTACATGAGTAAAATAATTTAATTATCTGGGCATGGTGGTGCACACCTTTGATCCCAGTACTCGGGAGGCAGAGGTAACAGAATCACCATGAATTCAAGGCCACCCAGAGACTACATAGTGAATTCCAGGTCAGCCTGAACTATAGTGAGACCCTACCTCAAAAAAAAAAAATTAATTATTTAGGTTTTCCCTCATCCTTATTGCAAGAATGGATGAAGCCTATATGAATTGTTCAGTGTGGCATATAGATATAACTTGCAAACTGGGAGTCCAAAAATATATCCACTTTTTTCAAGGGAAATAACCTATATCATTAAGTAACAAAGGAAATTAGTTAAAAAAATATTTCCCAAAATCAGGAAAAGGATTCATACAGGTATAATACATGCATATACATTAGAATAATGAGAATTCAGAATGCAATAATTTACTATGGTATCTTAACTGTCCAGTGACTTTGGAAAAAGCTACTGGCATCTGCACCCAGGCTCTACTGCTTATGACTTTAGTGGCCTTAAGAATGTTGTCTAAAATTTTGAACTTCACTTTCCTTAATTATTATTGTGTTGTGTGAACAATCAAATAATAATAGTAAGTCTAGCACAATACCCATAGCAATAGGAGCAATCATTATTTTAATCCTGTGTATGTGAAAGGGCAATATAAAAGATATTTCAATAGATAAGTTATGCTATATACAATCCATATACATTTTCTGAAGAATTTATATTTTTGTTTTGTTTTCAGGTTTTTCAAAGGCCATTTATCTTTAACATATACCATTTTGTTTTACAACATATAAAATAGGGAAACATAGGAAACATTAGGAAAAGATCTTGTTATTTGGTGTAAAAATGTTTGCCTTTTAAATGTGTCTCTTTATATAGAGTGCTACCCCTGGATTTCCAGTAATCACTGCCTTTCTTTTGGAGTTTATAACCTTTGCATAATTAGAGCCAGTTGACATGTTCCCCTTCAGTCACCACTTAGCTGAAGCAGAGTGATTTTATCTTTTTAATCTCTTCTCACATGTCAATCCCTTGATGCTCTTTATCACTTTTTAACTCCTCTATGAACTCCTTCCAGCTTTCCTTTATTTTTCTATTAATGAGATGACAGTGGATGAATGTAATATCACAGAATGAGTGCCTCTGGGGGATTGAAAGAAACACTACCATCCTCATCCCTATGACTTAATGTTTGTATTTAGTTAAAATTCAGAATTCCTTGCCTCATTTCCATGTAATAGATCAACATCCCATTTTCTCATACCCACTTCTATGTCAATTTCAAAACACTTTACCGCTCTGTTTCAGCTGCTTAGGCATAGTGAATTTAGTAGAGGGAGATCTTTTGAAAATGAAAGTTAAGATTTTGATCCCCCCCTTAGTGTTAATGTTTTTTTGGGAGGGTGGGATTTTTTGTTGTTGTTGTTTTTGTTTTGTTTTTGAGATAGGGTCTCAATTTAGCTTAGGCTGACCTGGAATTCATTATGTAGTCTCAGGGTGGCCTTGAACTCATGGTGATCCTCCTACCTCTACCTTCCAAGTGCTGGGATTACAGGCATGTGTTACTATGCTGGGATCTTAATAAATATTTTCAAGGTGTCTTTAGCAGAAGATCAATCAGGATCCCTGTAAATAGGGCATAGATGGTATTCTCAAGTAAAATGTTCCTAGAGTGGTTATTTATAAGCTGTAATTACCAAAAGGCCACCAGGCTACTGTGATGCACTGAGGTCAGCTGCATTCCTAAAAGTAAGGAAGGGACACATCAAAAAATGCCATAAAGAATTTATCAGTGACTTCAGGGTAAGAAGGCTGCACAGGAGTCACAGCAAACCAGCCTAGGGGGTGACTTAAGGAAAAAAAAAAAAAAAAAACAGCAAAATACACTTTTCTCCTGGAAAGTGAAGATGTATAGGTTTTTAGCAGCCACAGCAGAGAAGCAGGAAAGACCAAGGTCCATCAGAAAGGAGGAAATAGGCCAGAACCCCACAGAGGTGCTTGCAGCCTGCACAGATCCACATGTCCCGTGCACCTGCCCAGCCCAGTGCCCAGCTGCAGGAGCAAACAAGGGGATTTTCCAACCTCATCAAACCTGAAGGAGAGACAGCAGAGATCAGTTAAGGCGCTACTAAAAGGGATACAGGTGGGACCAGATGAACAGTTCCAGTACACCTCCAGGTTTCCTGCACTCTTCCATTTCCCAACCATCAGAACGAGGAACCTATGGAGAACTCATTCAGCCCCCAGTGGCAGAGTATCCAGCACATTTGATCAGAGCACCAGCTCCATAGCACAACACAGAGGGATAGAGGTGGACACTCAGAATTGGTGAGATTGGAAGCCACCCCAAAAGGTAATGAGGCCAACTGACCAAAAAAGCAGGTACCTAGGCCTGCACTGGAGGTGCTAATCTCTCTTTCCATGTCAGGGCAGCTTATGGGTTACATATTCTTTGTTGGCTTTATCATTTTCAATTAAGCTGTATTTGGGGGTTGACTATTGTTGCTTTTGATGCTTTCAGATTCATAGGGCCTTTGCTTTTTCTTTTGTCATTATTGGAGGTGGGGTCTGATTCAGACCTAGGCTGACCTGGAAATCATTTTAAAACAGGAATCTCAACCCCCTAGCAGACAAAATTAAGGGTGTAGAGCAATACACCCACTCAGGAATTTTGGATTTATAAGGATATCTGTTTGCTTCAATCCCCACATTTGCATAGTCTGTGCTGGTTTTTATTGAATGTGTATATCATTCAGTTGAATTTTAGAATTTTCCCAGTAAATTGCTCCACCCAGCCCACTAGAATACTTGAATAGCAGGCACACACTATACCAAGGATTATGTCTGTGTGCACCTTAAACTCCTACTCTGAAGGTATATAAAGTTAGATTTCCAAGTCTAAGAGCACCACAGATAATTTGAAAACCCAAAACATCAAATCAACTCAGGATGCCAAACTGCTATATTATAATACAAGAAACCCAAAGAATCAAGACAATACAATTCCACCAAAAATTATAAATCCGGGCTGGAGAGATGGCTTAGCAGTTAAGCGCTTGCCTGTGAAGCCTAAGGACCCCGGTTCAAAGCTCGGTTCCCCAGGTCCCACGTTAGCCAGATGCACAAGGGGGCGCACGTGTCTGGAGTTTGTTTGCAGAGGTTGGAAGCCCTTGCGCTCCCATTCTCTCTCTCTCCCTCTATCTGTCTTTCTCTCTGTGCCTGTCGCTCTCAAATAAATAAATTAATTAATTAAAAAAATTATAAATCCATCAGAAACAACCGCCAATGAGACTGTTTGAGATAAAATGCCTGACAAAGATTTTTTTAAAAAAATGATCTTATCTATACTCAAAGATATCAAAGAAGAAATTAAAGGAATCAAAGAAAAAAAAAAGAAGTAAAGAAGAAAAAAAGTCCTGAAGGAATTTCAAGAGAACATAGAAAACCAGCTTAATGAAACAAGGAGATCAATACAAGACATGAGTAAAGAAATAGAAATATTGAAGAAAAACAAAAAAAAGACAGGCAGAAATTCTAGCACTGAAAAACACAGTTAGTCAAATAAAAAATTCTGTGGAAAGTCACACCAGTAGAATGGATGAAAGAGAGACCAGAATATGTAAACTAGAAGATCAAGTGGCAGATCGAATATAGCATGTGGTAGTTTGGTTCAGGTGTCCCCCATAAACTTAGGTGTTCTGAATGCTAGGTTCCCAGCTGATAGAGATTTGGGAATTAATGCCTCCAGGAGGCAGTGTATTGTTGGGGGCAGGCTTATGGTTGTGATAGCCAGGGTCCCCTTGTCAGTGTTTGGCACACTTTCCTGTTGCTGTTGTCTAC
Source organism: Jaculus jaculus (assembly GCF_020740685.1). Lineage (NCBI taxonomy): Eukaryota > Metazoa > Chordata > Mammalia > Rodentia > Dipodidae > Jaculus > Jaculus jaculus. Next base: position 74,306,263 of record NC_059111.1, read on the forward strand.
CTTATGTTGGCCAGGGGGTGATGTCCACCCTCTTCTCATGCTATCATTTTCCTTGCCATCATAGAGCTTCCCCCTCAAGCCTGTAAGTCAACATAATCCTGTTTTCCCCCAAGCCTCTCTTGGTCAGGTGATTTCTACCAGCAATGAGAACCTGACTGCAACACAGTCCAACAAAGAGAAAGACAAACTAATAGAAAAATATGAATTGGAATTTCAAGATATTCAGAACACTATGCAGAGATCAAACATAAGAATTCAGGGTATAGTAGGAGAAGAATTACAATCCAAAAGCATAGTAGGCATTTTCAACAAAATCATAGAAGAAATCTGTCCCTAAATTGGCAAAAAAAAAAAAAAAAAAATACCAGTGCAAACACAATAAGTTTTTAGAACACCAAAATCTTGGAAGAACCTCTCCTCACCATGTTATAAATAAACTTCTAAACACAAAAACCAAAGAAAATATTTTGAAAGTAGACAGTAAAAGCAAGTTGCTTATAAAGGCAAGCCCATCAAGATCACAGCAGATTACTCAACACAAACATTACAAGCCAGAAGGGTTTGGAATGATGTATTCCAAGTTCTGAAAGATAACAACTGTCAACCAAGATTACTTTATCCTCCAAATCTACCTATCAAAATTAAAGAAGAAATAAGGCCATTCCACAAGAAAAACTGGCTGAAGGAATTTATGACAATGAAGCCAATTCTACAGAAAATGCTGAAGAGAAAGAAAAGCATACAAATGAGGAAACAAGAAAAAATAAGCCATACTTAAATAACAGTTAAAACAAGACAGAAAAGGGAAATCAGGATGCACTACAAAACAAGAATAGAAAGAATAAACACATGTCTTTCAATAATAACTCTTAATATCAATGGCCTCAATGACCTAACCAAAAGACACAGGTTTGCAGGCTGGATTAAAAGGCAGGACCCTGTTGTTTGTTGCCTCCAGGAAATTCATCTCTCAATAAAAGATAGACAAGGTTGGAGGGTAGAAGATGAAAAATGGTATTTCAGGCAAATAGGTCTAGGAAACAAGCCGGGGTTGCTATCCTAATATCTGGCAGGATAGGCTTCAAACCAACATTAGGGAGTGTTGCAGTCCAGTTTGCATTGCTGGTAGCAATCACCCAACCAAGAGCAGCTTCTGGGAAAAAGAGGTTTATTTTGGCTTACAGGCTTGAGGAGAAGCTCCACGATGGCAGGGGAAAACGATGGCATGAGTAGACGGTGGACATCACCCCCTGGCCATCATAAGGTGGACCATAGGAGGGTGTGCCAAACACTGGCATGGGGAGACTGGCTATAAAGCCCATAAGGCCACCCCCAACAATACACTCCCTCCAGGAGGCATTAATTCCCAAATATCTATCAGCTGGAGAGCTAGCATTCACAACACCTAAGTTTATGGGGGACACCTGAATCAAACCACCACAGGGAGGAAAGATAAAGAAAGTCACTTTATACTTATTAAAGGAATATTCCAGCAGGGGGACATTACAATGCTAAATATATATTCACCTAACATGGAGACTCCCAGTTGCATCAAATAAACACCACTAGAAATAAGGTCACAGATAACACCAAACACAATTGTATTGGATGGTTCAATATCTCACTCTCATCAATGGACAGGTCAATCCAGCAAAAAATAAACAGAGACACACCTGGATTAAATGATGTCATGGAACAAATGGACCTAACAGTTACCTACAGACCTTTCCATCCAAATGCTGCATTTTTCTCAGAAGCACATGGGACATTCTCCAAAATAGACCATATACTAGGACACAAATCAAATCTTAACAAATAAAGGAAATTGAAATAATCCCTTGTACTCTATCTGACCACAATGGGATTAAACTACAAATCAGCAACAAGAGAAACTACAGTGCATACATAAATTCATGGAGACTAAACACTACACTATTGAATGATCAGTGGGTCATTGAAAAAAATCATACAAGAAATCAATAAATTCATATAATCAAATGATGATGAGAATACAACATACCAAAACCTTTGGAACACGATGAAGGCAGGCCTAAGAGGGAAAATTCCTCTAAATTCCTATATTAAGAAATTAGTGTCCGGCCGGCTGCGGGGGTCATGGAGCCAGTGCTGGGCTAGCGGGTGTGATGTGGGGCTACTCGCCTCCCTGTTGCGCCCTAGCTGTCCCGGACCGGAGCCTCTCGTTCCCAAAGATGACAAACCAGAAGACCTTGAAGAGGCTAATCCACTCTCCTTTAAAGAGTTTCTAAAAACCAAGAACCTTAGCCTGTCGAAAGAAGACACATCAACCAACAGTAGGATTTATCCAAAAGAAGCATCAAGGAACCCATTGGGACTAGACCACAGTTCTCCAACCTCTCAGACCTTGAGATATGGCCTGGATTATCAGCAGCCATTTTTTGAAGACCCAACAGGAGCCAGTGACCTGGAAGAGGAGGTAGAGGAGGATGGATGGGATGGAGCCTACATGCCGTCTACCGTGGAACAGACTCACTCCTCCAGGGTCACAGGCAGCACGTCACCCTGTGGCACATACCTTTCCTTTTCTCCAACACATCGGAGCTTGCAAAACCAAGTCTTTGCCCCCATGGACCCTTAGTGACACTGACTCGTATGTTTCCCTGGCATCTCCAGCCGCACACGGAGAGTCCTTGGGAGACCTACACCTGTGGATGCTGCAGATAAGTCAGGAAGCACTAAAAGATGAAAATTCTAAACTAAGAAGAAAGTTGAATGAGGTTCAGAACTTCTCTGAAGCTCAAACAGAAATGGTGAGGACACTGGAGCGGAAGTTGGAGGCAAAGATAATCAATGAGGAGAGTGACTTCCATGACCTGGAGTCGGTGGTCCAGCAAGTCGAGGAGAACCTTGAGCTAATGACTAAATAGGCTATAACGGCAGAAAACCATGTGGTAACGCTGAAACGGGAAGTAAGCTTGCTCCAGGCACATGTCTCCAGCTTCACGAGGGAAAATGAAGCCTTGCGTGCGGGCCAGGGCACCAGCCTTACAGTGGTGAAACAGAACATGGAGGTGGCCCAGCAGAACCTCTGCATTGTCATGAACAATGCACACTCATCCATAAAGCAGCTGGTGTCTGGAGCAGAAACACTGAATCTTGTTGCTGAAATCCTGTAATCTACCGACAGAATTTCCGAAGTTAACGAGGAGGAGAACTCTTGAGAACCGCTTGTTGCTACCAGCTCCTACCCTTGTGCCCTGTCATCTGAGTGGGCACCCGTAACTATGCAGCCTCAGCCAAAGCATTTATCATGAGACCCTGAAATCATGACCTGTAGCAGTGTCAATGCTCCTTTCCATGAGCCGCACCTCTGTTTTACATGCTGTCTGTGGTGAAATCCCACCATTTATAGAATCACTGATCTACTGAAAGACATTTTATAAAAGCCAGCAAGTTTTAACAGTTACCAAACCTGGAAACACTTTGTAATGAGTATTTTCCATCATTCTCTCAGATGTTCGCTGGAGGATAAGCTCATGGCTCACCCTCAATGTCCTAGAACACTAAGCAAGTTGGCACGGACGTGAACGGTCTGGACAGGGACTCACTTGTGCCTTTGTGCAGTCAGTGGGCGCCCGGCTAGCTGACAGCTCCACGGCAGTGTTCACAGGGGGGCTGCTGCAGACAGCCCCAGTGCGGAGGCTCTTCTTACTGGATGCTGCTGTCCTCCCTCCAGGACCACAGGGACCTACATCATAGACATTCCGCATCGCAGCACTGTCTAAGCTCACCATTGGGAGCTTTCTTCTTTGGAAAGCCAACTGGAGAGGGGAGTTTGATGAATGTGTCAAGGGATATTTTGTTCACACTGCAGGAATTTAAAGGATACAACCACGTGGGGCCAACGCCATGTCTCTGGGCTCTCGAACCACTTTGCTATGAGAAGATACAACCAGCGCTTTGTGCTGATTTAGGATGCTCGGGGGGACATCTTCCTGTGGATTTCGAAATTTTTCCTTTTCCCCTCCTGTTCAGATTGATAGCTTTGCTGTTTAAATAAATCCCAAAGTTCATTAAAAAAAAAAAAAAGAAATTAGAGAGTTCACAAGTAAACAATTTGCTGCTTCACCTTAAGGCCTTAATTAGAAGAAGAACAAGGCAAAACAAAAATCAGTAGATGGGGGAAAAAATAATAAGGATTAGGGCACAAATTAATAAAAAAAAGACCCCCCCCCCAAAAAAAAAGAAAAAAAAAATGAAACAAAGAGTTGGTTCTCTGAAAAAATAAACAAGATTGATAAACCCTTAGCAAATCTGACCAGAAGAAAGTGAGAAGAGATAAAAATTAATAAAATTAGAGATGAAAACAACTACTACAACAGATACCAAAGAAATTCAGAAGATCGTAAGGACATACTTTAAGAATATATATGCCTGTAAGTTTTAAAATCTAAAATAAATGTATGATTTTCTTGATTCATATGACCTACCAAAATTAAATTGAGATAACCCATTTAAGTAGACTTATAACAACTACATAAATCCAAGCAGTTATAAAAAATGTCCCAACTAAAGAAAGTCCAGACCCAGATGGATTCACTGGTGAATTTTACCAGACATTCATGGAAAAACTAACACCATTGCTTCTCAAATTTTTCCAAAAATAGGAAAACAGGGAATTCTACCAAATTCCTTCTACAAAGTCAGCATCACCCTGATACCAAAACCAGATAAAGACAGAACAATAAACAAAAATCACAGACCAATCTCCCCCATGAGCACACTGGCAAACACAATATAAGAATATATCAGTAGGTTTTATTCTAGAGATGCAGGGATAGTTCAACATATGCAAATTTTGATAAATGTAATACACCATATAAATGGACTAAAGGACAAAAATCACATTAAAGGCTATTGCCAAGACCCTTGGTTTTCCACAAGAAACAAATGGTAAAACTCTACTGCTGAAGACTTCACAAGCCTGAGTGCCAAGGTCACTGAGAAATCAAGCTAAGACTGAGCTGAAAACCTCCTCCTTGTAAACCAGCCAACTAAAAGCTGGAAAAAGCTGCACTGTATGCAGCCCTATGGGAGACAGAATTCATCAGCAATGAAAACAATGGACACTGGAAGCCTCAAATTTGGCCAGCCAGGCCTAATGACCAAACAGATGCAATAGTAGCATGTCTGCTCTAGGGGTAACCAAGTGCTCTCTAATGGGACTGGAGGCCTGCTCTGTGGGAGGGAATACATGCCTCATACTGAAAACCTAGTCAAAAGCCTATTACAGGAGAGGTCATGAGCCTTAGGTGGATAAAGCCTGTTTTTCTCTAGTTAAATGCATATATTATGCTCACCAAAGTGCCCTGAAAGCACTACACTTAATGTTCATATTCATATATTAATGCTGCTCTCACTTTTGGTTAGAGAAGCTTCTCTTTTCAGATGGCAGAGACCACTGGGATGACCCACAAGGCAACATAGTGCTGAAAACAAGTGATAGGGGAGTGTCCAGTACAGAAACATCGCTATCACACCCTCCAAGGCTCAGGGTCCTTTGCAGAAGAGGTGGCAGAAAGAATGTAACAGCCAAAGGAAGGTTACAACTCCTTACAATGCAACTGTCCAAACAGAAATTGGCCTCAACCCATGACCTCACATTGCCTAGCAATACCTTCACAAGACCCTCATAATAGGAGAAAAAGATGATGCTATCAAAATAAAAGAGAGACTAACAGCAAGAGGGAGGGTATATTATGGAGAATGGAGTTGTGAAGGGGAATGTGGGGGAGAGGAGGAATTATCATAGTTTATTGTCTGTAAGGATAAAAGTTGTCAATAAAAAAATTATACATTAAAAAAAAAGAATTTATGACCTTCCAAGCTGCTCTAGGGTCACAGTCCACTGTAGATGATCCTGGTAAAAGCAATCCAGAGTCACACAGACATTAAATTCATATTTCTTTGCAAAGATGTCCTCCATGGGCTAAATATTGGTTAGATGGTTTGGGCCTATTATAGTTCCTTCAGTTCAGTCTCAGGAGCACAGAGTCTGGTGGAAAGGCTGAAAAATAAGGAGTAGATGTTGAGAAAAAAAAATAAGAAATTACTAGAGATGCCACATATGTGTGTGTCTATTTTATTAGAATATTATAAATATTAAATTTAAAATTCGTGCTCTTCTTTATACATCTTTACCCAGGGTAACAAAGGAAACTCTCTCTCTGTTCCTTGCTCTTTTATTATCACAGATTTAAAATAAAAGTTTGAAAGTGTCTAAATTCTGGTCCAAAAGACACTACAGACTGGAATGATTGTTTATCTTCTAATTCTTGGAAAATATTTTATGAGATTAATTGTAGCTCATTTCCTTCTTTAATTAGCATAATCTTTGTCTACAAGCCAAACTCAAGAAATACTATGTCCCAGGAGAATATGTGATGGTGGTTCTTAACTAGAGATACATGTCAAAATCACTGGGAGAGATGCTCAAACCACACACATCAACATACTACTGTTTCCCATGATGCTATAACACCAGTGATACTGGTGCTCAGACCTTAAGTAGTGGGATCTACTACTGTGATGGTTGGAAAGTCAGAGACTGGTGTTCCTTTTAGGGAAAGTTAGTTGATCTCCCATCCCATAAGTACTATGGTCTTATTGATGCAGAGCTATAAAATATTATTGCAAAAAATGGGCTTAAATTTTTCTAGGAATATATAGTAGGACTTTAACTGCACTCAGCAATCATGCGCATAAGATAACTAAAATCTAGAGTATTGAAGGATCAGTCTCATCCTTTAGAAACAGAGCTAAGACTTGAACTCAGTTCTCCTTTGCTTTCAGTCTAGTATCTCTTCATTGTGCCACACATACATTAATATCTTGTTTCAAACTTGATAATTAAAAAATTAATCAGACTTAGAGGACAGTCAGCAAAATTCATTTATTTGAAATATGGTTTATATTTTTAATAATTAACTTTTGTGAACTTTCTTTTTTCCATTTGATGAAAAATCTCTAGGGATGTTAGGATAATTTTTTCCTTGTGACAGTGTTCCTCAACCTTTTTCCACTGATGTGCCCTACATGAATATAAAAGCTCAGACTCTCCTCTCTCTCCCTCAGAGACTGACCTATGTTTAAAAAAATGAATTACATAATCTCTTTATAAATAATTCTGACAGTATTTTAAGTGACTTTTAGGAAAAGAACACTCTACCAAACTCACTTTCCATATTTGTTCATCAGATAAATGTCAGTCAATGAAACAAATCTTTTGAAAATATTCACATCTACCATTAGAACATACATAAATAATCAAAAAATGGAAAATTTACAAAAAAGAATCTATTTTTAAACAGGTGTGCCATTTATCTCCTGTAGAATTAATTGATTCAGTGTAAATGATGGATTAGGTTATGACAGTTTAATCACCAAAGCAGCACCACAATTCATATTTTTGTTGATAAATGAATTTGCAATACAAAAGCATATAAAATACACAACCACCAAATGCTTATTTAATATATATTACATAATAAATGCTAATATCATTTATTCAAAACAAAAGCATATAAACATAGACTTATGGAAATATAAAGCTCAAAAGTAGTATCTAAGGGTACTGAGTATGAGTGCTATATACTTCTTCTTAAATACAACAAAATTGAAATCTAAGTTATCAACAAGATTCTTACCTTGTATTCTGGGTGATTCAACATTAGCTACCCAAGGAAAATATAAAATGCTAAAAGATAGATATCACCTGATAATATCTTTGCAAACTGCTAATTGACCAATAAAAGTGCATATTCACAATACTTTTTGAAACCAAAATGTATACATAAGCAAAAATGTTTTAGGAGCCAATAGGCCAAAATCTTAATCACATTTACCAAAAAATAAACAATATGACTTTGTATATCTTTTAGTATTTTGTATAAATGTCTGAATATTTGTTATTGCAATTTCAAAGCTAAAAACTATGAGCCATTTGTCAAAACAAGAAGTCATTGTTGGGCTGGAGAGATGGCTTAGCAGTTGAGCACTTGCCTGTGAAGCCTAAGGACCCAGGTCTGAGGCTCAATTCCCCGGGATCCACATTAGCCAGATGCACAGGGGCACATGCATCTGGAGTTCCTTTGCAGTGGCTAGAGGCCCTGACACACCCATTCTCTCTCTCTCCCTCTCCCTCCCTCTCTCTCTCTCTCTCTCTCTCTCTCTCTCTCTGCCTCATTCTCTCTCTGTCACTCTCAAATAAATAAATAAAAATAAACCAAAAAAATTTTTAAAAAGAAGTCATTGTTTTTGAAGCAAACATTTACTGGCTTCCTACTCCAGGTCAGTTGCTATGTTGTATCTTAGTTTACAAGGTAAATATAAAATGTATACTCTGTTCTCTATAACCTAACACCTTGTGGGGTGATAGTTAACAATAGGAATTATCCAAAATGATGTATCTCACCTCTTCAATCTAAGTTTCAGTCACTGACTAGGAACCCTTGGGAATAAACTTCTGACAGTGGCTTTAAGAATAGAACCCATATCCTTCATTTTATCATGTTAGACTCTTGTTGCTGACAAGATTTTAAAATCTTTTAGTGAGACCACTTTTAGTGAGACTACTTTTATTTCAAGAAGTTCATACTCCATGTCTGGCAAAATATTGACTCATGGTTTCTATTTATTTTCTTAATTTAACTCATTTAATTTAGAGACACTAGTTTTTAAATGCTAATGCAATAACACCAAGCTGCTAATTTTTCACTCCACACTTTCATTCTAGGTAAGAGCATCAAAAATTTGTAAAAGTTCATGTAAATGTACAATGTTTCTTAATGTAATGTAGTCTACAGTCATTGATTTTTCACAATTAAGGAAATGGTAAAAATTTAAAGATTAGTCCTATTTATTTTAGTGTAAACTATCAAAACTATTTATATACAGGCCTGGAGAGATGGCTTAGCTATTAAGGGACATGCCTGCGAAGCCTAAGGACCCAAGTTCAATTCTCCAGGTCCCATGTAAGCCGGATACACATGATGGCACATGCATCTGGAGTTTGCAGTGGCTAGAGGTCCTGGTGCACCCATTCTCAGTCTCTCTCCCCTATCTCTGTCTCTAATAAATAAATAAATAAATAAATAAATAAATAAATAAAAATAAAATTGTTTAAAAATTTATGTACAAATAACATTTTAGGGTATAAATATCACTTTTTTTTTTTTTAAATATGGAACGCTTCACGAATTTGCTTGTCATGCTTGCTCAGGGGCCATGCTAATCTTCTCTGTATCGTTCCAATTTTAGTATATGTGCTGCCGAAGCGAGCACTAAATATCACATTTATTAAAAGCATTTAACTGAAGGAAGTGTTTTAAAGGAATCTGACACTGCATTTTAGAATAAAGCAAAGTTGCTTTAAATGCTAATTACTTTTTTTGAGCTTTTAGGTCTGAGGCAGTATATCTACCTATTTCCTTCTCTTTTTTTGGTCTATGCATTAAACACAATCATGTCAACCTCATTTGAATAAACTAAAATACGTCAATGAGCAATTATCAGAGTCTATAATATGCTGTAAGATTATATATGTTTTATATTATTATTATTACTGATAAAATTATTGTATTTTTGATTGTTAATTTGATAGGACATAGAATCATTTGTGAGTAATTGTGTCAACTAAGTTAGTCTCTTTACATGTCTGTGAGGGATTATCTCACTTAAGTTTATGTTTTTATGATTTTTTAAATTTTTAATTAATTAATTTATTTATTTGAGAGAATATGTGTGTTAGAGAGAAAGAGGCAGAGAGAAAAGAGAACAGATTGACAGAGAATCTAGCTACCATACATGAACTCCAGATGCATTTGCCGCCTTGTGCATCTGGCTTTACATGGGTACTGATGAATTGTACTCCAGTCATTAGGCTTTGCAGATACGCATCTTAACCACGGAGTTATCTCACCAGAACATTGATTAGCTTCATTAATTTAGGAAGACCCATGTTAACTATGTGTGGAAAGATTTCATGGTTAGGGTCCTAGATGATATAAAAAGGAGAAAGCTTGTAAAGCAGTAGCCTTCAAATGGCCTCCTGCCCCTACCATGCCTTTTCTGCCATGATGAACTCTGCCATCTGGAACTTGATCCTTCCCTAAGCTGCCTTGGGTAGAGTATTTTGTCCGAACAGCATGAAATTGACTAATATAATTGCATCAATATACTCCAATTATTGAAAGATATGATGCTGGTACAAACTAAGTCTATGGGGTTTGGAGGTGTTTTGCCTGTGTGCAAATCATTCTAGTTATTAGCAAAGAGAAATTAGGTAACTAATTTTTATGTGATTTCATTTCTCCATCTGTGAATATTAATATAGGAAAATATAGAAATAATAGATTTGACCTCACAAAATCATTATCAAGATCAAATAAATTACTACATAGAAAATCTAGAAATAATAACAATGAAAATAATTAGTTAAAACTATGACAGTTAAAATTTTATAGGGGAGGGCTGGAGAGATGGCTTAGCGGTTAAGCGCTTGCCTGTGAAGCCTAAGGACCCCGGTTCAAGGCTCAGTTCCCCAGGTCCCACGTTAGCCAGATGCACAAGGGGGCGCACGCGTCTGGAGTTCGTTTGCAGAGGCTGGAAGCCCTGGCGCGCCCATTCTCTCTCTCTCCCTCTATCTGTCTTTCTCTCTGTGTCTGTCGCTCTCAAATAAATAAATAAATAATTTTAAAAAAAAATTATAGGGGAAAATTATGTAAGATCTAATATAACCATTGTGTATTTTATTACATTTGTTGTATGTGTTATGTGAAAAAAAAAAGAAATCTCTTTTGTGCACAGTTGTGTTTACATGTAGCCATAATGTACAAAGGGAGGATGTCATAAGTGGATGGTTTCATTAGTATAACAGTCTGTGTTGAAGGCTGAATGCATGACTTTAACATTAGCTTCCATGTTGCTAAGATTCGGTTAACAAGTTTTATTGTTAGTTTTATGCTTCCACAATATAGAAAATGCAATGCTTATGGGATCGTAAAGTAACTAAAACAAACACAAAATGATTATAAACATATGGTAAATATGTGGCAATTCTCAATTTCCCAAAATATGTTCTTTATCACAAAACTTTATCCTGGACATTTCTGGACATGATGGTGTAAACCTAGAACTTGAAAACCAAAGGCCAGAAAATAGTGAGTTTAAGTTGTCCTATTCCATATAGTGAGATCCTGTCTTTATAATAAGCCAGTGTGGTGGTGAACCCCTCTAATACCAGCACTGGGGAGGCAGAGGTAGGAGGATCACCATGAGTTCAAGGCTACCCTAAGACTACAGAGTAAATTCCAGGTCAGCCTTAGTTAGAGTGAGACCCTCCCTCAAAAAAAAAAAAAAAAAAAATCACATAAAGTCTACCCTTTTTTCAGGATGACAGCTCAAGCAGCCTAAAACCACCATATCACCACATGTTACTGGTGTCCTCTCATATTCAAGTAAAAGAAGAAAAAAGAACAAATTCACTTGTTTTGGATCCATTTTATACTATTAAAGGCATGTATTTTCTTTAAACTGTCACCATTAACTCAGACTGCTAGAAACTTTTTGACTTTTTCTTCTTTCTTTATAAATCTTTCCTTATTATCACTGAGCTTAAAAAAATGTTTTGAAATGAGATGAAACAAACAGGATGCAAAAGGAAAAACAATTATGAGTTCAGTGGGACTTGAGAGGAGCAATAGCAGGTAATGGAGATTAATATGATCAAAGGTAGATAGATAGATAGATAGATAGATAGATAGATAGATAGATAGATAGATAGATATACAAAAATGTCACAATGAAACCAATCATTTTGTATAATTAACATATGTTAATAAAGATAAAATAAAAAGACATCTAGAAATTGTACTGTGGGATGTTATATAAACCAGCATGTAAGAAATCACATTCTTCCCCAATCTGTTTATAAGATGATAAGATTTGCTGCTTATATATTAAGCATCTTCTTTTGCTTGGGACATTTAATATAGCCTAAAAATCAGTAGAAAGAATGAGCTTCTGCTCTCTTAATAATTATGTATGCAGTGTGGGTATTATTTAAAACTTGATATATCTGCAACAATTTAATGTTTCAACTGAATTTATCATGTAGAATAGGATTCCTAATATTGTTTTATATTGGTACAAAGCCAAAAGTATTATTAGTATTATTTACGTATCTACATTTGTTTATTAAGCTGATTTTCAAATCATGGCATTATACTTTGGGATTTAAAGTTTAAAGTTCCTGTGAAATGATGTATTAAATTTGTCTAAGTCTATATATTCTTTAATTTAATTTATTTATTTTGGTTTTGCTTTTTGTTTTATTGATAACTTCCATGATTGTAGACAATATCCCATGGTAATTCCATCCCTCCCCCCACTTTCCATTTTGAAACTCCACACCAATAATGTGGTAAGTCTATATTTTCATCTCATATTCTAGAAATAAACATTGAATAATCTGACAATGATGGTGATTATTATTGTCACCAGCTGATGATGCTTGGCAATCAGTAAAAATTGATCTGATGAATTAAATTATTTTAAAAAGTATGTTACTTTTACATACCTGAAATTACTATGCAGCCCAAGCTGAATTAGTGTACACATTATAAAATTCCTCCTCAGTATATAATATTAAAAATACATGATATTGTTTATATGAATGCATATACACATAAGAAATCTGAATATAGAGGTGAAAAATAAATACAACTCACTGAATTTTTAATAAAGTGCTTTCTCATACAATGCACACACAAATTTTAGCATTATTCTAACTTTTCTATGACAAATCTTCCTTTAACAATGGAGAGCCCTTTGGTTAATATGAAAGCTTGCTTAGCAAACTTTTTAAAATGAAAGAAAGATTAAGATATAGGCACTTTTTTTTTCTTGTTTCTTTTGTTTTTTTCTTTTCTTTTCTTTTTTTTTTTTTTTTTTCTTTTTGAGGTAGGTCACGCTGTAGCCCAGGCTGACTTGGAATTCACCATGTAGTCTCAGGCTGGCACTCACTTCAATCCTCCTATCTCAGCCTCCCAAGTGCTGTGGTTAAAGGAGTATACCACCATGCCCAGTTAGGCATAATCTCTTGTTTACCTCAAAAGTTTACTCTTACCTATATAGTTACATAGGTATCCATATATCAGAAAGGTAAGATGCAAAAAATGAGAATAAATATTCCTTCAACTTGAATCACTTTGAAAGTTTAAGATTTTCTCATAGAAGAAACAATGACAGTGTCAAGTTATGTAGTGTTACCCATTTGTGAGGTTTTCAGCATTGTTACTTATGTAATTAAATTTTTTATTATTTTATTTATTTATTTATGAAAGAGAGAGAGAGAGAGAATGGGTACACCAAGCACTCTTGCCACTGCAAATGAATTCCAGATTTATGCACCACCTCATGCATCTGGTTTTATGTGGGTAATGGGGAATTGAACCTGTGTTCTTAGGCTTTGCAGGCAAAGAACCTTAACTGATAAGACATCTCACCATACCTATTATAAGATTTAAAATTATAACATTCCAGAAAAGAAGAGCTGCTTGGAACTCATATTATCTAGAGTTGCAGTCAGGTTTACATTACTGGTAAAATCACCCAACCAAAAGGAGCTTGTGGGGGAAAAAAGGAATTTATTTTGGATAACAGGCTTGAGAGGGAAGCTCCTTGATGGATGGCATGAGCAGAGGGCTGGACATCACCCCCTGGCTCACATAAGGTGGACAACAGGAACAGGAAAGTGTGCCAAACACTGGCAAGGGGACACTAGCTATAACACTCACAAACATACTCCCATCAAAACATTCCCTCCAGGAGCTATTAATTCCCAAATCTCCATCAGCTGGGAACCTAGCGTTCAGAACACATAAGTTTATGGGGGATACCTGAATCAAACCACCACATTCTGTCCCTGGCCCCCATATATTATGTAAAATACAATGCATTCATTCCAACTTTAAAAGGCCCCATAGTTTTTATCAATCCCAGTGAAGTTAAAACATCCCCATAATCTGAGCCACAATAATCAACCCCCCCCAAAAAAAAGCCATAATGGCATAGAATAAATACACTGCAAAATATGGCATTGGGCAAAGCAAAGAAATATTCAAGCAACACAAGATTTAAACCAACCAAAGTAACCATCAAATTCTATAACTTCAAGTCCAACAACTCTAGCCAGAAATAAATCTCCAAGTTCACTAATTCTAACCAGAAATAAGTCTCTGGCATTCCAATTCAGCCCCTCCAGCTAGGCTACTCACAGTCCTGGAAAACTTCATTGGGGCCAGGCAACTTTCCTTAGCAGCCATCTTGTGGTCCTGGCATCTCCACTGGGTCTCCATTGCAATCCACAGTTAATCTTCATGGCCCTATGGAGTCTCCATGCAGGTATCCAGCAAACCTGCTTCACACTGCTCATGGCCATTTCCAAAACACAAGACAACATTGCAAACTCAATGACCATCTCTTTCCTGCATTTGTTATACTCCACAATATCAGGTATTTGTTAATCCAGGGGAATAAAGCAGACTTTGAAGAACAGAACACTTCTTGAGCACTCAGGCCCTTTCAAAAGAGTCTACATTCTTTCTGTTGCCCCAGTGCAGGCCACCTGGCCCAATCTGAAAGGTTGTAATCTCTCAAACAATTTGCAGGTGAATGGGCAATAATTTAGGCCTAAAGATTTCATTTTTTCTGTGCCATATCTCTCTGTTCACACCAGTTCATTTCCACACAAAGCAACCCTGCACAACTTCCAGGACCCAGGCATAACAGCAATCTTTTTTTTTTTTAATTTATTTATTTATTTATGTATTTGAGAGCGACAGACACAGAAAGAAAGACAGATAGAGGGAGAGAGAGTGAATGGGCACGCCAGGGCTTCCAGCCTCTGCAAACGAACTCCAGACGTGCGCCCCCTTGTGCATCTGGCTAACGTGGGACCTGGGGAACCGAGCCTAGAACCGGGGTCCTTAGGCTTCACAGGCAAGTACTTAACCACTAAGCCATCTCTCCAGCCCAACAGCAATCTTTTCACACTACTTGCCTCTAGCCTAGTCTATGCAAAGCTCTTTCTTAACCTCATAAGCCAAACTTCACAGGCCATAGTTCTTACTGCATTGAGGTCTTTCAACTCTGACTAGAATAGTATATCAAGCTGTACTTATAGCATCAAGCTGTACGTATTGGCTTACAGGCTTGAGAGGGAAACTCATGATGGCAGGGAAAATAATGGTATGAGCAGAGGGTGGACATCACCCCTGGCTCACATCAGGTGAGCAACAGGAACAGGAAAGTGTGCCAAACACTGGCAAGGGGACATTGGCTATAACACTCCATAAGCCTGCTCCCAACAATACATTCCCTCCAGGAGGTGTTCATCCCCAAATCTTTATCAGCTGAGAATCTAGCATTCGGAACACCTATGTTTATGGGGGACACCTGAATCAAACCACCACATCTAGCCTCCACTTTGAGAAGATACTCCTTGAGATATCATAATAAGAATGCTTCTATTTTTAGTGTGGATGCATCCAATGATAGCAAATCATTTTTTTAAGTCAGCACATTTTATCTCTTAAAAAAAAAAAGTCTCAAAAAATGCAAGGACTTCTGGCCAAGATGGTGACCACCTAACTGTTATGCACAGCCCCAGGAAAAGAAGATGGACTCAGATCCTAAGTAGAGAACAACCCCATCATACCTCAAAAGGGCCCCAGCCGAAACTAAGAATAATTGGCAAAACAAGCAAGGGTGCTCTTTTATTGGTGAACTGGGTACGAGCACAAGGGTGAAGGAGTTTGACACAGACAACAATCAACTATCAAATCAGATATCCAGAGACCTAGAGGCCCTCAACACCTTATCACTGAAGCAGACCAAAAATGAACCCAACATGGCTCAGGGAAATTTTGCGGAAGAGGTGGCAGAAAGAATGTCAGAGCCACGTGTTGGGTCATGATATACAAAGACATTTATCCTACCCATAACTGTGGGCTAACTCCACAATGCATGGACCCATATACCTCAACAAGGAGGGGCCAGGGGAAGGGGGTAGGACAAGCATGAGCCTGACAATGGTACCAACATTACTGTATTCATTGAGTACAAAACTAATTAATAAAAAATTCTCATTTTTGCCATGTTATAATTTACATGAATTATGTTTTTGTTTGACAAAAACCATTCATTATATTCATATAATTAGTTGCCATATTAATGAATGCCTTTGTAGAAAGCCTATTGTATCAACCGAATTATAATATTTTAAGGATATGGTTCACACAGAAAAGTAAACAAACCCTAACTATGCAAATCAGTGAAATTTTGCAAATGTAGTTAGTCATGTGGCTTTAAATAGTTCAAACACTTCGGTAATAACTCTTTATCTAGGAATCTTTCTAATGCTCAACACCTGTGTTTTAATTTATTTTATTAATATTTTATTTATTCACTTATTTATTTATTAAGAAAGAGAGAGAGAAAGGGGCAGATAGAGAGAGAGAAAATGAGCATGTCATGGTCTCTAGTCATTGCAAATGAAAGCCAGATGCATACACCATCTTGTGCATCTGGCTTTATATGGGTATTGAGGAATTGAACTTGGGTCCTTTGCCAGCAAGTGCCTTAACCACCAAGCCACCTCTCCAGTCCTCTACTTTGATTTCTATACTGAGAAATATCACTTACTTTTGATGATCTTTGAATTTAGCATGAGAAGGATCAAATTCTCTTTTATTTTGATTTTTTTCTATTTGACAATGCTCATGATATTCATTCATTCTCCTTGCATATTCTATTATATTCTATCTTATACAAAGTTTATGACTCATTCTGTAGTTACTAAACCTTTTTCTAGGTTTGGGACATTAAAGACTGTTCTGCTGTAGACATTAGCTAATATGATATTTGATTCATAAATGTATAAATTTGTTATGTTTATGCCAAGAAATGGACTTTCTGGATCAGAGGAACGTATATATCCAGGATTAGGAAACACTAATAACAGTTTTCTAAAGTGGCAGGACAAAAATTCCCATACTAAACAGAATGAGACATCAAGTGCTTCCTATTTTTTAAGGACTTGATACTATATGTATTTTTTATTTGTCACTCTTTCTTGTGAGTCTCACATTTTTCTGATATGTTGTAAAAGTTGAAAACATTTTCATTTTTTGATCATTTCAAAGTCTCATTTTATTAAGTAATTGTTAATCAGGGATTAGATATATAAAGGCTTAAATGCATGTGAACATATCGGTGTGTATATTATTTCTATTGTTATATGATTTATTTGGGAGGATGGGGATATTACTTAGCAGTTAAAAATAATTTCTTGGGAAGCCTGCCAGTGTAGGTTCAATTCTCCTGTACCTTTATAAAGCCAGAAGAAAAAGTATACTATGGTCTTAAGGGATTGCTTTGTGGTTAATGCACTTGGCTGCCAAGCCTAATGAACTCAGTTCAATTCCCTAGTACCCACATAAAGTCAGATGCATAAAGTGGTGCATGCATCTAAATTTTGTTTGCAGCAGCTGAAGGACCTGGTGTGCCCATTCTATCTGTCTCTCTTCTATTTTTCTCTGCTTGCATACACATAAGTAATTTTTTTTATTCTTTAAAAAGTGTACTATGACTTATTTTTTCTATTTTTTTATTTTTTATAATTTTTGTTTATTTTTATTTATTTGAGAGCAACAGAGAGAGAAAGAGGCAGATAGATAGAGAGAGAAAGAATGGGCTCGCCAGGACCTCCATCCACTGCAAACGAACTCCAGATGCGTGCGCCCCATTGTGCATCTGGCTAACATGGGTCCTGGGGAATCAAACCTCGAACCAGGGTCCTTAGGCTCCACAGGCAAGCGCTTCACTGCTAATCCATCTCTCCAGACCTTTTTTCTAATTTTTATAACTTTGGGGATATTTATTGCTCAGGCAAAATGTTTTATTTCAGTGTTTAATAATATTGTTCATAATTGCCATCCTGTCTCTATCTGGAGAGTAAAGATGTCACTTAGTCATAATAAAGTTATTGATTAGGCTGGGAATTGACCTGGAAAAATAGTTGGACTCACCTTCTCTTATATATAAAAATAAATTTAAATTTAATCAAACATGTAAATCATAAGTCAAACTATAAATCTTTTATAAAGAAGCATGAATTTTCAGAATTTTTAATGACACAGTGGTTTCACAATATGGTACCAAAACCACAAATGTCAAAAGAAGACACTAAATGGACATTATTAGTAAATAAGGGACCATGAATCAAAACAAGGACAAAATGATTAAACATAAATTACCATATGATCAACCAATTTCACACTTATGTATGTGCCCAAGAACAATGATTTCTTACTAATACAAAACTCTTAGAGCAATATTAATAATGGCATATTCATGATACTCTGAAAGAGGAAAGGATCAAAATATCAATCAGCTGATGAATCCATACATTGAAATATAACAGTAACAAATAGTAATGAAGTACTGTCTCACAGCACAAGAGTGAACCTAAACAACACGCTAAGTGAATGTCAGGAATGGGAATTATTGTATATCTCCATTTATACAAGATATTGAGAATGGACAAACCTATCAAGAATTAAATGTGAATGTTTCTCAGAGGCTGAAGGAAGAAAAGAATGGGAAGGGGCCACTAATGAATACAGGGCTTCTCTTGGGCATGTTGGAGATGTATTGTGCATGGTTATTGATGAAGCTACACATGTCTGTGTATGTATGAAATCCATAGATGGAACAGTTTAAAAGATGAATTTATACATGAATTTTAAGATATCCAAATCTCCATTGAAAGCTCAAACCTGTACTTTTCATTGGTACTTACTGAACAGTTTGTTAAAAATCTATAACCATTTCTCCATCTTCTCTAGTTGTTTCAACAGTCTAGGATAGCTATGGCACTATAACAGAAAAGGAATGACAATTATTCTTTTTAAAGTGTAGAGCTAGGGAAGTTGCTCAGTGGTTAAAGATGCTTGCTTGTAAAGCTTGTCATCTCTGTTGAATTCCTCTGTATCCATATAAATCCAGATGCATAAAGGGATGATGTGATGGAAATCATTGGCAGTCACAAGAAAACCTGGTGAGCTCATTCTCTCTATCTATCTATCTGACTCTCTCTTTTTAATAAATAAATAAAAATATGTTTAAAAGTTTGTCAACTCTCTCTCTCAATTGTTATTTATGTAGTTGACTTTATGACTTTGAATGCAATGTAATATTCTTGTCAGACTTTTCCAGCTTTCATATTAATTATGAATATCACTTGGAACTTTTACTTTAAGTGATACTAAAAGACTTCATATTGTTTCTTTTTAATTTTGTTTTAAATATACTACAATACCTTATACACTTTTTTTTCTAGTTTTTCAAGGTAGGTTTTCACTCTAGTCCAGGCTGACCTGGAATTCACTATGTAGTCTCAAGGTGGCCTCAAATTCATGGTGATCCTCCTACCTCTGCCTCCAAGTGCTGGGATTAAAGATGTGCACTACCACACACAGCTAGTTTATACACTTTTATCCCCTTCCCCCAACTTCATTGACCCTGGGCACCCACATCAGTGAGGTATGGTATTTACTCCTGGGTCATGAAGGCCTCAGTCAGTCCCTATAAATTAGCTGGAGGATCATGCCTCAGGTTATTCCTACCCATTCTATGCCTCTTACCATCTTTCTGCCCCATCTTTTGCAATGTTCCCTGTGCCATGGCAGGCCTGTTGACAATCTGATTTAGTGTTGAGTTCTTTGTAGACTCTGGATTTCAGCTTTCGTAGGTTTTAATTAATCTTTGTGTCTGGTATCATCACCCTGGGGCTGGTTGTCAGTCTAGCAGTAAGATTAGTATTCATGACACAGCTTCATCTGCAATTTCTCCTTAGACCTGGCAGACATGATAGAATAGGCAAGTCTTGTGATAGGCAGTTGGCTATCTTCATGTCTTATCTCTGGATCTAGGATCTCCTCTATTTTCTCTACCAAATGTAAAATAAATAAAACAGATTCTCCAACTAAGCATGAGAACGGTTTGGGTTAAAGAGCATATTGGACCAGAGGACCATTCAGTGGTAGGGGACTCATATCTGGCATTGGGAAGCAAGTCATAATCCCATGGTCAGGAAAGAGTGGGCTGGCACACCAAAAATCTCTAAACAACTTTTGTGACTCAAATATGTTTTCAAATTCTCTCCCCTGTTTGTGTAAGTACAGTGAGTGTGTAAGAAGAATCTTGGAAATTGAGGACGAAGTAAAATTGCTTCACAGGAAAGCAGTGACTAGGAATCAACATTTTGTTTAAAAAAAGTAAAATCTATTATTATCTACATGGTTGCAGTGCAAAAAAAATCATAAAACATATTTCTAGAGCAGTTAGCAACTTTAGCTAAAATTTTTTCTTTAATAAAGATATACATATGAGGAGGCAGAGCCTGACCCATCCAGCTACTTAGTAAAATGATAACTTTAGTCTCAAAGTAAAAACACTTCAGCTGCTCACCATATACAATAAATTCAATTCATTGAAAATCTGCTGAGAGAGAGCACATTTTGAAAGGGAATTCAAGTCAAGAAAATGCTAGTCAAACTGTGGTTCATACATCACCACCCTGTGACCTAGAGGAAGCATTTGAGTTTTCCAAAATATATTCATTTTCTTTATAAAAATATAAAATATAAATGATTGTGGTACTGTTATGAATAATAAAAATAGTTATAATTATAAATATAAGTAAGAATATAATACCCAGCAAGTATTGTTACTACTAACTAGCATTGCTGGAATTGAGGATGAAATAACTCAATGCCTTAAATTTGTGTCAAATATTATGTTTTTTTAAATATTCATTAGATATTATTCCTCCTATAGCATATGTTCTTTGTTGATTCAGTTTTCTGTAGCTTTCTTTTAAGGATAGCCACTTATAGTGTTCAATATGTACTTGAATAAATGAAGGAAGATATTTTTAAAATCATTTTAGGGCAACATAAATGGTTTTATGGTTAAGAATGCTTCTTTCACAAGCATGAGGGTCTGAGAGCTCCTGGACTTCAGCATGCAGTACCCATGTGAGAAGCTGGGTGTGGTCACAAACATCTGTTCCCCAAGTTCTGTGGGGAGAGGAGATAGCAATATCACTGGGGCTCAAAAAACCAGCAAGTTCTGGAATCAAAGGATAGACTCTATCCCAAGGAAACAAGAAGATGGGCATTGGAGGGGAACACATGAAGTTCTCTTTTGACCTCTATCAGCATGCACTGTGTGCTGCATGTGCACATACACAAGCATACAACACACACACACACACACACACACACACACACACACACACACATTTTATTTATTTTTTTTCACACACACACATTTTAAATAAATATACCTTGTTCCAATAAAGAACATTTCTATGCTGGAGATACTGTTCAGTGGTTAGGCTGCTTGCCTATAAAACCTAATCACCCTGATCCAATTCCCCAGCATCCACCAGAAGCCAGATGCACAAAATGGCACATGCATCTGAAGTTCATTTGCAGTGGCTAGAGGCCCTGGAGCACCCATACTCTCTCTCTCTCTCTCTCTCTCTCTCTCTCTCTCTCTCTCTCTCTCTCTCTCTCTATCTCTATCTCCATCTCTATCTCTTTTTACAAAAGAGCAACAGGGCTAGAGAGATGGCTTATCAGTTAAGTCACTTGCTGCGGAGCCTAAGGAATCCGGTTGCAATGGTTCAGATCCCACTTAGGCAAACACAAGTGCCACAAGCATGCAATGTCATGCATGCCCATAAGGGGACACATGCACCTGGAGTTCTTTCACAGTGGCTGAAAGGCCTTGTTGGGCCCATTTTCTCTCTCTGTCTTGTCTCGCTCCGATAAAATAAAACATTTAAAAATAGCAACAATTCTAAGATTTCTAGTTTCCTTTTTTAAAGACTGTTTTTTTAATTAAGTATATATCATGTGTTGGTACCATCAATTCCCTCCTCCCTGGCCCCACTCCACTGAAGGTCCTTCTTGGTGGAATTACTGGTATTCACAATGGGGTTGTGGGTTATGAGTTGTGAGAACAGTAGTCAGTCATTATAGGGAGCACTATATCTCTGGATATTCCCTCCCATCCTGTGGCTCTTACATTTTTTCCAACCCCTCTTCCCCAAAGCCTTGAGCCTTGAGCCTTGATGGGTGTGCTTTAAGTCTATTCTAGCATTGAGCTCTCAGCAGCTTCTGAATTTCTGCTTGGTTATGTGTTGAGCATCCTCAATGTCTGTCTCCATCACCCTGGTGCAGGTTGTCAGACATGGAAGCAGCACTCTTGCTCATCTTGCCAATACCTCTGTGGTTTCACGTAGGCCCTAGCTGCTATGTTAGATGGTTAATATCCTGCCAGGGGTCAGCTATCTATTCTTATTGGTAGCTTTTAGCTGTCTTTGGTACTTGCTGCTTTCTTCTGAAAAAGAAAAACAGATTTTCCAATGGGTTGTGATATCAGGATAGATTAAAGGGGATAAGCATTGTTAATTTAGAGAGATTTTGATGGGAGCAGTCTCACTTTTGGTCAAAGAGTGGAGCTTCTTTTTGGAGTCCATAATATTGCTCTTCATAGGATTCTGACTTGGTTCACAATTCCAGCTATGGGTTCTTTTCTACTGAGCAGAAATCTTAGCCAATCAGAGAACCATTGCTCCCATCCCTCTATCCCATTAATAACAGCTACAATAATTTCTATAGTACAAAACACACAAGAATAAATCTTATCAACCCAAAGAAACTCCAAGAGGTCTAAAGAGGAAGGCATTGAGGAGGAAAATGATATGACAGTATTCTTTTTATATTTCTAGGAGCTCCATTTATCTTCATTTATTAATTTTCTCAGAAACATTAAGCATAAACACCTTCTAACCCTCAGCTCTCACAGAATGAGCATATGATTAAAAACTATGTTCTATTATTATAACAAAATGTCATTTTATTAAATAAAATATGTCCAAGGTTCTTTTTAATTATGTTATTCTGACTCTCTGACCCACAAAGTTTCTTACCTTGTGACTGAAGCTTTATGTCCAAGTGTGTCTAGTTTTTATTTGTTTGTTTGTTTGTTTTTTCAGTTGCCCACACTTGTACATTGTGGCACAAGCACTACTGGTTTCTTGTCCCCAAATTTTTCACTTTAGAATATTTGTTTGATAATACTTATCAATACTCTTACCGAATGCCACATTTGATGCACAGGAGATGATTAGAAATTTCCTCTGTCCAGAAGGGGATGGTATTCTATCACAGAAAATGTAATTTATATAAATACTACAGTGATGTAGCTCTTCCTGGGACTGTCAACCGTCTTCTTTCTTTGTATATCTTGCTCTCTTCCCCCCTCTCTCCCTTTCCTTTATTCCACCCATCCATCCTTTTTCTTTCTACCTTTAGCTAGCAGCTTTCTACATGCTGTGTAAGTCATTTCCCATTCACTTACATCACAAATGCACCAGATTGGCCTATACTAGTGACTGTAACAATGGTGTTTCACTATAGTCATGCAATCTGTATACCCAGGAAACTAGTCACAGAAATATTATTAGAGAAATCATCAGGTCAGATAAAATAATGGTCGCAGGGTTCTTCTATTTTCATAACATCATAGATTTTCTCAAAGCTTGGGTTTAATTTTAATTTTCAGAAATGTTAAAATAAGCATTGATTATTGCAAGATTAAATAAATAATAACAAATATGATACTATGTCTCCCAGAGATAAAAGTGCACAGTATTGTCATTAAATACAAGCCTAGGTATACATATATCTAAAACTAAATCAAGGGCTAAAGGGACTGCTCAGTCATTAAGGCGCATGCCTGTGAAGCCTAAGGACCCAGGTTCGATTCTCCAGGTCCCATGTAAGCCAAATGCACATGGTGGCACATACGTCTGGAGTTCATTTGCAGTGGCAAAAGGCCCTGGTGTGCCCATCCTCTATCTATCTATTTATCTCTCTCCCACTTTCTCTGTCTCTAATAGGTAAATAAAAATAAATCTTTAAAATAATAAATCAAACATTTACTGGTAACAAGTCATGAGAATTTATTTTAAAATAATTCCTGGTATACCTATAACTTACCAATTTTTTTTTAAATTTTTTTTAATTTATTTATTTGAGAGCGACAGACACAGAGAGAAAGACAGATAGAGGGGGGGAGAGAGAATGGGCGCGCCAGGGCTTCCAGCCTCTGCAAACGAACTCCAGATGCATGCGCCCCCTTGTGCATCTGGCTAACGTGGGACCTGGGGAACCGAGCCTCAAACCGGGGTCCTTAGGCTTCACAGGCAAGCGCTTAACCACTAAGCCATCTCTCCAGCCCACCAAGTTTTAAAGATAAAACAAATTTGTATATCAATGAAATGGTTGTGCTTACTTTGCAAAAAAAAACTAAATTTTTGATGAGTATTTGGCAGGACATAGAGCAACATCAATAATACTTTTTCAGGGCTGGAATGATGGCTTAGCACTTAAGTGCTTGCCTGTGAAGCCTAAGGACTCCGGTTCGAGGCTTGGTTCCCCAGGTCTCACGTTACCCAGATGCACAAGGGGGCGCACGCGTCTGGAGTTCGTTTGCAGAGGCTGGAAGCCCTGGCGCGCTCATTCTCTCCCTCTCCCTCTATCTGTCTTTCTCTCTGTGTCTGTTGCTCTCACATAAGTAAATAAATTTAAAAAATTAAAAATAATAATAATACTTTTTCAGAATTGATTGAAATGTATAACCATCAGTGATAAGAATATTCCATTGAATAGATACATAGTTCAAAATGGAAGATTCATGTTTAGGATCATTTCAGAAATTCTGTTCTAAGCTCAAACTAAAATTCACTTGGAAATTTTACATGAAACCTAAGTCAACAATTTAAACAGCAATTTTTACATCACACATTCTAAGACAATATGATATCCAAACTTTATTTACTTTATTTTTAATATTTTTTAAAAATATTTTATTTTATTTTATTTATCTGAGACAGAAAGAGAATGGGTGTGTTGGGGCCTCCAGCCACTGCAAATGAATTCCAGACACGTGAGCCCCCTTGTGCATCTGGCTAATGTTGGTCCTGAGGAATCGAACCTGGTCTTTTGGCTTTGCAGGCAAATGCCTTAACTGCTAAGCCATCCCTCCAACCCCACGACTTATACTACTTTATATTTAAATGCTGAGTAATGGACAGAAATATGAAAAGTCTTTAATTTCTGCAATTAAAACATTCTGTTTCTATAACAGCAAAAAATTTTGTGCATATGGTAAAAACAGTACAATTCATAAAATATAATAGTCTTGAATCAGAGCCAAGGTACTTGAGGCCCTGTTCTGTAATGTGTTCATAACCAAAGCTGCAGAGAAGTTACCCAGTACAACATGAACAAGCATGGACAGGCACATTTCAGGTTCTTTACTCTCTTGATTTTCAGTTAACTTTTGGTCACTGCACATTCCGAAAACTTTTTACAAAGTTAAGACCTCTCCGATCCCCTGCCCCAGAGGGTGTGTGTGCAAAAAGTTATCTAGACACTTGGAGATAAACCACCCCTCCCATTTCATTCAAGGCCCAGGTGAAATCACAGAGGAAGAGGGAAGAGTGCTGCTTCCATGGTGATCCTGATAAGGAGTGCCAGAGTGGAGACAGGAATGGAGGATACTCGACACTAAATCAAAGGTCCAGAGGCTCCTAAAACATCACTGAGGTAGATTTAAAACATACCCAACAAGGCTCAGGAAATTTTGCAGAAGAGAGGGAGGAAAGATACAAGTCACATGTTGGGATGTCATGCTCAGAAGCATTCCCTCTCTGCTAATAACTGACTGCTACTCCCACAAAACAAAACCCACAATACCACGGGGAATACCAGCAACCCCACTAAGGAGGGTCCCCAGGGAATGGAGGCAAGAAGGAGGGAAAAGATGTTATCAACCCATGATGCATCCATACAAAATATGTTCTTAATAATAAAAAATTGATAAAATAAAAGTAAGCCCTGTGCTGAAGAGATGGTTCCGTGGATAGGGTGTTTGCCTGCAAAGCCTAATGACTGCATTATTTCTCCAGTAGCTACATAAATCCACGCATCTGGAGTTTGTTTGCAATGAATGGAGGCCTTGGTGTACCTATTCTCTCCCCCCTCCCTCTTTCTCTCTCTCTCTCTCATCTCTATCTCTATCTCTATCTCTATCTCTATCTCTGTCTCTGTCTCTGTCTCTGTCTCTATCTCTATCGCTATCTCTATCTCTATCTCTATCTCTATCTCTATCTCTATCTCTATCTCTATCTCTATCTCTATCTCTATCTCTATCTCTATCTCTCTCCCTCTCCTTGCAAATAGTTTTTAAAAGTAAACCCGACCTGCCTGGGTCTCAGTCTGTCTCTCCCTCTCCCTCTCCCTTTCACTTTCCCTCTTCCTCTCCCTCTCCTTGCAAATAGTTTTTAAAAGTAAACCTGACCTGTCTGGGTTGCATGCTAGACTGGGGAGCAGGGGGCGCTGCAGATCAGTCTTGATCAGACATGAGTCCCATTTCTGCTGTTCTTGAGTCAGGGTGACTTGTCATGTGGGGTGGTATCTCTTTGTTCTTTCTGGGCTTCAATCTGTAACTAAAACTACATTTTTTAAAAAAATGTAGTTTCCTCCTATTCTCCTTCACTACAAGCCTAGCCACCAGGTTTTTTTTTTTTTTTTTTTTTTTTTTTTTTTTTTTTTTTTTTGTAGCCATACTTAAGACTAGAATAACCCATGAAATCCAACTCAGAATTAACCAAATGCCCTGAATGGAAATGGTATCTTTCTTATAAATGCCAGAAAAGCAGACAGCTATCATTGTCGTCTTCCACATCAGGGGGAAATTCCAGTGAGCCAGCTGATAGGAAAATCCTACCACACTGTGATGACATCATTTCATTGTTCAACACCACGTGGAGAGTTTTCCATTTCTTAATCTAAATTCTAAAGGAAATTATTAGGCCTGAAACTCTGAAATTGCTAGAGGAAAAAGTAGGGGAAACCCTTCAACATATTGATCTTGACAAAGACTTTCTGAATATAACCCCAATTGCTCAGACAATAAAACTACACATTAACCACTGGGACCTCATGAAATTACAAAGATTTTGTACTGCAAAGGACACTGTAAATAAAGCAAACAGGCAACCTACATAATGAGAAAAAATCTTAGCCAGCTATATATCTGATAGAGGATTAATATCTAAGATATACCAAGAACTCAAAAAGTTAAGTAATAAGAAGTCAAACAAGCCAATAAAAAACTGGGCTATGGAGCTAAATAAAGAGTTCTCAAAAGAAGAAATACAGATGGAGTATAAGAATCTGATAAAACGTTCTATATCACTAGTCATCAGGGAAATGCAGATTAAAACTACATTGAGATTCCATCCTGTCATATTGGCTACCATCATTAAAAGAAATGATCATAAATGCTGAAGGGAAGTGGAAAAAGAGGAACCCTTCTACACTGTTGGTGGGAATGCAATCTGGTCCAGCCATTGTGGAAATCAGTGTGGAGGTTCCTAAGCCAGGTAAAAATTGATCTACCATATGACCCAGCTATAGCACTCCTAGGCATATATCTTAAGGACTCATCCCATTTCCTTAGAAGCACATGCTCAACCATGTTTATTGCCATTCAATTCATAATAGCTGGGAAATGGAACCAGCCTAGATGTCCCTCAACTGATGAGTGGGTAATGAAGATGTGGCACATTTATACAATGGAAAGTTATACTCAGCAGTAAAGAAAAACAAAGTTATGAAATTTGCAGGAAAATGGATGAATCTGGAAAGGATTATACTAAGTGAGGTAACCCAGACCCAGAAAGCCAAGCACCACATGTTCTCCCTCATATGTGGATCCTAGCTACAGATGATTAGGCTTCTGTGTGAGAAGGAAAAAACTCAGTAGCAGAGGCCAGTAAGTTAAAAAGGAGATATTAAAGGAAGAGAATGGAAGGGAGGAGGGTAATTACTAGGTTGGTATTGTATATATGTAAGTAGAAGAATAGATTAACGGGGGTGGAAAGACCCAAAGTGAGGTCAGGGGAAGAGATTAAATAAAGGAAAGGTGGAGGGAGGGCTAATCAAAATCTAAGAGGATGCAAATAAATCATATGGAATCCTCTGGTTTCTGACAATGGAACACTCAGGAGCCATAGATCATTGTTGGAAAATTTTCAGAGCCAGGGATGGGATACCTCCAATGAGTTGTTGGCCAGGGAGGTCCCTGATATCCCCAAAATATTATAGGACATTGCTGAGGCCCTTGGTTTCCACCAGGAATCGATGGCAAGACCCTATTGCTGAAGACTCCACATACTTAGGCTGCAAGGCCACTGAGAAATCCTGCTGGAACTCAGCTGATAACCTCCTCAATGTAGACCAGCTGACAGAAAGCTGGAAGAAGCCATTCTACATGTAGTTCAATGGGAGAAAGAGATACCACCAGTAAAGATACTCAACAGTGGACACTGCAAGCCTCATAATTGGCCAGCGAGGCCAAATGAGCCACCGGGTGCAAGAGTTCCACATCTGTCATGGTGGAAACCAACTGCCCTCCAATTGGACTGGAGGCCCACTCCATGGGGGGGGGGGACACATCCCTGACACTGAAAACTTAAAACAGGGGTAGTCATGAGCCCTAGGGGTGTAACATCTGCTGATGTCTGGAAAAATGTACATACTGTGCTTATCAAACTGCCCTGTAAGTACTTCTCTTAATATTTATACCCTTATATTAATGATACTCTCATTTTGGGTACAGAATCTTCTCTTTTCAGATGGCAGTGACCTTGGGGTGACTCAGAAGGTATCATAGTGCTGGAAAGAAGTGAGTGGAATACTGAGTAACATCTCAATCACACCTTCCAAGGCTCAAGGTCTAATGCAGAAGATGTGGCAGAAAGAATGTAAGAGCCAAAGGAAGGGTAGGACTCCTTACAACGTGCTCCCTCCAGGCATAAAATGCCCTGGATATCCATGACTTCATAGTTGCTGACACTACCTACACAAGACCATCATAAGAGGAGGAAAAGATCATGACATCAAAATAAAAGAGAGACTGATTGAGAGGGGGAGGGGATATGATGGACAATGGAATTTCAAAAGGGAAAGTGGGGGGGGAGGGTATTACCATGGATATTTTTTATAGTCATGGAAAATGTTAATTAAAATTGAGAAAATGTAATAAAATAAATAAACAACCAACCCAGCATTCAGGAGGTGGAGGCAGGAGGATCAAGAATTCAAGGCCCAGGTGTGCTTAAGCTCTCTCTTTCTCTGAAATAAATAAAAATTTTTTAAGATCAAAAAGAAAGAAATCGTTTTTCTTATCTTTTCAAAGACCACCTTTAAAAGAGCTGCTAAATGGGTTTTAATATAGTAAGCATCTGAATATAAGATCTCAAGGACTAAAGTTTAAGTATTAATTTATATGAAAAGTCTTATAGTATAAATTTGCATTGTTTTATATAAATTTTTCAAAAAATAAAAAGGAATTCACAAACAAGTAAATAAACTTTGCCTAAATTTTTAAAGTATATTTTCATATAACAAGAAGATATAAGAGAAGTTATCCAGCAAAAACAAATATTTTGGAATCAGGAACATTAGTGATATCATAGACCTATGCTGTCACTGCTTTGACTATTTAGGAATGGCCTACTTCCTTTCCCCAGGAGGCTAACAGATTTTAAATCAGAAATATAAAGCTATCTCACAAGTTTCTTCTCCCAACTTACCCAGGGAAGAGTCTAAAATAATCTTCCCTAGCTTACTTGGAATTGGTGTAGGATTTTTAGGGTCCAAATGGTCCCTGCAAGCTTATGAACCCCAAACTTTGGGCTCTTCTCCATTTTAACAAAGAATTGAGAATAATGAACTCTAAGAAGGCCAATTTATAAATTATTATGTTTATTTATGAAGAAAATATGAATTTCGAGTTTTATTTAGGGAGCATTGATATCCACAGGAAGACTAGAATATTCCTTGTCCAGCTGGATGGGGAGATAAAGGGATAACAAGGTAGGAAACATGTGGAAAGCTGAACCTGAGAGCCCAGGCCAAAGGATTTAGAAGAAACACACACACACACACACACACACACACACACACACACACACACACACACACATGGGAGCCAAACAGAAAAGCCTGTGCCCTTCACCTTCACACTCCCACCAGGGTCAGAAAAGGTTAAGAAATAGGCTGATGAGGGACTGAAGGCTTGAGGAAAGATCACACATGTGACCAAGCAAGGAAATGCCCAAATCCAAGACAGGAGAATGTCCAAATGAAACGAAATTCTTTCCTGTCTTTCCAGCCGGTCTGGGAAGAAGAAAGAGCTTCTAGAGGAGGAATCAGGAGAGTCCAGAGCCTGGAGAACAGGAACAGAGAGCCAGCCACTGCACCGGCCACAGACCCAGCGTTTAGAGGAAAACCATACACATAACAAACTTACCATCTGGCACAAAATACATAACAAGAAGCAAGGAGAAAAATACCCAGGTAGGTTACAAGATGCTTCCGCTCTCCCAGTAAGGCTAGAAGAGAGGGTGTGGTGGGGGGGGGGAGCAATAGAGCAAAAAAATTATACCTTGTTGTTTAGACCAAAAAAACCCACCGATAATATGTCCCATCCCCCCTCTTAGTCAGACTGTGAAAGGGAGAAGAGCAGGAAAGAGGCCAGAAGATTACCACCAAGAGAGCAATTATGCCCATGGCAGACCCTCTTATAGTTAATTAGGATGAAATTTGTTGTCAGACTCCAGTGTGTAAGGGAGAGCTCAAGGGGCTGACTGGGAAGGGTCATCCTATCTAGGTGTGCTAGATTGGAAAGAAGTAGGGGGTGCTGTTGCTGAGGAACTGCTCCTGGTCATCTTGTGTGAGACTGGATGGGATGCTGAGTTCTAGTTTTGCCAGGGCTAGTTGCGTGGTGTCACCTTGTCCTTGAGCCTTGTTCCTGACCGACTGCCTATAAAAGACTACCTTGCTCCTGTTTCACCATCAGAATGTGGCATTTTCTCCCACCTGCTAAGCCTGGGATTTGCTACCATATGTCATAGGCTACATATTCGGAACATGAGTGATATGAAAATAGAATATGTATAAAGTACACTTGCCCAGTCTAAAATTCACAAGTGGCAAATCTCTCTGTTTTCAGTATTCAAATGTCTATACTCCTTACACGATACATGGTCTGTGGTATGACAGCCAATTCCAGAAAGGAAACCTGAATATAGCCTTTTAGTTTTGGCTCACATGTCCCAGTGGCATGCAACCCCTCTCTACTGATCCCTGAGAAGCTGGAGATCAGGTAGATGAATTTTTCTTTACACACCATCCCTGTGAGCTTTTGTCTAAATTATCGGGCTACATAAAAGATAAGCTTGAAACTCACTGCTCACCTCTACTCTATTCAATGGTCTAATGGAACAGCAAGAATATCGTTAAAGACAATGAGGCATCAACTCTTTTAATTATTCTCTCTTAAGACCCCACCATTTCAGACCATCTATTTCAGATTTGGAATCCTGACATTTTAACCTCTTCTTGATTAAAGGTTTCCATCTCCATCTCAAAGAATGCTTACTTATATGTGATTTCTCACCAGTGCTGTAACCTTTCTGCATCTCAGTTTCATCTGTTATAAAACAGAGGTAATTATAGTGAGTTCTCTTTGCCCACCATGTGGCAGGCCTGCTCCATGCATGGGCTCCCTGCAAGATCTTCCTATGGATTTCTAAACGTGTCCTAGGAACAAAGACAGGACTGACAGAATGGCTTGAGGCAGAGCAGCACTGAAAGCAGAGCAAAGTGGAGTGCCAGTGTTCTGGAGACCTTTATTGTCATTCTGACACTTACGTATTCAATTATTACGCCTTTAAAATGTCTAAAATAATTTATGGGAAAAAAATCAAACTTTGCAACTAATATAAAACTTATGCACTATTTTTTGCTACAGCATAGGTTATAAATATCCAATACATTCCAATGACTATGAAGACATACTTAAAGTATTTTTTCTCTTTTTAGAACTATGTAGAGCTGTGACATACTATTACAATATGCTCTGTTATCAGATACTAATCAAATGTTTTTGCCAAACACTGAAAAATACTTTTATAACTTCAGATGGTTTGATCATAATATTCACTATTTTGAAAATATCTTGGAAATATTTGCTCTTCTATAACTTACCTTTAGTGAATAAAAGGGGTTATCAATTATTTTAAAATTCATAAAATTAAGTAAAATAAAAATATTTGCACATAGTTTTAGAAATTTAAGAAGGCCAAGGTATGGCCAGAGGCATTGATTATATGTTAATAGAAAATACATTACTTTTATGTCAATAAATTTTCAAATGAAAAAGTCTTATTTTACATTTAAAAAGTTGAAATTGAAATAATGTAATTGCTAAATTATAGTAGATTTTCCTGCTTTTATTAAATTTATACAATTGGGTCATTATAGATTTTTGTATGTGTGTTTGTTTTTTTGGTTTGTTTGTTTTGTTTTAGTTTAACAAGGTATGGTTTCATTCTAGTCCAGGCTGACCTGGAATTCACTGTGTTGTCTCAAACTGGCCTTGAACTCACAGTGATCCTCCTAACTCTGCCTCCCAAGGGCTGGGATTAAAGGCATGTGCCACCATGCCCAGCTGTTTGTTTGTTCTTGAGGTAGGTTCTCACTCTAGCCCAGGCTGACCTAGAACTCACTTTTATAGTCTCAGTCTGTCCTCAAACTCACAGTGATCCTCCTGCCTCTGCCTCCCAAGCACTGGGGCTAAAAGTATGCACTACTGTACCTGGCTTCATTATCGAATTTTGACAGGAATAAATTATCTGTCAATAAATAATTATAAAATTTGAAAGTCTTCTTTAGTTGAATTGATGAGAAAAATTCTAATATCTATAAATTTCCTTCTAAATATGTTACCTGCTAAATATTTTGGGACAGTGAATATTTTACATGATTGTGTTAAGGTATCTTCTCAGAAAAAAAAAATGGTAAAATCTTTTATACCAATCTTAATTGTTTAAAGAAAGTACTAGTTTTAGATTTGATTATAGGCATTTCTTAATGTTTAGGGTTTTTTATTACCTCTGTAATATTTGTGTTTATTTCCTTCCTGTACCAGTGCTTCTAGAAATGCATCAATGGCAGTAGGGTAAACACTTGTGTGACATCATTAAATGTAACTGATCTCCACCAAAGAACAGCTGGGTTCTCACCATGGAATGATGCTCCTATGGGTTACTTGGCTGGTCAAACAGAGGGTCTATGATGATAAGAGTTTCAGAGGGAAGGAAAGGACTTGATCAGGGACTAGCCTAGAGGGAGTTCATATGATCTTATGCCAGAGAAACTGATTGTTTAGACCATCTCCTGAGAAGTTGAGCAAAGATGAATTTAGAAGTAATTGACTGGTATACTTGGTAGAGGAATGTAGAGAGCATAAATATATAAAAATGTGAACTTTGGCACAGGAAGAAATGTAAACAAATTTGGGTCCTCAGGACTGCAGCTGCTTCCACTGCATTTGTTGAGAGATTGCCAATAATGAACCAGCTGTTCTGTACTGGAACAATAGGGGAGTACTGATTCATTTGTAAGGATGGAGCCTGAAAGAAGAATGCTGAAGCCTGAAATGTCCAACTTCTTTCCTTCTGAAGAAAGAAGTTTGCAATGTCACCTGCCTGGTACTCCTTTTTGGAAGCATGACAGATATAGAAAACAGGGGTCATGCAGTGGCACTGTTGTTCTGGGAGCCACTGAGGCCAGAGAGCATGAGACACAGCTGACATCCCTGCAGGAACACCCTGTGAGGCTATTTTGATGAACCATGGGTTGTAGTAGACATCCAGGGATTTTAGAGATACCAGGACTAGGGAATGGCTGCTAAGAAAAACCATTGGCTGAAAAAGTAGATTCTCCCTAGGCTACAGGCAGCACAGCTGGAGAAGCAAAGTTGCCAAAGCCTTTTGGAGCTAAGATAAATTCATCACAATGGGCAGGAGAGATGGCTTAGCAGTTATGGCACTTGCCTGTGAAGCCTCAGGACCCAGGTTTGATTCTCCAGTACTGGTATAAGTGAGACACACAACGTAGCACATGTGTCTGGAGGTCGTTTGCAATGGCTAGAGGCCCTGTCATACCCATTTTCTCTCTTTGTCTCTCTATCTCTTCCTCTCTTTCTCTCTCTCTCTCTCTAATAAATAAATATATTGTTTTTTAAAAATGATAATTTTATCACAAATTTCAGGTGCCTGACACAGAGCTACACAATTTGATGATTTTCTTTGCTCATTTTTGATCTTGCATTGGAACAATCTTTCCTTGCTATGCCTCCATTCCTGCCTTTTGGAATGGGAATGTTTATACTGTGCTATGGATTGGAAGTATGTAACTTGTGTTTTAATTTTACAGGGCTAACAGCTAAAAGACTGTATTAAGTCTCAAACAAGACTGTGGACTTTGGAAAAATATTGGGATTGGCAAACTATGTAAACTTTAATCATTGGACTGAATGAATTTAGCATCATGAGATGACCATGAGCCTATGGGGACCAGGGATATAATGTGGTGGCTTGAATGTAAAATGGACCCCAAAGCATCCTGTGTTTGTGACTAAGCCTCATACTTACTTCTCTATTGATGGAGAGTTGGAGGGTGGTGGCTCTGTGCTGGGGTGGGGGGCGGCATCAGGTCTTGAGATTTATTAGTCCAGCTTCTCTAGGAGTTCAGTTGCTAACTCTTGCTGCATTCTCTCTGCTGATGTGGCAAAATATGACACTCATCTATCAGCTTATGACATGCTGCCCCTACCATGATGAAACTACCTCTCAAAACTGTAAGCCAGAAAGAACCTTTGCATCCCATAAGCTGCTTCTAGTTAGGTATTTGGTCCCAACACTGAGATAGTAACTGCTAGTGGTATTTGCATACAACTTATCCATATGGTATTCCCTAGTATAACTCCATCACTTAAATACATAATGTTATGTAAATATCATCTAAACAGTAGATATATTATTGACATACTAGTTACAAGGAAATTATTTGCACAGGTTCAGTACCACTGTAAAAAATTTTCCATAAATATTTTTGATTGGTTGAATCCAGACCTGAATAATTCTCTGGTAAGACTTTAAATGTAAAAGCCAGAATATCACAGAGGTTTAGTTCTAACTGTCACATAGAGGTCCCTGGAAAACTGCTGAGAAAATTCCAAGTCGGAGTCCATCTCAGTGGGAAAGTGATATAAGAGAAACGTGTGTAAAGGCGAGAAGCAAGTACTTTAAGTTCTACCTAGATAGAACTTCAGTGGTTTTCATTTCTCTGCAACCAGCATTTATTGTGTGGAAAGCTTAGTAGACAAAATGCAAAGAGATACCCAGATAAGCCAATTTTGATTTTTCCCTCAGGAAAGACAGTAGGGTAAGGAATATAGTAAAGGAAAACACATAATAATAGTGATAAAAGTTACATATGACGGATATAAAAAATTCTAACTGGAGTTTAAGGGGAAAGATTATTTTAATTAAAAATACTTTTTAAAAGTTGGGGAAGAGATATATAGATTTTACAAATTCTGGTGTGAAGTTAAATGATAAATGCTGTCCCAGATCTTGACAGTGGAAGATCTTGTAAGTTTGCCAAACCAATTCAAATTTAATCATCTAAATTTAGGAAATGAAAATAATTCAGTGTAATGGAGGTTTGCTCTAATTTCTGTTTACTTAATTGACTATCCAATGACATTCCATATCTGATCTTCTAACATTTTTTTTTCTCCCATAAGAACACAGCATTTATCTCTTCCACCCCTACAAGCTGCTGAATTCCAGCAGCACACTGAGGGTTAAGGATTTAGTTGATATTTTGAATCTATCAATCACTGCTCACTCAAGTTCCTAGGCTGTTTGGTCCTATTTTGAGAGTCCCTTGCCCCACATAAGCCATAATAAAGTTTGTAAATTGTCTAACTTAGCTGTTCAGCTGTAGTAATCTGAAGTAAAGGAAACAATATGTAAGTGGGTCAGTTCTAAAATTAATTTAGCCTAACTTTTCCCAAAAAACACTAAAAATATTGCTGTCATGAGTGCCAAAATTCCCTCCCATGCACACACACACTAAGTCTGAGAAAATACCTGCCTGGGATATGGGTAGTGCTTACCACACAAGAAAGATGGGGTTTTGGGTGACAGGCCAATGAATGTAGGCTGACACACAGTTACACGTCAATCATAAGTGGCAGGTATTGAGGATCAATAATTTATCAAACACTGATTTACACTTTCAACAGATCAAAAGATGGGCATTATTATGGTGCTTTACAGATAAAGGAATTGGATTTAGATAAAAAGTATAACAGAAACTTGAACCAAAGGCTCAAAATGGGTGCCATGTGTAACCATAGTATAGAGTATTGCATGCATATTATCTGTTTTTCACATATTAAACCCCACTCCATGTCAGTCATCAGGCTACACAGAGTCAACATAATGCTTAGGTTTTCATCTTCACATAACTCACGTAGTTTTGGAGAATGTGAGTGGCTGAACTATGTTCTCAGAAAATAATTATATGTTGAAGACTTATCCATGATTATATCTGGAGATCAACTGTCTAAGGATGTCATTAAGGTTAAATGAGGTCCCAACAGGACTGGCCTCCTCTGAAAAAGATAATGAGACCCCAGAAATGTACACATATAAATAAATTATCATGTGAGGACACAACAGGGGTGGGACCATCTGCATGAGAAGATGAGAGCCTCCAACCAGAACCAACCCTGACAGACTTGAATCTTAGCCTCAAGGAACGTGAGAAAGATATATTTTTATTTAAAGTATCCCAACCTAAGACATTATATCTGTTATGCTAGCCCTAAAAGACAAATACAGAAGTACACATATCAGTGCTTATAAAAGAATATGAAAATAACTACTAGATGAACAAGTTAAATAGAGATGGATAATAAATATGAGGTTATATTTATCAAATCCATGGCTTCTTTTCTTCTTAGTTCCTTTTCATCAAAAGGCCTTGCCTGTGGTTTATCAGGAAAGATATTAACTAATGTCCAAACTAGTTTAAAACCTTTTCCAAAATTACAGCTGAAAAAATATGTTTTGGTAACTGTTTCCCATCTCACAAATTTCCCCGTCTTCTGTATGACTTTGCAGGCTCCTCTGTGAACGTGCATGCGAGTGAAGGAGAAAGGATGGGAGAACACGTTCCCTGAATGTGGTCGTCTGGATCTGCCAGCGTCCTGGAGACATTCCATAACTGCCTGGATTCTGGATATCATGTGGAACCCACCACTAAAATGCAAGCCAGAAAGTCATGCACCACTTCTTGTCTTCTACAATGTGCCAGTGCTTCTCTAAGAGCAGGTTCCGCCTCTGTTTTGCTCATACTGTTGCTATAAACACCAGGGCATGTACCAGCCTAGGTGGTCCACCACAGAAACACACCATGTTGCCTGGTCTTGGCAAGTTGCCAGTCAGACTCATAGCTATCCTGGGGACTATAACATACAGGAAAAAGGTAAGAGTGAATTGGGAAAAATAAAATGTCAGGGTATACCTTTAGATTTACTGTGCTATGGTGGAGCCCCTGCCAGTATGATACAGAGGAAAAAATTAGAAGCACAGTGTCCCAAATAGGGACAGAGAACAGAGAAAAGTATCATACTGCTGCCTGTGAAGTCTTTGATTTAGAGAAAAGATACATCTGTCCAGCACATTCCTGATCTTTTTCCATGCTCCATACTATAGGACTAAGAAAAAAAAAAAGTTTTTCTTCATTCTCCTCCTATCTGGAACTTTTATATAAAATTATATGAAGTATGTCCTAACTGTGTGATAAGGATGGGCAAATGTGCAATCAGTGACTCAAGCCAGACTACTGTCTTGCTACAAATTCTGTTTGTGAACCTCTGTCTTCTCACTTTCATTAATTTTGGAAGTTCTAATCTACACATAAATCCAGAATTGTGTGTGTGTATGTGTGTGTGTACTTTCTTGTTGTATGTGCAGGTTTGTGGAAGTCAAATGAGAGCCTTTGTGAAGTATTCTTCAGGAAAGCCACCAACCACCTTTTTTTAAAAATATATATATATATATATTTTTGGTTTTTCGAGGTAGGGTCTCACTCTAGCCCAGGCTGACCTGGAATTCACTACGGAGTCTCAGGATGCCTCCCGAGTGCTGGGATTAAAGGCATGTGCCACCACACCCGGCTACCAACCACCTTTTGAGATTGAGTCTCTCATTGGCTTGGAGCTTACCAATTAGGCTACACTGACTGACTAGCAAAGGCTAGAATCCTGTCTACACAGTACTGAGATTAAAAACTTACACCACTATACCTAGCAAGTTATGTAGATTCTTCATGCTTGAAAGGCAAGCACTTTACCAGCTGAGCTATCATTCCACCAACTAGGATCTTTTTAGCTTGATATAGTTCAGAAAGACATGCTAGTAATATTCAACATATAGATGGTTAACTGGCTAAAGAGGCAGGGTGACAGTTTTGAATGTAAAATGTCTGCCATAGACAGTATGTGTTTGAATAATAAATCCCCAGTTTGTGGCGATTTTTGGAAAGACATGGATTCTTTATGAGGTGGAGCTTGCTGAGAAAAATGTGTCATTGAAGGTAGACCTTAAGGTTTTATAAACCAGTTCCATTTTCTGTGATGTTCTTTCTCATTCCCATTCTCTCTCTGTCTCTCTCTCTCTCTCTCTTTCTATTTCTATTTCTATCTCTCTTCTTCCTCCCTGCTGAAGTGATAGTAACTAATAGATATAACAAAGCCATCAAAAGTCTGCCATTAATTCACACACACTATAACATACCCAAAACATACTAGGATCCAAAACATGTGGTCAAATGAAAAGGCACAATTGCCACCATTAAGTAATCCACATGCATGTAGTTAAAAATGTTTAGCTTGTAGTGGCACGCATACATCGTGGAAGAAAAGAGAAGTCAAAATCACCAAATAATGTTGAAATTAAAATTCTACCTTATAAAAGACAATTCTATCACAGAAAAACCCAGAGTAATTCCCTTTAATAATGTCCCTGTTACCCAGCTATACAAAGTAGCAGCACAGCCAGCACCTTGATAATACTCCATGAAAAAAAGATGGCAAAAGATGGACCAAGTATCAGTATGGAATATTACTTGAATAGAACATATTTTGGCACAAAGCTTATCACTAAATTACATTTACAAGGGTCACTGAAACATTTAAGCCACTATCAACAGTTGTATAACAATGTTTACATACTCATTATTTCCCAGTGCTTTAGGAAAACTTCAAAAATACAACACAAAAGTGGCAGTGGGGGAGAGAAACAATACAACTCTGAAATTATAATGTAAGGAGAGATCTCACTTTATTTATAGAAAAATAAGCCACATGTCTTCCCTCAACTCAATAAACATTTATATAAATTTATTTTATTGCATTGAAAGTTGTACATGAACAAAATTGAGAAAGTCAAAAAACTAACTTAATAGTAAAGGTATTATGAATAAATACATTTTCTTTGATTAGCTAATGGGTCCTTCAAATACTAAAATGACCATCTCTAAATATTGGAAGTAGAAATTTATCGTACAACTATGACAAAAGGTGTGCATAAACCTGGGTTTCAGAAACACATATGCTTTGTTTCTGCTCTGCACCTTCTGACTCTAAAATGTGACAAGGTCAGTAATTTTTCATGAATTACCATAAATGCTTCTACCAGTGTCAATAACATTACCTCCTCTTAGAACAACCTAAATTTGTATGCAACATCTCAACTATGTTAATGGAAGTGGAGTCCAGAAATGAATATATTAGACATATGGTAGCTTTGAAATCCTATAAATGTGAGGCAGAAGGGAGGCAATCTGGAACCACCAAGAGAAGTGTTTGCAATTATGTTTGCAGGGCAAGTTCACTGCTTTTCATTTAGATTGGAGTCAATAAAAGTAGCAATATCTTGTAAAATTTTATTTTTCTTTCACAAACATGTGAGAAACTATAAATTTTTCATGTGAAAATATTATCATTATTTTTATTTGGCATACAATTAGAAATATCATTGAGGATTGACTTATGTACCTTTCCCCAAGCCATTCTGCATTGTCACTGTAGACACGTAAAATCATTGGTGGTTAAATCCCATGTCTTTATTTATTACCCAAACCCTCTCCTAAGCCGAGGAGTTATACATTTATTTTAATCCTCAAAGAAATGTTACAAAAACTATGCCCAAGTTATATGTGAAATTTACTAACTGAATTCCAACATTTTTCTCTCATGCATTTGCTATTCTAGTTGATAGTTGGGCCTTGAAAGGCCCGGATGTGAGGCCTGGTGGAACTTCCTGAGCTTAGCTAAAGTTTGGCAATCTGCCTCTGGCCAGCTATGACTCAGCAAGATGTCTAATGGCCTCTGGCCTGTTACTTCTGCATAGGAGTTGGAATCCCTGTGCATGCACGCTTAGAACCAATTATTTCAAAAGTCACGGTATACTATTGGCCCTTAACTCTCCTCCCATCCTAGAATCCCCACACTCGTTCTCAACACTATATAGGCAACCACCTGTAACAAGACTCCTGGCTTGGTGGTGTGTTCCTGGCCTTCGACACTTATCCTCCTCCTCAGCCCCTTAGGAGGAACCAGCAGGCCTGGTCCCTCCTCAGCACTACCTGCCAGGGGAGCCCGGCAGTTGATGGCAAAGCAGCCAGTAGGTTACCTGACTAGGGGGGATGGAGAGACGGCTTAGCAGTTAAGGGCTTGCCTGTGAAGCTTAAGGACTCCAGTTTGAGACTATATTCCCCAGGACACACGTTAGCTAGATGCACAATGGGGTGCATGTGTCTGGAGTTCATTTGCAGTGGCTGGAGGCCCTGTCATGCCCATTTTCTCTCTCTCTCCCTCTTTCTGTCTGTCACTCTCAAATAAATAAATAAAAACAAAACATAAACAGGAATGAAACAAAAAGACAGCTGACTAGGTTCATTCATATCAATTCTTGGCCTCATTGTCAATTAATATCTTTTTATTGGTTATATATATATATATATTGTGTATGCAGTCATTATGGTTAGCCTTCTCCCTGTCAACACACATGAGGATTGTGGGTGTTGCATTGTGGGGGTGGCCATCAGTTATGGTGGAGAGGCAATGTCGCTGTGCATATGGTATCTTTGACAGTAGGTTCTTACCATTAACCTTTGGTGGGTCATGAAGTCCTCTTACATAGTTCTGTCTTCTTTTGGGAAACCTTGTAGATTTCTCTGAACAGCTAGTTGTGGATGTTGCCCACATGCTAGTACTAGGAGTTATTTCAGTGCCAAGAGATAAGAAGGAAGAAAAATATAGGAAATATACAAGAGAAAGAGAGAAAAGAAAGAAACAGAAGATTCAGGATAGTCATTATTATACACTCTCCAGGCCTCTGTGAATCATGTATTCTCTGTCACGCCCGCCTCACCAGCAAGGAGGACGCCACAATCAGGATTCTTCTGAACACACTTTATTGGGGACTGCCAAACTGCTAGATGCGAAGACGCGAAGACGCGAAGACCCAGAACCACGAAAGGCGACTGTTTATATAGGGTTTTAGGCTGCTTACCCACAAATGATTGGTCAACTGAGGATATGTGGCCACCAGTGATTGGTTACTTTCTGGATGCCTCATTAGCATCGGCCCGCAACGGGTTGGAGCATGCGCACTGTGCTAAATTTACACCAGCTGTGACCAATAAGAGGCCAGAAACCGGCGCCAGCTTGTAATAGCGTCTGTGCGGCTCCTAACATCTCCCCCTTTTTTTTTATTATTTAGACACCAAGGGACCAAATCACCGATCTAGCCTTTCCCACTTCTGGCAACAGGCGATCAAGGTTATAAGGCCTTGGAAAACTCACAACTCACCTTATCCTGTGCAATGAGTTATTCCTCAGGGATGTGCAAAGGCTGAGTGTGAAATAAAACTAAAAGTCTTATGCCTAACCTGGTGCAATGAGAATAAGCTCTCAGGGTGCAAAGGCCACAAGACAGCTCAAACGAAGGGAGAAAACGTCCAGGTCAAGCAATAGCAAAATTACACACAGGCACATCATGCAAGTACCAACGAGGCCCAGAGTAAGCACCAATCACTGGTTTCAGCTCCCTATTGTTTCAGAGTTATCAATCAAGCATTAGGTGAATGTCCTGTTTCCAGTGCAGCAAATGCTTGCACTAGCATAGCATTGTCTCTGAGTCTTTGACTTCGCATTTTACAAAAACACCAAAAACATCCGATTGCAGCAGCAATCATAAACAGCATCATGGAACCCATTCCAGCCCATTCCTTCAAATAAAGGGTAGCTTTCTATATCCAGTCCAATAATCCCGTAACCAAAAACAAGTCCACTCATGTTGAATTCACATGGGTCAGCAGTCCAGTTAGTAAGCAAATAATGTGATAACTGGCGTGACAGATTATACACAATCCATTTTCCATTCACATTCCAATTGTGCCAATTACCATAAAGTATCAACTTGTTCTTACACTAAATTAATTCTTTGATTAACAATCATTAACCCTCCTCTTAATTGTGCATTAATAAAAGTTTGAACATCCAAAGTATTAGCTACATTAGCTGATAAATTATTCAAAGTCGCAGCAGTTTGTATAGTAATAGCAGCCACAATGGCTGTAGTAATCCCAAAATCTCTTTTGATTCTAAACAATGTCATAGAACTAGGAGAACAGCATATAGTAATAGCAGCCACAATGGCTGTAGTAATCCCAAAATCTCTTTTTGGTTCTAAACAAAGTCATAGAACTAGGAGAACAGCATATAATAATAGCAGCCACAATGGCTGTAGTAATCCCAAAATCTCTTTTTGGTTCTAAACAAAGTCATAGAACTAGGAGAACAGCATATAATAATAGCAGCCACAATGGCTGTAGTAATCCCAAAATCTCTTTTTGGTTCTAAACAAAGTCATAGAACTAGGAGAACAGCATATAATAATAGCAGCCACAATGGCTGTAGTAATCCCAAAATCTCTTTTTGGTTCTAAACAAAGTCATAGAACTAGGAGAACAGCATCATGTATTACAGGTAGAGGTTTTGGGAATACTGAGAGTATTCCCCAACGGGGTTCTGTCCATATCCCCAGCAGGTTGAACAGGGGTAATATCATCAGCACAGCAATCACGATCTTCATCCTTTTCTGGACTCTCTTTGACCACTCGCGTCAGTCTGGCAGGAACCCAAATGGGATTGTCTTGATCCTGTGGAAAAACACAAACAGCTCCCCTGGATCTTATTAAAACAAGATCCGGGCCCTTCCATTGATTAGATATAACATCTTTCCATTTTATTTTTTCTGAAACTGGTGATGGTGGCAGACAATGCCTGTCTGCTGCTGACCTACCCATCACGTCCAAATTTAAAAAATTAAGTGTAAAAAGAGCTAGGGAAATAGTTCCTTTAGGTCCCAACGTCGTGGGGCCTATTCCCCCTTTTTGTTTAGATAAATATGACTTGAGTGTACCATGAGCACGTTCCACAATCCCTTGTGCTTGTGGGTTATAAGGTAATCCTGTCTTGTGTTCTACACCTAAGCGTTGACAAAATTGCTGAAAAGTCTTTGAAGTATAGGCCGGACCATTGTCTGTTTTAAGACTGTAGGGTTTTCCCCAAGCAGCCCAGGCCTCCAAGCAATGAGTAATGACATGGGACACCTTTTCCCCAGCAAGGGCTGTGGCATGTATAATACCAGAGTAAGTATCCACAGAGACATGAAGATCATTTTTCCAAAAGCAGGAATATGAGTTACATATTGGCTTAATGACATGAGAAACAAATAATTGACAGATAGTTGGGCTATTGGCCATGCCTTGTGGCAGGACCTTCCACTGATATCTAGCATCAGGTTCCTCATGATTGACAGATGGTAAAGTAAAGGCAAATCTTTGTCTATCACTCTGATGCAAAGGGATGGAGAAAAAACAGTCTTTAATATCCACTATAATAAGTTCCCAATGTTTTGGCAGCACTGACAACAAAGGCAGACCTTTTTGTATAGGTCCCATAATTTGCATTTGAGTATTAATAGCTCTCAGGTCATGTAAAAGTCTCCATTTTCCTGACTTTTTCTTGATCACAAAAATAGGAGTATTCCAGGGTGATTGTGAGGATTCTAAATGTCCCTGCTCTAATTGTTCCTGCACAAGTTCTTTTGCTGCTCTTAATTTCTCGGAGGTGAGAGGCCATTGGGGTACCCACACAGGTGCCTCCGTCACCCAGGGTATGGGCAAAGCATCCTCAATGGCCCCTAGGAAAAACCCAGTCCTTTTCGATCTAATTTTTGAGTACCAGTCACAGGCTCTGGACTTCCTTGTGACATTTTTCCTAATCCTTTTTCTGGAACACACCCCATATCTCTCATAATTTGTTGACTCTGATTAGAGTAATCATTAGTCAATTTAAACTTCATCTGATGTAAAATATCTCGTCCCCACAAATTTACTGGTAAAGGGAGTACATATGGTATGAATTCT
Source organism: Jaculus jaculus (assembly GCF_020740685.1). Lineage (NCBI taxonomy): Eukaryota > Metazoa > Chordata > Mammalia > Rodentia > Dipodidae > Jaculus > Jaculus jaculus. The sequence continues at coordinate 74,350,938 of NC_059111.1, forward strand.
CCCGCACGTCCTTCATGATCCCTCCATCTTAAAGCCTGAGCACTTATACTAGGAGAAGACTCATATCCCAACCCTTGTAAGGTTTGTGAAGACTGATTGACAGGCCAATTAGAAGGCCACCATTTGGTGGAGATAATACTAGTATCTGCTCCCGTATCTAAAATACCAGAGAAAATTTTTCCTTGAATAATTAACTCCAAGGTTGGTCTTTCATCCAGATCCAGTGAGACATAGGCACATCCTCCTCTGGAGGATCCAAGACCTTTTGTTCCTCTAATATCCTTTTTATAAGGGAACAAGCCATGTAGGCTAGGCAATACTAAAAGCTGAGCAATACGATCCCCACAGGAAATAGAAGATATCCCTCTAGGGGAAGAGCACAGAATTTTTACTTGTCCTTCATAATCCTCATCTATAACTCCAGGGTGAACAATTAAGCCTTTTAGAGCAGAAGATGAGCGTCCTAGCACCAAGCCTACTGTATCAGAGGGCAGGGGTCCTTTAAAATCAGAGGGGATTGGTTGACAACCCATTTGTGGTGTTAATACTGCTCGGGTGGTGGCACAGAGGTCCAACCCTGCGGAACCCAGAGTGGCTCTCCGTGGCTCCCCGGTGGCCTCATGGATACCTTGGGTGGCTCGACATTCATGGCCCCATACATTTGAGGGCCCTGGGGTCGAGGGCCCCTCTGTCGGTTTTTTGGCTGGCTATTAGAATCATTTGTGAGCACTCTCCCCTTAATATCTTTAACTAACCTACACTCATTGGCCCAATGTTTACCCTTCCCACAACGTGGACACATCCCAGGAACTTTCTTCTGTACATTAACTCTGTCTTGACTTCCTGGAATCTGACTCTTACACTGCCTTTTTATGTGTCCTCTTTTCCCACAATTATAGCAAGTAATGTCTCTAATCCTCTTTGCAGCAAGGACAGCTGCTGCTATCCCCGCATTAGACAAAGGACCTCCTATCTCTCTGCATGCTTTCATCCAGGCATTAAGCCCTTTTCCTTTCCATGGTGTAATAGCATTTCTACACTCCTTTGTACATTGCTCATAAACAAGCTGTTCTATAAGGGGCATAGCAGTATCAGGGTCTCCAAAAATTCTACCTGCAGCCTCCATTATTCTTGCCACAAAATCCGAAAAAGGTTCATTTATGCCTTGAACTATTTTTGTTAAGTTGCCAGTAACTTCTCCTTTATTGGGCAGGCTTTTCCATGCTCGTACAGCTATCTGGTTAATCTGTCCATATACCTCCACAGGGTAGGCCGTCTGATTAACCGTCCATTGTCCCTGGCCAGTCAACATTTCATAAGTCCAAAATGGCTGACCATTAGCAGCATTTTGTCTAGCCTGAGCGGCACAGGCATCTTGATAGATAGATTTCCAATCAAGATATTGTCCCATTGTTAAGCAGGCTTTCACTGTATTATACCAATCTGCAGGAGTCATTGCATAAGCAGTGAGCCTCTCTACCTGAGCCTGAGTAAAGGAGGCATTAGTCCCATATGTCCTAACTGACTCTGCAAGATCTTTTAACTGTTTATGTCCTATGGGCTCATGATGTCGGCCCTGAGCTGGATCGTCAAACACTGGAAATATTTGTTGAATTTTTCTTATTTCTTTTGGCTTGCAGAAAGAAGTTCCCTCCATGTATCTCAGTACTTCCCTATTTGTTAAAGGTGGGGCAGAAGGCACAACAGGTGGGTCAGGGCGATATCTCTCAGCCTGATGCCTGTCAGCTTCCTCCTCTAACAGAGCCTCATCATACAAGTCCAACTCCCCTTCGCTATCTGAAGATTCAAAAGATCTTACAGAAGCAGTCTCAGAACTTGATGAGCTTGCCACATGTAAATGTTTGAATTCACTTAATAAAGGATGCAAATCATTACCTTCCAAATCTTTAACCTTAGTTTCCTTTTTATCATTACCCTTTATTACATTTTGTTCCTTCCTTTTATTACCTTCTAAATCTTTAACCTTAGTTTTCTTTTTATCATTACCCTTCATTACATTTTGTTCCTTCCTTTTCCTTTTATTACCTTCTAAATCTTTAACCTTAGTTTTCTTTTTATCATTACCCTTCATTACATTTTGTTCCTTCCTTTTATTCTGTTTTCCTTCCTGTTCCCTTTCTTCTGTTTCTGACATACTGTCCTGATGTTCCGCTAAAGTCCTCTGGCCCTCTTTCACTTTAATGAGCACACAGGGCAAGAAGAAAATCATAACAATAGCATCAACCTCCCAGGGCAGCATACCTCTCAGAAAAAAGTCCGGATCCGTCCGTCCCGTGTGTCAGTTCTGAATCCTCCTTAAAACAGGGGTCTTCGCTGGTGCAAGATGTTCTTCAATTCCCGGGGTTTCGGCACCACTTGTCACGCCCGCCTCACCAGCAAGGAGGACGCCACAATCAGGATTCTTCTGAACACACTTTATTGGGGACTGCCAAACTGCTAGATGCGAAGACGCGAAGACCCAGAACCACGAAAGGCGACTGTTTATATAGGGTTTTAGGCTGCTTACCCACAAATGATTGGTCAACTGAGGATATGTGGCCACCAGTGATTGGTTACTTTCTGGATGCCTCATTAGCATCGGCCCGCAACGGGTTGGAGCATGCGCACTGTGCTAAATTTACACCAGCTGTGACCAATAAGAGGCCAGAAACCGGCGCCAGCTTGTAATAGCGTCTGCGCGGCTCCTAACAATTCTCTCTAAGCACCTGATGAAGGTGTAACTTTTTAGTATGTGTTTCAGGATGTAGGATTTTATGGTACCATTTCATTTTGGTCCAATTTTATATTCCATCCCCCACCCTTACCATCCCCTCCTGTTCATCCTCCCTATTGCCTGGTGCTCAAGATACTTATAAGGTATGTCAGCATCTTGGGCAGATTCATGTTAGGAGCCACAGATGAGTGAGAACATCTTTCTGTGATGGAGTGAGTTCACTAAGAATGATCTTGTTCCAAGTTTGACTATTTTTTTTCCAAACTTCATTGTGTCATTTTTCCTTATTGATGTGTAGAATTCCATTGTGTAGATATACCACATCTTTATTATCCATTTGTCTAATGATGGGGACATCTGGGTTGATTCCAGCTCTTAGCTGTTATGAATTGAGCAGCTATAAACATGGTTGAGCAAATCTCTCCAAACTGAGGCGTGGAGCTTTCAGGGTAAATGCCCAGTAAGGGAATAATTGGATTTGTTAGTAACGCCAACCAACCTTTCTAGGAGTCTCCATATTGCTTTCTATAGTGGTTGTACCATCTTGTATTTCCACCAACGTGAATGAGGGTTCCTATTTCTCCACATCTTCACCAATATTTGTTTTTATTAGATTTTTTAATGTTTACTATCCTTACTTGGGTAAGGTGGAATCTCATAGTTGTTTTAATTTGCATTTCCCTGATGATTAGGGATGTTGAACATTTTCTTAAGTATGTCATTGCTATTTGTATTTCTTCCTCTGAGAAGTCCCTATACAGTTTCTTTGCACCATTTTGTGAGTGGGTTATTTGAATTTCTTTTTGTAACTTTTTTTTATTACTAACTAGTTTTTTTATTTGACTTTTTATTGTTTAGGTTTTTGAGTTCTTTGTACATTCTAGAAATTAGGCCTCTGTCTGATGTTTATCCAGAAAAAAATTTCTTCCATTCTGTGGGTAACCTATTGGCTCTGCTTATTGTATGTTTGTCTGAGAAAAAAGTATTCAGCTTCCTGCGATCTCAATGGTTGAGTGGTTGTTTAAGTGCCTGAGCTACTAGACTTTTGCTCAGAAAGTCTTTTCGTACTCCTAAATCATGGAAAGTTTCTCCTCTTTTTTCTTCCAGTAATAGGAGAATTTCCAGTCTTATATTGAGATTTTTAATTCATTTTGAGTTGATTTTTGTATATGGCAAAATGTGTGGATCGAGTTTCATTTTTCTGCATATGGTTATACAGTTTGTCCAGCATCATTTGTTGAAGATGCTGATTTTTTTCCCAGTCTACATTGTTAGGACCTTTGTCAAATATCAAGTAGCTGTAGTTACTTGACCCAGAGACTGGGTCCTCAAATCTGTTCCATTCATCTATGTTCCTGTTTTTATGTCAGTGCCATGTTGTTTTTATTACTATTTCTTTGTAGAACAGCTTTAGAGCAGGTATGGTGATACCTCCAGAGGTGTTTCTTTTGGTGAAGATATGCTTGTATATCTCAGGCATTCTGCCATTGCATATGAATTTTGAGATCATTTTTTCTATCTCTGTGAAAAAAGATATTGCAATTTTTATTGGTATTGTACTGCATATATATATATATATACACACACACACACACACACATTCCTTAGCCTGAAGAGGGATGTTTAGATAAAAATATCCCTCCACAAGCTCATATATTTGAAAATTTGGTTCCCAGATGATAGACCTATTCAGAAAATCATGGAACTTTTAGGAGCTGGAGCCTAATACCCCCCCCCCCCCAAAACCTATAATGGCACAGAACAAACACACTGCAAAAGATGTCATTGGGTATAGCAAAGAAATATTCAACCAATATAAGATTTAAACAGGGTAAACATCAAACTCTGTAACGCCAAGTCCAAGAACTATAGTCAGTGACAAATCTCCAAGTCTGGTAATTCTAACCAGCAGCAAGCCTCTGGAGTTCCAATTCTGCCCCTCCAGATAGGCTACTCACAGTCCTGGAAAACTTCATCTTGGGCTCACAGCTCTCCTTAGCAGCCATCTCATGGTCCTAGCATTTCCACTGGGTCTTTACTGCAACCCATGGTTCATCCTCACAGCTCTGTCGGGTCTCCATCAGGTCTCCATGCAGGCATGTAGCAAACCTGCTTCACACTGCCCGTGGCCATTTCCAAAACACAAGACCATGTTACAAACTCAATGATCCTCCTTTTCCTGAGTGTCTTATACTGCATAATAACAGGTAGGGTGCCAATTGTTAATCCATGGAGGAATAAAGCAGACTTTGAAGAATAGGAAACTCCTTCAGCTTTCAGACCCTTCAAAAGACTACATACTTTTGGCTGTCACAATGCAGATCAACTGGCCCAATCTCAATGGTTGTAATCTCTCATACAATTGCAGCTGAACAGGCACAATTGCAGCTCAAAGATTTGTTTCTGTGCCATACACCTCTGCACACACCAGTCCATTTCTACACACAAAACAAACCCTGCACAAGTTCTCAGGACACAGGAATAACAGCAACCCTCTCACACAAACTGCTTCTAGTCCCATCCAAGGCAAGCTCTTTCTCACCCTCATCAGCCAAACCTCCCAGTCCATAGTTCTTACTGCATTCAGAATAGTTCATCAAGCTGTACTTACAGTACTGCAAGGCATCTCTCAGTCCAAGATTCAAATCCTTCCACATTCTTTTTTGAAAATCAGTTCCAAAAGGCCAAGGACACACAGTTAGGGTCTAGCAGTAACTCCAATCTTGGTGCCAATAATACTGTTGCAGTCAGATTTCCATTGCTGGTAGAAATCACCCAATCAAGAGCTGCTTTGGGGGGATAAAAGAGGGTTTATTTTGGTTTATGGACATAAGGGGAAGCTCCATAATGTCAGGAGAAAATGGCATGAGCAGAGAGTGGACATCACCCCCTGGCCAACATTAGGTAGAAAATGGCAACAGAAGAGAGTGCCAAACTCTGGCATGGGGACACTGACTATAATGCCCATAGCCCACCGCCAGCAATACACTGCCTCCAGGAAGCATTAATTCCCAAATCTCCAGTAGTTGGGAACCTGACATCCAGAACACCTAAGTTTATGAGGACACCTGAATCAATCCACCACACCCTCAAACTATGAGATAGATAAAATTACTTCTCTGCTATCTAATCACAGCAATGAGGAAATTTATGTAGGAGAAGGGCTAAGCATCGAGCCGAACTGTGGCGACACAAGGCAACAGCATAGATCTTGCTCACTTATTATTGCTAGTATTTGGGTATCCTATTGAAATTTAAAAGGAGGATAGGTAATTTAGTCTGCTGTATTTGTAGTCAGTAATCATCTCATGGACAGCACTTACTTTACTATCTAGACATCACTAATACTTTTAGATGTACTGAAGGATTCAACTACTCATTGTGCCTCACCATCTACAATGCTTGGCTTTCTCAACCAGGACAGTTCTCCCAGTAACTCTTAAGTAGTCCTAGATCTGCTTCCCTACTGATTTGAAAATCATTTCTCCTTTGTTCTCTGGTGTTGTTTCTACATGACTATGTCTGTGGTGATGGCTAATTTTAATGCACAGGATAGTCCGTGGACAATTCTCCATTGTGGGTACCTCAAGTAAATCATCACAAAGAAGGAATAATACTTGAAAACTTCAGTACTTTGCTGGAAATCTTGAGGGTAGAAGAGAAGGAAACTTATAGGATGATTGCTTTTCCTCCTGTGTGTATGCTCAACCTTGGGACTTAGAATGTAATCACCTTGGCTCAGTGCTGACTTGTAAAAATGAAGATTAGTAAATTCAATAGCCACTTACTAAATTGTGTGATTCACTTAGAAAATACTTTTTAGCCTAAATGTGGGCTTTATGCCAAGACATTTTTATTCAATTGCAAACCAACTTTCTCATATTTGGGCCACAAAGGATAAAATTTAACAACTCTTGTTGTCTATCTTTCCATCAGTAATGTGAAGGTATAATAAGGAACAATGCAAAGTTTGTGCAAATATAAACTGCCAGCAAAAATAACAATGATGGTGGTGGCTTTATCCTTCCATTCCTCTGTGTCACCTTGTTATCCCTTACTTGTCATTCACTAATTAAATGTCAGATCCCAATAGGTACATGGATAGCAGTGTTATTTGACTTAATCTAAAATAGAATCTAAGCACAACCAATTGAACTTAGATAGTGATAGTTTATCTTCCCATCTCTCAGCCAAACCTTTCTTTCTAGCTTTCTTCCCAGTATACCACACAGCAGTCCACATCCCCCTTATTTCTCACCATCCTGCAGCAATATGAGTGTTAACCACTCTCTACCTCTGATTATTTAATATTGTAACATTCTGTATTCTTTGCCCATTCTTGGATTTTGTCACTTACTGATTTCATGTTACATTCATCATTTGACTTCTGATTTATTTTATTAAAAGAAAATTGTGTCATGGTAAATAATTGTGAGGACCAGGAACCAGTGCCAATGAATTTTATGTGTGTGACATGCTTGACAACAAAATAAGTGAGAGGTAAAGATTGGTAACAAGAGTCACACATAGTCAAAATACAGTAGTGCTAGAATTATATTTATAATAACATGCATTTTTGCCAAGTAAAAGGGCAATTTTCAGAGTAAGTTTGTTGTTAAAGTTAATATTTTGATGCCTTGATTTCTACTATTATTTATTCATTTTATATTAAACAGCATTAAATCTACAAAAGAAAATATAGTTGTCTTTTGAGACTTCTGTCTTTTGAGAACAGTTTAATTTAAAAAAACAGAAACTGCATATTTAAAATAATATTTGTATGTTACTCCCTATGATATCACAGTGTTTCAGGAAATACAGTTAGAAGGAATTCAAATGACCTGTCCTAGTTGGCAAAGATAGTGACTGGTACCCAGTACTCAAGTCCAAGTCTTGCAATTCAAACTATTTTCTCTTTTGTTATATCCATTTATATCCAAGTCTCTGGTGGGGAGTGTTGACTTTTGTACCAGATAATTGTATTGTGAACTAGAATATTAAGATTAATTTCTTCCCTATTTGGATAAATACTTGCCTTACATATGCCAATGTATGGTGAATATTGTACAGGACATCTGCATTTCATGTAAATTTCTCTATTACAGAGAATGCCATCTAGCCAATTTCCTAAGTACATATAATGCACAACAGTGCTTTCTCTGGTGACAATTTCTCAACTGTCATGGAAAACAAGCATCACACATTGCACACATTGAGTAAAGGATACAAAACAGACATCAACTGTAGTTGGAATTCTTTACACTTCCTGTACTCTAGTAACAGTAGTAGTTAAAATTTCATTGCTCCTACAGTAGATCTAATATGTTTATTTTCCAAACTGAGGTAAAGTTTATAAGTTTAAAATAATGTTATTCATTAACCGTTTCAAATGCTATCATTCACTGTCCTCTACCATATTTATAATGACGTGGAACTAATGTAATATGTAACTCATATTTCTTTCTAGCTTGAATTTCATCATATCAAAAGGAAAACTTGTATCACAAAGCAGTTATCCCAACTTCTCAACTCTCCCAAACCCCTAGCAACCACCATTCTGCTTTCTGTCTATGGATTTATGTATGATGAGTATTTACCATAAAAACAGCCATAAAACGTCCAGCCTTTCTTTCTGTCTGATTTCCACTAGACATAATGGTTTTGAGGTTCATTCCTAGTGTGACACTAGGGCATTTCCTGTTGTGACGTTGACTAGTACTGACCAGCCCATTTTTGTCCCTAGAGCTCCAATAACTTTTTTTATTTCTCTATTTCTGCCTTATTTTCTGAAATTCATAAAGCTGTCCAACTCATCTATCCATTCTGTCACTGTCTTTTCTGTAACATTTCACATTTCTCTGTATTGTGCTTAGCTAATAGGTTTTTATTTATTATGACTACTTAATGAATTGAAACACACCCTTACGGCCATCATTACCTTTCAGTTCCTAACTAGACACAAAGTCAGTTTTTCTTTTCTTTTCTCTTTTTTTTTGGTGTCCACAAAAAAAAAAAAAAAAAAAAAAAAAAAAAAAAAAAAACACTGACAATGGTACTTTATCTTCTTTCTCTCTCAGAAACCTAGTGAATGGGAACTTGTTCTTCTTCAAAGGAATTTCAAGCAAAATAATAAAAGATTTCAGTAACCTGATGGCTCATTTCCCTAGTTTTTCCAATTGCTTATTAATTAACTCAACAGATTATAGTTCAAGAGAAAAGATTGATATCAGAGGATAAAATGATGAGGTTCTTTCTCTCTTACAAAAAGCTTATTTATCATGAAATTTATGCTTGACCATGGCTCCTACCACAGACTGGTGCCTCATGAATGGTGAATTTCTATCATGCAAACAGCCAAACCATGTAAGTCTACCTGCATTGTTGCTGTAGAAGTTGGGACATAATTGTACTCAAATACTTCCTTGCTTGCAAGCCTCTTTTCCAGCAATAATTATTCTATATTTTGGCCATATGGCACTTGAGTCACATTTATCTGTATACCAGCCCATTGGACAAAGTGAGAAATACAATATTGCTGGGAGTGGTGGCACATGTCTTTAATATATATATATATATTACATACATACATACATGGTGTATGATTACAATCTTAACACTATGAAGCCTTTAGTCTTAGCACAAACAGCAGTGATGTTTTTCTCAGATCTTTGAAGACTAGAGATCCAAAACTAATGTCAGCAACTTTTGTTTTGTTTTAAAAGCTGTGAGTGAAGGACTTGGTCCAGTTCTTTACTCGACTTGTAGATGGCAGTCTTTCCTCCTATATTTCAACATCTTCTTCATTTTATACCTCTTTGACCATATTTCCTTTTCATTTATAATTTTGTTTTCAAGGTAGGATCTCATTCTTGCCCATGCTAACCTGGATCTCATTCTGTAGTTCCAAGCTAACCTCACATTCACAGTGATCCTCCTATTTCTCATATTTCCTTTTCTATCAGAATAAAATTTGCATGGGTTTGATGCATAGTACAAAAACTCTTTTTTTTTTTTAACTTGACTAACTGTATAATGCATGACCTATGTTCTAATAAGGTCACACTTTAAATGCTAAAGGGAAAAGATTTCAACATAAAAATGAGTAGGACAAAATTTATCCCACAACACACAGTTTAAAAAAAAATGGATACTGCTGAGGTTAAAACATTTGTTCAAATGAGAATATCTCCAAAACAGCTCTGCCCAAATTTTTTATTCTTAAAGAGTATAAATCAATAAGTGGAATGGGACAGGGACTTATGTTACTATAAGATAATAATCATGTTAAATTCACAATACACACAATCATGGGATCCAGTTTTTTTGTTTTTGTTATTATTATTATTAATAGCATATTTTGTATGACTATATCATATGTTTGGTACCCTGTTTTCCCTTGTTCCTGCCCCCGTTCTTCTGGGGACCCTCCTCAGTGGTATTGCAAGTACTCCCTATGAGGTTGTGATTTATGCATTGTGGGAGCATCAGTCAGTTATTTGGGTGGGGGGGAGGGAATACCTCTGGGCATGATACCTCAACCTGGGCCTCTTACAATCTTTTTGCCCCTACTTCTCCAAAATTCCCTGAGCCATGGTTGGTGGGTTTTAAATCTATTTCAGTGGTGAGCTCTTAGAAGCCTCTGGATCTCCTCTTTAGTAGGTGTGGAGTATCCTCAGTGTTACCTCACCGTGGCACTGATTGTCAGGTTAGGCATGGAAGCAGCACTCATGCTTGTCTCCCATTCCTCTGTGGTTTCAGTTATGTCTTTGCTGAATTGCAAGGAGTAGTTTATTGCCTCAGGTCTCACTGCCTATTGAAAATGAACAAATTCTCCAATGGAGAGTGAGTCAGCATAGTTTAAATTGGATAAGAATATGAATAGGGAGAATTGGATGTATGTAACCCCTCTTTTACCCAGAGACTAGTGAGAGCTTGACAGTGGAGAACATAATCTTTGTGTCCTTATGATTCTGATCTTGTTTCCAACTCCAGATATGGATTCCTGTACACTGAGCAGATCTCTTAGCCAATCAGAAAGATTACCCACCAAGACTATGTGCCACTGTTACACTGGCATGTACATCGTGACAGAGTGTTTGCTTCTGATTAGCTTAGACCTCTGGTGGCTCAAACTGTTGTTGGGCACTTTCCCCCAGTAGCTCATGTAGCACTTTCCAGCACTAGAAGGGCTGACTGGATTCCAGCCAAGTCTTTCCATGCTCTGTGTCAGCAGCATATAGTGTCTTTAGCAAAAGGGTAATCAAGTGCTTTGAAAGAAACCTGTCTTGCTTGGGGGACCTCATCAGTCTCTCCAGTCAACACCTCATTGTGGATAGCAACCGATCTCTTGATCTTTCGCATTGGGAGTTTACAGGTCAAATATTATTAAGCTTAGACTTCATCCCAACCTCTCCAAGGCCCTTCTTTTCATGTTCTCCTCCTTTACTCCTATGGAGAGTTATATCTTTTAGTCTATCTTCAAGAATAAAGGTTTCTATGGTACTAATTCATTTTGGATTTAGTTTTGTGTTTATTTTTCCTCACCTTCCTTTTCCCCTCATACCAAACCCTTCCATCCCTACTGTCTGGGCCTTGAGTTGCCTATCAGGTATGTCAGCCACTCTAGCTGGTCCAGGTTAGGAACCACAGATAAATGAGACAATGCAGCATTTGTCTTTCTGTGATTGTGTGAGTTCAGAGTATGGTCTCTTCCAAGTCTATCCATTTTTCTCCAAATTCTATTGTGTTGCTTTTTTTTCTTACTGCTGAGTAGAATTCTATTGTATAAATGTACCACAACTTTGTTATCCATTCATCCAATGATGGACACCTGGGTTAAAAAGAGAACTTACTCTCTCTGGATACAGATGTGGAAGTTGCTCAAATCCATACCCCATAATATGTCCATGCTCGATCTTGCTCTTCCTTTTAGACCTACAAAGTTTATGTGTCATAATATAATGGAAATTGGGTCCTAGGGTGCTTCCTGGAACTCCAAGCCCCAAGTTCATATCTGCAAACTAACCAAAGAATTGGTAATTCTGGATTCAAGGGAGTGATTTTTAAAATACCACATTTTATACCACATTTTATTTAGATTTTACAAAAGGGTACAGAAAGGGGAAGGCTAAAGAGGCAAGGGGAATGAAAGTGGAGAGAAGAGAAGTACACCACATGGAGGCCAAAAGTCCATGTGGGCCATGTGTAGCTCAGGAGTCCATGTGACAAAATAGGGATCTGGGGAAAAAAGCATGGAAAGAAAAGGGAAAAGAAAGTTCAAGTATCTCCTGCCTTGTGGGGAGATGAGGGGACAAAGAACCAATGCAGAGGGTAAGGCTGGGGGGCCTCCCAGCCAGGCCTGGGCTAAGGATGAGCCAGTTCAGGCCTACCTAAGGGAAAAAACTCACCCACAACTGGAAGTTCCCAAGTGATCAGAGCCTGCCCTCCCCTTGGAAAGGTATTTATAACCTTAGGGTGGTCAGCTGTCTTTGGGCCAGGTAAATCAGAAGGCCAGGTGGTTGGTTAAGACTAAGGGCTATCTCATAAGGAGATTAGCTTACCTTGACCAACTACAATGTTTAAATCCTATAAAAGACCTCCCTCCCAATGTTATGCCAAGTTCTTGGCATCCCCAGCAACCACTAAGAAGAACCAGACATGTATGCAAAGGCAAAAAGCTTTATTTTGGGCTTAAGCTTGGACTCTTGTCTTCACCAGCACAGTGGATCCACAGAAGAGCCCCGAGTGTGTCAGAAGAACAGAGGTTTTCTAGGGATTTGAACATAGAAGTAGGGGATGGTTACATGATTGTTTGTTTTAAATATTAACTGTACTTGTGTTCTCCTGATTGGCTTAGGATATTGGCAGGAAAAAATGGTGGGCAGGGACTAGGGGAATGCCAGGTAGATTTTTTTATTGTGATTGGCTATGTGGATTTGAGGAACTTAAGCAACACTTTAAGCAACTTATCTTATGACTTAGGAATGCATGGCATAAGCAGTTTGTGGTTTTTTTCAGTAACTGTTGAACTCTTACTAAAGCCTTGCCAGGAAACAGAAACAGGCCTACTGGTGACTCTGAAGCCTGTCATGGCGTCCCTTTGGTTGCTGAGTCCTTCACTAGAAGTCCTGACTATGGAAAAATAGTTCTTTGGAACTAGACAAGGGATAAGAAAACTTTCCTGACCTTTTTGCCTTCAGGGTAACTCTATCCTAACTGTATCCCCATTTAATAACAGTTTATAGCCTTTAAAGTATCTGAAAATAGTGGTCACATGCAACTCTACTCTTGCACAATCTAAACAACCTTAAAAACTTTAAGCTATGTCATTTTCAGGAGGAGACTGATCTATATTTATGATATAAGCATTTGCCTTCGAGTTAAAAAAAAATCTATAAAGGAAGGTGTAGCAGTTAAGTTTTGCTGTCAACTTGATCTGATTAGGGATCCACAAACATTCTTCTCTGAGGTTACTTATGGTAAAGATTAACAGAAGGAGGAAGTCCTTCCACCCGAGTGGGTGGCCACTTTCACAGGGAGACTTTATCTAAGGAGGCTCTGGGAGAAAAGTCTCTTCTTCCCACCTAGCTGCTGGTGCTACTGACTGTCTTTCAGTGTGAACTGAAGACCAGAGTGGACTAAAGACCAGTGGCTCTCCAAAAAGTCTCCAGACCATCAGTTCTGGATTGGGACTACTGAGGCATCCAGCCATGTGAGTTGAGCAGCTATTGGGTTTCTTGACTCTTGGGCCTGCACACTTCTATGTTTTGGACTGCCATAAACTAATCCAATAAATTCCCTTTTAATACAATTTATTCTATCAGTTCTGTACCTCTAGAGGACCCAGAATAATACAGGAGTGGCTCTAGAGAAACAGAATTGTAGGTATAGATTTCTCTAGAGGGCTTGCTGCTACCTGGGGTTGGTCCTCCAGCTTCAGTGCTACTGAAGCCTATACTGGTAATAAGGATAGCCCTGATAATCCAAGGTATAAACTATTCAAAAATCTGTGAGGTAGATATATTTGGTGATCCTGAGTCATGTTTTGTGAACAGCAAGGAATTCAGTGACTATGTATCTAAAACTTTTGAATATTTGCGGAAAAGTAAGATGAATGATGATGCTAGTGGGTTGCTTCTAGCATCTCTGGATAAACTATTAAAATAAAATCAAAGGCCAGAAAGAAAATTTCCAAGCCCAAGATGTACATAAATGATCTGAATGTTTCTAAGTTTTCCCTGAAGGAGAATCTCCTCTATAGCCAAAACAGGAATCAAATTGCAAAGGAAAAAAAAAAAAAAAAAAAGCTCTCTTTGTATCTCATTTTAAGATTGGCTAACTTGCAATGCAACATAAACAAAAATCCCAGCCTCACAGTCTACCAAAAATTAAAGTTAGGGCCTTGATTGGAAAAGAGTGGGATCCTATGACTTGGGATGGGGATGTGTGGGAAGACCCTGAAGAAACTGGGGACACTGAATTCTCAGGTTCTGAAGAAATTGTTTTGCATGACTATATGACCTTCCCTTGCTTAGCAGCAGCGGCATCCCCACCCCCACACCCTGAAGTATTGCTCTCTCCACCTTTGCCTGAGGGAATAAATAATCCTTCTTTGTTTGAGGAACCAGCAATACTCTCCCTATGGGAGGTGCTGATACTCCTCAATTCCCATCCATCTTCACCTCTGGACCTATAACCAGACATAAGGCTAGCTAGGCCTCTAAAGTTGAGTTAGAAAGCTCAACTCATGAGGAGGTGAAACATACCCCTAAAGAACTTCAGGAGTTTTCTAACTTGTACAGGCAGAAACATGGGGAATATGTGTGAGAATGGATTTTAAGGGTGTGGGATGATGATGGAAGGAATATAAGATTCAATCCAGATGAATTTATTGAAATGTGCCCATTTAGCAGAGATTTTTCATTTAACACGGCAGTTCATGCAGTTGGAAGAGGTATCAAGAGTTTATTTCAGGGCTGGAGAGATGGCTTAGTGGTTAAGCGCTTGCCTGTGAAGCCTAAGGACCCCGGTTAGAGGCTCGGTTCCCTAGGTCCCACGTTAGCCAGATGCACAAGGGGGCACACGCGTCTGGAGTTCGTTTGCAGAGGCTGGAAGCCCTGGCGCGCCCATTCTCTCTCTCTCCCTCTATCTGTCTTTCTCTCTGTGTCTGTCGCTCTCAAATAAATAAATAAAAAATGAACAACAAAAAAAAATTAAAAAAAAAAAAGAGTTTATTTCATTGGTTGGATGAAGTATAGGTCCAAGGATGGCCTATAGTGAATGAGCTCAAACTGCCTGATAACCCTTGGCTTAATGTTGATGAAGGGATTAGATGGCTCAGAGAACTTGTAATACTAGAGTGGATTTGCTATGTAAACTCATCATTGCCCCCACAATGAGAGTCTCCAGAAGCTGTGCCCTTCACTAAAACCTTAAGAAACAGATTTATGAGCCAGGCATGGTGGCACATGCCTTTAATCCAAGCACTTGGGAGGCAGAAGTAGTAGCCATACGTTTGAGGCCACCCTGAGACTACATAGTGAATTCTAGGTCACCCGGAGCTAGAGCAAGACAATACCTCAAAAGAAAAAAAAAAAAAAAAAGAAACAGATTTATGATAAGGGCCCCAACATACTTAAAGTTCCAAGTCATTGTTTTTTTACTTGTTTGTTTTTACTATTTCACTTTTATTTATTTGAGAGAACAAGAGAGATACAGAAATAGGCAGGTAGAAAGAGAATGGGTGCACCAGGGCCTTTAGTCACTGCAAACAAACTCCAGACTTGTGTGCCTCCTTGTGCATCTGGCCATGTGGGTCCTGGGGAGTGGAACCTGGGTCCTTTGGCTTTGCAGGCAAATGCCTTAACCGCTAAGCAATCTCTCTAGGCCCAGTTTGTTTACCAGTTTGTTTTTGAATGTAAAGAAGCCCTTACAGTAGGAGCCACAATTGCTGCATTAGGTGACTTAGATGTGATGGATTTAAGTGGATCTCAGAATAACAAGGACCAAGTGGCAGGGTTCAATCACCAAAGGTGAGGTGAGCATGTTTATCATAATGGAAAATGTGAAGTAACGTTCCTAGAAAACAGTTGTCTCTGCTGCACCTATATCTAGCAAGGCTGAATGGTCTGGTAAACCTGTGACCACAGAGCTAAGGAATGTTGTAAGACCAAAGCCTAATTACCTTGGGCTATCCTTAACCCCTCAGTAGTCATTTACTTCCCACCTTTGTGTATGACCAAACATTCACATTGACTAGTCGCAACTTTTTTGGAATGAACTGACAGACCATGAGCTTCCACCAACTCAAGGACTAAGAATATCATCAGATAATAACTGAGGCCTGAGGTGAAGATTTCTCCTCTTTGCTATAACCCAACTGATGGTCAGCCAATGTATTTGAAAAGTGCCTGAATTTATGACTTTCTTTTGTTCTGTAACCATAAAACATTCATGAAATTGTTAATACATTGAAACATGGGATTTGGAGTAAACTAAATCTGTGTTCCCTGGATATGGCCACCCATATTTGCCTCCAGAATAAACTATTTCTTACTTCCCTTTGAGATGAGAGATGTGTCTTTTGCATGGACAACAGCATAAGCAAAACAATGCTCATAAAGGTATGATGACTCATGTAGAACTTTGGTACTGGCTGATTAATTATGGTGATCTCAGGAGTTAAATAGATAAGAAACCTACAAACTTCCTGCTTGATCTGAAAAAGCAGAAAATTCTAGGGCAAAGAAACAAAAAGCCACTTTGAATTATAACAACAGAGAATCAAGACCTCTCAACCAGTTTCACGACTTGACCCAGTTGATAGATCCTGAACCCTTTGATTGAAGGAGTGGCCAAATCTCCTCAAGGAAGGATCCTCCTGAAACCCCCAAAAGTCTTAACATTAAGTTCAGTCTTATCCTTCCTCAGAAGGACCTATGACCTTTTTCTAGGGTAACTGTACACTGGGGGAAAGAAATAATTAGATTTTGGGGGGCCTACTGAGTACTGGTTCTGAATTGACATTGATTTCAGGAGACTACAAACAAGATCATGGCCTGCCAATTAAAGTAGGTTCTTGCAGAGGTCAGGTGATCAATGGAGTTTCAGCAAATGTTAGACTGACAGTGAGACCACAACCCTGAAATAGCTGGTTTGATAGACTGTTGAAGTGGCCTTTTAAAGAAACGGTTATAGCACTAACTATGTGGCAATATCTTGGAGGGCTGGGGGACTGTCCTCTACCAGACTGTATATGCTCTGAACCAACATACTCTATATGGTCCTGTTTCTCCTATAGCCCAGATTCACAGGTCCAGGAATCAAGGGGTAGAAATGGGAATGGAAACACCATCATCCCAAGTGACCCATTTGACAAATTTTTGCCTCCTGTTCCCATAACCCTATGCTCTGCTGGCCTAGAGGTCTTGATTGCAGAGGGTGGAGTGCTTTTTCCAGTAGGCACAAAAAATAATCCATTGAACTGGAAGCTAAAACTTCCCCCTGGCTACTTTGGGCTACTGATGACCTCCAGGCAACAGACTAAGAAAGTAGTTACAGCATTAGAAGGGGTGATGATCCAGACTACCTGAGGAAATTTGGACTACTTCTCCACAGTGGAGGCAAGAAGGAATATGTCTGGAATGCAGGAGATCCTTTCAAGTGTCTCTTGGCATTACCATGCCCTTTTATCAAAGTCAATGGACTACTGCAGTAACCCAATCAAGGCAGTGTGATAAATGACCGAGATCTTTCAAGAATGAAGGTATGGGTTACCCCTCCAGGTAAAGAATGAAGACCTGCTGGGGTGCTTGCTGAAGGTGAAGGAAATACAGAATGGGGAGTAGAAGAAGGTAGTTACAAATGCCAGCTAAGGCCATGTGACCAGTTATAAAAAATGAGGACTATAATTCTGTCCTACTTTGTTAAGGATTGTTTGTACAAATCCACCACAATATTAAGGTGTTTTTGTTCTTCCTCTATTTCTCTATTAGGTAATTAATGTTAAGATTATATCAGTAGTTAACTGTTATTGAATTTATATTTAGCCTATTATATTAGAAACTAGGCATTTCCCAAAGAACCTTGCTTTGTCTTGGGGGAAAGACTGTGGATTTACGGTTTTATACGGGATAGTTATATCACATTAGAGGACATAGTTTTGTGTCGAGTTGACAAGGAGTGGACAAAAGTGATGGTTAAGTTTTGTTTCCAACTTAATCTGTTTAGTAATCCATGGACATTCCTCTTGGGTAGGTCTCTGAAGTTGCTTATAGGAAGGATTAACTGATGGAGGAAGTCCTTCCCCCAGAGTGGGTGGCCCTTCCTGAAGGGGGTTTCTATCTAAGGAAATACTGGAGAAAAATATTCTCTTCCTCCCATCTAGCTGCCAGTGCTCCAGGTTGCCTTCCTGCATGGCATGAAG
This sequence comes from Jaculus jaculus, assembly GCF_020740685.1. NCBI lineage: Eukaryota > Metazoa > Chordata > Mammalia > Rodentia > Dipodidae > Jaculus > Jaculus jaculus. The sequence continues at coordinate 74,369,096 of NC_059111.1, forward strand.
ATCAGCACAGACTAAAAATCAGTGGATCTCTAGCAATCTTACAGGCTTGCAATGCCTGATTGGGACTGCTGAGGCATCCAGCCGCATGGACTGAACAGCTACTGAGTTCCTTGACTCTGGAGCCTGAAAAATGCTATTGTTGGACTGTCATAAGCTAACTCAATAAATTACCTTTTGATATAATTCATTCCATCAGTTTGTTCCTCTAGTGAACCCTGACCAATACAGAAGGGATATAGTCACTACAGGTGCAGAAACCAAAGGAAAGTATGTATTTGGTAAAGTGAAGATTAAATTATACGGATGAAAAAGTACAGTGTGTTCAGCATAGGTATTCAAGAAACGGTAGGAAGACATTGTAAGCTAAAAGCATAAGCCATATTTGATAGTATAGATAATTAGAAAACTTTTAATATTTTTTAACTTTTTAAACCTTCCAATATTTTTGAATAGAAGGATGACATGATAAATGGTATACTTAGGAATATTACTTATGAGTAGAACCTAGAGAGAAAAGAGTAATTAAAGGGTTATTATGGAAATCTAAATGGGATGTAACAAATGCCTGAAATAGAAATATAGTGGGAGGTATGATAAAAATAGGACCAGTAATGATTTGGTGCAGAAATAGACTAACCATTCATAGTACTGTTGAATCAGTTTCTGTTTTTTATGTTAATATTAAGAAATCATTGAATAAAACCTGTATTTTATATTCTTCTGAAAAGCTCAGATAGTATAGTAGAAATAAGACTTCAAGTTAGGTAGACAGGAATCAAAATCATGGATCACCTGCTATTTAACTGTGCATTGTAAGCAAGTCACTTTACTGGTGAGGCTCATTTGTCTAATGAAAAACATGGAAGAAAAGAAGGAAGGTTTTACTTAATGCAATGATAATAAGAAGTCTTAGTTTTGTTTCTGTTTCTCATCCTTTGGCTTTCAAGACAATTATTTGAGGACTGGAGAAATGGCTTAGCCATGAAGGTGCTTGCCTGTAAAGCCAAAGGTCCTGGGTTCAATTCCTCAGGACCCACATAAGCCAGATGTACAAGGTGACACATGTGTCTGGAGTTCATTTGCAGTGGCTAAAGGCCCTGGCATTCCCATGCTCTCTCCATCTCTATATCTGCCTATTTCTCTTTGTGTCAAATGAAATAAATAAAATATATTTTAAAATTGAGAAATTTGTTGCATATTATCTAATAGTCATATTTCCATCTGGTCATATTGTTGTATTTCTTTTCCCCTGCCCATATTCCATGGAGGGGGAAAATTATGAAGTGCTACAATTATGCTTGGAAATATCCTTGGTAATTGGTAGTTTTTAGATCTTACATACCCTCTCAAAGATCCACATGTTTGAGGGTTGTTCCTCAGGGAAATGTTATAGAGAACTGGTGGAACTTTTAAGATGTAACATCTGGTAGGAGGATTTTAGGTCACTGGGAGATTCTTTTTAATGGAATTGTGGAAAATGAGTTCATTCTTATTTTTTCTTTCTTTATTTTTTCTGTCAGCATGTCCAGTTTCTCCACCAAGGAAACTGAAAATATTGTTTGTAGTGGTTTGAATATAAATGTCCCCATAGGCTAATGTGTTTGAATAGTTGAGCTTCAACTGGTGGCACCATTCTGGAAGGCTGTGCAAACTTTATAAGGTGGAGTCCTGCTTGTGGAGTATGCAATAGGGGAAGGTCTAAAAGTGCTATAGACAAGCCGTACTTACTTATTCTCTCCTCTCTCTCTCTCTCTCTCTCTCTCTCTCTCTCTCTCTCTCACACACACACACACACACACACACACACACACACACACACACACTCCCCCCACTGTTTATTCCAATCTGCTGATTTGGCAATGGAACATCAGCTAACCACACTATGATAAACTTAATCAATATTATCTCTGTCTGTCCCTAAATTGCTTCTTGTCCAAGATTTTATCAAATCGTTGAGAATGAAACTAATACAGAAATTGGTGCTGGCAAGGGGGAAGGAGACCAACACAGAGAAAAATCAACTCCTACCAAATCAGAGAGCCAGAGCCTTAAGAGTCCCCCAACACCTCATCACTGAAGCAGACCAAACATGAACCAAACATGGCTCAGGGAAATTTGGCGGAAGAGGGGGCGGAAAGAATGTCAGAGCCACATGTTGGGTCATGTTATGCAGAGACATTTATCTTACCCATAACTGTGGGCTAACTCCATGGCCCATATACCTCAACAAAGAGGGGCCAATGGGGAGGGGTAGGTCACAGATGAGCCTAATAATGGTACCAAACTGACTGTAATTGCTGAATACAAAACTAATTAATAAAAAGAAAATCTAACTAATGGGCAGAAGAGATGGCTTAGTGGTTAACACACTTGCCTTTGAGACCTGAGTACTTAGATTCTATTCCCCATTACCCTCATCAGAGAGGTGTAGAAAATGGTGCATGCATCTGGAGTTTCTTTGTTGTGACCAGAAATGCTGGAGTTCCCATATTCTCTTTCTCTCTTTTTAGTAAATAAATAAAAAAAAAAAATAAAAGTCTTAATTGCTGAGTGCCTAAGAACAGCAGTGATATGAATAAAAGTTGGGTTGACATTATTGGAATAGATTAACTACATTGGACATTTAATAAGGGTCTGAGTAGAACATAATCTTCATATAATGATATTTAAAACTTTCATATGCAGATTAAGCTTTGATAAAAAAAAAAGCATAGTGGATATATCAAGAAAAGGAAATATGTGACCATTATGTTTGCTTGCTTTAAAAATCCTATATTGGAACTGCATTAACTATTGGCCCAAACTTGAAAAACTATGGCTAGATAGTAGATAAAACTGATCATGTGGTCTTTGGGGGCTTATCTGCAAGAGAAATTTGGGTGGATTGGTAGCTTTGGTCTAGAGAAGCTACACACTGCTTTAAGCTGAGATTGTTATGGAAGCAGTTTGGAAGAATAGAAGAAGAAATGAGGGACTTTGGGTGCATGACTCATTGGGTTCTAGAATGGAAAATGGATTTTTTTTTTTTTTTGGGTGGGGGGATCTGGAATAGAAGTAGTTCATGTGATAGACTGGAAAAAAATACCCAAAATAAATAATAAAAACTGGATGCATTATGCCCTCTTCCTGAAGGCTCAAGAAAAGTAGAATTTTAAAGTAAAGTACTAATACAGGTGACAGAATTAATTTCAAGGCAGGAAAACATTGAGTCTGTGGAATGGTTTCCAGTTGGTTCCTTTATTCAGATATATAATTAGAGGGAGCAGAAAACTATGGAATTTGGTGTGGAAAAAAATGTGAACAAATTTAAATTGTAGACATAGAAAATTCATTAATTTCAGGCATAAGGAGATAATATTAATCATAAACTAAGTGCTTTGACCCGGGACAATAGGAAAGATGGCCTGAGGGCTTCTACAGTTGTGTCCCATCTGCACTTGGTTTTACCTCTGCTTGGTAGAAGAACTTGACAGTACATGCTTGAAGAAATGAAGATATGTGATTGACGGGGTCATTTTAACAGAATTCTAGAGAGCCACCGTGGGCTAAGCAATATGAAACAGGATAAGCGTCCCTGCAAGAAAGCACTGTGAGGCCACTGCATAAAGATGTGCTAATGTACTCTAATTTGCAATGGAGGACTCAGCATGTTCGTAATAAGAAGATCATGGAACATCTGCTATGAAAAATTGCAGGCTCCAGATGGATCTGGCCCATAACAGGGGCTACATACGGCACAGCTGGAGGCACTGAGCTATCTAAGCATTTTGGCACTTAGAGAGTTCCAGATAACAGACATTGACTTGCAGGATTTGGTGCATGCCCTGCTGATTTTCAGACTTGCATGATGAAATCTTTCCTTGATATGTCCCCATTCTTCCCTTTTGGGATGGGAACATCTACTCTGCACCATTATATGTTTTAAACATGTGACTTGTGTTTTGACTTTATAGGGCTCACAGTTAAAAGGCTGTCTTGAGTCTCAATTGAGATTGTAGACTTTGGACTTTTTAAAAGTGTTAGAACTGGTAAATGCTCTGGGGACTTGTAAGTTGAGCCAAATTCATTTTTTGACATGAGAATGTGGCTATGGAGCCTGTGCTGGTCATGGATTGAGTTTGGTGGTTTGTAAATAAAATGGCTCCCATAATCTAATGTGTTTAAATAACTTGGACCCTAGCAGGTGTCACTGTTGTGGAACGTTTGGGAAACTTTAGGAGGTATAGTCTTGCTGGAGGAAGTGTGCCACTGGCAGCCCAGCCCTACTTTTTCTTCTCCCCCTCTTCTTCCTTCTACAATTCTTTTGCTCTGCTGATGCAATAATATGACACTGGTTTCACAGCATGAAGACCTAGAAGTCCAATTTTGATAAAGCTACGTAGGTTGCCCATTCCACAGTGTTGCGGTCAGGTTCTCATTGCTGGCAGAAATTACCTGACCAAGAGAAGCTTGTGGGAAAAAAGGGTATATTTTGTCTTATAGGCTTGAGGGGAAGCTCCAGGATGGCAGGGGAATGATGGTATGAGCAGAGCATGGACATCACCTCCTTACCAACATCAGGTGTACAACTGCAACAGGTGAGTTTGCCAAACACTGGCAAGGGGAAACTGTCTATATTACCCATACATAAACTTGCACTCAACAATAGTCTGCCTCCAGGAGGCATTAATTCCCAAAACTCCACCAGCTGGAAACCTAGAATTCAGAACACACATGGCCATGCATGCAACCTTAATTTAATTTAATGGGTTAAAAAAAAATGTAAGAAAGGCTGAGGAGATTTCTTGGCAGTTAAGGCTCTTAATTACAGATCCTAACGACCCAAGTTCAATTGACCAGTACACATATGAAGCCTGATGCTTATTACGTGTATCTGGAGTTCATCTGCAGCAGCGAAAGACCCTGGCATGCTTATTCTTTTTGTCTATCTCTCTTCTGTCAAGCTCTCTCTGCATGCAAACAAACAAAGCTGTATGAACTAAGATGGGGATTAATGAAAAGTATGTTAGTGGAAGGAAAGAAAGAGAGGTTATTGTGAGGAATAAGATCAAAATACATTATATACATGTATGAAAACATCCAAGTCAGAAAACATTACTTACTTTATACAAATTTCATAAAAACAGAAAATGAACAGTGAATAAGTTCACACTTAGGACTGTTACAGTGAATTTCCTATATTGTTCTAAATATTTACAAGGAAAAAGCCATGAGACAAAATTTGGCATCACAGAATGGTAGGATATCACTTAGATTAGAGGAATGTAAATATAATTAAGCTTATACTGATAGTTAACATTTTATAAAGATGGGCTAAATAGATATCCCAGCAGTTAAAGGAACTTACTTGCAAAGCTTGATGGTCCAGGATCAATTCCCCAGTGCCCATATAAAACCAGATGCACAAAGTGGAGCATGCGCTTGGAGTTCCTTTGCAGTGGCAAGTGGCTATGGTGTGCCAATTCTCTCTCTCTCTCTCTCTCTCTCTTGCTCTCTCTCTCTCTCTCTCTATCTCTACTTGGAAATACATGGATGAAATATTTTTAATATTTATAAAGATTTTAAAACATGAGAAAAGACACTAAATTATAATTTTTTTATGATACATGGTAATAGCTTAGAAACAAAAAGGGAAATTCAGGGAGTGTGTTAAGCAAGGAAGGTTTATGTGAGAGATGGTCTTGGAGTCAAAGTGGCATTTTTATAATGCAACATTTGACTAGGAACCTGGAAACTGATTCTACTCCTTGTTTCTAACACTATGTAACTGAACCAGCTTGTCATCTATTAAAGTTTATGAACCTTTCACAATCATTTCCAATTCCATTTGTGGAGTCAATAAACTGACTGTAATGTAAGAGGATGGATATTGTCTTCTTGGTTTGAAATTCAGAAATCAATTGAGTCTAAAGAGCACTGAATATTAAATTATATCTTTACTAAATGAGTATTTTTGTCTAAATTGTTCTCTCTGGTGTGCATATGAGAGCTAAAAGCATATTCAAGTGAGCAAGAGTATAAATTTGACTGTGACTTTACTGCTTTTGAATAAAAAATTATCTTTATAAGACATTAATTTTGGAAATAAATGTTTATTGATCTAGTATGGAGACTTTTTTCTATATTAAGAAAGTGTTTCCTTCAGCTGTGTTCAGGAAGCATTTATGGGGCTATGAACTAGTTGCTGCTCATTTTTAGGAAAACAACATAAAAGTAGATGTCATACTCATTTTCTGTTGTTCAGAAACAATGCACAAAAAACAATTTTCAAAACTATGTTTTCTAATCCAAAGTCTACATTGTTACTCCTCATATGTTTCCTTCATTTTTTATTAGTTATGAACACAGTGGGTAAACCACCATGTTAGTACCATCATTAGCATCCTCCTCCCTCTGAAGGGGCCCTCGTCATTGGGGATTGTGAGTCATGCATTGTGGGGTCAGTCATCAATTATGGGGAAAAGGAAATGTCTCTGTACATAATGTACCAACCTATGGCTCTAACAATCTTTCCTCTCTTTCTTCCATGAATTATCCTGAGCCATTTTGGGTTTATTTTAGGTCTACTTCAGTGAGGAGGACTTGGAAGCCTCTGTGTCTTTGGATATATGCTTTGGTAAGAGTTGAGCATTCTCTGTGTCTATCTCCTTCACCCTTGTGCTGGTACCAGGTTCACCAAGAAAGTAACACTTTTGCACATTTCTCCCATTACTCTATGGTTTCATCTGGAACCCTGGTGAAGTATGATGGGCTGATCTGCATCCATCTGTAAAAGAGAAGCAAATTCTCCAACAGAGAGTGAAGTCAGCACCAGATAAATGGAATGACCATTATTAATTTAGAGAGAATTTAATAGGTGTAGGCCCTCTTGTACCCCATGATTGGTGGGAGCTTGATATTGGAGAATAGACTCATTTTGTGGGGGTGTGGTTTTGACTTGTTTCCCAGAACGAGCTATGGGTTTCATTCCACTGAGCAGATCCATTAGCCAAATCAAGAGCAGTTGATTACTCACAATAACTGTATGTCCCTGTTGCACTTGTGTGGGCATCATGTCAGATTGTTTGCTGCTGAGTAGCTTAGACCACAAGTTCCTTGGACAGATGTTGGTCACCTTCTGGCAATAGATTAGCTAATTATCTGGGCATTGACTCTCTTCCAGATTCCAGCCAGGTCACTCCATATTCCATACCAAGAACATATTCAGCAGTAGGGTCTTACCAGTCCGACAGAAATCTGTCTTATTTTGGGAAACCTGGAAGGACACTATTATTAACAGCTCATAGTGAATGTTAACTGCATGCTGGTACTTGGAGTTATAGGCCAGCTCCAAGGAAAACAAGGAAGAAAAAGATAGGTAATATAAAAAAGAAAGAGAGAAGAAGGGGAGAGAAAGAGAGAGAGAGAGAGAGAGAGAGAGAGAAACAGGAGAAGATTAAGGTTAGTCTTACTCATACCCTCTCCAGGGTCCTATGGTTCAGGTGTTCCCTCTAATGACCTAATGAAGGTTCAACCTTTTAGACTGTCTTTCAGCAAATAGGATTTTATGGTACCATTTCCATTTGGGTCCCCCCTTACTTTCCACTCCCATTCCACCTCCCTACTGTTTGGTACTCAAGATGCTTATTAGGTATTTCAGCATCTCAAGCAGATTCATGTTAGGAGCCACAGATGAGTAAGAACATCTTTCTGTGATGGGGTGAGTTTGCTGAGAAGGATCTGTTCCAAGTTTGACTTTTGTTTTTCAAACTTCATTGTGTCATTTTTCCTTATTGCTGGGTAGAATTCCATTGTGTAGATATATCACATCTTTATTATACATTTGTCTAATGATGGGGGCATCTGGGTTGATTCCAGCTTTTAACTGTTATGAATTGAACAGCTATAAACATGGTTGAGCAAGTCTCTCCAAACTGAGACATGGAACTTTCAGGGTAAATGCCCAATAAGGGAATAACTGGGTCTGTTAGTATCTCCAATCAACCTTTCTAGGAGTCTCCATATTGCTTTGTATAGTGGTTGTACCACCTTACATTTCCACTAATGTGAATGAGGGATCCTATTTCTCCACATCCTCACCAATGTTTGTTTTCATTAGATTATTTTTTTTTTATTATCTATTTATTTGAGAGCGACAGACACAGAGAGAAAGACAGATAGAGGGAGAGAGAGAGAATGGGCACGCCAGGGCTTCCAGCCTCTGCAAATGAACTCCAGACGTGTGCGCCCCCTTGTGCATCTGGCTAACGTGGGACCTCTGGAACCGAGCCTTGAACAGGGGTCCTTTAGGCTTCACAAGCAAGCGCTTAACCACTAAGCCATCTCTCCAGCCCTCATTAGATTTTTTTTAATGTTTGTTATCCTTACTTGGGTAAAGTGGAATCTCATAGTTGTTTTAATTTGCATTTCCCTGATGATTAGGAATGTTGAACAGTTTCTTATTTTTTTAAGTTATTATTTATTTATATGAGTACGACAGAGAGAGAAAGAGGGAAGGAGAGAGAGAGAGAATGGGTGTTCTAGGGCCTCCAGCCACTGCAAACAAACTCCAGATGTGTGTGCCCCTTTGTGCATCTGGCTTACATGGGTCCTAGGGAATTGAGCCTCGAACCAGGGTCCTTGGGCTTCACAGACAAGCGTATAACCACTAAGCCATCTCTCCAGACTTTGAACATTTTAAGTGTGTCATTGCCATTTGTATTTCTTTCTCTGAGAAGTCCCTGTACAGTTTCTTTGTACCAGTTTTCAGTGGGTTATTTGACTTTTTATTATTTAGGTTTTTGAGTTCTTTGTAGAATCTAGAAATTAGGCCCCTATCAGTTATATAGCCAGCAAATTTTTTCCCCAATTCTCTGGGTAATCTATTGGCTTTGTTTATTATATATTTGTCTGTGAAAAAACTTTTCAGCTTTTTGACATCCCAATGGCTGAGTGATTGTTTGAGATCCTGAGCTACTGAGATTTTTTTCAGGAAGTCTTTTCCCATTCCTATATCATGGAAAGTTCCTCCTACTTTTTCTTCAGGAATAGAAGAGTTTCTGGTCTTATTTTGAAGTCTTTGATCCATTTAGACTGAATTTTATGCATAGAAAGATATGTGGATCAAGTTTCATTTTCCTGCATAGGGTTATCCAGTTTGTACAGCACAATTTGTTGAAGATGATGTCTTTTTTTTCCAGTCTATTATCAGGGATTTTGTCAAATATCAAGAAGTTGTAGTTACTTGACCCAAAGTCTGGGTTCTTGATTCTGTTCCATTGTTCTATAATCCTGTTTTTATGCCAGTACCATGTTGACTTTATTACTATTGCTTTGTAGTATAGCTTTAGATCAGGTATAGTAAAAACTCCAGAGGCATTTATTTTTCTGAGGATATGCTTGGATATCTGAGGCCTTCTGCCATTTTTCCATGTGAATTTTGAGATCATTTTATTTCTATCTCTGTGAAGAAAATGTTGTGATTTCTACTGGTATTGCATTAAATCTCTGCATTGCTTTTGGTGCAGTTGCCATTTTCACAATGTTAAATCTACTTATCCTGGAGCATGGGAGGTCTTTTGATTTTCTCAAGTCCTCCTTGAATTTTCTCGAGTGTTTTTATGTTTCATTGTATAAGTCTTTTACATCCTTGATTAACTTTATTCCAAGGTATTTTTGTTGTTGTTGTTACTACTGAAAATGGGAAAATGTCACTTATTTCTTTCTCTGTATATTTGTCTTTTGCATATAGGAGGCTACTGATTTTTCTGCATTGATTTTGTATCCTTCTACATTTGCTGAAGGAGTTAATCACTTTTAAGGTTTTGAGATCAAGATTCTCAGTCACTTGTGTATAGAATCATGCTATCTGCAAATGTGGTTAACTTAACTTCTTCCTTTTCAATTTGAATCCCTTTTATTTCTTTCTCCTGTCTTATTGCTTGAGCTAGGATTTCCAGTACTGTGTTTGAAGAGCAAAGGTTAGAAGGCACACCCCTGTCTTGTTCCTGATCTCAATGGGAATTCCTCCAGTCTCTCTCCATTAAGCATTACTTGGGCTTCAGGAGCTCTCTATATAGCCCTTATTATGTTTAGATATAAGCCGTCCATGCATTTTCTCTCCTGAAGTGATGCTGTATTTTGTCAAAGGCCTTTTCTGCATCTCTCATAATGACCATGTGGCTTTTGTGTTTAAGCTTATTTATGTGGTGTATTACATTGACAGGTTTCTGTATGTTGAACCACCCTGTGTTCCTGGGATGAAGCCTACTTGATCAAGGTGGATAATGCTTTTGATGTGTTGTTGAATTTGGTTTGTAAGGATATTTTTCAAGATTTTGCATCTAAATTCATCAGGGCAATAGGCTTATAGTTTTCTTTATTCATGTTATTTCTACCTGGTTTGGTATTAGGGTGATACTATCTTCATAGAAGGAGTTGGGGAGCTTTCCTTGTTCTCTGATTGTGTTCTCTGATTGTGGCAGAGTTTGATAAAAAATGGTTTCAGTTCTTCCATGAAGGTTTAATAGAATTCAGCTGAGCAGCTATCTGGTCCTGCACTCTTCTTTTTGGGGAGGTTTTTAACTATCTTTTCAATCTTGATGGATGGAAAAAGTTATTTAGGAGATTAATCTGCTCTGAGTTTAGCTTTGGTAGGTAGTATATGTCCAGGAATTCATCCATTTCCTCCATATTATCCTGTTGTGTGTCATAGAGGTTTTTGAAATAAGTCCTGATTTTGAAATAAGTCCCAATTTGACTGATTTTGTTGTGATCTCTCCTTTTCTCATTTCTAGTTTTGTTAGTTTGAAGTGTCTCTTTTTTTCACTTGATCAAATTGGCCAGCTGTTTATTAATCTTGTTTGTTTTTTCAAAGAAACAACTCTTTGTTCCATCAACTTTCTTAATTGTTTTGCTAGTTTCCAATTCATTAATTTCTGTTCTTATGTTAATTATTTTTTTTTTTTCCATCTGGAGCTTTTCGGGTTGGATTTTCCTTCCTTTTCCAGTGCCTTTAGGTAGATAGTTAGGTTATTGATTTGGGATCTTTCTGTGTGTGTTATGAAGGCATATAGTGCTATGACTTTACCCCTGAGGACTGCCTTCATTGTGTCTCATAAGTTTGAGTATGTTGTATTCTCATTTTCTTTCATTTCTAGGAATTTTGAAATTTCATTTTTTATTTTAACCACTACCCATTTATTTTTTTTTAAAGGTGTGTTTTTCAGTTTCCAGGAGCTGATGGAATTCTTGGTGCATCTTTTGTTGTTAATTTCTAGCAATAAAGCATTGTGATATGATAATCATGCAGGAAATTATGTCATTCTTCCTAAATACGTGGAGGCAGGCTTTATAAGCCAGTATGTGATCTATTTTAGAGAAGGTTGCATGGGCTGCTGAGAAGAATGTGTAGTCTGTGGATTTTGGGTAGAATGTCCAGTAGATGTCCATTAAGTCTAATTGATCTTGGTCTTCAGTGATTATTCCTTTTAATGTTTGCTTTGACTAGGGTTCTAATGGCAATGGTGTCTGCCTACTCAGAGGGAAGGGCCCTGTGAGGTTCTGGTGGGGGCCCAAGGACATGATGTAGGGGCTTGTTGTTCAGTGGTTTGGGATATGGGACTGTGTAGTCAGATGGCTTGAGGGGACAGATTTAGGGGGGATGAACAAATCAGACTGGTGGTATGGCTGGGCTGTGGAGAAGGAAAGAAAGGATGGTAATGTATGGTGGTTCAGGGATGCTAAGGGGTGAGAAGTCAGCTTGGACCACAAGAGTATCAGACCAACCAGTGGTAGAGTGAGACCCTGTGTAAAAAGTTTTTAAAAAAGAGTACTAGAAAAAAAATCCATTTGGTGTAATTATAAAGATTAAGGAATATGTGGCTCTATAAACAAAGCATTGCATAAGACATTCCAGTTTCAAGGTTAAAAAAATAAAATATCAGAGGACTTATCAAGAATCATATTTAGCTACAGTAGGATTTTTTATAATTGCTACATCTATAGCTTTCTATGCTTTAAACTCATGTGAATACAGAGAAAAAAATGATTATATAAGAATGTCTTTTGTTAGTCCAGGTTAAGTGACCCTATTTGCCCAAATTTAGTTAGAAATGTCAGAAATGCTACATCTTAATTACAGAGTGAATGTAAATCAAACAATAACTTTTTGATCATTATAATGATCATAGCAGTTTGAAAGGTAAGCATAGCAAGAATGATGTTAACACAAAATTGTTGATACCAAAAACTGAAATTAATACTTGTTCATTTCCATCATTAATCAGGAAATAAATCTATCTTGCAAGAAGATTTTCTGAAAGCAGCTAATAACTGCTATCACACTTTCCTGAATCTATAAACCAAATATAGATAGAAGAGTGACTGATATTAGGAGCCTAGAAATGACAGCTTCCTCATGAATACCACCAACCATGTGACTTCTGTTGAATTAAGACTTGAAGGAAAATTATCTTATCAGGATATGAGGCAGCAGTCATCTAGATGAGCACACTGCAGCACAAATGCATAGACATCTGTGTCAAGCTGATTCAAAGCCTCTATCTGCATGTTTAGGAACCTACACAAAACAAGGAAAATAGATTAACAAATTTTATATATATTATATATGTATGTTATATATATGTCTATATTACAAAGTATGGTCTAATATGTGAAAATAGGATTAAACTATGTCTCCTAAATCTTAATCACAAAGTTACTGATATGGCTCACCACCCTTTATTTTTCAGGATCCATTAAATATTTCTTGATAACAGTGACATCCATTACTCTTGAGAGACATAGACACATAAGAAACTATTACAATAGTATGGGCTTTTTGTAGTTTTCTTTTTTGAATTCTCAAATACCTAAGCCAAAATCTGTCTGTTCACTATGAGTGTTAATCAATAGACCACAGTGCCAAGCAAAAGAGATTTAAATCTGGCCTTCCTCTCATGAGTATCACGACATAGTGTCAGCTATTGGTTCTTCTGCTAGGATATTAGAACTGCTGTCATTGTTAAATGTGAGACCATTTAGCCAAAAGTTTTGAAATTTCTAACATCTATTCATTAACCCAAGATATCTACTTCTTGATAAGATATAATTGATCCATATACTCATAAGTTGAAGGATACACATGCATATATAATTTAATATATATGTATGTGAGATATTAAGTATAGAAATATTTTAATAAAAGGGAAACAACTAAATATTTTAAAATCAATATAAGTTCATACATTGAAACACCATACAGCTTAGTGAAGTGGATAAGGTAATGACTATATAGTTATGAAAATGTACATACACATATGGAACATAGGTATGTATGCATGTGAATGCACACAAAATATAGTTTGTTTGATGACTATAAAAGTTTCATATGGAGAAATTCATATATGGAATTTTAAAGTTAATTGTAAGTAAAACTTTTTGATCTCAGAATATAATGAACTTTCTGAGTTTATTCAAAATTAAACTGTTTTTTTTTTTTTCAAGGTAGGGTCTTGCTCTAGCCCAGGCTGACCTGGAATTCACTATGTAGACTCAGGCTGGCCTTGAACTCACAATCCCTCTACCTCTGCCTCCCAAGTGCTGGGATTAAAGGCGTGCACCAAGTTCTTGCTCAGAGAAGTGAATTTAACTACATTCCATTACAAATCACTGATAATTTTTCCTTTCCTAGGATTATAAGTGATATAGACTTGGGGTTCTGTGACCGAAAATGTAAGAGGAAAAACAAATTTAGAAAGTAAAGGGGTTCAAGTCATAGCTTACCAAGATGTTAGGAAAGTTAATATACAGAGAGGAAACAGTGTTTCCAACTATGGTAAGATTGCCTCAAGTGAAGAACTAGATGGAGAAAGAGTTTGGAGTCAAATCTCAACATGAGTCTTCATCAATGCTGTGCAAGATTGGATTCCCCTAACCTCCTATGACACAAGTGCAACTGTGAGGTAAACTGAAGTTAGACAGGGAGCATTGATACAAATCTGAGCTCGTTTTATTTCTGAAATGAGTCTTGCAATCCATGTGCACACTTAATTTAGTAATACCTCCTCTATTTATTCATTTTGGAAAAATTCTACTGAAATATAATCAGTGGTCTTTTGGAGCAAAGAAGTTACGTTTTCTATCTATAAAGGCATATGAAAAGTGTGAGGTATGATCAGCATGGAGGCATATGCCAGTATTCCAAGCACTTGGGAGGCTGAAGTAGAAAGACTGTGCATTAGAGGCCAGCCTAAGCTCCATAGTAAGACTTTGCATCAAACAACCAAGGACTACAGATGTAATGAAGTGTTATGATACTTGCTTAGCACATGCAAAGCTATGGACTTGAGCTGCACAATCATAAAGAGAGTGGGAGAGAGATATTATTGATAGATGATAGTTAAATAATTATCTATAATATCATACGACTGCTAAATAGGCTAAAGATCAAGTAAGTAAGGAACTTTGATTTTTTTATTTAACAAACAACTGAATGATTTATTTTGATAACTAACAATCAATTTATGATTATGCAATGAATAATTTCATCAAGATGTCTAGTTTCTGACTGATTAATAACAAAATGTTTAATTAGCCTTATTTGATTGAAGGCCTTTTTTTCATTATTTACAACAAATGTGTGTATCATGATATGCACAAATCATGCTGGGTTTATTACTCATCCATTATCTGTAGCAACATCTCCAGTGCTTGTTAGGATATAAGCTCCAGGAAGGCAGGAATACTGTCTTTGTTTAATGATGTCCCGCAATCACCAAGAGAAGGATGTACACATAGTAGATGTTCACAAATGTATCGATGAGCCTCAACCTTTCTTCGGTCTTTGTGTGGGCATTTTAGTCTCATCTTTTCTTCAAACTTGCAAAGTAAAGAACTGTGTAGGTGAGTGAGGTTAAGATTTAATCAGCATAAATGATTTATATTTCAAAATTTTCCCTCAAGCACCATAAACTATCCCTAGGATTTCATTTGTCTCTGCATATAGCTATTGATGTCTTCTGAGGCATGACTGACACCTAGAAATAACTGCTTATTACCAGCCTTACTCATGTTCCCAATCTAGAAGTCTTTTTCTCACTAACTGACAAATATAAAAAAATCCAAATATCAACTCAAAAATAGATAAATAAAACGTAGAACTATCCAATGGAATATGTTGCATTAAAGAGAAGTAGCATTCTAGCATATTCTTCAGTGTAAATGAACCATGAAAACAGTATTTGTAGTAGGTGTATAAAGCCAATCGCAAAATGACCACTTATCATCCAATTTATATGAAAGGTTCATAATAAATAATTCATATAAATTAATATGCAGAGACAGAAAATAGATTATCACTTGCCTATGGGAGGAGTAGCAACTAATGAGCAGGTATATATTTTTTGGAGGGAAGGTGGATGAAAATTTTCTAAAACTTATGATAGTAATCATTCACACATGTTTGTGAATAGGTCACAATATTTTACTTGAATATTTAAAATAAGTGCAATATGTGTGGTATGTGTACTGTGTCAATTAAGCTATTATTTAAATTTACTTATAAAAACTTAATGTCATCACATATGCTTGAACATATCAAGGTACAACATTCATTTCTATAGTCCTGTATATTCATGCATACATGTTGTGTGTGGTTTGGGATATCATTCCCAGAATTTCATGCATTCCAGGCCTTCATTAAGTTTTCTGTATCCAATTCATTCCAATTCACATTTATTAGGAAATATTCCTCCATTCCAATGCTTATTTAGATAACAAACTTTGAATTTGGCTATTTTTCTATCTAGTTAGATGTTGTGAATTGCTAATGTGAAGGTTTTTTTCTCCTTTCTTTGAAAACAAAGTAGAAAAATGCCACCTTTCAGTTTGTGCCTGTATTTGTCATCTTACTAGGTATTCTCAAGAGCACAGCGAGGTGGGATGTTTTGTGCATGGTAGGGCAGAATAGGCACCTTCTAAAATCTGGAAAACGTTTTAGTATAAAAATGTAAAAATGGGTATGAAAGTCAAGGAATTTCTCATTTCACTGCTTATAAGATTGAGCTTCCCAGTTTCCATAGTACCTTACAAATCAATTTGTTTTTCAGAATGACCTTCTCATTGCTGTATTCCAAACTTATTCACCTTGACTCATGTGCTTCCAACTCCCAAATTAATCCTCTACCTCTTTAGAGATTAACCCTGTCCCACTGCCAAATTGTAATCATTTTGACACATATATAGCAAACATGATATTCCCATTCCTTCATATACTTTAAAAGTATTTTCAATGCTGGAGAGATGGCTTAGCAGTTAAGGCATTTGCCTGCAAAGCCAAAGGACCTCAACTCAATTCCTCAGGACCCACCTAAGCCAGATGGAAAAGGTGGTGCATGCGTCTGGAGTTTGCAGTGGTTGGAGGCCCTGGTGCACCCATTCTCTCTCTCTTTCCCTCTCTCTGTCTGCCTCTTTCTCTCTCTTTTTCTCTTAAATAAATATTTTTTTTAAAAAAAAATGAGTGGGAGGAAGAAGAAAGTAATGGAGATGAATGTGACCAAAACATACATGTATGAAAATGTCAAATGCAACCCATTATGCATAATTAATACATGCTAGTAAAACTTATTTTACAAAGCCAAATGTGGTGGCACATGCCTTTAAAAAAATATTTTTGCTAGTTAGGGGGATTAACAAAACAGACATGGTGTGGGGAAGAAAAAGCACAGAATTCAGTTACAGTACTAATTTTCCTTTGACACATTAGAATGTCTATAAAAAATTACACATTTCATTCTATAATCTTATCACAACATTGAATTATGTGGGAATTTAGTAGCTTCCCATCAATTATAAAATACAAGAGTACTAGCCCATTGACCAGGAGCAGTTATTAGCCAAATAAATCCAACAAAATTTAAATTTACATACCAAGAAGACATACCACCAATAAAATGAGTGATGCCTAAGAACATTCTATTACTTTACTTTACTCTGTAAGATCCTAAAAATTTGAAAGTACATTCATCTTCAATTGCTATTATGTCAGAGCAGTTAACAGAATAGTCCACTAAACATTCCATGTTCTATATAAACATCTCATGTTCTATATAGGATAATTCAGTTGTTGTACTGGAATGAATACAATGAATATGTTCCACAGGAACACAGCAAACATATCTTTCTACTAACGTTATTGAAAATATAAAGGGATTTCTAAGATAGTCCAAATAATAAATTAGTAAAACATCTGTTTGGGGGTCCCATGCAAAAATGGATCCCAAGGAGCAATGTGGAAAACCACAGTTACTATTTCTGATTTCATGACCACATGGGTACTACTCATACCGTCATAACTTATGTGCTATCTCAACAATTTAGTTTCACTGTTTAAGTGGAGCTCTTAAACAAGCATGTAACATGTATCTTATCAAAATATCAATGGAAATATATTTGTTTTATTTTTTGAAAGATTTGTTGTGTGACAGATTTTGTCTTCCAAATTGGACATAAACATCTTTTGTTATGGTTTGAATGTACCCTCCAGAACTCCTGTTGAAATTTATTTGCTATGTGGAAAGTATTAGCAAAGGTCCCTGATGAGGCTCAACTTTTTGAATGGACTAATAACAGTTAACTTAGGAACAGACTAGTTTATCTGAGGGAGAGGCTTTATTGTGAATATGAGCTCACCTTTTGCTCCCTTCCTTTTTCCTAATTTTCCAGATGATCATGTGATATGTGTCATGCTGTGATGCATCAAGAATGCACTTACCAGATGAGGCCATTGATCTTGGACTTCACAGTTTCCAAGAATGTGAGAAATAAATTTATTTTCATTTTAAATTGTCAGTATGGGCTGGAGAGTATGGAGGCCCAAGCATTTAAAAATGTTTGTTTGAGTTTTTTCCTTCTCACACAGAAGCCCAATCATCTGTAGCTAGGATCCACGACCTGCTGGCACAGGTTTAATTCTCCAGTAACCACACAGAGCATTTGTCTGCAATGTCAAGAGACCCTGCAGTTCCCACACATACAAGACAGATGCATGTGCATATACACTCATTTGCATACAAATAAATATTTTTAATTATCCAGTCTGTGGTATTTCTTTATAGGAATAGAAAAAGCCTAAGGCACTTCTTCTCTCACTTGCTGTCTTTCTACTTTCCATCAATGGACAGATAATATTCTCTACCTTTGAAAGGCACTGTGACTACATAAAGTGAGGTGGAAGTGGCATGCTGGGAACTCCAAGCTCAAATTTCAAAAGTACGGTGAGCTTCCAGTTTTTTCCCTTTGGGACACTCATTCTTGAGATAATCTGCCTTAGAATTCAGCCATGGTATTGTGACAAGATCAAGTCACAGAAGAGGACAATCACCAGCATTTAGGCCAACGTTGTTCTGTTTGCAGATGGCCGAAATGCCAGAAGGTGGGTGAACTATGAACCCAGAAAACTCTTCAGAGATGTCAGCCCCTGCTTGCAGGAACCCTAGAAAATATTAAATGCATATGATCCAGATAATCTCAGTCAACAAAGAGGATTGTTAGTAATTAAAGAGAACCCACGAATTTTGGAGAACTTGTTACATGACAATATATAGCCAGAATATAGTACAAACTGCCCCCTTTTCAATCATTTAGCACTTCCCTTTTCTGTCTTTCTGATTGGGTAAAATGAACCATTGAAATAAATTTTCAAATTATAACACAATCTAGATATTGGTAAAGAGAATATTTATTTCCTTTCATTTGTCTACTTAAATTTTCTTTTATCTGCTTTTTTCTAGTTTTTAGCATACAGATTCTTTTTATGGTTTAGTCAATTTTTACCCAAGTATTTTATTTGTAGCAATTTTAAGTGGCACTGCTTCTCCTGTTAGATAATGCTTATTTATTTATTTATTTGCAAGCACAATGAGACACAGAGAGATTGAGACAGAGAGAATATGAATGTTCCAGGGCTTTAGCTGCTGCAAATGAGGTCCAGATGCATGCATCACTTTGTGCATAGGGCTTTCCAAGGGCACTGGGAAATAACCTGGGTCATTGGGCTTTGCAAGCAAGTACTTTAACTGACTGCTGAGCCATTACTCCAATCCTCATGTTATATAACTTTTAATTTTATATTTTTACTTTTTATTAAGAATATGCTTTGTATGAACACCTCATGTGTTGGTACCATTATTTCCCTCATCCCTGCTCCCAATCTATTGAGGGCCCACCTCAGTGGGGTTTCTGATATTTACTATGGGGTTGTGGGTTATGCATTCTGAGAGCAGAAGTCAGTCATTGCATGGGGGTAGGAATGCCTCTAGGTATGCCCTCCCAACATGTGGCTCATACAATCTTTCATATATATTATTAGTCCTAAAGCTGGATTATATATCAAATATGTCTTTAAGAATATCTATAATAAAATACATGTAAGCTATTAAATAACTATACTCAAGAATTATTAAATACTAAAATAATTTACTTCATTAGGAAGCTAAATGTTGGCTTATGATTCAAGGTCTTTTTTCAATTTTTATATAGATAGCCCTCCACACAAAATGTGTTGCAGAATCTCAAAACAAACTGCCATCACAAAAAGGCTAGAATCTATCATTTCCTTCATTGCTATGTCATTCATTAGAATGTAAAACAGGGAAATAAACTTGGCGTATTGAAACTCACCCAGACTTTCTATTTATAGAAGTAACCAGAGGTCACCTCATGTGAACAAGATCTTCTGTCCACCTAGCAACAGTGGCTCCCTGGAAAAGCCTTGTCTCTCCTAAGTGGCTCCTATTTGTCTCCTGATGGTGATGTCATTTGGGAACAATTCACAGTTGCAGTCACTTTGACAGCAGCAGAAGCCAATTTTTGATACTGAAGCTATACATAGCTCCAACTGCAGCCGCTTGTAACAATGTGTGCTGAGAAAAATAGCTTTTAGCTATGGTCACATCAGAAGTATCGGGGGGATCTTTTTAAGTTCCCAGATGATGTTAAAGGGTAGGCAGAACTACCCTAGCACAATCCCAGACCTGTTCATGGAGTTAAGCTCAACTATTGTCCACATCTATGAAGAACCCTATAATTGCAAAAACTAGTGAGATGTGAGCTGTGGTCTAAAAGATATTGATGTCCATTGCAGGGAGGCAGAAAGGCAGGGATAGAATGATCAATAGAATGTAACAAGCCAGTTTAAAATAATGTGTCTCATACATTAACCATGTAATATTACTGCAGCACAAAAAAGGAACACTTAGCAGAGTTTGTAGGAACCCCACAAAGCAGAGAGAAATACATGACTAAAAACCTGAATAAGTCAGGCATTAGTACATTACAGGAAAACGTGCTATTTTGTCAATCTCGTGGACTTGAGTTTTAGAGTTGTGGAGAAATTCAACATTATCAAATTTATCATTTTATTCTATTGTTGTCTTTATTAAGAAAGTATATGTGTGTAATAGTATAAAATAAGAACTTAAGCACAAGTAAGAACTGATCATAAATAATACATGAAAAGAAGCTCAGAAAGAGGAAAATGCAAAAACTTCAATGAGATATGATTACATCTTAATCAGTCATATAGGAATCATACATATGGGCAAATAGTCTACACAAATAAGAGAAAGGACATGGCATAATTGGAATGTTTCGACATTGTCAGTGACAATATAAATAGGTATAAAATTTTGAAACAAAATTTGACAATAAATAGTACAGTTGAAAATACACATAATCTAGAAAGTCCCTCTTTAGACAAACATACTGTAAACAGACCCTTGCAAATGAGCATAAAGAAATAGGTGCAAGAGTAATTCTAATAGTGGTATTTCTATTGCAAAGAGGGGAGACTTTAGATAAGATGCATGTTCTATGTTGCAAAAAAAAAAAAAATGAAAAGGGTTTGAAGGTTCTTGCTAAAAACAGAGGATGTTTGAGAAAGCACTAAATATACTCACCTGAATATGAACTTTATATGATGTATACATGTTTCAAATCGTCATAGTACCTCATATATACCTATAGTTATAAATCAGTTAAAATTATAAAAATTATATTTAAACATTTGAAAATCACTTAAAGACCTATCAAAAATACAACAAATAAGGGCTGGAGAGTGGGCTCTGTAATTAAGGCACTTGCCTGCAATGCCTGATGACCCAGGTTCAATTCCCCAGTATCAACACAGAGCCAGATGCACAAAGGGGTGCAGGCATCTGGAGTTCATTTGTAGTGGCTAGAGACTCTGGTGTGCCCGTCTCTATGTCTCTCTCTGCTCACTAAAGAAAATTAAAATTAAAATTAAAAAATATAACAAGTAAATTGTAGTAAATTTGAATATTCAAAAGAGAAATAACATATGACATATAACATCAGCAGAAATGACTAAAATGTAAAGAAAAATATCAAGTTTCATAAAATATATTCCCTATTGCTACTTATAAACAAAGTGAAGCAATAATGGATTTTGTTCTAAATCTAGTTGTGTTTTAAAGACAAAGAAGTAAACATTAAATGCAGTATCTTGTAACTAGAAAGTGATAGGATAATGGACAGCACAGGAGGTCCAGTGAATGACCAGAGAATATTGCCAAAGGGGGATCGAAACCTGCGTCTTTCAGGCTCTGTTTGTTAACTTAATGGCGAAGTTACAAATATTTTCAAGTTCTATATTTTTAACATTCTATAAACATAAACTTTTTCAAGTTTCATATTTTGAAATGCATTTATTCAACAAGATGTGTTAAATAGAATATGGTCCACAAAACCCCTCAATGTTTCATGTATGAGACGTAAGCGTGTGAAGACTGATGCTAAGAAGCAGCAAGTCAATGCTACAGTGAGTGACAGACACTTCATGGTCACAAAGAGCAGAAGAGAATTAGAATAGGATTGGGATAGTGCCATTGTCTTCACTGAGGGTTTTCTCTCTGAAGAGAATTAGCAAATAAAAAACAAACTGTGGGGCTGGAGAGATGGCTTAGTGGTGAAGCGCTTACCTATGAAGCCTAAGGACCCCAGTACAAGGCTTGATTCCCCAGGACCCACGTTAGCCAGATGCACAAGTGGGCACACGTGTCTGGAGTTCATTTGCAGAGGCTGGAGGCCCTAGCATGCCCATTTTCTCTCTCTCTCTCTCTCTCTCTCTCTCTCTCTCTCTCTCTCTCTCTCTCTCTTTCTCTCTCTCTCTCTCTCTCTCTCTCTCTCTCTCCTTTCCTCCCTCCCTCTTTCTCTGTCTATTGCTCTCAAGTAAACAAATAAATAAATGAACAATTTTTTTAAAAAACTGTGTTGTTTCATGTATTTTTATATGCAATATATATGATTCTTACTATAGTCTGTTCTTAAACAGAGTACTAACAATTTTTAAATAATCACCCCAAATCACATCATTATATTTCAAATGTCTATTTTCACGTTTATAATCCTATATTTTTCTGAAAATACATTAATAAGTTATTGTGTCTTCCCAAAAAGAGATTATCCTACCTTAACATGATTTTTAACTAAAAATATCACACATTCTCCTGTGCCTATAAATTTAATATCATATTTCATAATTATGTAACAGAGAGGATTTTTTTTAAATTTTTTATTTATTTGAGGTAATGAGACAAAGAGAGAGAGAGAGAGATACAGAGTAAATGTGCATGCCATGACCTCCAGTCACTGCAAATGAACTCTAGACGCATGTGCCACCTTGTGCATCTGGCTTACTTGGGTCCTGGAGAATTGAACCAAGGTACTTTGGCTTTACAGGAAAATACCATTTTCACTAAGCCACCTCTCCATCCCAATACAGAGGATTTAAAAGATGGGTTACAGGAATCAAAATGGAAAGAGTTGAAGTGACTATTGAAATAGAGAGGATTAGCTGGCTGTGGCAGTGCACATCAATAAGCCCAGCACCTAGGAGACTTAGGTATGATGATTCTGACTTTAATGCCAGCCTTGGCTACAATAGTCTCAAAAACCAAATAAACTAAAAATCAAGCAAGAATAACAAAAAATCGTAGTTCAGGCAGTCTATTATGCAGGCTGAAAGCATAATAAAATTTGCCTTCATCATCAAAAGTCAAGGAAGACATACCCAGATGCACATCTCCATCATTTTAATGAACATGAAGGAACAATAACCTAATGATATCCGTCATTCAATCCCTAAATTGAGCAAGATTTCCTATGAAAATCCAATCAAAATTTAAACTGGGTGTCTGGAGAGATGGTTCAGTGGTTAAGACACTTGCCTACAAAGCCTAACAACCCAGGATTGATTCCCCAGCACCCATGTAAAGTCAGATGCACAATGTGGCACATGTGTCTGGAGTTCGTTTGCATTGGCTAGAGGCCCTGGTGCACCAATTTTGCTCTCTATCTTTCTTCTCTCAATCTCTCTCTGTTTGTAAATAAATAAATTTTTTAAAAAATCTTAGTGGATGTTTTGTGAAATATATCAGAGTGGTTCTAAAATAACTGGTAGGTGTCATAAGAAAAATCAAGACATTTAAAAAATATAGTAGATATGAAAGTTTAGTATAGAGAAATAGTAGCTAAAACTGACCAGGATAGATAACTTAGTCATAAAAAAACATGAGGAACAAATCAAAATAAAACCGCACACTCCAGGACACTGATGGTAGAAGCGCCAATGACAAACTATGAAACAAGATTATTAAGGGTTGCTGGAATAATTGGTTGCTTATATAATTCAACTGAATTTTCCTTATTCTACAGAGAAAAATCAATCTCTTTTTAAAAAAACATTTTATTAATTAATTAATTTATTTGGAGAGAATGAGAAAGGGTGTGTAAGGGACCCTAGCCACTGAAAACAAACACCAGACACATGTGTTACCATGGGTATGGTTTATGTGGGTCCTGGAGAGCTGAACCTAGATCCTTAAGCCTCACAGACAAGAACATTAACTGCTAAGATGTCTCTTCAGCCCAAGAAAATTAAGTTCCATTACAAGAGAAAATGTAACAGGAAAAAACTTGATGTATCTAACAGGTTGAAATTTTAGTAACATAGACATAGTAGTGACCACTGGAGAGATGCAAACTTGTCATAGTACTGAGAGTAAGTGGCAGCTGAGTGCTCAGTGCTGATTGAAACATCTCTGTCATGGCAAGGCTAAGGGAAAGTTGTTGAACAGGAGTCAAAACAAGAGTAGAGGACGGGGAGGAGTGATTTGGAATACTAGCTTCTGGACATGAAGTGGCTATACCACTTATAAGCTCACAGTGTATGCCATTACCTATGCTACATTTGCACAATATTGGGCCATCAATATTTCAACATTAATGAGGGAGTAGCTGAGAGGGGAAAAAAAAAGACATAATCAAAATAGAAGAGAAAGAAGTGGTTCTGCTCAAGGGGATGGGGAAAGGGAGCAGAAAAGGTAATGAGGTGATTATGATCAAAATATATTATGCCCACGTATGGAACTTATCAATACAAAGTATTTTTTTTTAAATTTTATTTATTTATTTGAGAGCGACAGACACAGAGAGAAAGACAGGTAGAGGGAGAGAGAGAGAATGGGCACGCCAGGGCTTCCAGCCTCTGCAAACGAACTCCAGACGTGTGCGCCCCCTTGTGCATCTGGCTAACGTGGGACCTGGGGAATCGAGCCTCGATCCGGGGTCCTTAGGCTTCACAGGCAAGCGCTTAACCGCTACACCATCTCTCCAGCCCTTATTTTTATTTTTTTAGGGCTGGAGATATGAGTTGGCAATTATGGAACTTACCTGCAAAGCCTAAGGACCCAGGTTCAGTTCCCCAGTACCCACATAAAGGTAGATGCACAAAGTACCATGTGCATCTGGAATTTGATTTTAGTGGCTGGAGGCTCTGGTGCACCCATTCTCTCTCTCTCTCTCTCTCTGCAATAAATAAATAAATATTTTTTTTTTAAGTTGGCAATTGCCTAACTTTTAATTTATAGGTGTGTTCACAAATTTGAAAATGACATCTACCTGGACACTGTTGGTTTTTTCCTTGTTCTGTGCCAAACCCATCAGAGGTTCTTGGTGAGCAATAGAATTTAACAGTATAAACATGAAAACACAAGTGTGGGTAGAATGCAATATAGCCAATTATCTAATTCATTTCCAGAGGAGAATGAAATTATAACCTTCCTAAACTGTTCATAGTACAAAAAGAAGCTGGTGTCATAAAATAAAGGATGCTAAAAATATATAAATTTATTTAAAATTTGTATAAGCTGTTATGAGAAAGAGTATATTATCTAATGAATTATACTCAGAGAAGATATGAGAAGATCTTACTTTAAATATTCCTTTGAAACATAAACGTGAACACTATTTTATAGAAAATTTCTAAATTTTGCATGGAAGGTTGAAGTATCCTAGAGCCCCAGAAAGATTGTATGTATATACAGGGAAGGAAAATGTAAGAAGTAAGAAAAACACTGAGGTGGTGTGTTAGTTACAGAGCCAGTTTTCAATTTTTCTGCTAAAGAAATGGAGAGTTTGACTTTGAGAGGAAGAAATGGGATGTTACTAAGGGATGTGTCTTTCTGTGCTTTAGACTTGCCCTGGGCTTTATGTCCGTTCTCATTGTTGGACCTGACCTCTGTTACTCAAGGGGAAACACAAAACTGAGTCATTAAATTTTTGTCTCTATTACTTAAAAACATTGTTAATAGAGATTTTTCCCAGTAGCATCCATCCCATTCCTACCCTCCAGCGACCACCACCACATACACAGACCTCTGATCCTAGAAAGAAAGTGACATATTCCAGTCCCCCACCCTCCCTCATGTGGAGTTCTGGAGAGAGACACAGGATGAATTCATAAAATACTGTCTCAGGACAGTTCTGAGGGTTTTATGTTAAAAGCCAGACTATGATCAAAGTACAAAAGCAAATTAAAAATTATACAAATTTAAAGCATTTCCATCTTGTGCCTTGTTTTCTAGGAAATTGTTAAAGGAGTAGCTGAAGAGAAAAACATGAAATTCATTGGTGCAGAGAAAAATAGGGAATTCTGGGTGAAAAAAAAAAATGGGTCTAGACTAGAACAGTCTATAGCAGAGCATGAAACCAAATGGCCCCAATGAGGAATGCCATCAGAGAAGGAAAAAGCCGACTGGAGCTACTTGGCAAAATCGATAAAGAGCTTTATAGTTCCAAATAATTTGAAAACAAGTTAGTAAACAGTTCATGGGAAATAACAAAACCCAAACAAGAGAAACATACTCTCTCTCTCTTTCTCTCTGAAATAAAATAAAATGAAACAAAATAAAATAAAAGGCTTAGCGGTTAAGGCACTTGCCCAAAGGACCCATGTTTGACTCTCCATATTCCACTTCAGCCAGATGCACAACGGTGAGACAAGTGCAGGGTGGTACATACCTGCTAGGTGGTTCAAGCGCCAAGCGTCTGGAGTTTGATTGCAGGGGCTGAGGCCCTGGCACACCAACTCTCTCTCTCTCTCTCTGTGTCTCTCCCTCTCTTAAAAAAAAAAAAAAACATAGAAATATAAATTGCACATGAATTAAACCAACCAGATTTGAATGTCCATAGTAGTGAAAACATTAATGGATTCCAACAAATTTTTCATGATATTTGACAATTGGAGTGGACAGGAAATGTCTATTCATGAAGGTGAGGATGGTGTATGGCAGACAATTATATAGCAACAAGTCAATAATGCCTGAGCTAAAAATATTTTAAATAACTGACACAGCATTTTATTCAGGAATGTGGAAGAGACAAATGATGCACTTAAGATGGTTGACAATGGTTTCCTCTGGAAAATGAAATCAGTGGAGGGAGATAAGTTCTGCTGCTACTGATGACAAACTTATACTGCCATTTGAGTTTTGAAATTGTATGTCTGAATTGATGTTATAAAATCAAAGATAAAACTACCTTACCAAAAGGAAACTATGTGAATAAATAGACCGGCAAATTTCACGACTGGAAGAACAAGTGTGAGTTACAGTAAAAGCTCAAATGAACAAAGAAGCAAAAGTAAGAACCTAAACTAAGAATAAAAACTGCCTAAAAGTTGGAAATGTTTATTCTTACCAAAAACCTAAGGAGTATAGGGACCTTAAGCCATCCATTTCATTTATAAAAGTAGGAAATATTACAAAAGCTCAGTCAAAGGTGAGAAAATAAAGTAACAGAAACCATGGCTTAAGGGCAGTAAGGCATAGTCACTAGGTGATTTCCCTTCAGAGTCCATCTGAGGAAAATCACCACAGGTATATAATAAGTATGCACTAAGATATTTGTGGAAGAATTAGTTTACTTAGGGAGAAGAGATGAAAATGCAATAGCAAAAATAAATCAGCTGTAAGCTCTCTCCATGATGAAATAGATAATACTTATTTTTTCCCAAGCTTGATAACTATAACAACTAGAGCAGTATATACAATTTTGGAGTGGGGAGAAGAGAGAAAACAGGAACATGTGATAGACAGTAGTTAAAAACAGTGAGATTGGGGCTGGAGAGATTGCTTAGCAGTTAAATGCTTGCCTGTGAAGCCTAAGGACCCCGATTTGAGGCTCAGTTCCCCAGGACCCACATAAGATGCACAAGGAGCACATGCATCTGGAGTTCCTTTGCAGTGGCTGGAGGCCCTGGTGTGCCCATTCTCTCTCTCTCTCTATCTGCCTCTTTCTCTCTCTGTCTGTCACTCTCAAATAAATGAATAAAAATAAACAAAAACTAGTGAGACTATGAACTACTTTTGGATTCCGTCTTTATACTTTTCAGCATTTTCTATGATTTCAAATACATGCATATAAATTCATATATATATGCATATATATACACATTATGTATTAAATGTGTAAAATTAGATCTTAATGTGCCTAATGCTTTTGTAGAGACTATTGATACTTTTCTTTTTGACAAGGATAGCTTCTATATGGCACTCTCTGGATGGGCAAAGATGAAAGCTGTATGGAGAGAGAAACTAAAGAAATGCAGTATAAGAGCCTAAAAGAGACTGTCAAGCCTGACAAAAGATACAGGCATTGCTTTCTTAACACAGATTAAAAATCTGTCACAGACAGAAAAAAATAGCATTAATGGGGCCCTTTCACTTTAAAGACATTGGCTGGAAATCTCATTATACTACAAAGCTGAGCATCATACAAATTCTTGTCTTGCTGACAATTTCATCTCTCAGAAGGCAGCAGAAGCAAAGAGTGGAACTGCTACTTAATTCTGACCAGAATAAGTGGTTGGTATCATGAAGAGAGGAACTAGAGAGAAGTATGATGCTGTTATCGGAATCTACGCTGCCTGCATAGCATCCCTAAAGTCTGCTGCTCAGCACATCTATACATTTTGATGTGCATAATAGCTGGGAGTTCAATGGTTATAGAGGGCCAAACACAAAATATGAATTCCAATGGTTCATCACTGCTTAGAAAAGAGGAGTGATTTCTTCTGAACTATTAATACCATTAAGCTAACAAGTACACTTTGAAAACGTGAGCAAAAGGCTTTTTTTCCCCAAAAATTACAGAAATAATTACAAGAAATGTTTTGATAGTATTATTTATCATTATAGCAAACTATCCAAACAGTCTAGCTATCCAAAAACAGAAGAGTATTGGGCTGGAGAGATTGCTCAGTGGTTAAAGATGCTTGCTTTCAAAGCCTTATGTCCTAAGTTCGATTCCCTAGCATCCATGCAAAGCCATATGCACAAAGAGGATGTTTGTTTCTGGAGTTTGTTTGCAGTGGCAACAGCCCCTGGTGCACCCATCTCTTCTCTCTTTCTCCTCTCTCTCCTTCTCTCATCTTGCAAATAAATATATATACTAATAGTAACATCTATTCACTCAATGAGTTTGAGGCAATTCTGGTAACAACAGAGGTTATTATAATATTAAAGTGTTAATATACTATCAGTATCTTCATATGGACTGTAAAGTCAAAAAATTACAGATTCCATTAGGTACTCAAAACAATAAATGCATTGTAACTATTTTATTTATACATATTAACAAATTTTAATTAAGTTCAATTAACAGAAGTCAGGGTGAATATTTTTAAATAATGTAAAATTCTATCATTTCTGATGTGAAAAGATACAAAATATTTAAAAAAGCTATCTTTGAAAAGAGGACATAGAGGTCTTTTTGTCATCTTCATGTCTACTTTTTCCTTCTTTGCCTATAGTTATCAAATGTCTTACAGTGAGCTAATTTTACAATTATAATTAAAATATAAAATATTATTTTAAAATTAGCTGACATACATGCATATTTAATAAAAATCTTATGCCTGAACTTAATTAGTGTATAATGTCCTAATCAAAGAAAGTAAAAAACTATATATATGTATATATATATGGAAAATTAATGGGAATGTATTTATGGAATAATGAGCTGAGTAATAGAACACATGCAAGCAATATGAAAACTAATATTGCTAAAGAACAGGGTGGGGGCATTTAGAATACATCTAAGCAACAAAAACAAGTCAAAGGGTACACTGGGAAATATAGTAATTTCACGATCCGACCTCAGATCTTGTGTATATGCGTGGGGCTTAGGTCTCAGTGCATGTGGATGCTTCTGTGTACCGCATGAGAATAACATCTGGTCTATCTATGTTTAAAAATTGAAAAACACCTATCAACAAAGTATTTAAGGATGAGTCAGGGGGTTAGGAAGAGAGGGAGGAAGAGAGGATAAGCTCTCCACCTCCAATTGATTACCAGACAGCCATGAAATGTACATTTTATGTAGTTATTTTGAAAGAACCCCCCCCCCCAGGGAGGTTAGACTAACTAAATCTTAACCTTTTCTCACTGTAAGACTATGTTTTTGTTTTGATAGCATAAATTGTCCATCATTGTTTAGATATAGTGAAAACAAGAAAAAGAACATTTATTGAGACTCCCATGCCCTTTGTGCTATGCACTGACACATTACCTCATCTGGTAATCAAGCCCATGAAGTAATTATATTTTATGACTAAATATAAGGCTCAGAAAAACTAAACAAT
Source organism: Jaculus jaculus (assembly GCF_020740685.1). Lineage (NCBI taxonomy): Eukaryota > Metazoa > Chordata > Mammalia > Rodentia > Dipodidae > Jaculus > Jaculus jaculus. Next base: position 74,399,076 of record NC_059111.1, read on the forward strand.
TTTTCCAAAGACAAATGGACAGTGAGACTTAGAATCAGAGTACTATTACCTCTAAAACAGGATTGTTTAATGTGTTCCATAAGCCCCAGAGCCCTAAGAGAATGTCTACAGGCCTGCCACACAGATGGGAGTGGATCAGAATGAAAGCATTCTAGGACATACACTCTGCTTTAATTTGAACAGCCCCAAATCTCTTATCAAATAGAACTCATGGAAACCTTGCTCCCACAGATTAAAAAGAAGTTTACAAAACAACTTGCTCCACCAGGCATCTTTTCCTGTGCTTCCCTATGAAGCCATGTGATTTAGGAGACACAGAAATACAACAAAGTGAGCTAGTTGTTTGACTAGAACACAGAAATTTATCAGTTCTAACAAAGGAGCGAAGTAAAGAAGACTTTCAAAATGAACAGTTTTATAAGGAACAGAAGCAGACAGGAAACCTTGACACCATTCAAGATGAGGTCCAGGATGCCAATGGGTTCAGAATAATTGAGCAGAAAACCAGCCAGTTAAGATCAAGTCCAAGGCAGCTAAGACCAAAGTGATCATGTGAGTTATACTTTTGAGCAGTATGACCTCCCCTTACAGAGATTTGAGTTTCCTTTCCTGCCATGTCATTTATCATCTGTATTGACAGAAGTGTTTGTCTCACCTATGCCATATGACATCTTATTCTCACCTGTTCCTTGTTTGGTTCCATAGCTTAGGATGTTTTTCTCCCATTCTTTATGAGCTCAACTGCAAATTTCAGCTCTGTTCACCATCTCATTCAGAGAACTTTTGGTATCTCAGTTTGGCTCAGTTAGTGCTCATTGGCTATGCAATGAAATTACTCTATGTATCACCCTACCCTGGTGTTGTAGGAAGTTATATTTGAAGACTTATTCATTCTCACTTTAGTATTTAATCTTTGTAGTGCCTGTGGCTAAACAGTGCTTATGTTATCAGTAAAATGATGGAAACCTGAACTAAACTGTCACATAATATCACTCATAAGCTATCAAGTGAGCACTGAAATCTATTAGGAGACTCACAGAACTCTGTTTTTTTTTTTATGTACTTTACGCACATGGAGATGAGTTCTTAGAGTTTCTGCATTCAATATAATTCAGCAGACTTTCATTGAGCAATGTCTAAATTCACTCACTGTAACACCATACCTTTGAGTCATTGATTTATCAATGACAGAAATGTATTTCTCACAGTTCTAAAAGCTGGAAATTTCAAGGTCAAGGCATCAGCAGATATGGTGTCCAGTTAAGGCTTGTTTTCTGCTTTACATATGACACTTTGTTGCAATGTTCTCACATATCAGAAGAGGCAAGGCACTTCCCTTCAGTCCTTGTTGTAAGGGCTCTAACCCCTTCCATGAAAACTTTAACATATGAACTTTGAGTAGGACACTAACAATCAGACCACAACAAGCACCAACCAATATGCTCTAAAATAATAAGAGGAGGAGGAGGAGAAGAAGGAGAAGGAGGAGGAGGAAGCAGCAGCAGCAGGGCCAGCACATGAAGACTCAGTGAGTGTCATGAACAGCTGAGAGATTAGTTGAGTTCTATCAAAATTTGTCGTCCATGGCCTGCCCTAGTCCTGATGTTTTGGCTGGTCAGTCCATTCCACTGAGATAGATTGACAGCATAAATCTTCCAACTTGCTCATACCTCAGGCTCAGTCCCACCCAATGGCTGCAACAGAGAACTCAAAATATTTTATGCCTATTTTTTTTTTAATTCCATGAACCAACAAATCTGTTCAAATAAATTCATCTCTAGCACTGAGCAACTGTGAGAACTGGGAGTGGATTGGATTCCTGTTTACTTCCCACCAAAGTCCTTCTTGAAAAACATGATTATCTTAAATTATGTGTTGTGATATGTGGCGCCAAAGTTACTATTCACTCAATAGAAGCCTCAATCCTTTTGTATATAACAATTTCTTTTTACCCATCTTCTATTTTTAATTTTATACTTGTATTCATGCCTTTTTTCCCCTTCACTTGCCCTTTCTCTTTCCCTTTCCCCTCCCCTTGAAACCCTTCTTCCCATTAGATTTCATCCTGCTTCTATGCTTTGTTGTCCCCCCATTCATTTAAATTATGATCACTTGCATAATCATAGGTGGAAGGTCGTTAACTGGAGAATAGACAATCATCTAGAGGCTATATCACTAAAGTACATACTTCCCCTCTGCCAGAAATCACCAGTTTCCTCTATACTATGGGAGGTGTGAGGTCTCATGGGTCCCTCCCTCAACTATGATGAGATTTTGACAGACTAGAACATATGCAGGAAACTGTGGGTTCTTACATCCTTGGTGCCACTGTTCCCATAGAAGTTCAGGCAACTTGAAGAGCAGGGTCTTGAGTGGCTGTGAGTGCCAGGGGAAGAAGTGCCCAGGAGACAGCTTCAGGAAACAGCTCTTTTATTTGTCAGGGGACTGAGTTTTTATAAGCAGTTGACAGAGAGCCGGAAGAGAGTCCTGAGGGGTTTGGTGGGTTCAAAGGTTGCTTGTCCATGCCTAGGAAGGTTCATTCCAGCACAAAGGAAGAGAGTCAGGTGATCTACATAGTGGAGGGAAAAGGGTCACAGGGGGATCGCTGAGTGAAGGCTGCTAGCTGATGTATTTCCTAGGCAACTGGCCAAAGGTCACAGCCTAAGTCTTATCTGAATGTCTAGGTATACTGAATTTGGAGAGGGAGTGTCCCTACTTCCTGCCTATCTCAGGCAGAGATTTTTTATGGGGAGTCCAGGCTTACTGGGCCCCGAAAATGGGGGAAGGAGCCCCCCCCCCTGTCTGGTACCCAAGATGTTTCCTGCAGTTCAGGCTGCTGTGACCTCTCCATAGCCTGGGGCCCTCAGTCATGTCAGACAGCTTAGTTTGTTTCAACACAGGGCCCTGCCTGTTATTTGAAACACATACTCTATGACTCCATGAGCTTAGTGGACTTGTCATATTCAGAAAACACATTCTATAGCTCACTTCCCATCCTCCTTCCCTTACATTCTTTATGCCCCCGCTTCTGTGATTTTCCATGAGCCATGGAGGGTGTGTTTTAGATGCCATGTTTGGGGCTGAGCACAAGCTAGTTGCATATTCTTAGTAACTTTGTCATCTGTGAATCTCTGTAATCACCTCTGCCCTTCGCATAAAGGAACTTCTGTCCTTGAAACTGTGAGTAGTACCAATCTATGGGAACAAACAGATATTGAGAAATGAGTTTAACATACTGCCCAATTAACATAACCACAGCATAGCTTTTTTCCCCTAGGGCCTCAGCCAATGACTTTTGGCCAGATTTACAGTTCCAGGCATGATTTTCCTCCTTCAGAGCAGGTCTCAAGTCCTGTCAATATTGCACTGGTGAACACATCCTGCTCTGCAGGTTGATGATGAAGTACACAGGGCCCACAGCTGGCTAGAATAACTATGTGTTTTCTCCTCCAACAGCTTGCATAGAAGCTTCTGGCTATGAAGAACACTAGCTAGTAAGAATCAAGCTTCCATGTCTGATCTAGCTTGATGTCTTTTCTACTTTCCACCGAAACACATCACTAAGTAGGAGAATGGGATAGAGCCCCTGGTTACGCCCTTATTGTTCCTTTCCCTGGAATCCTAATGTTGGGACAAGACAAAATCAACCACAGGTGAATGAGGAACCTAACAACTGATGAGAAAACTTCTCCTCTGTTTATTTTTAAATTTTGTTTTAATATAGTATAGAAAACATATTTTTGGTCCATAATTATTATCTGGACTATTACTCATACAACTGCGGTCTTTAATAAGGGCACTATAATGCACCTTCCTACAATAAGTAAACAGTTAAAATAATTATTTTTCTCCTATAGAAAAAGATCTCTGGATGAACTATAAACCAAAAGAAGTTTAAATAGTGAAGACTGACAAGCAAAGAGTGATTTTCAATGGCCACCCTTACCATGTTGTTTTTAGAGTATCTTCAAATCAAAAATATCTGGGATGCTTCTCTTAAAAACTTTCCTCTAAGCTGCAACTCTAGGGAAACAGTGTATTCAATTTAGTTTTAATAAGCATTTGACATATGCTAAAGCGCTAAGTTTGGAGAGGTCCCAAAAATAGAGAAAAATTAGTATTTTAATGTGTTTGAAAATTAATGTAAACACTTGTTAAGATGAAATATCGATGACATATTTTATATTTTAGAACTTTATAGTGTTTTCTCAGCCTATGCATGGATGAGTACAAGAAATCCTGCTTGTTTATACCTTTACTTCTACTTCCTGGCCCATATTCTCCTTAACCCCTAAGGACTCATCCTCAGCCCTTCCTGGAATTATGCCAGGTGGCACTGCAGACTTAGGATTCCATGCAGAATCAGGATGGGAGGAAAGGGCTCCACCCCTCTTTGGTCTTCAGTTAAGATCTGTGTGAGAAGTCATCTTGTATGCATGGAGCGCTTTGATGCCTCTTTTGAGGTAATAACGTCTTCTGGCTTGCAAGGGGTACCCCTGCCTCACAGACCATGTTGTATTTCATCCTGCTGCTCAGCCATCCGACCCCATCCTCTCACCCAGCAATATAATCCAGAAGGAAGACTCTGCCCTGGAACCACTACTCTCCAGCCCTGCAAGGGTCTCTCTTCCACTTCCCAGTCTTTAGGTTTTTCTTTTGTCTAGACAAGAGAAGTCTTCCATCCTCTCTGTTTCTCCAAGATACAGTTTTGTATTGCACAATTCTAACTCTCCGCCAGAGAAGTCTAGACATCTCAGGGCACTGGTGCACCTGTGTGCAGTGTTAGTATTCCCACACACTCTACACTCAAAACCCCTGTGAGGCAGCACACGATTTTTTTTTAGGTAGTTCTTAAATGAGATAAAAGAAAACCAGAAATATAGAGGCTGTGCTGTCATTTGAAAGCATCATAATAAGAAAAGGGTAAAAAGCCTGGGCACTGAAAGTCAAGGTTTAAGATTATCACTTTTTTGCATATCATGCACTTCGGATTATTCCTCTGATTTGTTCTGTTGATGCTCACATGCTAACATGTTGGAAGAGTCAGATTAGTTCCATGTCACCTGAGAGTGCACCTTAGTTCAATAAAATGTATTCCTAGAAAGCACTTTCTCCATGAAACCCTTCCTTCAGAAGGCTTTGAGTAGGACAGACTCAAAGGAAAGAAGAGAGGGAGTGAGGGAAGAAATGCTTGTTGAGAAGGCTAGACAACATGGCCACTAAGTTTGGAGTACTTAGCATTTCTGAATTCCGAAGAGATAAGTTTAAACTCCTAAAAATAATTTTCTATGTACTTTTTTATTTGTTTGTTTTTTTGAGGCAGGGTATCACTCTAGCTCAGGCTGACCTGGAATTCACTATGTAGTCTCAGGGTGGCCTTGAACTCTCAGTGATCCTCCTACCTCTGCCTCCCGAGTGCTGGGATTAAAGGCATGTGCTACCATGCCTGGCTTAATCTTCTATGTACTTTAACATCTGTTATTTGCACTTTTGCTGCAGTATGGCATTAATTGCTCTTTATTATATTGATAATATTGTAATTAATAATTATTATGAAATGTCATATGATCTTTGATTGTCAATCTTAGATCTATATCCTTGACTTTAGAAAGCAACCAGCAAAGAAGGAAAGTAATAATAGAATAGAATAAAAACCCATAAATCTCAAATCAGTGCTTTACACTTAAAACATCCTATATCAGTTAAACCAAATGTCACATTTGTGATGATTGTGAAACCCAGTCTTTGTTAAAGTTGGTGAGTGTAAAGTAAGTTGTCTTAATTTTTATCAATTTCAGGTGACAATTCAATCTTCTCTAAATTATATTTAGCAATAAATTTTCTAAAGGCAAGAGAAAATGGAAAACGATTTCAAAAACTCTGGACCACTAGGTGGCACCAAATAGCCATACTTCATCAATTCTTTTCAAAAAACGAATTTTCCATTTCAAGGATTATGAGTTGTACAAAAGGAAAATTTGTAAAAATAAAAACAGAAATGACTTTCAAATAATAAATATTAAGGACAATACAAATTTTGTATAAGTAAAACACTGTTATTTTTGGTATATTGTAATGTCTATATAGTCTTAAAAATTCATAGTAACATTGTTCATTGAATTTCACATGACATTCTTTCTTGCATTAAGGAGGATAATTGCTACTTGTCTTTGCTTTTGCTAAGAATTATTTACTATGTCCTTTCTAGAGGATTTGCTTTTGTTTATCAAGATCTAGATCTCCTGAGTATGGTTCCTATTGTGATAGAGTGTGCCTCTGTTTTAATCATGATGTCCTGGAACCAAGGTTGCATTTGGATTCAGATACAGGTGCCATAGAGATGTTTCTCACTGCCTACACATGTAAATTCTTCTCGAAAATACAAGGCTCACTACACTACTTTGGGTTTTTATCACCTGGAGGTTTGACTACTGCCATGTTCTCTCTACCTTGGTTGACAGAGGAAGAGCCCTAGAATGTTCAGCTGGTACCAAATGTGACAGCTTGTCTGTTTAGCAATGCCAGCCACACAGAGAACATTATACAGATGCTTCATGCATAGCGCTGGCTTTCTACAGCCATCCTAGGTGTTCGTTGTAATTTATAAAGCCCTCTGTGGCCTCGGACTTTGAAGTAAGTTATATGACATACACATTCTTTATGCTAGCAGTTAGGGCACTTCACCAGGTAGTTCCTGGATGCAATGAACTCAAAAGTTAGAGGTCCCTGACTCTGCCATTCAATCTCATTCTCTGGTTTGAAAATAAGTCATTTTTTTTTAACCATATAAAGTTTCTTAGAAATCATGGATCCTTAATTTAAATTCTGTGAGCAGTATTTATTTGTATAAAAGGAGATAGGGTCTGGCAGTTTAAAAAAGTTAATTCCATTTTCTCAGTTAATAGAAATAATATCTTAGCTATATATTCATATGTGTGTGTGTGATAAACACTTATAATAAAATTAACTGAAAATAATAGAATAGCAAGATTCAGCTTAACTGTATTACAGTTTAGCATCCTTATCATATAGCTAATATGTTAATGTTGAATATGTAGTGTTGAATAAGGTAACATTCTGAATTAGAAACTATAGACATTGCAGGAAGTTATAAAACTAAGTGGATAGTTATAAAAATATAAATCAAAATATTCAATTATCCATTTTATTGATACTATACAATCTTTTTTAAAAATTTTTTGTTTTTAATTTTATTTATTTACTTGAGAGCAATAGGCAGAGAGAGAGAGAAAGAGGCAGATAGGGAGAGAGAGAATGGGCACACTAGGGCCTCTGGCCACCACAAACGAACTCCAGATGCATGTGTTCCCTTGTGCATCTGGCTAACGTGGGTCCTGGGGATTGAGCCTTGAGCCAGAGTCCTTAGGCTTCACAGCCAAGCGCTGAATGACTACGCCATCTCTCTAGCCCACAATATTTTTCAAATCTGTTACTGTTTCTGTAAAATCTGAAATAAGGACAAATATAAATATCTCAAAATTATAAATTTGCCCTCTTTCCAAGTAACTCAAACCCTTGGGAATTAAATTAAATTGAATCAATAAAAAATAAATTATCTTAAATATCCTTAATGTATGAACATATGATGCATACATGTGGTCATTATCTTGAGTAGAAACTACAGTGGAAGAAAACAAGTGTTTCATAAATATTAGACCTAGCTTCTGTGCTTCTCCACTAAGAGATACTTCTAATTTATTCTATTGCAGAAAAAGAAAATGCAAATAAATACAATTATTTTTCCCTAACCAGAATCTAACACATTTGGAAAGATCTCTTGTGATTTCTTACTTCCAAACATTAATTAAAGGGCTCTAAGTTTATCAATAAAAATATGTTTAAAATTGACTTAGGAGACTACCATGAAGGAGATGAAATGACCATATGTACACATTTCTTAATATTTAATTATACTAAAACTCTTTCCTTTAATCTAAAGTAGTAACAGTAAAGAGAGATTTTTAACTGCCAGCAAGATGATCTTGACACAAACTATATCTTAAAAATCAAAAGTGATATAAATTTGTATAAATGCCCTGCACATATAAAACAGAATGTTTTGGTAATTTTCTATCAGTAAACCTTTTAAGTTACCTATACCAAAAAAGCTTTTGTTTTTAATTTTTTTTTTGCTTATTTATAAATATGTGAGTGGGGCTGAAGAGATGGCTTATGGAATAAGAGCTTGCCTGTGAAGCCTAAGAACCCCGGTTCCAGGCTCGGCTCCCCAGGACCCACATTAGCCAGATGCACAAGAGGGCACACGCATCTGGAGTTCATTTGCAGTGGCTGGAGGCCCTAGCGCACACATTCTCTCTCTCCCCCATCTGCGTCTTTCTCTCTCTGTCTGTTGCTCTCAAATAAATAAATCAAAATAAACAATAAATAAATAAATATGTGAGTTGGGGTGCATCAGTGTCTCTTGTGCCTACAAATACTTGTGGTAGTTTCTGCATCTGGCTTTACATGTGTGCTGAGGAATTGAACCCAGGCCAGCAGTCTTTACAAGCAAGAACCTTTAACTACTGAGCTCTCTTTCCCACCCTGTATTTGTTGTTGTTGTTGTTGTTGTTGTTGTTGTTGTTGTTGTTGTTGTTGCTGTTTTGTGGCTACTTTTGTATTTTTAGGTTCCCTCCTGAAGCTCCCCAGCCATGGGCTTTTTGCCCATGTTTTCAGAGTAACAAGAGTTATTGATCTTAATTGAAGTCACTTCCATCTTTCCTTCTATATATATTGTACTATTTGTTTAAATCTTTTCTGAATCAAAAATATATTTATGGAGCAAAACATATTTCTCAGTGGTTAACATTCTTTCCTGTAAAGCTAAGAACCTGGGTTCAATTCCCTACTACTCACATAAAGCCAGATGTGCAAGGTGGTTAATGTGTTTGGAGTTCGTCTGAAGTGGCTAAAGGTCCTGGCATGCCCATTGTCTGTCTGTCTCTCTCTCTCTCTCTCTCTCTCTCTCTCTCTCTCTCTCTCTCTCTTACTCTCTCTCTCTCATAAATAAATAAAACATTTTAAAAACTAAACTTGTGTTGGTTGTTGGCTACTCTTCACCCAGATTTGCCTTTCTAAACATGTATTTTCTGGCATGATTGGGATGGTGTTTTGCAAAGTACAACTTGAACAGGGCTCTGGGAGTATCAGGAAACACGGGGAAGCTGCTTTAGGTTTCGGGTTGGGTACTATCTGCATTACACATCAGGTTGGAAAGGAAAGATAGATTTACAGTGAGTGTTGTTCCAATAGCCAAACTCTGGCTTCTCTCTAGTATATATCTGCATTGTAGATAATATTATGATCTGCATTATACACATTATATGATATAACTGACAAATTTTATTCTTTGGTACAGTCAGTTTATGTATACTTACTGCATGGTAGGGTGGGAGAAGAATTTATAACTTGTATATTTAATATAAAAACTTCACAAAGCCCATATCTATGTATGGTTGATGATCTACTATGAAACAATTTGAATTTCTTATTAAAATTATATTTAAGATATATCTGAAGATGGGGATGGAAAGATTGCTCAGTGGTTAAAGTCTGTTGATTACAAAGTCTGATAATCCAGGTTCCATTTCCCAGTAACTACATAAAGTCAGATACACAAAGTGGCACATGTATTTGGAATTTTTTTTATGTCAAGAGTCCCTAGTACACACATTCTGTCTCTCATCCTGTCCTTACAAATAGATAAATTAAATTAACAATATTTTTTTAATGTATCTGGGGATGAAGGAATGGCTTAGCTGTTAAGGTGTTTACCTGCAAAGACAAAGGACCAAGGTTTGATTCCCCAGGACACACATCAGCCAAATGCACAAAGGGGTACATGCATCTGGAGTTCGTTTGCAGTGGCTAGAGGTGCACCCTCTCTCTCTGTAATAAATAAATAAATATTTTTTTAAAATGTACCTGGAGCCTAGCATGGTGTCACATGCTTTTAATCCCAGCACTCAGGAGACAGAGGTAGGAGGATCACTGTGAGTTTGAGGCCACCCTGAGAATATAGAGTAAATTCCAGGTCAGCCTGGAATACAGTGAGACCCTACCTCGAAATAAAAGTACCTGAAGATGGTTGGTCAGCAAAATCTCCACCGAATAATAATAATTGATACTATTTTAGATAATTTTTTCAAAGTATATAATAAGAATTTTATGTCCATTTCCTACTCTTGATTTTAAGATGATAAAAAATCAAGTATTCATTATATATGTAAATCCTGGCCAAATATAAAGAATTATCTGAGGTTTGAATTCAATGAGGCAAACAAGATAGCTTGTATTTTCAAGAATTTTATCTAGAGCACTATATTTAATAACATAGATTCTATCTTAGTATAATTTTCTTAAATAATGGGTAATAATATATTTCGCTAAATTATTATTACTACAACAGCCATATTGTACAGGCTTTGATTTATGTTTGCTATGCTTTTGTATTCATAAAACAATAAATTGATATATCCACATTGGAAAAGATTTAAGTAATAACTCAAAATGTTACAGTTCTATTTAGCCCAGCCAGTCTAAGCTTTCAGCAAAGGTATGTTGAGTGCTTAAGTCCTGGTTTGTGAACAAACATATACAGAATAATTTTAAGAAATCATGATAAAACAATGCCTATTCTTTCAGTGTTATTTTTATAACTATATATCTAACATATTCCTTATAAGTATATATAGATCTTCCCACATGTAACAGTTGTCCTGTTTTATTTATTTTATAGGCATTTATTGAATAATTCACCTACTTAACTAATATATATGGTACTTTCAACTTTTTACTTTTTAAATGATTTTTATATGTTACACATACAGACAGAGAGAGAGACAGAGAGAATGGGCATGCTCTGGCCTCTAGGTCTTCTAGCCATAGCAAACAAACTCCATATGCATTCACCACTATGTGCATCTGGCTTGTGTGTGTACTGGGGAATGAAACCCGGGTCCTTAGGCCTCAAAGGAAAGTGACTTTATAGTTAAGCCATCTCTCCCGCTCTTTCACTTTTTTCTATTAAAACCATTCTTAAAATGGCATCTTCATACAAACACTGCACTATGTACAAGTAAGTCTTTCTTTAAAATAGATTCATAGAAATGATCTTGTATGGTCCAAGTATGTGTAGATAGATGATAGATAGATATAAATGATAGATGATAGATACACAGATCAATAGATGATAGATAGATAGATGTATAGATAGATCGATAGTTAGATGATAGAGAGATGATAGATGAGAGAGAGACAGATAATACCTTCTATAGAATTACCCTCTCTTTATAGGACACAACACCAGACCAAGAATAACTTATGGAAGAAAAGTATATCTGGCCACTAAGCCTACACTAGCTAATATTAGCTGTTTTCACTAAGATAATTGATAAGGTTAGAATGTTTGCTTTCTCTAACCTCATGCATTATTTGATATGATTCAGAAATGTCTTTATTCTTTTAGTACAGCCTTTTATATTATACATATTTTGCTAATCTTTAAATATTAGGAGACAAAATAAAAGTTTATCACTTCTTTCAAAAATTCTATCTACAACATCACTACACATATTAGTAAAAAAACTATAACATCAAACAGATAATATATAATGCCAATGAAGCATGAGCTTTCTTTACTTATCTGAGTTGGCTTAAGTTTCTCACTGCCAGTTCCTGTAAAGCCCTCCTAAAATGTGGGTTAGATATGCCAGAATAAAGGTGAAATACAGATGTACATGAGCAACCTAATTTAAAAAAAAAAAATGTTCAGAAGATGTTTTCCTTTATCTTGTTTGCATGATGTTTGAGCTTTGTGAAAGTTTTCATAGGAAGGGATAAAGCATGATAATGAATTTAAGTATCCATCAACCAGTTACAACCATTATCAAAATTCACCCAGTTTTTAGAATGTCAATTATCACTTTCATTGCTGACTTTATGAGATGTTCACATGCAAATAGAGATTTGCATTGGTTGATTAGCCTACTATGTTCCCTGCTCCTATGAGACCTTTTACAGTTAGTAAGTCATCCACTAAACTCTTCAACAACTGCCAATAAGACATGATTCTTTTTCCCAAAATGTCATTTTGACAGACTTGAATCAATCTCCAAAGATTTTCAAAAGAGTTCTATGAGAATATATTATTCTTTTTAAAAAGCACAAGTAATAAGACATATTAACTTATCTTAAAGCAACAAAATAGATGTTAGTTCTTATGTTACATATTGGAATGCAGACCAATAGTCAAGGTTTCATAATAGAATAATTTTATTATTTTGCTCAGGGACACATTTTTAATAATAAGTATTATGACAATAAAATTTTAAATATATGTGTTAGCCTTAACCATAAATTTAAGAAATTTTGATATTGAAATCTCTAGTTACATAGTTATGTAGTTAAATGATGTGTGAATTTTCCAAGTGCATAGTGGATAAAGCATAAGGAGACTGTCTTCTACAAAGAAGATTAAAAGAAAAATTATGAAATGACATCCAGAATTCCATGATCCTTAAGTTGTCAACATTACAATAGAAATTATGTAACATACTCAGAACTAGGAAAACCACAGCATATATAAGAAAATAAAAACTATCAATGACACCAATATCAAGATGAATATATAAAATATAGGAATATATAAAATATATAAAAAATTTTAATCATCTTCAAACAAAGAAACAGTAGAAAATATTCTAAAAACCTAGAGAAGTAGTATAGAAATTATGTGCCTGAAAAATAACAGTAACTGAATAAGCACACGCACAAATAAACAAACAATGCATGGATTCAACAGTAGTTAAATGGAAATGGCACAGTGTAAAATTGAAAGTTCAAGAACAGATGAGTGGAATTCACTCAATATGAACAATATTGAGAAATAGATTGAGAAGTTGAACATTGGTGCTTGCATACTTGTGATAGTAATAACAACAGAGTTAATGTTTCACTTGTTGAGTCATTGGCATCTAAGGAGTATAGAGAGGACTTAACAGCAGATTTGAAAAAGCAAGCATAGAACTAAATAATCGCTGAAAAATGCCCAAATGTGGTAAAAAGTAGAAATCCAATGGCTCAAGATACTTGATGAGCCTCACATAACCCAAACACAGAGAAATCCAGATGGAAGCACAGCAACTTTAAAAGGTTGACACCTAAAAACAAGGAAATCAATTGGTTCTTTGAAAAGATAAATAAGATTGATAGTCCCCTTAGCCAAATTAACCAGAAGAAAGAAAGAGAGAAGACCCTAATCAATAAGATTAGGGATGAAAAAAGGAGATACCAATGAAATTGAAAGAATCATGATGACATACTTCCCAAACCTATATTCTACCAATTTGGAAAATCTATTTGAGAAACATATGTCCTACCAAAGTTAAACCAGGATGATATAAATAATTATGATATAAATAACTTAATAACATATATATAACAGGCAATAAGATTGAAAGTGGTAATACAAAAATATAACCATAATGAGTCCCAGTCTAAATGGGTTCATTGAAGAATTCTACCAGACCTTTAGAAAAGATTAAAATGTCTGTTTCACAAATAATTCCCAAGAAACAGAAAAGGAAAAAATGTTCCCTCTTTCTGTGATGCCAAATAGCCAAACACAGTCACAAACATAAGTGCATATGTGTGTGCATGCAGACGTGCACACACACAAAGTATAGCAATGTGCCTAATAAACATGGACAAAAAAAGGTTCTAATAAAATACGTGAAAAGCAAATTTAAGAGACTATATAAAGAAAAATCACTCATCTGCATCAAGTCAGTTTACTTGAGAGATTTAGGGATGGTTCAACACATATAAAATCAAAAGGATATAATATATCACATAAATAAACTTAAGGACAGAAACTAATGATTATCTCAATGGATGTAGAAAAAGCCTTTGATAAAATACAACACCCATCATGATACAAAGCACTGGAAAGACTAAGGATGGAGGGTATATGACTCAATATTATAAAAGATATATATGTGTATATATATATATATGCGTGTGTGTGTGTGTGTGTGTGTGTATGTGTGTGTGTATGATAAACCTATAGCAAACACCATGCTAAATGTAACTTGAAATATTTCAACTAAGATCTGGAACAAGAAAAGAGTGTTCACTGTCTTGGCTGTTGCTATTCGGTGGAGTGCTTGAAGTCTTAGCAAGATTGACAAGACAATAAAAAATGAAAGTAATACAAAATGGAAAAGAAGAAATCAAATATCCTTCTTTGCATAATATAAGTTTGTATATAAGAGACTAAAACCCCTTAGATACCCCCCAGAGTTGATATACACTTTTAGCAAAGTGGCAGGATACAAAACTGAGTACACAAAACTGAGTACTCTTCTAGTATACCAAAGGCAAACACACTGATAAAGTAGTAAGGAAAGCAGTTTCACTCAAAATTGCCAATAAATCTCACAACATTCCTAATCAAGGAAGTGAAAGACCTCTACAGTGAAAATCTTGAAACACTGAAGAGCAGTTATGGAGATGCCTCAGTGGATATGAGCAGTTTCCCCTAATCATGACAGCCTGTCATGCCAGACTCCACTATGTTCAACTCCCCAAAACCCAGGTAAAATGCTGGGGGTGGCCACTAACCCTAGCTTGCTGGAGCAGAGACTGGAGAATCATGGCACTGACCTACTGGTGGCAGCTCCAGATTGAGGAAAAGACCACGTCTCAAAGGAAATCATAAATATACAGTGGAGTGATGGTAAAGGAACTCAATGTTCTCCTCTGGCCTCCACATGCATGTGTTCAATATACACACCTGCACATACATAAGCTTACCCCAAACATCACACCTCAAACCACCTACATGAATACACACACAAAAGTCTCTATAAAGAAGAAATTGAGGAAGACACCAGAAGATGGGAAGATCTGCCTTGTACATGGGTTGGAAAATAAAATAAAATAAAATAAATACAAAAAATAGCCAACCTACCAAAAACAACATACAGATTGAATGCAATCACACCAAAAACTCCAGTATCATTATTCACAGAAAAAAAAAAAAACAGGATAGCCAAAACTATCCTCAGCAAAAAGAATACTGCTTGAGGTACTATTCTATCTAATTTCAGATTATACTCCAGGATAATAGTAATGCAACAGCATGGTACCATCACAAGAACAATGGAATTAAATGGATTATCTAGGTATAAGTCCACATGACTATAGACAATTGACTTTAGACAAAGATGCTAAAAATGTACACTGACGATAACATTTTCAACAAATGGTGCTGGAAAAACTGGGTATCTGCATGTAGAAGAATGAAATTACATCCCCTGTTTTTTTTCATTCTGCCCAAAAATCAACTCCCAATGGGACAGAGACCTCAATGTCAAATCTGAACTCAGCAATGACTGAAGTAGATAACATAGAAGCAACTTTTGTAGATATAGAACCAGGGAAGGAATTTCTGAATAGGACCCTGACTGTGCAGGAAATAAGGCAAACAATAAAAAAAAAAAAACACAAAAAAAAAATGGAACCCCTATGAGACTTAAAAGCTTTTTTACAGCTAAGGAAATTGTCAACCGAGTCAAGAGGTAACTTACAAAATGGGAGAAAATCTGCACCAGCTATACATCTGGTAAAGGATTACTATCTAGAATACACAGAACTAAAAAAAGAAAAAAAAAAACCTAAACAATAAAATTCAAACAACTCAAAAGGAAAAAGATGATCTATAGACATGAACACAGAGTTCTCAGAAGATGAAATGCAAATGGACAATAAATACTGTTTAAGGAATTCAGCACTGAAAATGCAAATTAAACCTATTTTGAGAGATTTCAACTCATTCTGGTCAGAATGGCTAAGATTAGGAGATAAAATGACAAGAAATGCTGTCAAGGTTTTGCAAAATAATGCAAAAGTTTTCATTGTTTGTGTCATGCGGTCCAGCTGTGCCACTTGTGGGCATGTACCCTAATAATGGTATAATTTACATGGAAATACTTGCTCATCCCAGATTATTTCTGTTCTGAAACAAATAGGTAGAAAATGAAATGAGTCTGGATGTACATCAATTAATGACTAGTTAATGAAGATGTGGTTGCAAGTAGAGTAAAGTTCTGTTCAACTATAAAGAAATAAATGGAATTTTTAGTGAAACAGACAGATTTATAAAGTGTTATACCAAGTTCAGTAACTCAAGCTCACATGTTCTCTCTCGTTTTTAAAATTATTATTAGTTATATACACAGTGTATATACAGCCATGTTGGTGCCATTGTTGGCCTCCTCCCTGTTCTCCCCCCTCCACAGGAACCCTCCATATTTGGGGAATGTGGGTTGTGCATTGTGAGGATAGTCATCACTTATGGGTAAGAGGCAATGCCTCTGTGCATAATGTCTCAACTTATGGCGCTAACAATCTTTCTGCTCTCTCTTCCGCAAATTTCCCTGAGCCATATTGGGTTCATTTTAGGTCTACTTCAGTGATAAGGTCTTGGGAGCCTCTGTGTCTCTAGATACCTGATTTGGTAGGAGTTGAGTGTTCTCTGTATCTATCTCTTCAACCCTTGTACTGGTACCAGGTTCACCAAAAAAGCAGCACTTTTGCTCATTTCCCCAATTACTCTATGGTTTTAGCTGGGGCCCTAGTGAAGTGTGATGGGCTGATTCTCTCCTCAGGATCTGAGTCCATCTGAAAAAAAGAAGCAAATTCTCCAATGGAGAGTGAAGTCAGCACCAGATAAAAGGGAAAACCATTATTATTTTAGAGATAATTTAACAGGGGTAGGCCCTCTTATAGCCCACAGTTCATGGAAGCTTGATGATGGAGAACAAGCTCATTATTTGGATATGGTTCTGACTTGTCTCCAAGAACCAGTTATGGGTTCTGCTCCACTGAGTGGATCTGTTAGCCAAATCAAGGGCATTTGGTTACCCACCGTGGCTGTGTGCCACTATTGTACTTGTGTGAGCATCACATCAGGTTGTTTGCTGCTGAGTAGTTTAGACCACAAGTTGCTTGGACAGATGTTGGTCATTTCTCCCCAGTCACTCTTGGAGCACCTTTTGGCATTAGATGAGCTACTGACACTGACTCTTTTCCATATTCCAGTCATGTCACTCCATGTTCTATACCAACAGCATATGCTTTCTTTGGAAGTAGGGTCTTACCACTAACCATTGGTCAGTCTTTAAATAGTTTGACAGAAATCATCTTCTTTTGGGAAACCTTGTTGATCTCTCTGATCAATAGCTCATTGTGAATGTTAAGCACATGCTAGTACTGGGAGTTACAGGTCAGCACCAAGGAAAAGAGGGAAGAAAAATATAGGTGAAGAGAGAGAAGAGAAAGAGAAAGAGAGAGTGTGTGAGAGACAGAGAGAGAGAGAGAGAGAGAGAGAGAGAGAGAGAGAGAGAGAGAGAGAGAGAGAGAAGGAGAGAGAAATAGGAGATTAAAGTCAGTCTTCATGTTACCCTCTCCAGGGCCCTGTGGTTCAGGTGTTCACTCTAAGGACCTGATGAAGGTTTTCTTTTATATGCAGATGCTACCTTCCCATTTTTAGATTTGTATGTAAGTTGGAGTAAGTCAGTAAGAAGCCAGGGAAAGAAAAGGAGCACGGAGGGGTGTGATGAATTATATTGACTTCAGATTAGACAGGGTCTACAGTCACCTGTGATGGATTACATAGATTAGGTACACATGTGTGAATGGCTGTGAGGGATTATCCTGATTAGGTTAATTATTGTGGGAACACCTACTTTAACTGTGAGCAGCACCATTCATGGGCTGGGGTCCTAGACTATATTATAAAGGAGACAGCCAACTGAGCAACAGTATTCATTGTCTCTTCGCTATGGACTAATGTGCACAGTTCCTGCCTCTAGGACTTCCACACTATGATAGACTTGAACTTGGAATTGTAAACTGAAATAAATTCATCCTCCTCTGAAATGATTTTTGTCAATTTTGACCCAGCAATGAGAATGTAAATAATACAAAGGGGTTGAGAAAGGACAAGTTAAGAGGAGGAGATAGTAGATATGTAAGTAGAGGAATGAAATACTGGGGCTGAAAAGGTTGAAGTAGAGTGTGTGTGAGGGAATTCAAGAGAAGAGGTGAGATAATTAACAAAGATTAAATAAGTTATGAAGAATCCATAGGTAAGCCTGATTCTTTGTTAGTTTATAAAAAAATATAATTGTTTTCTAAAAAGATGGTTTGGGCAGAACTACCCTGAAGGAGTAGATAATGCTGCTCTCCAAAACCATAGGAAAAAATCCCATACTTGGGGTGGAGAACCTCCCAGTGAGTTGTTGGGCAAGGGCTATCTTGAGGTTCCCAAAATAGTACAGGCTCTTGCCAAGGCTCTTGGTTGTCCACCAGAATGAGATGGTGAAACTATTTCTGAAGACACCACATGATAATTGTCATAACTCTAATGGAATATCCTAATTCACATGACTCTCTAGAATCCTTTAACAATCTTCCAACCATGGTTGACAGGCAGAGAAGTACTCCATTAATGGGGCACAGGGCTTCTGCTTGGGCTGTGGAGGGAATTTCTACATCTCTGGGCAATAAGTGGCCTCTGTCTGTACCTTGTACGTAATCAAAATAAAAAGCTGTGCAAGGGAATCAAGCAGAGATCTGTTTACTTCCTGCCACTTATCTGTCTTTCTTAATGCATACACATTTTCAACACAAGAAAACAATTTAAAATTCTAAACAATTACATTTTAATGAAAGATTTGTGAGTTGGAAATTCCATATACAGTCAACATGGTCTCTAAATCCAAAAGTTGCTGATGTTGCTTTTCCAACACTACCATTTGTTCATTAAGTCTCTTCTTTATGCTGAATGCTATTGTAAAGACTGGAGAAAGCTGACTATGCCCCTCCTGTCAGTTAATTTAAATTCAAGTGAGAAGGAGAAATAATAAACAAGCATATACTTGGCCAACTAACTAAATCAGCTTAGAAAATATTTCAGGCAACAATATGTGACTATGAAACACAATACAGGAGCTGAGGAAGGTGAGATGGCAAAGGTTACAGAAAACAAAGGTAACTCATGACTCAATTTTTTTATATTCTGCATATCTAAAGGTAATTGTTCCTATTTATAGGCATCCATATTCTATAGAGATGTTTATAAAGTTGACTTTATGCATGCCAAAAAAACAGGACAGGATAGGGAAGGAAAGAATCACAGAAAGAAATGATATTTATTTTGTAAAAAGAAATCAAGGAAAAACATGAAATTGAGGTATAGGTATTTGTTATGTTAATATAAAATGACAAAAACTACAATTTTAAAAAAATTATAGGATAGATCAAACTATGAATAACAGGAAATAAAGAGAAAATAACTATTTATTGGTTTTTTACCATATCAAGAACTAAATGTTGTTTTATAAGCATTTAGATATTTAAACTAATATTATCAAGATTCTTTTGAGAATTTTTTGTTTTAAGTTATAAATTGACAGAATGCAAGTTTTCAGAGACAGGTTCTATCATTGGCCTGGAACTCACCTTTTTCCTCTACAGATCAGTCTTATGTCCTCAGAATTATGAGGCAGCTCTTTCCCCACTGGCCACCACCCCAGTCTAAAACAACAACATTTTCTGATGTTTGAACTATTCTATTTAGTAAGGTAATGGAATTTATTGAAGAGGTCCAAGAGGTGATATTGTCTACTACACGTAAAGAGACTTCTATGATTTACAAGTCTAAGTGACTATAGTGCTCAGTAACTAGATCAGGAAGCCAGGGTCTAAAGCACCTCCTCCAATGAGAAGGGACTCCACATGTAAGTGCAGTGTACATCACAAGATTAGCAAATCATCACCTATTAGGATCCAGACAGACCCTTTGAGGTTTGGAAGTCTGTTCATAGAAGAAAATCCTGAAATAGAACAAATACTGTTTTAGGCAGCAAAAAGAAGCAGCCTAGCCTCAAAGAACAGCTTCACCTAGTTTACAGCTTGAACTAAAACCAGATTATAAAACACCTTCTGAATTCTAGTGTGATTTTCATTTTCCAGAGTTAGCATTATTTAGCAAAATCAAGTCTAAACATTTTAGCCCTGAAGAATAGATATTATCCTTTGCAATAAAAGAATCATAAAACTAAAATAAAAATGACTCATTTTGTAAATACCTTCTCAAATAGGACACATGAAAGATATTTTATATTTAACCTCCCTGGGTGATGATTAGTGCTTCCACATTAAGTAAATGAATCAAAAGAGGTATGTCTTGTCATTTTAGCAAATGGTTCTTTTAAATTGATATACTTTAAACTTTAATTTTAAGTCTGTTATGTTTGATTCAAACTATAATTTTTATTCATTTGAAAATCAAAATATGAAATTTAACACTGAATTTTCAGTGGTTCAAATTTTCATGCTATATGGAAATGTGTCTATTAGTTTTAAAATTGTGTGTTAATAATATCATCCGGTGAATATTTTCAGCATATTATTCTACTGATGCAAGAAAAAAAATCAGTGTCTGACCATCTTTTATAACATTAATTTTATTTGCTTTGCCTTTCCCTTGCAGGAGATGATGATCTGGTGTTTCCATTTCTTATTACTAGTCTGCATACAGCCACTACATTTACCACAGTTTTGCCTTTACTGTTCCTCTTAATCACATACTGTAAGTAAAGCAGACAAAACTTAGGTTAAGTCTTTCTTAGCTAATGAGATTGCTCTAAATTGTTGCCCGAAGTGACTTGGATTTCTAATTTTTTAAAATTAGTAATGCTACTTAGGAAAACATATGTGACATAAAAAGAGGAAATTAAGCTAGTTTGTCTTTAGTTCCACTGAAATGTTTGAATCTGGCATTAAAGAGGCCAATGATAATCCAGAAAGAGGAAGTCTTCAGAAAGACTATCAATGCATTTTTGTACTTCCAACCATTCTCCAAACTTTTACTTTGTGAGGACACTTCTCATCACATTTTCAAATTAGCCTAGATTTTTTAAATTTTTCTTTTTCATTAATTTTGCCTGCAGGGTATACAGCTACCAAATATTTCATGTAACAATCTTATATTATCAACTTACCTATAATAAAAAGGAAATGATATTCTAAACCCACCACATGCATACATCATAATTTATCAAAAACAAATTCCTGAAAAGATTTTTTAACAATGTATCATGATGAAAATTTTAAAGCACAAAAAATGATGTTTTCATTATTGGTGTTTATGTTTAAATTTGCACACGTGTATTAAAAAGAAAGTAATTTAATATTCAGCTGGCTTCAATATTAGTGCAAAGCTAAGAGCATTAACATTCAATTATTCACAAATATGTATTGTTTACAAGGTGCTCTGCTAAGTTATGGGAATATATCTATGAATAAAACTGTGCCTACAAATTGAAAAGCATATCTTGGAGCCAAGAAATAGACATGAACAAACAATTGCTAAAACTGTGTGGCATAGCGATATTGCTCAAACTGTGCACAAACTCAGGTAATGTGTGGTGAGTAGAGTGCCATTCCTTACGAAGATCTCAGTAATGTGCTATGAGGAACTATCAAGTATCTCAAAAAATTTTGTAACACTGTTCATTCCTTCTCTGAGACAATGAAACCTTTCTAAAACTGAAGTGTCACAAGAAAGTTGTCTTCCCAAGAGGGAAGGATTTTGCACAGACATGGAATTAACAATGGAAACAAGCAATACTAGCAGGCATTTGCCCATCCAAATATACCTAATCCCGGACATAAGCAAAGCATGATACCCAGGCAGTGAGTCCACAGCAAAATGTTCCAAGTCATTGCTGCTCCATCTTGGATGTGCAATGTCTCCTTAAAGACCCTGGTGCTCTAGACCGTGACTTTTTTGAGGCACTGCAGCTTTTGGGATGTAAAAACAGATGGAAGCTTTTAGGCTATTGGGGATCTTCTTTTAAAGGAGACAGTGGGGACCTGGTATCTTACTCTTTTAGCTTTGCTCCCAGCAGTGAGGCCACTTTGTTCTGTCAGGCACGCTCCATCACATCCTGTTACCACATACCCCAAAGCAACAAGTCTTTACATTATAGACTCAAATCCTCCAAACTATGAGCTAAAAGAAACCTTTGGTTCTAGTAAGTCTGCTATCTTGTGTTGCTACAATAAAGGAAGGAGGACTAACTATATTCTTTATCAAGAAATAAATACAGGGGACTGGAGAAATGGCTTAGCGGTCACTGCATTTGCCTGTGAAGCCTAAGGACTCCCCAGCACCCTGGTAAGCCAGATGAACATAGGGGCACATGCGTCTGGAGTTCATATGCAGTGGCTGGAGTCCCTGGTGTGCCCATTCCCTCTTTCTCTCTGTCTCTTTTTCTGTAATAAATAAATTAAATACTTTTTAAAAAGAAGTAAATACATATCAGCACCCCTACTTTATCCTTCTGTAGGAAATAACTTGGCTGTTATTTAAGAGAGATCTAACCTCATATTTTATCTTATCTTAAGTAATTTAGGTTATACATGATTGGTGTGTATACATAAGATGGTACTGGCCACACATGATCTCTGTGTGGAAGTACCCATATCAGATAGTCCCAAGGCAGGTCTTTTCCATGTGGAAAGACCAGCAATAAAATATTGTGAGGTTTTAAAGTCACATAATATTAGTTTAACTGGAGGCTGAGGTTAACCATGCCTACAGCATGGAACTCAAAACAAACTTTGATAATGGCCATGTGATTTTCCCTGGTGATAATACTCTATTTATATGGTCTTAGATTATATTCTCCAGTTTGTCTAAGCTGTTTTAGAAACTTTTAAATGAGTGTTTCTTTAATTTATTTATTCATATATTACAGAGAGATACAAAGAGAGAAAATGGGTACTTCAGGGCCTCCAGCCACTTCAAACAAATTACACATGCATGTTCCACTATGTACATCAAGCTTACTTGGGTGCTAGGGGATTGAATCTGGGTTCTTAGGCTTTGCAAGAAAGTTCCTTAACCACTAAACCATCTCTTTAGCCGTGATAGAGATTGTTTAGGCCATGTTTTCTTGTTTTGAGTCCCCTTATCTTAAATGTCCCTAAAATAAATCTCATAATTTATGATTCTCTTGAGTTTGTGTTTTAAATTCTTTGCTAATGTATATAAGTACCCAAGACTTAAAAGTGGTTGGCATGGGAGTTTTAATCCCACAGAACTCTCTCCCCACATCATTTTGTGGGCTATGTATATGTATATTACCAAGATTTAGCCATTCTATTCTGTATGCATATTTCAAAACAACTTAAACATTGATAAGAATGCAAACTGTCAATTAAAATACATAATAATAATTTGTCTTTCAAATTGTATGAATTTGTCATCTTACATCATAGCATTAGTAATATTTTAATGATTCAATACAAAATAAAGTCAAGGTTCTACAAAAATGTATTGCTTTTCAGATGCTTCAGACACTTTCATGTTAATTTCACAATACACATATCAATACTCACACATGTACACACACACACACACACACACACACACACACATGTTCTTGAGCACTAAGTTCTGTCCTAAAGATTACTTGCTATTTCATCAGTTCAAACTTATTCCTTGGATGTGCACTTGGCCTAAAGGCTTCCACCCAGGTCAGTTTCCCCTTTGTTTTTCTGGCTGTGGTAAGTCTCTTCTCATCTATCTATTAGCACTTATAATTGCATCATCTCACTTACCTCTTCCTACAAGGCTCTCATGGCTGATTCCCATCTGTACAGAAAGAGCTTCATACTTCCATTATTATATACACAGTCCAGTTCCTTTTTCAGTTTTTTTTAAACATATATCATCAGTCCCTTATTTTTTTTCTTCATTCTTTCTTGGTATATTCTTTTATCACGTTCTTTTGGCCACATGGTATCTCATAAAATTCACTGGGTTAAAGCCTTTGATGATTCTTCTTTCAAGTGCTTTCTCTGACATTTTTTGTTTTATATTTATTTTGTATTTTAACTAGAGTTAAAAATCACTAGAAAAAATTCACATTGTTTATTTGTTATTCTATGTTTTGTTAGACCATTTTAATTGCACTTTTAATGGACAAAAAGTCTTCAGTTATTCCTCTCTACATCTATGTGATATATGCTGCTAGTGGAATAAAGTGATCAATGCTTAAATATCAAAATATGAGAAACTGTTTTCTACTTACAGATATAATGTTGAAGACAGAATCTGCATATAAATTTTAGTTTTCCTGGGTTTTCTGCATGCTAATTTTTATTTCTCCTATGTAAAGGGGGACTTCTTCATATAAATGTTCATAATGATTTGGATTTTTTGCTTGGCTAATTGATTGTCCCTTATCTTATTTTGGCAATAATAAATAAAAATCTAGTATTTTCTCTTATCGTAAGGATAGCATATTGTTTGTGTATGTGTATTTATGACTAATGAAAAATTATTTAACATTTCTGGGCTTTAATTTTCTCATCAACAAATGGAAATTTAAAAATAAAACAATATTTCACAGGTATTTTGGGGAGTCTAAATCAAAGGCCATCTGCAAAGCACCAAGCTTACTGCTTGGAATATCTTATGTGTTTAATAATTGTGGTTTTTTGGCTTTTATCCCTAGGAAATTATTTTTTTAGTTTTTTGATTCTGAGATAAAGTATTTTATCATTATTTTCCATTCATTTCCATAGAATAAACGGAAGCAACAATAAAGTCACATTACTTTAAATTTAATTTTGACTATATCACTTTTTTAACGCATAGCTATCAAAGGCCCAGCCAGATGTCCACCATATGAGTTGATGAATATGTACATAGGAAGTTGCGATAAAAGCTTTTCTTTTTAGTCTACCATATCTTAAATTCAAGGTCACCCTTTTACAGCTGGTATGTATTAAATATAATACTTTGAGTTATACCAGAGGTGGTTAGCCTAAGACTATGTGAAAGCTAAACAGAGAATTAGGACTACTTCTTCCTCGGACACTGTGAGTTGAGCAGGAGTTTTTATGTTGTTTGAGCACCATTCACTTAGGATTAGACATCACAATCTGTGGAAAATAACTGAGGGATTATAATTTGCCTAAACTATAGATTTTTATCCATTTACAAAATCTTTGAAAACATGCATATGAACAAATGATTCTCTTATATCTTCCTCTAACCGTACCATTAAAATCACTGCATGTCTTGTAAGATATGTGTGGAGGTAGAAGGGCAGTAGAAATTTCACATGAGAGAGAAACATGTATTAGTAAAAAGAAGCCAGGGAGTATATGCCAGCAAACACTATCAGGTTTATAGTCGCTGCTATTTGATCTAATATCTCTATGAACAGGACCCTAATTTGCCTGGTCTGACAGTGTACTCAGTTCCAAGTGATGAAATGGGGTTTTTAAAGAAAAACTTATCTTAGCATTTTGCTTCCTTTCCAGATGCTCCCAATACATAGTTCTAAGTAATCAAACATGAAGGGAAGTCTGCAGGGGAGCTTTGGTGACATTTTCTTATTAAAAAAAAAAAAATCCAAGAAGACAACATGTTGGAGTCACTCCATCTTCTTTTCTTCTGCTGTGAATAGGAGCAAGATGCTTGTATGGAGGTTTTGAAGCCATCTTGAAAGCATAAGGACAAAACTATAAAAGTCATCAACATATCAAGGAAACTGGAGCAAAAAAAAATGAAATTTGTCTAGTTTGTGCAAAGCTGTTTAAGCTACTGGGCCAACCCTGAAGCTATGTGCGCTCATCTTCAGAACCATAAATGTTCTGATGGTGTTCATTGATGGTTAATGAATCAACCATCAGTGTCAGCATTGCTGAAACTCAGAAATATTTCTAAACAACTTAATGGTTTTCTGACTTTGTTTTAAATGATGAATACTTATGTCTATGCTTTAAATTTTTTATAGTGAATATAAACTCAACTGGTTAAAAAGTGAAAAATTCTGTCCAATCTAATGTCCCCAAATTCTAAGCAAACCAAAGAGCAGCAGTAAGTGAATCGGTAAAGAAAGTGAAGTGTGTCTGTACCAAAATAAATAAATGAATAAAATAAGTAAATAAATAAATAAAAACTAGGAATAAAGAGAAACTATTGATATACAAGGGAAGATGGAGCCTGACAATTGCTACACCAGTGCAATCCAGGAATGGTAAGCCATATGACTTTATGTAAAGTTTTAGAATGATAAAGCCAGCACAAAATAAAGTAAATCAAATTAGTGGCTTCCTCTCTAGGGTTGTGTGACTATAAAACAAAGTGCTCTTCCTGGTATGATACAGAAGTAATTCTCTTGCATGGTCATGCAAATTTCTCACAGTGTACTGACTTGTGAACTTAGCACTATTCACTTGTTTTACTAAATTATATTCCATTAAAAATGGTAAGAAAAAAACAGCAATAAAACACTCTTTATTTAATATGTTGAAGATAGATTATGGTTTAAATGTAACAGTTGGAGGGTGGGATGCATCACAATTTATTAGGATGTCAGCAGGACAAAACTTTTAATTCATACATTTTTTTAAAGCCTTAAGCCAGGCATGGTGCCACACACCTTCTTTAACATTTATTTTTATTTAGTTATTTATTTGAGAGAGAAAAAGGCAGATATGTACATATATATGCTATATATATGGGCATGCCAGGACCTCTAGCTATTACAAATGAACTCCAGAAGCATGTGTCACTTTGTGCATCTGGCTTACATGGGTCCTGGGGAATCAAACTGTATCCTTTGGCTTTGCAGGCAAGTGCCCTACTTGCTAAGCCATCCCTCCAGCTCAAATTCAAACATTTTTTTTTCCACATAGGAAGTTTACCTAAATCAACTTGTATTGTGATCAGTTTAAAAATAATCATATAAATGGGCAAATATTTGTATCTATAAGGATGTTCAATCAGTAAGCGATAAAACTAAATCAATATTGTTTCACTGACTGAAAGCTATACCATCAAGATAGTGAGTTTGGGGCTGAAGACATGGCTTAGTTGTTAATGCTTATGCCTGCAAAGCCTAAGGTTCCAGGTTCAATTCTCCAGGTCCCAAGTAAGCCAAATGCACATGGTGACACATACGTCTGGAGTTTGTTTGCAGTGGCTGGTGGCTCTGGCATGCCTGTTATTACTCTTTCTCTCTCTCCCCTTCTCCTTCTCCCTCTCTCTGTCTCAAATAAATAAATAGAATTGATAAATCAAATATTTTCCAAAAAGATATTGAGGGCTGGAAGGATGACTTAGCGGTTAAGGCATTTTCCTGCAAAGCCAAAGGACCCAGGTTCAATTCCCCAACACCCACGTTAGCCCCATGCACGAGGTCGGCACACACATCTGGAGTTCGTTTGCAGTGGCTGGAGGCCCTGACACACCCATTCTCTCTCTCCCCCTCTTTCTCTGCCAAATAAATAAAAGTGAAAAGATTTAATTAAAAAAAGATATTCAGTTTGACATCTGGGGAGATATGGGTCAAATGTGCTAAGAAAGAAAGGAGGGAGAAAATGCAATGTATTGGAGGACAATGAGAGAATATCATTATTGTGAGATGTTGAGTGAGTTAGCAGCTCATAGGAGAACTAGGAAAGCAATAAAGTCAAAATTCTTAGTACACTTGACATCTGTGGTGGTCTCAATGAAATGTCCTTCTTAGATGCATGTGTTTGAACATTTAATCCCTTCATCCTATCTGGCAGCAAACGTGCCAGCATCATCAATGAGGCACTTTCTTAAGAAGCATGAAAAATGCAAGATAGAGGGAGTCATGGAGTGCACTTCAGTTGCAGAGAACTATTAAGGCTAAGCAATATGAGGCATAGACAAACTCCTGGAAGGAGGCCTTTTGAGGGCACTGCAGGAAGCTATGAAGGTGAACTCAAATATAAATGGAGACTCTGGGATTTTTGGAGGTGCCAGGAATATAGAAAAACTGCCAAGAAAAGTTGTGGGCTCAGGCAGTATTCTGCTCAGGATAGAGGTTACAAGGGTCACCGCTGGAGGGATAGAGTTACGCTAGCCTTTTGCAGCCCAGAGAAATTCGTCTCCAATTCCAAACACCGAACAAGGAGCTGTAAGGTTTAGCATTTGCTCTGCTGTGTTTTGGTTGTCTTCCTATGCTATGCTCTCTTTCCTCCTATTTATAATGGGATTGTGTATTCTGTCCCCTTATAGTTTAGAAGTATGTAATGTGCATATTGAATTTAAAAGACTCACAGTCAAGGCACTGCCTTACTCTTTGATTGAAAGTGAATTTTAAACATTTGAACAATCTTGGGACTGATAAAGTCTATGGGGACTCTTAAAGTTGGGCTGTATGCATTTCGCATCATGAGATGGTCATGAAGTTATGAGGGCCAGGAAACGAATGCTATGTTTTAAATGAAATGTCCCTCATGAACTCAAGTGTCTCTTTCTCTTTCTCTCTCCTTCCTCTCACTTTCCTTCTCTCCTCCCTCTCCTGTTTTTCCTGAAGATTGGACAATGTAACTACCATTGTGATGTTTTCACCACCATAATAGACTACCCCCTGAATCTGTAAGCTAAGCATAAAACCTTTCCTTCCTTAAACTGTTTCTTGTAGGAAATGTTATCAGATCAGCTCAATCAAACATAAATCAAGAAATAAGCAAATGTCTGCATAACAATATTCTACGTAACCATGTGTAGAACATTTTATTTAAAGAAAAAATAATTGTACCTGTCTAGGCCATAAAGGAAGCATCATTAAATAACAAATAAAAACATCATGTAAACTATGTTCTGAAGACTAATTTAACAAAATTATCAGAAAGAAGAGTGAAATTTCCAAAATAACACATACTTTGAAACAAAATAAAATAATAAATAACTTTTTGATTTTTAAGTCACCTAAGGAAAATTAAGATGTTCTGAGAATTTAACCAAGCTAAAAATACTACATTTCTAAATATTTGTATGTGCTGCTGAAACCATCTTCAAAAGTACAATTCAAACATTAACTGGGAGGAAGTGAGACACTTTGTAGTAGTAAAAGGAATTGAGCATCAGGAAGATAAGAGAAATCATGAACATTTTCATTTAATTGAAGATTCCTAAAAGATATAAGGCAATAATAACAGTTAGGAGATTAAGTAGACACATTTATAATTACCGCAGGAAATTTTAACACATTCTGTCAAGAACTAATTTATATAATATTTGATTGATTAAACCATAGTTCAATCATACAATGCCATACTTTGTGCTCTTAAAATTTGATGTAGCTCAGGATTTAACTGCAGATAAAATATACATGGTGATTTAGATAATATATCACATACCACTGTATGTGTGCATGCATCTGTGTGTGCATGGATCTTTATGTGCTGTATAAACAGAACACTGGGAAGGAATACATATTAAGATATTAGAAATGATGATATCTTGACAACAGGACTAGGGTTAATCTGTGCTTCTTTCTTTATATCTTCTTTATTTTTTTTTAATTTAATTTATTAGTTTTCATTTCAGTGAATACAGGCAGTTTGGTACCATTATTTAGACTCATCTGTGATCTACCCCCTCCCATTAGACCCTCCTTGTTAATGAAAATGGGTCGTGCATTGTGGGGTTAGCCCCCAGTTATTAGTATGATAAAGGTCTCTGCAAATTATGACCCAACATGTAACTCTGACATTCTTTCCACCTCCTCTTCCGCAAGATTTCCCTGAGCCATGTTGGGTTCATTTTTGGTCTGCTTCAGTGCTGAGGTGTTGGGGGCCTCTGAGGCTTTGGCTCTCTGATTTGGTAGGAGTTGATTTTTCTCTGCGTTGATCTCCTTCCCCTTTGTGCTGGTATCCGGTTCACAGGAAAACATCACCCTTGCTTATTTCGCCAGTTGTCCTTAGTTTCAGTTGGGCCCCTTTTGAGGTATGTTGGGGCAGCTCTCTTCTTAGGATCTGCATCTATCTGGAAAAGAGAAGCAGATTCTCCAATGGAGAGTAAGTTAGCACCCGGAAAATTGAGATAACACTTACTTTTTTGATAGACAGGTTGATAGGTGTAGGCCCTCTTATACCCCGTGATTGATGGTAGCTTGATATTGTAGAGTGGGCTTGTGTTTGGGTATGGTTCTGACTTGTTTCCCA
The DNA here is from genome assembly GCF_020740685.1 of Jaculus jaculus. Taxonomy (NCBI): domain Eukaryota; kingdom Metazoa; phylum Chordata; class Mammalia; order Rodentia; family Dipodidae; genus Jaculus; species Jaculus jaculus. The sequence continues at coordinate 74,429,172 of NC_059111.1, forward strand.
GCTCCAGCTAAGGGTCTAGTACCACTGAGTGGATCAGTTAGCCAAATCAAGAGCAATTGATTCCTCACCATGGCTGTGTACCACTATTGCACTTGTGTGGGCATCACATCCGGTTATTTGTTGCTAATTAGGTTAAACAATGTGTTTCTTGGACAGATCTTGGTCATTTCCCCCAGTCGCCTATGTAGCGCCTTCTGGCACTAGACACGCTGACTGTCTGGGGAATGACTCTCTCCTGGCTTCCAGCCATGTCATTCCATTTTACGAGTCAGCTGTGTATGGAGTCTTCAGCAATAGGGTCTTATCACTGGCCTTTTTAATAATGATTTTTGTGAACACTAAAAGTTAATCTTATAGTCCAAATCAATAACACCATTTTCGTCTTCGAGGAAAACATCAGGATTATTTACCACTTTATTTTAAATACAATAAGTATGTATCTATATTGTATGTAAAAGTTCAAATGTCACAATTGATTTGATTCTCCTTTTGCTCAGTTCTTTCTTGTTGGGTTGAATTCTAGTGTTTACTCTCAGTCTCTCTTACCATGCTAAAAATACACAAGAAAAAATTCTACTTCCTAAAAGGCAGACCAAATGGCTGAACCTTCACTAGACCCTTACAGGAAACACCTGAACCACAAGACACTGGAAAGGGTAGGATCAAGACTAATCTAAATCTCCTACATCTTCGCTCCCTCCCTCTCTCCCACTCCCCTCTATCTCTCTCCTCTCTAACTCTTGTATATTAGTTATCTTTTTCCTCAATTTCTTAGTGGACACTGACCTGTAACCCCACTACCAGCTTAGGGCTACCATCCACAATGAGCTTTTGATCAGAGAAACCTATAAAGTTTCCCCCAAAAAATGACAGACTTCTGTCAGAGTACTTGATGACCCACCAAAGGTCAGTGGTAAGACTCTTTTGCTGAAGACTCCATAATGCAGCTGACATGTAAAATAGCATGGCTGGAAGCCAGGAGAGAGTCAGTCCCCAGACAGTCAGCGTGTCTAGTGCCAGAAGGTGCTACATGGGAGAATGGGGGAAATGACCAATATCTGTCTGAGCAACTCATGGTCTAACCTAACTAGCAACAAATAACCAGATGTGATGCCCACACAAGTGCAATAGTGGCACACAGCAATGGTGGGGAACCAACTGCTCTTGATTTGGCTAACTGATCCCCTCCGCGGTACCAGACCCATAGCTGGAGCTGGGAAACAAGTCAGAACCACACCCAAACATAAGCCCACTCTCCAATATCAAGCTACCATCAATCATGGGGTACAAGAGGGCCTACACCTATTAAACTCTCTATCAAAAAAGTAAGTGTTATCTCAATTTTCCTGGTGCTAACTTACTCTCCGTTGGAGAATCCACTTCTCTTTTCCAGATAGATGCAGATCCTAAGGAGAGAGCTGCCCCAACCTACCTCAAAAGGGGCCCAACTGAAACTAAGAATAATTGGCTAAACAAGCAAGGGTGCTGTTTTCCTGATGAACCGGATACCAGCACAAAGGGGAAGGAGACCAACACAGCGAAAAATCAACTCCTACCAAATCAAAGAGCCAGAGCCTCAGAGGCCCCCAACAACTCAGCACTGAAGCAGACCAAAAATGAACCCAACATGGCTCAGGGAAATTTTGTGGAAGAGAGGGTGGAAAGAATGTCAGAGTAACATGTTGGGTCGTGAAATGCAGAGACATTTATCGTACTAGTAACTGTGGGCTAACTCCACAATGCATGACTCTTTTACATCAACAAGGAGGGTCTGTTGGGAGGGGTTAGATCATGGATGAGCCTAAACAATCGTACCAAACTGCCTGTATTTGCTAAAAAGAAAACTAATAAATTAAATTAAAAAAAAAAAAGAAACCCCCCCCCCGAAAAAAAGAATTATAATATCTTAACTGTCAAGGGTGGAACATAAAGAAACACATCTTTTTGTGTGTAGTAAAATCCATATACCACCAAATATCCAAGCAGGCATTTCCAGGAAGCACATGAATCACATTCACCTTGACATGCACATTTGCCATCATCTGTTTGAACTCCTTCTCACAGTAGCATTCTTCTATTTATATCTGTGCTGAAATAAGTATGGGCATGAGAAGGAGTCTATATTTTTTAAATGCTCTCCAGGGCCATAAACAAATGGCTTGTTTGGGACTGTGGCAAGATTTCTAGACTTTTACTTTTTTCATTTGTTTTGCATGTTAAAAAACATTAACTTTCTACTTTGACATAATTAGATAGTAATAGGAAGCTTCAAGTATATAGAAAAATCATGTGTTTTTTTTTAATTTAATTTACTAGTTTTCTTTTCAGTAAATACAGGCAGTTTGGTACCATTATTTAGGCTCATCTGTGATCTACCCCCTCCCATTAGACCCTCCTTGTTAATGAAAATGGGTCGTGCATTGTGGAGTTAGCCCCCAGTTATTGGTATGATAAATGTCTCTCCATATCATGACCCAACATGTGACTCTGACATTCTTTCCACCCCCTCTTCCGCAAAATTTCCCTGAGCCATGTTGGGTTCATTTTTGGTCTGCTTCAGTGCTGAGGTGTTGGGGGCCTCTGAGGCTTTGGCTCTCTGATTTGGTAGGAGTTGATTTTTCTCTGCGTTGATCTCCTTCCCCTTTGTGCTGGTATCCGGTTCACAGGAAAACATCACCCTTGCTTATTTCGCCAGTTGTCCTTAGTTTCAGTTGGGCCCCTTTTGAGGTATGTTGGGGCAGCTCTCTTCTTAGGATCTGCATCTATCTGGAAAAGAGAAGCAGATTCTCCAATGGAGAGTAAGTTAGCACCCGGAAAATTGAGATAACACTTACTTTTTTGATAGACAGTATGGTAGGTTTAGGCCCTCTTATACCCCGTGATTGATGGTAGCTTGATATTGGAGAGTGGGCTTGTGTTTGGGTATGGTTCTGACTTGTTTCCCAGCTCCAGCTATGGATCTAGTACCACTAAGTGGATCAGTTAGCCAAATCAAGAACAATTGATTCCTCACCATGGCTGTGTACCACTATTGCACTTGTGTGGGCATCACATCCGGTTATTTGTTGCTAATTAGGTTAAACAATGTGTTTCTTGGACAGATCTTGGTCATTTCCCCCAGTCGCCTATGTAGCGCCTTCTGGCACTAGACACACTGACTGTCTGGGGAATGACTCTCTCCTGGCTTCCAGCCATGTCATTCCATTTTACACGTCAGCTACGTATGGAGTCTTCAGCAATAGGGTCTTACCACTGGCCTTTGGTGGGTCATCAAGTACTCTGACAGAAGTCTGTCATTGTTTTGGGAAACCTTGTAGGTTTCTCTGATCAAAAGCTCATTGTGGATGGTAGGCCCAAGCTGGAAGTGGGGGTTACAGGTCAGTGTCCACTAAGAAACTGAGGCAAAAGATAACTAATATAAAAGAGTTAGAGAGGAGAGAGATAGAGGGGAGAGGGGGAGAGGGAGGGAGGGAAGATGTAGGAGATTTAGGTCAGTTTTGATCCTACCCTCTCCAGTGTCTTGTGGTTCAGGTGTTTCCTGTAAGGGTCTAGTGAAGGTTCAGCCATTTGGTCTGTCTTTTAGGAAGTAGAATTTTATGGTACCATTGCCGTTTGGGTCTGGATTACTGTTTTCCACCCTTTGATTCCCTCCCTGCCCTCCCATCCATCTTATTGTCTAGTCCATGAGGTGCTTGCTGGGTATGTAAGGCATCTTGGGCAGATTCAGGTTAGGTGTTGCAGATGAGTGAGACTATGTGTCGATTTTTTTTTTCTGTGATTGGGTAAGTTCACTGAGAATGATCTGTTCCAGGTTCAACCATTTTTCCTCAAATTTCTTTATGTCGTTTTTTCTTACTGCTGTATAGAATTCCATTGTGTAGATATACCACATCTTTGTTATCCATTCTTCTAATGATGGACATCTGTGTTGATTCCAGCTTTTAGCTATTACGAATTGAGCTGCTACAAACATGGTTGAGCAAATCTCTCTGGAAATGGTATCATATAGTATGTGAACTTTAGAGCTTGGCATCATTCCTCAACTTAATGTTTATCCATTTAAGTTATTTCATATATGAGGATATATTCATCTTTATTATTAAGTTCTCCATTATATGGCTATTTTACATATTGTTTAGCCATTTACTTTTTATTAATTTTTATTTATTTATTTGAGGGCATCTGACAGAGAAAGAGGCGGGGGGGGGGTTAAGAAAGAATGGGCACACTAGGGCCTCTAGCCACTGTGAACAAATTCCAGAATACATGCACCACCTTGTGCATCTGGCTTATGTGGGTCCTGGGGAATTGAGCCTCAAACTGGCATCCTTAGGCTTCACAGGCAAGTGCTAAGCTATCTCTCTAGCCCGCCATTTACTTTTTAATGAGACTATATTAACAATTTAGTTAGTAAATCTTTTTATAATGATTATACAGCAATCCCACATCTCTGCATATGAATTACAGCATTACTTTATCATATGGGATTCTTTTGTTACTATCATTATTTTAAAAAATTAAGAAAATATTCAATAATTAAACATTTTATTTTATCTCTTTTTATTTTTATATGATTTTATTATTGTGTTTTCTATATCTAAGTACATGATATGAAAGCAATAGTGGTACCTACTCTGTTTAATGATTGAGAGTAGTAAAGGTATGCTGTACCTAAAATACTTTTTTTGTTTATTTTTATTTATTTATTTGAGAGAGACAGACAAACACAGAGAGAAAGTGGCAGATTAATAGAGAGAGAGAAAGAATGGGCATGTCAGGGCCTCCAGCCACTGCAGACAAACTCCAGATGCATGTGTCCCATTGCGTATCTGGCTTATGTGGGTCCTGGGGAATCAAACCCCCAACCAGGGTCCTTAGGCTTCACAGGCAAGTGCTTAACTATTAAGCCTTCTTTCCAGCCCCTAAAATATTTTTTAACTGAGTCTGCTGTATCAAATCTTCAAAGATAGGTTACCAGGCCTGGGGGCATGGGGGGGTTGCTTAATGGTTAAGGTGTTTGCCTGCAAAGCCAAAGGACCTAGGTTTAATTCCCCTGGACCCACGTTAGCCAGATGCACAAGGATGCACACATGTCAGAAGCTCATTTTCAGTGGCTGGAGGCCCTGGCATGCCCATTCTCTCTCTCTCTCTTTCTTTCTTATTCTCTCCCTCCCTCTTTCTCTATCAAATAAATAAAAAAAATAAATAAATAAAAGGGATAGTTTTCCAGCAAATAACTTAAATGTTTATCTCATAGGTGATGACTAAACTATATGTCAAGAAAGAAATACACTAGCTATCTTGTTCTTTTGTGGCAAGATAATCCCTTCTTGACAGTGAGTACCCTAGGAGAAGGTATTTCTTATTGAATGAGCACGTTCAGCGAACCTACACATACATGTCTATGCAGCCTGGATTGTAGTAAGAAATCTCTTCTGGAGAATGTGCTACAGGAGGGACTCTACCTGCTTGGACTGGTGTGCTGGCCATGTGTTCCCTTTCAGCTATCAGCACTAACAATCAAAGATTCTATGTGAAAAACCAAATTCCTCAGAAATTTGATTTAGGTCCAAGAAAGACTGCTCTCTGAGAATCGGTGTGATGTTAAGAATGGCAGCTAAAAAAGGTTTAAGAATCCATGCTATGTTGGAAGCCAGTCAGAGGGAATAATACAATATCAAGGTCATCAGGTAGAAGTTTGGCTCCTGACCTTGCTCTCCAGGAATAAAGTATTAGCTCCAATGTGAACTTTTAGGATCAATAACAGGGCTTTCAAGATGGGAGTACAGGTTTGTCTGGGGGAGTAGAAGCAAGAATTACCATGTAATGTGAAGAAGTACCACATTAAGCTACAAACTTTCAGAAGTAAACTCTTCAACATGCAGTCAAGAAGGCTCTGAGGATATTTATTTGGAAATGAAAAAAAAATTAGACAGAGCTTGTGAGAAAAACCATGTTAGGACTCTGATTCCGGACTGCCCAAGAATTACTACTTCATAATTAAAACTTATACTTCAAGTCATTCTTTGGGTTGAGTCTTGGAATATGTGATCCCTAACCTCAATCAAAATCATGATACTAAGGAATTAAATATTGACAGACAAATAATGTGAATTAAATGCATATTCGCTGAAAAGAACTTAAGTGATTTGAATTCAGGAAGTAAAATAGTCTCTACTTTATGACTGCAGTGTATCTAATTCTCACAGTGTAACATCTGAATGAATTTCCTTTCCTTTGAAAGTCCTACATTTGCTCACCACATTTCCCTGCTAAAATCTTTGAGGAAGAACTCATCTTACCAACCATATTTCAGAGGTCAAATTCCTTTCAATGGTTTATTTTTATATATCCTTTCTCCCAACATTATTATGTCCAAACTTAGAGTTTTCATATTTCTTACCTAAAAATAAATTACCTGAATATGATTGCATATGGGATCATGGAATAATGAACATGGATTTTTTTACTTAACAGAGATTCATTTTTTTCTTGCAAAGACACTATGATTTATGATCCTTAATGACCTACTTATTTGAAAAAACCATGGAAGGTATCAATGAGTTTTCTTCAATTGGCTAAAATATCACACATTTCTTTCACAAGTTCAGACATCTTTGTCTTTGATCCTGATTCACAGAATTTAGTGAGGAGGTGGAAAAGAGAATTGTTATAGAAGATGAATCAACAACATGATGGACAAAGGATCATAGAAGTAATGAAAAGAATTTTTAACTTCAAAAAATAAGTCAGAAAATGTGAGAATCTTTGGATAAGGAAATGAAATCTCACTTTGGCAGAAATTTATGTGACTAGTGCGTTCTGTATTATGATGAGAGGAGTCATATTTACATATGATCATGAACACTAGTAAAATTGTCTAATATATTTATGAAGTAAACCTAAAAAGACACTAGGTATTCATTAACAACTCTAAGAACACTATCAAAACAACTAACATTTAATATAAAAAATACGTACTAACTTTATATTTTATGTGTCATTTCTATTTTATCAACTTGTTTAAATCCATAGGGCAATCTAGGTATTATTCAAGTAGATTAGGTAGTTGAACTCAGATTCCAGAAATTATTTTCTATGGCTATGTCTTAAAATTTTTAAGAAATAAAGTGGGCACAAAATTATTAGTTTTGTTTTTCATAAAACAAAGACTGTAGGTATATTTATTAGGTGACTCATTTTCCTACTATGTTTATTAATTTGATAAAACGCACTGACATCTTTGTTAGTTTTTACTAAACTCATTTAGAACTTGCTTTGACCTTCTCTACTCAACTGTTGTAACTGTGCTACAACTTAATTAGGAAAAACTCAAGAGACAATGGTTGTTCCTTATAATTAAATAGGAATTGAGAATCATGTCCTATACTCAGTTTATAGATTTTTAAAAGTTCATTTATCTGAAATAAGACATATATTTGAAAAATGCTGTAACATTTATCTTGTTCAAAATCACAGCTTAAAGTCTGGATAGATGGCTCAATGGAAAAAGGCATTTGCTTGCAAAGCCTTGATTCCCCAGTACCCATGTAAATCCAGATGCACACAGTGTTACCATGTATCTGCAGTTTGTTTGCAGTGGCAAGAAGTCTTGGTGCTCAAATTCTCTCTCTTTTTTATCTATATCTTTCTCTTTGTATATCTTTCAAATAGATATATAGAAATATTTCTTTTAAAATCATAGCTTAAAAAATATTTTTCCTGTAGGATGATTTTTTGATAGGTATGTATTGGAAGTTGCCAAGGTAAAATGCATTATATTTTGAGTTGTCGAAAATGTGAAATTCACTTTCTTAGAAACAATGTAAATGGTACTCAGATTCACTGTTAGTTTATGAATGTACTTATCATATGTAGAAATTATATATGAAATACATACTTCCAAATGTTCACTAAACAAAATAAAAGTTTTAACATAACTTTACATTTAGCTCATATACTTTGCCTGAGATAAATCCAGTTTTATTGTGCATATCAGGAGTAATTCTAAAATATACATAAGTTACAGTCTTTATAAAATATCAATTTAAAAATAGTTGTATATTAAGTTATTCTTCCACATATGAAATAATCTTCATTGGTGTGTGAATTAGAAAATATGAAAAGTAGAAAAAAAAATCACCTGAAATTCTTCTACTTATGTATACAATTCTGTGATAGAATTGGGAATCTATTGTTTTGTAACTAACTATTAACTTTAAAAGAATAAACCTTTATAGATTGATAATTTCTGTTTAAGCTGTTTTCACAAGTGATTCCTGCTTAGATTCTTCAGGAAATGATTTTAACCAATGAGCCATCCTTCATCCCTCCAGTTATTTCAAGAAGATCCAACTAGTGAAGAAAGATCTGCACCCAGGTTTTTCACTCTGTGGCAAGGAGTTCTTATTTCTTCCCTGGTTGTTGGCCAAGGTCTTGCACTTCCTCACCAGCTCAGCATCTCAAAAAGCCTGCTTACACATGGCCACTGGCCAGAGCAAGTGATAAGAGTTCCAGAGCCCCAGATGAAAGTCACCATCCTTTATAAATTCAGTGTAAACATATTCTATCATATCACATGGGCCACAGCTACTATTCATACAGACTGAGTATGGAGCATAACACAAGAGTGTGTGTATTAGATGACAATCCATGGATGTGAAGAGTTGGATCATGCTATACCAATTTGAAAGGAAATATCATAATAGAGTGTTTTGGGGTGGCCATGTTTTGACTGATATAGTATTGTCCCACCTCTTAATATAACAGAAGCATTTTTTCTTTTTTTTCTTTTTTTGAAGTGGGGTCTTGCTTTAGCCCTGGTTGACCTGGAATTCACTATGTACCATTAAGGTGGCCTCAAAGTCACTGAGATCCTCCTACCAATGTCTGGCAAGTGTTGGGATTAAAGGTGTGTGCCACCATGCCCAGTATAACAAAAAGCATTTTGTCACTGAAAATCCTGTATTAACTTTACAGATATTTCATATTGTATTTTTGCCTTTTGTATTATTCCCAAATAATGTGCTATTGCAAATCATATTGGTACAAAATGCTTGGGATGAAGTTTGTTCCTCTTTATTTCAGTCAATTTATTTATTATTATAATGTAAGTATGGGACTAATTCTAAAAGTTTAATACAAATTTCCAAATCATTTATCAGTCTTACTCTTCCTTTATAGGGTGAGGTGGACTTTCAAGTTTTAATAGCACCAATTTATCTATTTTCACGCTAATTTCTCTATTTCCAATATTACTAGCTTCATTCTTATACTAAACAATTATAATTGTGTGCATGTGTATGTGTCAATGTGTGTGTGTGTGTATGGGCATACATGATTATAACTGGAATAAAATAAAGAGAATAAAGATAGAGATAAAATTAATGGGCTGAAGAGCATAATGGTTAAGGCACTTGCTGGGAAACCAAAGGACAGTGGTTCAACTCCTCAGTACCTATGTAAAGGTGCATGAACAAGGTGGCACCTGTGTCTGAAGTTTATTTGTAGTGGTTTGCGACTTTGACACTCCCATTGTCTCTTTCCTTCTCTCTCTCTCTATCACACACACTATCAGCCCCTTTCTCTCTCACTCAAATAAATAATTTTTTAAAATTTTTTTATTTTTTTTAATTTTTAACTTTGAGATGTTAACAAGAACCCCTAGAACTTATTTAAACTCTGTTGCAAGTGCAATAAACCCTCCCCACTGCTCCACTGACAGAGTTGCCATGTGTGTTCTTCCAAGCAACTCTTTCCAAACCCAAACCCATCTGGAGCAAGGTGGCATGGTGAGAAGTAAATGTTTGTCTCCAGTAGCCTGTTGCCAGCAGGAGAGTGACCCCAGGGACCTCTAAGTGACTACAGATGGTATAAGGAGAACAAAAAAGGGCTTGTCTCCTTTGCCCCTCACTTGGCCCCAATGGAAGTTGCTATTCCTGGGGAGAAGGAAGGTATCCCTTCTCTTAGGTTATTGTTGGAGTATTATGGAAGGGGAAGGAGGGCATCCAGATGGAAAGTGTGAACTAATGGTGCCAAAGATTCACCTGGGATTCCTTAAATCACAATAATAAAATGAGAGGAAAGGCTGTGGAACTAAATAAAAATTTTAAAAAGTTAACAAGAGTGCTGGAAAGATGGCTTAGTAGTGAAGGCACTTGCCTGCAAAGCCTAAGGAGTCATGTTCCACTCTCCAGGTCCCACATAAGCCAGACACACAAAGTGACACAAGTGCACAAGTTGCACATGTATACAAGGTGGCACAGGAATCTGGAGTTTGATTCCAGTGGCTGGAGGCCCTGGGGTGCCAGTTCTCTATCTCTCACTCTCTGTCTCTCTTTGTCACACTCATTCTCTCATAGACAAAAAAAAGTCAGTCAGTTGGGATTGCCTAAAAATATCTCAAACACAAAGTTAACAAAAGGTGTTCTTTTGGGGTAAATGAAAAATAATGAGAAAGTGAGAAGTTAGGAAAGAATTTAGAAGGGAAATAACATGTAGTAATAATTCTATAGAGATACATATACTAAGTTGGGAGTGATGGAAAAAGATCTCAATATTTTGGAAGCTGAAGGAGGAAGAAGAATCATGAGTTCAAAGCCAGGTTGGACCACATAGCCAGCTGCTGTTACATGAGTGATTCTGTTTATTTTTGAAAGAAAGAAAGACAGAGAGAGAGAGAGAAGAAAAAAAATGAAAGAGAGAAGGAAAGAAAGAAAAGATAAAAGAAGGAAAGAAGGGAGAAAAAGGAGAGGGAGAAAAAAAGTCTAGGAATGTAGGGAGCTAATGGAGCGAGGGAGGAAGAAAGGGAAGTTAGTAAGTCAGTCAGCATGCACCTTGTTGGGACGTAGAAAGGTGCCCTTGAAAATCCCTTCCTAAATTCAGAATGTATATTGTTTATTTAAATTTTTATTAGTCCTTTTACTTTATTTTTATTTAAAATTTTATTTATTTATTTATTTGAGTGGAAGAGAGAGAGAGAGAGAGAGATCAAGACAGAGAGGACAGACATGCCAGGGCCTCCAGCCAGTGCAAACAAACTACAGACACATGCACTACCATGTGCACCTGGCTTTACGTGTGGGGAATTGAAACTGGGTCTTTAGGCTTTGCAGGCAGGCACCTTAACTGCTAAGAAATCTCTCCAGCTCTACTTTCTTTCTTTCTCTCTCTCTCTCTCTCTCTCTCTCTCTCTCTCTGTGTGTGTGTGTGTGTGTGTGTGTGTGTGTGTGTGTGTTGGTGTACATGTGGAGACCAACTTTGGGTATGCCTTTCCTAGATTTCCATCTTATTTGATACATCACCATGCTCATTTTGACCACTGTGTTCACCAGGTTAGCTGGCCTATGAGCTTACACGTGACTCTCCTGTCTCTGCTTCCCTTATTGACACAGGCATTCTGGGGTTATGGATGCTAGAATTACAGCATCAGATTTTAAATTGGTTCTGGGAATCTGAACCCAGGAATTCACACTTTTAAGACAAGTATTTTATACACTGAGCCATCTCCCCAGCCTGCTTTCTTTTACTTTTGTTTTCATTTAGATTCTGTCTATTATAAGACTAATTATTTGTGGTGAAATCATGAAAAACTAAAAGCACTTTTTTGATAAAATGTTCTATATGTGTAAGAGTAACACCAGATAATTCAAGAAACTGACAGAGTCTCTTCACAGTTTTTAAGCACAACACTATCTTTGATAGAACCATATTTTCTTAAAATCACAAATTTGTTCAAGTCATTGAGATAGCTACTTGGTGAATTACACATTTTTGACTAAAAGATGCATTTTTACAAGAAATGTTATTTATTTGTGGGACTGTGTGTATATGTGGGTACACACTCCATAGTGCACATGTGGACATCAGGGGATGACTTGGAGATGTCTGGGATCCATCTTCTTTACAACAAGGTTTCTTGCTGCTACAAATGAAATGACAGACTGAAAGATATGAATGTCAGACTATGTGGCATGGGGAGCTTCAGAGAGGCATTTTGGGATGAGAGACTCATGCACCACTTTGCATCCTGTACTGTGTGAGTACAAGGGAATTGAACTGAAATCAGCAGGCTTTAACTTCTGTCCCCTCTCCCCAGCACCAAAGATATTTTCTTATACTTGTTTTAAGTGATCAGCACAAACAACAGAGAAGCTTTGCATTCCCACTATAGCCTTGAGGAATATTTCCTCTGGTTTTATGGTTTACTAAATCTACCTTCAGCTGATGGTTATTGAAATTCATGTTTTATTGAGATGATCTACTTATGTATTTCATTTCTCTCACTAGAATATAAGCTCTGAGCAGGGATCTAATCTTATACATCTTTAATTCTCAGATTCATTCTCAGAATGCCTACTACAGTAGTTAGTATATAAATATTTGTTGAGCCATTAAATGATGCATGGGGGAATTTGAATGCTAGATTTAATATACCTTTATATGTATCTGCTAAGTTCTTTAATATGAAAAATAATGAAAATCTTTGGTTGTAACTATTTTAGCCAGATGTTTGGATAGCAAACCAGAAAGATTTGCTAAAATGATACACAGCCAGAAATGTATTTGACATTGTACTGACAATATATTTAACATCTAAAATATATTTGTGTGGGGAATGTTCTTCTTTGTACTTTATGTACGAGTGTATGTGTGTGTGTGTATGTGTGCATATGTGTTCATGTATGGTTGGATACAAGTGTGTGTTTGTGGGGGGGTGTCTGAAGGCCAGAAGGCAGCCTTAGGTATTGTTCCTCAAGAGAGCTACCTATTTTTTTCCTATTAATTTCCTTAATGTTCTCTATTGATTACATGTTAAAATACTTTGGCAACATTGGATATATTAAAATGTTGCATTATAGTTAATTTAATTTGTTTATACCTTTTTTTAAGTGTGGTTCTTAGAAAAGTTAATTATTCACCTAGCTCACAGGATGTATTATATATATTTAAATACATTTTATGTATTTATTTGCATGTTGAGATGAGAGAGAGAGAATGGTTGTGGCAAAGCCTCTTGCCTTCCAGCTCTAGACACATGCACTACTTTATGCAGGCAACTTTATGTGGGTGGTAGGGCATTTATCTGGGGCCAACAGGCTTTGCAAGCAAGTGCCTTTAACAGCTGAGCCATATTGCCATCTGCATATTTCTTTTTATTAACATTTATTTATTTATTTATGAGAGGCAGAGAGGAAAAGACGCAGATAGAGAGAGTACGGGCACATCAGGGCATTTAGCTGCTGCTGTGCATCTGGCTTACATGGGTCTTAGGGAATTGAACCTGGGTCCTTTGCCTTTGAAGACAAGTGCTTTACCCTCTAAGCCATCTATCCATCCCCCTATATTTCTTTTAATCAGATATTTCTGTCTCTTCCATTCTCCCCTTGACCTATATACACTGTGCCCTTGCTCCATTATTCTGCTGATGGAATGTTTTATACATCTTGTGTTCTTCCTTGTGTGAAATTGAGTGGTCAGTTGCCCATCTGTATTAGTAGCTCAAGATATTTATCCATGCCTTTTTACTGTCCATACTTTCCATGGAGCCCCATTTGCTCCATGTGTCTTGTCACAAGGCACTCACTGTCCACCATTTTTGCTGGGCATCTAGCATAGCGCCTAACATCCAATAAACGCTCTGAAGCTCATCCAGTAGGCTAGACTGGCTGGACAGTGAGCCCTAGAGACCTGCCTGTCAGACTACCCATTGTTGGGTTTGAAAGCACATACCACCACCCTCACCATTTTTACATGGATTCTAGGGAATCACACTTTGTTCCTCATAATTGAAAGCAAATACTTCACTGACTGAGCTCTCTTTCCAGCCCAGGAGACAGTATATTGATCCCTTCATTTGTTCAAAAAATAAAATCACTCTCCAATATCAAGCTACCATCAATCATGGGGTACACGAGGGCCTACACCTATCAAACTCTCTATCAAAAAAGTAATGTTATCTCAATTTTCTGGGTGCTATCTTACTCTCCATTGGAGAATCTGCTTCTCTTTTTCAGATAGATGCACATCCTAAGGAGAGAGCTGCCCCAACATACCTCAAAAGGGGCCCAACTGAAACTAAGAAAAATTGGCAAAACAAGCAAGGGTGCTGTTTTCCTGTGAACGGGATACCAGCACAAAGGGGAAGGAGACCAACACAGCGAAAAATCAACTCCTACCAAATCAGAGAGCCAGAGCCTCAGAGGCCCCCAACACCTCAGCACTGAAGCAGACCAAAAATGAACCCAACATGGCTCAGTGAAATTTTGTGGAAGAGGGGTCGGAAAGAATGTCAGAGTCATATGTTGGGTCATGATATGAAGAGACATTTATCGTACCAAAAACTGTGGGCTAACTCCACAATGCATGACCCATTTACATCAATAAGGAGGGTCCAATGGGAGGGGGTAGATCATGGATGAGCCTAAACAATGGTACCAAACTGCCTGTATTTGCTGAAAACAAAACTAATAAATTAAGTTAAAAAAATAAAATAAAATAAAAATATTTGCTAGATATATTTATTTCACTCACCTAAAGCTTCAAATTTGCCCCCATTCGTTGTAGATGATTTTCCCATGACTTTCAATGGCATGCATTTGAGAATGCAATTAACAGGACAAATAGACACATAGTGAAAATAGGGAAGGTGATTGTAAAATTGTCAAGTATATGCCTGAGAAGAAGGGCCTTGGAAACAGGGTGGGATTAAGCCAAACCTTAAAGAACTTTGGCTCTGACCTGTAACTCACAATACTTGAAATAGGTGCTACCTACATTGAGCTGTTCATCAGAGAGACCTACAAGGTTCCCCAAACAAATACAGGCTTCTGTCAAAGCATTTGATTTCCCATCTGAGGTAAAAGATAATATCCTATTGTTGAAGACATTATGTGGTGTTGGCACAGAACATGGAGGACCTGGCTGGAATCCAGAAGAGAGCCTATTCCCAGACAGCCTGTCTAGTGCTGGAAAGCACTACATGAGCTACTGGTGGAAAGTGGCCAGCAGTGGGGTAAGCAAGGAGGGATCTAAGCTACCCCCAAACAATCAGCCTGACAAGACGTACACACCAGTGCAATGGTAGCACACAGCTTTGGTGAATGACCAATGCCTTTATGATTGACTAAGAGATCTGCTCAGTGGAAAGGAACCCATATCTGAACCTGGGAACCAGGTCTGAATCCAATGGAGACAAAGCTTATGTTTTCCAACGTCAAGCTCCCACTAATCTTTGGCTAAAAGGGGGCTATATCCATCAATCTCTCCATAAATTAATAATGCTCACCCAATTTATCTTACGCTGACTTTACTCTCTTTTGGAGGTCAGCATGACCCGAGGAGATAAACCACCCCTTGCATCTCAGTCAAGTCCCAGGTGAAACCACAGAGAAGTGGGGAGATGAGCAAGTGTGCTGCTTCCATGGTGAGCCTGGCAATTCAGTGTCAGGGTGAAGGAGGCAGATGTTGAGGATACACAACACATACTAGAGCATAAATCCACAGACTAGTAAGACCTCATCACTGAAGTAGACTTAAAACACACAAACCAAGGCTCAGAGAATGTTGCAGAAGTGGGGAGGGGGTGGAAAGATTATAAGAGTTGCAGGTTTAGATATCATGCCCAGAGGCACTGCTTCTCCTCAATAACTGACTTCTCACATAATGCATAGCCTACCACCCCATGAGGACTACCAGAAACCCCACTCGTGAGGGATCCCTGTGGAATGGGGGCAGGGAGGAGGGAAGATGATACCAACACATGATGTATTCATACAAAATATATTCTTAATAATAATAAAAAAGGAAATTGTCAAGAATAATTTAGAATTTTGAAGGCTTAAGATAAGGCAGCAACTGTGGGGGTACATGGCAGATAAGCATGGATAAAGCCTGAGCTGTTTGAAATGGCAGGTGGAAGAGGTGCATTGGATGTTCAGACAATTTTGTTTGAGGGACTAGGTGGATTAAAGTAGCATTAAGTATTAATTAGTACAGATAAGAAGTAGCTGGCCAAGAAGAAAAGAGGATTACTTGTTGTCATGATGTCAATTTAAATGGTCCTATTTTAACAAATCATTGGATCTTAGGTAAGAATTATCTATGATGAATTTTGTAAGTTTTCATTGTGGTCCTAATGGCAATGGTCATGGCAGAGAGTGGAAAAGGCAGAAGAAAGAGGAGAGAGAGGGTATATAGAAAGAGTAGAAAAGAGGAGGAAGTGTTCAAATGATTGTACTTACAAATAATTTTGTATAATTAACCACTTCAGTATTTTCTTTGGGCAAACTATTTCACTTATTAGAGCCATATGATTGTTAAATCACAACAAATATCTGTACATAGAGTCTTGATATAGTTCCTTTTGTTTCTTACATCTTTAGAAGAGCCAATGCTCTGTTTTATAGCCTGGCCTCATGTTAGTCTTTGTTGTTTATAGGAGTAGGGAAAGCAAACTGGTGATAATCTCTGGGTTTTCCTGAGTCCCTAAAGATAATTAACACTAAAATCATCATGAACTGTGTTATTTTTAAAGCATCTGTTACTGTCAGTTTTTCTATGATGAACATAATCAACTGGGATCAACTTCTTTTACATTATTGACAAGATCTTGTAGACTAATTGACTTTTGAAGAAACAAGTCTCTCATGTGCTATAGTGGACAGAACCTGACAATTAACCAACATCAGTGCTGTAATGAAACCCCAAAGTTGTGCATTACAGAGCAATATCAGTTTTAATGGATGTGAAGAAAAATGCAAAGACATGGACATAAATAACCAAATGCCTTCTCTGGAGTAAGAGGATGGAGGGTGCGTATATATTTAGAAATATTAAATAGATGAGTAACAAACTCTGACCTTGCTTTCAGGTCTAATTTTTAAAATGGTGAAATCACTAGAATATCTTGAATTTTCTTTGAGCTCTAAAATGTCAGTAATTCTGAGGCATAAGAATAATTTACTGTTAGAAATATCAATAGCCAAGTGGATATCAGGACAGAGAATTTGGATCAATGGGACAGGAAGTAAACACAAGGTATTAGATCTTGAACTAGATTTATTCTTAGAGAAATAGACTATTCCTCAGAAAAAAACTTAGTTCCATTAACTTAATCTATATGAACCATGTAAAACCATCATCTGTTTAGGCAAAATTTGGTCAAATATAGACAACTTTGCATAATTAAATTTATTATTATTATATGGTTAGTCTGATAAATGTAAATAAATTGTCCCTGTATCCATGTAAATTATTAAAAATGATAATATTTCTTATATATGTCCATGACCCTAACTTCTAGACACATTTAGTAATCTCTCTTAGCTTTTACATGTACTTTTGAAAGGAATTCTAGAATAAGGAAAGTAAAAATTGGGTGAAACTTGAAAACTTTGAAATTTAGAAACATCTATAATTGCTTTATTTCTAGGCTATTCTTTCTCTTAAAACATTATTGTAGTGAATGCCATATTGGCATTAATAAGACATTATACTTTAATTTCATTTTTACTTCATGGTAGACCTTTGGCAATGAATCCCTCAACCCCAAGAAAGGGTACAATATTGTACATACTGAGAAACATTTTGTGATCCTTAGAAATATAAATACAGTATACTATGCCAATAAAGTGTTGTGTGAGAAAGAATTAGCTATCTTCAATCCTTTGTGGTGGTGTGTGTTTGAGAATTGGATACTTCTTTTTTCTACTCGTTCACTTTCCCTATTTATTTGGATGAAATTTTCCCTGGTACAGAATCTACTTAGCCTATGTAATTCTATCCCAGAAGAATTTGATTTTTGTCTCTACACAAACTATAAGCTATATTGACTTCCATTCAGTAACTTCTCCCTCCCTTCTTTCCTCTCTCTCTCCCTCCCTCCCTCCCTCCCTCCCTCCCTCCCTCCCTCCCTCCCTCTCTCTCTCTCTCTCTCTCTCTCTCTCTCTCTCTCTCTCTCTCTCTCTTTCTCCCTCCCTCTTTACAGCTAACATCTTATCAGAGATGTGCTATGGTCATAAGCTTCACAATTAGATACACTTACAAAGAATTAGGTTGTATTGAGGAGAAAACTGAGTATCATTCAGTTCACTCCAGGAAACCAGCAGTCTTGAAGTAGACTCTTCAAGGTTCACATCAGCTGTAGAAAAGAAGCAAAAGTTGGGTAGGGGAGAACGGAAATCTAAAGGACCACAGCTGACTTGAAAAGACTGTATTTGGAGGCTGGCAGATGTGGGTTTTTATCCCCATAAGATGAGAGAACCTGGCAGAAGTGTGAAGTTATGAACAAATATTTTTTTCCTTCACGATCCCAGTAACTTCAGATTAGATTTTAAAAGAATGGAAAATATAGTATAATTGTTTTTTTGAATTGGGGAAGCTCATTAAGATTTATTATATAGGTCCCACTTTTGTAGTCCCGAAGCTTAACGACAGATGGTGGTGTAACTCCACCAATTTTACATCTCCTTTCAACTTGACATATTGTCCTTGATTTGACGACCTCCGTGGAACTGGAGTTCTTTCTTTTCCTTCAGTTGGTCTGGGAGGAGAGCGAAGATATGCATTGTACAAGAGTGTTTTTGTGTGTTCGACTTCAGACGAGTGTAATGACGTGTCAAATAGTACGCTGTGTTGATACATGCCTTTTTTTCTGTGTGAAAAGACAAATGTTTTACCTTACACTTAGAGTTTGGTGTAGGCTTTGGGAGTGAGTAATGTACCTGGAAAGATAGGGCATCTAAAAGTAAAAAAAAAAAAAAAGAACAAACTAATTCAAATTTTGTTCTTCTTTCCTTCCAACAGCTATCCAACAAGTCATTTAAAATTTAAATATGCCTCCCAATTATACCAATAAAACGGCCATAAAGAAGAAAAATATTGTACATGTTTGACTCAAAGTTTTGGAAGACACAAACCTAAGTATGTGAATAATTATATCTTTACAACAAGTAACTGGAAGTCAAAGCTACTGACTCACAGAAAAGCACTGGCATTAAACCATCCCTTCTAATGTGTCACTCGCTTAGGACGCTTCCCTTCATAGTAGCTTCAGTTCGACTCATTTGGGTTGGTTTATTTCGTGCAAGATACTTGGATAGATACCATTTCAAACGAATTTATCTTTCCCTGAGACTTGAAGAGATCAGTCTTTCGGATTTTGTTGATTTGCTGTTTCTTCATATGACAAACTTGAACTCAAACATATTTTCGTGAGAGAGCTTCGAGGTTCAGGCGATGAAAGTCCTCGATCACCCAGGAACTCCGATTAACTTTTCCTTGGGACACCTATAAATGACCCACGTGCTGCAAAAAGCGACCAGCGCTGTGTCCAAGAGCTGCGCAGCGCCTCCAGGAACCCAACTTGGCTTTCTCCCTCCCTCTGACCTGCCGCGTTTCGTTTAAAAGCTGTGGTGATCCGGAGAGCTGACCAGTGACTCGTTCAAAATAAAACTATTCGTTCGTTCTTTGCCCTTTCCGCATTTTCCTCGGCTGCGGAAAGCCGGTTTTCTTATTACGATACTGCAACTTTTTTGGAGTCTGTTAGCAGCGCGCCTTAAGCTTCTGCAGGCTCCAGCAGCAGCCCTAGGCGAACAAAGCCTGCAGTGTTCCTCGTCCTGCTGGGGTGGGGGTGCTGGGCGAGTTCAAGGAATTGCAAATAAATATATTTTATGACCACCCATCAACAAACTACGTGCCACCGTGGAGGCCCTTGGTAGCCTGGCTGTGACTGCAGAGGGGCCGGGGCGGGGAATCTGGGAGGGAGTGTACAGGGGCAGCAGAGCGGGCGGCGAGCCCCAGGCCTGAACTTTCACCTCTCGAACCCGGGCCCAGCCCATTGGCTGAGGCCGAGGGTCGGGCCTGGGCAGCGGCGCCTGGCAGGACCTGCTTTCTCCACTTCCCGAGGTGTGTCTCCGTGTGGAAGCGCTGGTGGCCTGGGGCACAACGCAGGGGAGGAAGAAATGATAATGGGTCGCAGAGAAGCTGGAGGGGGATAGGGGGAGAGGATTGCAGGTTCATCATGCTTAGCGAGACTCCGGGGAAGGTAGAAGATACAGCGGCCACTTTCTGCGGGGTGCCTCCTACTGAGATCCCCTTTCGTAGCTCTGGCCACTGGGCTGTTTGCCCTTGTAGAAAGTAAGGTTAGAGGCTGCACATTTCACCAACCAAAAATAAAGAAAGAAAGAAAAAAAAAAAAAAAACACGTGTCTTTGTGTGCGGAAAAGTGAAAGGTTAACTACTGGGTCTCTCTCGCCATCCTAGAGAAAGTAACCACCTTTCTCTCCAGGAAGTAATCTTGCAAGGGCCCAGTCTTCCTTTGTAAAGCACCTTCCCGCTGCCTTCCACGGGACACCTGCAGAGAGAGGGGAGTAACCCAGTGGGTGTGCGCGGGAGAAAAAAAGAAAAGGAGTGAGGCGCTGTGGACCTTTTGACCATTCAGGACCAAGAAAGCTGCGTCCTTGGCTTTCCAGGGATTTCACACCGTCTGCTCTTTCTCTAAACAGTTTCAGGTTAATTCAGAATCCGTTTTATTTAGGTTTGCCAGGGCAGTATAAACACAGACAGCATAGCATACCCCCCACCTTCCAAGACTAAGGAAGGCCTTTTAGGTCCTTTTGTCATGTTAATGACGGCTCCCACCTCTCTCCTCTTTTCACCTTTAAAAGGATTCGGATGGTGCGTCCACCCTGAGGGGGCATTTCGCAGAAGGCCATTTGAAACCCAGTGAGAAGGCCATCCGCAAGCAGGGCACCTCAAAGTGCCTGGAGTTTGTTTAAAACCTCTCAGAAAAGCGGAGCAATTCAAAAGGCAAGCTGTCCCTCCCTCGTCCCGCGTGCTCCTGGCGGACGGACGCCGTCTGGCCAGGACTGGCCCCCACGGTTTATTGACTTAGTTGGTTTCATTAGGAAACTTGACTGTGTTTACAGATGTGGGTGCCAGGGTCGTTTCCTTCCCGGGAGAACTGCGGGCTCTGAAGGGAAGACTTGGTGCCAACTCTACACGCGCGCACGCGTGTGTATGTGTGTTCGCCCTGCCCTTTCGAGAAAGGGCGTGCTGCTCTTTGAGTGAAGGCAAGACGCACTCAAAAGGCAGAAGTTGGTGCCGTTCGCCTGTCTTGCCCAGCCCCACCTCCTCTTCTTCTGCATCTGTGATGTGAAAGTTCCCGGGCTGACTCCCCAGGGAGGAGGGTTGGGCAGTAGCCTGGGCCCAGCTTTCTTCCCTACGCCTTTTGGCCACAGCGGTTTGGTGGAAAGTTTCGGCGCCTCTCGTAACGCCACGCTCCGCCGCTGAGTTTCCATTGGAGTTGCAGGCTCCGGCGGCGACGGCGGCGGGCAAGAAAGCCACCGGCGGAGGGTCGTGCGGCCCGCGAGCCGGGAAGAACGCCCCCCATCCCCAAATCCTCTCCAAGAGCCAGAGTGGAGAAGGAGCACCGAAGGAGCACACACCCGGAATCAGGCCACGCATCCCATCGAGGTCTGCCATGACCTTCTCCGGCCTTCCCCGGTCATCCTCGCGCGTTCCCTTGCGGGCTGGCTAGCTGGGGTCAGGCCCCGCGCTTGGTGGTGGACACCAGGGCTCGCGCAACGTCCCCCACGGCCACCCGCACCGTCACTTTGAAATGCGCGCGGAGTGGACTCTGGCAATTTCTTCTTTCCTTTCATCCCTCTTACTTTGGTTTCCCCAGTCACTGATAGGGTCAGTCAAGAACGCCTTAAAAAAAAAAAGTCCGTTTGGTGGCCGGGTCAATCCAAGCCCCGCCCCGGTGACCTGGGCTACCCTGCCAGAGGAAGCCCCCGAGTCCCGAGCCTCGGTGAGACTGGAGGCGCGACCTCGCAGAGGGAGACGGACGTTCGGCCTCTCCGCCCAGGCCGCAGAGGCAAGCGGGGGCCTGGAAGGCCAATCAGTGCTGTCATCCCGCTCGGGGCTCCCTCTCCTCCCGGGTGCTCTAACTACCTGCCACCCAGGGCTTCGGATCCCTTGGAGACTTTCTGCACTGCACGTGGAATCCCCCTGTTTCATTTGCCAGCAGCTCCGTCTGCTGAGAGGACGTACTTTGGGGACTGCCAAGAAGCAGCAGACACAACTCGCCTTTGCCAATACAGCATACGGTTTTGTTCTCGCCTCCCTCCCCACCCCCTTCCCCGGGCTTGCTGTCTGGGGCGGCAAGAGGAATGGAGGGCGGGAGAGGCGGAGGGAGGAGGCGGGGCGCAGAGTGGGGGCGGGGACGGGCCCGACGCAGAACAAACAAGTTCTCCGGCGACTTGTTTACATAGCAGGTGGACCTGACGTCAGCCGGCAGGCTCCGCGGCACATCCCGGCCACCTTCTGCCCCGCGTCTCCCCCGCCCACAGCGAAGTTGGGGGACGGGAGGAGGTGGACGGATGGAAGGAGGAAGCGAGGGGAGGGGGCGAAAGGAGGCGTCTCTACCGGCCGGTGGGTTCCAAACCACTTTTTGGATCAACAAGCTCCACGAGACCATAACAACACAAAAATAAGACAAAACAAACAAGTGGCCCGACAGTTACTTCAGAGTCTTCTGAGAGGCGGCCCCGCCCCCACTTCGACCCCAACCCCGACCCGGGACCCCTCGGGAAGGGGCGGCTGGGCGCGCAATGTGTGCTCAGTGAGCATCGCCAACAACGCGCGCGCGCGCGGCCCGGGGCGCGCCCCCGCCACCGCGCGCGCGCGCGCGCACACACACACACACACACACACACATATACACACAGACACACGCACACGCACATACAGAGGAGCGCGCGCGCGCACACACACACACACACACACACACACACACACACACACATCGGGGAGCGGGTGGGGGGAAGCGGAAGCGTGAGACAGCGCGAGCCTCCGAGAAAGCGCGAGACACGCCGGCGCGTGCAGCTCCGCGGCCGCCGCTTCGCCCCGGCTGGAGCCCGGCGCCACCCCGCAGCCCGCCGGCCAGCGCCCGCCCGGGTTATTTATGCAGCGGCCGCGTCCCCGGGCGGCGACTTCCTCCAGCCCCATCCCCACCCCACACCCCCCTCGGCGCGCCCTCCCCGCCACTCGCGGCGGCAGCCGCTGGGACTCGCGCGTGCGTGCGTGCGTTTGGGGGCTTCAGCCTTGGTGCTGTGGGTGCCACCTCCTGGGACACTAGCCACTTCATCACTGGTTCTCGGTAAGTTCTTCGTCCTCACTCCCGGCTCGCTGCGCCTCCGCATCCCACCCTGTTCCATACACCCCCACGCCGGCCCGCGCGGTGACTTTGCTCCGCGCTCCTTCCGTCGCGACAGCAAAGTTTCGCCCGGGCTCGTCGAGCGCTCCGCGGCGACTGTGACATGTGTCAAATTTCTGGGCCGGGCGTCTGGGGAGCGTTCCTGGCGGAACCTCGCCACTTGTTGTGCCTTGGCGTTTGGCTTTGTGATGGGGTAGGAGGTGGGGGTTGGTGGGGGCGTCCAGAAGGGCGAGATATGCAGTTGGCTCGCGGGTGATTCTGAGTTTTGAACATACAAGTAAAACGTTGCCTCGTCCGGAGAGACCGTGGCTGGTGGAAAAGATGTGTCGAAACACCAGATGTGTTTGTTTACTCTTTAAAAAAGTTTGTTGTCTTTCTCTCTTCCTCCACTCCCTGGGGAGGAGAGTCTCCACTAAAAACATCTGGCGGCTGGAAGCGCACACTTTATTGATCTAACTGCTGCCCTTTATTTACGCAAAAGTCGGGCAAGTGCGCGCTTCTTGTCTGGGAGTTGGGCACTCGCGTTCATTTCAGAAGTTCTTCTCTAGGAACGAGAGAAGCTCAAGGGGACACTCCTGTTTCTGGAGTTCAGAAACTCCTGGTCCCTAGGGACTCTTCAGGATAACCAGGCAACTAGCCTGCTCCTGCTGATCGCGCTTTCTCCCGTCAGCACGCCCGCAACACCCTCTTCCCTCGGGAATTTCTCCTGGGTTTATTTGTCCTCCTATCTGGAAAGGACTCCCCACTCTGTGGGTGGGATTGGGCTGAAGTCGCGCCTTGCTGCTCTTCAGGGAGCGCTGGCGGTAGGGGAGCAAACACCTTTTCAAGAAAGGTTGGACTTCTCTCTCACTTTTTACCTGTAAATCTGCGGTGGATGGGCAAGCGGCCACAGCGTGGGTCTAGACATCCCTTCAAGTTCGCAGCTACTCACACGTGTGTTGCTACGGAGCTGGCCGGACCCAAGGGGTGGCCCAGGGCGTCTGGTGCGCGCCTGTCCCCATCCCTGTGGCTAGACGCATCCCGAAGCCTACACGACCTTTGGAGTGGGCCTTCACTTGTTGTGGGTACCCTTTCGGGCCGGTGTGTAGTGCCTGGAGGAAAAGTTACCCTACTCTTAAAACTCGAAGATCTTAGGTAAGTCTCTCCGGGCACCTGGAGAGAAGGGTCACACTGTAATTAGAAGAGACATGTGGGGGAAGATGTGTGTAAGTCTTGGATGTGTGGAAGCGGAACCAATGCGCATTTTGCATAGGGAAGAGTGGCCAGGCCAAACCGGCCAGGCAGGACTTGGGCAGCTTCTCACAGTCTGGAATCCCCAAGGAATTAGACCCATCTGTGTATTTGTTTATTCAGCTTTTTAACTAACAGATTTGAACTACTTAGTGTACAGCTGCTATCTGTAATGCTCATATGCCTCCCCCCACGTTTTCCTCTCACCACATGTTGCAATCCAGAGAGTTTCTTGATCTAGAGGGTTACTCCTCATTCCCGGAGCGCTGCGCACTTCCAGGTGGGCAGGTGTTGACAATGTGAGGTGCAAGAAGTGGCCTGGGTGAGTTCTGGGATGGGTTGTCAGGGTGAGGGCGATGGGGGAGAGTGCAAAGTGTGAACCTTTTGAGTCATCATATATCATGTATTCAGAAACTCTTAAAGAGCTATCTCCCAACATGTCCACCATCATCTCCTTTGGAGAATAGTTATATAGCAGGTAAGCCCAAGGGAGAAAGTGACACCCGTGTGCCAAGTACCTGAAGTGGATGGTTTCCAACTGGAAATATTTGGCGAGATTCACTTTTAGAAAATAAAAGTTTGCCTACAAGGCACATCTTTGCAAGGACTCCCAACTCAATTTGATTAAGGAGCAGTGGAAACAGGACAATGCTGTATAGAGACTATGGTAGGGGTCTGACTGGAGTGAAAATGGGTTTCATCTTCAAGTTTTCATTGAAGCATATCTCAGGAAATGTTTTATGTTGTTTGTCAAGGGTCCTGTTTATCTTTGCTGTCATTATGAGTTACGACTAAGTCTATTCTCAGTGTACTGGAATTTTTAAATGTAGTGTTTGTTTAATGCTGTTGAACACAATTTACAGTTTTGATTTATTTATATCTACATTAATAGAGTGCATATAAAGTTATATGCACTGTGATCATTAGGGCCATAACATTTTATGTCTACTTTAGAGTTTTTAGAGTTTTTTTTTTTCTTTACTTTTTTCTTCATTTCTCTCCTTCTCTCCCTGCCATAGCTGGACCCATGCTCAATAGTTGTCTAATTCAATACATTCTTAAGAAACCCATGGATTTCAAAAATCCATGTGAAAATCCAAAATTATGTTCAAGAAATGTTTCATTATAATTAAGTTTCTAGCATTGAAAGAGGATGTCAGAACCTGATGATATCTTTCTCTGGGTGAAAAAAAAACACACAATTTTAGTACATTGTCTTAAAGTTTATTTTCAAGCACTGAAATAAAAGCAAGATTATTTAAGGCAATACTTTTGAAGTTCATTTTAAATATGAACACACACACACTCATATATATGTGTGTGTGTATACATATAGGCACATAGATGTGTAAAATGCCACATTAAACTTCATTATAGCAAGATAAACACAGGAACTAAAGGCAAATATCAATTAAATAACAGTCATGAACTATTTTTAAATTTCAAAACCACCCAACTTCTGATTTGGGAAATTGTTTTCATATGATTCATATTCTTACTAGGAATCTTTAGCCACATCATGCTATGAATAGATTAATGATGAAGCTCAGTAAACTGTCAGTGGAGTTTTACTTCTTTGCATGGATGATGATGTGTCGTTTTACCAAAAAATGAAAAACTTCAATTTTCTATGTACTTTTAATAAAAAGGAAGTTGTCATATGTGGCATATCAGAAGCATAGGGGAAGGTGACCATTAATATATAGCCACAGATGACCTATAATGAGAGGACCCAATCTTTCTGTAGAAACCAAACTTCAAAGATACAAACACCTCTTTGCACAGCTGCCAGAATTACACTTTGTGGAGAGAATACTTAAAAGTAACTACCTGTTTTGACTGAGATTCCTAGGGCATGTAAGAATATAAAGAACATAGCTAGAGAAATTTAAAACAGTTACTTTAATTTTGAGAGATCTGAGGGATATGTAGTTATTGGCATAAATGAGTATTGATTGTGGCATATTGTAGAACTTAGAGCAGACTCTGCCTTACTCTGGTCTGTTTCTATGCTGATAATCTCACTTTGAGTCAGCTGTTAGTTTTAATACTGACAGAGAACTGGATTATGGAGCATGGTCAGATATTTTCAAACTTTCTGAATTAAATGCCAAAGAGGCTCCTGACTTATAAGAAGAAAATGCTATTTAAGGCATAGATCATTAAACAGTTTTTTTTTTGACAAGGTTGCTAGTAGAAAAACAAATATAAATTTTAGTTGATATCAGAAATGGTATCAGTCCTATTGCAATTATTTATTTCTATTTCTTTTGGCCAATTTAGAAACAAACTATTCATTATGTCTTTGTGATTACCAGTAGTGTTCACCAGCAAATGAGTGGACCCAAAATGTTTTAAGTAGTACCCAAATTTATAATGCCCCTTGATGAAAGAAAACCTATTCCTTAAGTTAGACCCAACGAGATGTTAATATTGGTATATTCAAAATCAACCTTATTTATGTAGCCCTTTTTATAGGGTTTCAAAGGCTGGAACATATCCACACCAGAAAGCCTGTTGTTTGAATTCTAAGGGTTCCTGTCATAACTCAGGTTCTTTAAAGAAACAACCTCTGGTGTTCATGATGACAGATAATTTAATGTCTGACTCAAATTTCACATGCTCTTGTGACTTTTCTTCTTTAAATGACATGAAAGCTTTTAGGCTCCACTCTTACCTCTAGGTACACGTAGACTAAAGTTTTCTTGCTTTTGTAATCTTTATGACTTAATAATAACATAAGTGATTTAGAATTGTTGCTTATTTCTCCATGAGGCTTTATCAGTTTATTTACACTATTATCTTATTGTTTTGTATCAGACTTTTTGCTTTTTTGTTTGTTTTTCAGAAATTCACAGTGGGGCCCTAAACTGTTTTATATTGTTGTTATCTTATGTTAATTAAGTGTAGCACTAAGGGTGGTCTATTTATAAACCCTACTTTTGTTTTCCAGCCCAACATTGGTTAACTGAAAATGCATTATTATTAAATTACACAAATACTCATAATGTAGGGTATTGTTTCCTGTAGAATATGCTTTCCTTGTAGGTAGTCTTGCTTGATGAAATAAATGGATACTAGTACTTGATATTTACTTTTCATATGATCTCTGATGTGTTTTTGTATATTCTTCTTTCCTCTGTGCTACATATTACTCCATCTCTTGCCCTAAATTTTCCAGACAAAACAAACTCAAAAATAACTAGCTATGGTAAAATATAAAGAAATATTATGACTAAGAGGTTAGTACTCAAAATGTGAGAAGCTGGAGAGAACTTTCAAGGTTTAGAATTACTGCTTTATACCACTAATGATATGTTGTACATCTTCCTTAGTAATGTTCATTACAACTTATTTTTTTAATTCTAAGTAGTTTCTTTGGTGGCTTATGTCTTCTGAAAAGTGGAATCATCCAGTACAAAGCCTTATTAATTTTAGAAGTATAGTCTCTTTTTTACAACTGAATAATTTGGAACTCTGTGTCCATCCATACAGATATTAGACTAGCAGCTAACTCAACACAACATTCCCTAAACTGCACACATTGGTACCATCCATGTTTCATTGTAAAAACAATGTTAGATTTAAGAGATTTAGAACTTCTGTTTCACCTCACCCTTTTCACTCTCAAGTTGTGAATGGTGTCTACTATTTTTAAATTGGCATGAATGTATTCATTTTCCTAGATTCCCAAATACAAATTGAATTCCAAAGTCATTTCAGTTCATCTATATCTACATAACAGTGTATTTCAAATGCACTTTGTCCATAAGCCATTTATGATTGAACATTTGATTACCTTAATTTGTGGAATGCATTTTTTAAAAATTTTACTGTACAATCAGTTCTGCTCTTCTGTTTTCCTATGACCCACCAAAGATATCCAGAAAGTACTTTCCTTTTATATTGATAGATACATCATTCGGAACTAACATCTTCATTCCTTTATGCCTTGGCAAATTATTTTCATTAGCAAGACTGAATAAAATTTAATGTTTAAAAAGCACATAGCTGTGAAGCAAATGAATTCCCAAGGGTTTTAAAGCTCTCAGCATTTTAAGTTTATTAATATTTCTCAATTTCCTTCACTTTATGTCTTGGAAGACTTAAAATATACTTTGTAGAAGATAATATTGATTTAAAATTTATTTAACAGCTTTAACATTTTCTTTTAAAGATTTTTAACAGCTCTAAAATATTATACCATTATGTCATATTAAAAAAAAAAAACAGGTTAAGAAACTAAATTTCCCAAAGAATATAACTAGAAGAAACTTCAAGTTTATCTGATATTCATTTAGACCTTTTTACTTTCTTCTCAACTTTATTTACTTGATGGTATTTTCTGTGTAAGTCTTTGGTATCATTTTGATTTTGTATCATTTTGGTATGCATCTCCAATAATAGCCATCATTTTGTAACTTTATAAATTTTAGGAAAAATAAATCAACCTTTGTGAAAGTGCATTTTAGAGAGAAGTACACAACAGCAACAACAATAATAAAAAGCAATTGGAGAAGTTTTAGAGGAAACAAAGTTTCTCACTGGCAGATAGGAAAAACTTACAGCGTGCTAATCTAAATATAACATCTTAGTATATGCAGACTGTCACAAAATCCTCTCATTAAAAAATAGAGCCCAACACCTTTTGAACCTAAATATATGTTCCACATTTTGGTTCAACTGTATCTGTTTGCCTGAACTAACTGTTCCTTTCCTATCTCTACCCATGTTTGGAATTTGCCATTAGTTTAGTTAAATGTCCACAGAATTGATGTTCAACATATGTAGTTGTGTGAAACCACTGCTACTCATCTGGACAATTACACTATGGTCGCCTCCCTGAATTGTGGGATTGGTGTGATGTGGACTCCCTGCTTTCTCATCTGGGCACCAGTTTAGAATCAGTGCAGTACAGAGCTCTATAAACATGTCAGGTTATGTTAGTCTTTTGTATATCTTCCAGTAGCTTCTTAGATCTGACTGAATAAAAGATGCAGGCCATACCTAAGGTTATTCCTATCATCCTGTCTTCTCTAGCTTTGGTATTACTCAAAATACAAAGAGCTGTGTCCTACCACAGACGTTTTCTCTCTCTCCACTGTGTGGATTGCTCTGGATTTGGGTGTCTTTGCTATCTTCCAATCTCTGCTTGAGTGGGCTCCATTAGAGAAGCCTTTTCTGGCTGTCCTACACCATGAGGTAAATCCTCCTTGATGTATCCACCACCTTTAGCATATATGAATTTCTTCAATAACACTATATATAGTAATTTTATTTATATGTAACACCACATAGAGTAAGTTTACCATCTGTTTCTCTAGGGCAATGTGAGTGTGTTTGTTTTTCTGCTCTAACAGTACTCAAAATAGTGCTTCTTGCCGGGTGTGGTGGCATATGCCTTTAATCCCAGCATTTGGGAAGCAGAGGTAGTAGGATTGCCATGAGTTCGAGGCCATCCTGAGACTCCATAGTGAATTCCAGATCAGCCTGGGCTAGAGTGAGACCCTCCCTTGAAAAACCAAAAAGAAAAGAAACAGTGCTTTTTGGCTCTTGGTAGGAATTCCATAAAGGAATGTTGAATGAAAGAAGGTTGAATTAAAGAATGAATGGTTCATTGGAGGCTCAGGGTATTTCACCCATGTATATCTTTGGCTGACTTTTCTTTTTTTTCCATGTTGCTGTGATTCATCTTCCCCTTACCTTTTCATCTTGCTACGTTGGATAGCATATTGCATTTGGGAATCTGTTCACTGTTATATTGGCAAAGTTGAGGTTCTTCTCTCAGGTTTGTATACGTACAATTAAGTTTCCTATATAATCTATTTATTTACTTACATATTATTTATTTAGTCATTCATTAGCTTACTTGAGCAGGGCCTCACTATATAGCTCAGACTGTCCTGGAATTTACTATGTAGACTTTGATCTTAGGACCATCTTTCTGATTCTATCCTCTTTTTTTTTTTTTTTTTTATTAATTCTGGATCTGAGAAATAGCATTGCATTTAACTTTTTAAAGTTGTGAGTGAATGCTCATGTGCTTGGATAACAGACTCTTAGAAGTTTAGTACTTTGATGTAATGATGCTCACCATATTAAGTTGAGATGTTTATTCACATAACAACAGAGAATCTTACCATGAATCACACAAATACCACATATAAATGTTTCTAATAATTATGATATGAATATTTCCAGAACAAACAAATGATTGTGGGTCTATTTACATGAGAATGGAGAAAAATAAGTGAAATCAAGTTTTCTGTGAGATTTTTCACTTTATGTAGATGAATTTACTTTTTGTCAATGGAAAATACATTATGAGTTTACACACATATTTATCACAACAAGAGAATATTGAAGATTAATGATTTAATTAAAAATCCATCTCTCAGAATTTAAACTATCACTCAGTTTTGTTAAATTGTCCATGGATACTGAAGGATAAAGAGATACAACCCCACATTAGGTGTATTTGTATGTGTGCGACTGCAGGTGTGGCTCACGCTTGGAGGTCAGAAGAAAATTTTAGGTGTTTTTCTTCCTCAACTTCCACCTTATTTGAGACAGGGTCTCCTTGGTACTTGCTGCTGTGTTAGACTAGCTGGCCCATGAGCCTCTAAGAATTATGTCTCTGCCTTCTATCTCACTTCAGGCACACCTATAATAATGACGTCTGCTGCAGTGTTGACTTTTATGTGGGATCCATGGGATCTGATATGAGGTATTCGCTTGCATAGCAAGTGCTTTATCTACTGAGCAATCTCCCCAGCCTCACTTTCTATAACTATACTGCCAGAACTCCTTCAATACTTATTTATAGTTAAAATTGCAGAAACTTGCTCAGAATTTTTTTTTTTTTTATGTTTAAAAAGAGTTTGTTACAGGGATTATAGAGTTTATAGTGCTGAAGAGAAGGAACGATGACAACATACAGAGAGCTCCTGCCCAAAAGAAGACAGGAGTGGGGTTCCCAGAATGGAAAAACAACCTAGAGACACAGATTGGGTTCATTGTGAGAAATAAGTAATGCATACTTATTGCAAAGGTGGTGAGAGGTGATTTCAGAAATTGATTTCAAATATCTTGAGAATAGGGAATGGAGTCTATAATGTTTGTTGTAGATAAGGAAGGAAGAACATGTCTCTCCTCCTGAACTACTTTGCCTCATTTTTCTTTTCCCTCTTCCCTCCTCCAGACCGAAAAAAAATTCTAATATCTTATTATAACACCCATGATGGATGGTCCCTGAGAAGCTCTGAAATGAGACAGTTGTTTTATTCATAGTTACCTCATGTTTCCCATAAAAAAATCAACTCAAATCTTCATTTCCTCTTTCCCTGACCCTTGGTGACCCAGTAACATCTTTCGTTCTGTCTGGTTATTCCATGTACCAGTGTTCTCTTTGTTGGTAGGAAAAGTGTCAAAGGACTTTTCTTGTGGTAATTGAGTGTGATGATTAGTTTGAAAGTAATTTAGCTACTATCCCAGATAGTGAAGGTATACAGATTCTCACAGAGACCTGTATTTTGCTTATTACTGGTAACATGCATTATTAATGTGGAAATTTTACATGTTTAATTTTCTCCAAAATTAAAAAAAAAGATATGAGAAGATAGTAGATTAACTTTCAAATTACTTCAAAGCATTTTATGAAACATATGGAACTAAGTTTGAAGCTATCAAATGTTCTTGCCCTACTACCACATACATGTGCACATAAGAATGAAAGAAGAAAAAAAAACAATCTTTCCTAAAATAAAAACTGTGCCAGCAAAAATTAACATAGCATTTGTGTTGAAGCTGAGAGGGGTCAGTTCAAATTTAAAACTGTTTTCAGAGTTTTTATTCTTATGTCTTCAGATTCTTCTCTCTTGCCCATGCAAGAATGGAGCTCCTTATTCAGCCAGAATGCCCAAGCAAGGAGTGTGAAGGGAGATTGCATATGGAGTTGATCACAATAGGATTGAGACATATAACCACCTGGCATTCTCTTTTCTGAAGCTCATAGCATTAACTCTCTGAAAATATTAATTTATTCACAGTTTTGTCTTGAATCTGTGCTTAGTCACATATTTAGCTGTTGGCCATAAAAATAGTGTGGAATGGCATATGCAGTTGATATACTTTATTTATTTATTTATTTTTTAATTGGAGCCCTAAGATGGGGATGTAGCTCAGTTGCTAGAGCACTTGTTTAGCATGCATGAAGCTTTGGGTCTGATCCCTAGCATTGCCTAAAACAAGAATATTTTGAGCAGTCAATGGGGAGGCAGAGGCAGGAGAATCAGAAGTTCAAGGTCATCCTCAGATACATAGGAAGTTGGAAGACTGCCTGGGATACACAAGACTGTCGTGTTAAATAAAGAAGAAGAATAAAATTAAAGATCTCACTTTTAATAGACTTTCCATTCACAGATACTGTGTGTGTATGTGTCTGTGTGTTTGTATGTGTTTGCAAGCACATGCATTCATGTGGACAAATGCAGGTATTAGATGCCTTCTGACTTATTTGAGGCACTGTCTCTTGTTTGCTGCTCACTA
This sequence comes from Jaculus jaculus, assembly GCF_020740685.1. NCBI lineage: Eukaryota > Metazoa > Chordata > Mammalia > Rodentia > Dipodidae > Jaculus > Jaculus jaculus. The sequence continues at coordinate 74,462,167 of NC_059111.1, forward strand.
GCCAGGAAAGTTGGCCAGACTCTGTCTCCTTTCTTACCCTAGATGCATTGGGGTTACAGAAACTAATGTTTGCATAAGTTCTTGGGGTCCAAACTCAAGTAGTCATGCTTCTCCAGCAAGAATTTTATTCCTTGAGCCATTTCCCCAGCCTCAGATATATGCTGTAAGATCCACATAAAATATTGGCCACTCTGTTGTCCATTCTAAGCATTGTGCTTTAGTACAAGAAAGCTGCCCCCACTTTAGAGAGCTGCTTGTCTTTGATGTAGTTCAGCTCAGAGTGGAATAGGGATTTTATACAAAATATTGCATCAAGATTGTAATAAAAACAGCATGGTACTGGCATAAAAACAGGAGTATATAAACCAATGGAATAGACTTGAGGACCCGGTCATTGGGTCAAGCAACTATAGGTACTTGATACTTGACAAAGGCCCAAACAATATAGGCTGGAAAAAAGACAGCATCTTCAACAAATGGTGCTGGACAAACTGGATGACCACATGCAGGAAACTTGATCCACACATTTCACCATGCACTACACTCAAATCCAGATGGATCAAAGACCTCAATATAAGACCAGAAACTCGAATACTACTGGAAGAAAATTTAGGAAATACTTTCCATGATATAGGAATGTTACTTCATATTTCTTAAAGCATCCGACTTCTTCCCCTGTGGGATGGCTGAAAAGGTTTTAGACTCTCATCACAGTTGTGTAATCAATTTTACTTCCTCACCTCCTTATCATGTGAAGGATTGAACCATTTCCACTGTACATATTTTTGAAAGGTACAGTGTCATTGTAGCAAGGTTTCTTGATACAGTCAACCCAACGAAGGAGATTAGTAACTCAGACCTCTTGCTTGTTAGTTTTTAGCAGTGATAGAAGATTGTAAGCATTCATATTTCAAGACAGCTAGCTTGGGGTATGGTTCTTTCTATTGTGATATGTGGATTTGCATCATTTCACCAGCACAATTAAGATATACAGCAGGTTGACCACCCCATAGATCTCTCCATTGTCCTATAATGACTCCTTTCCCCATTTTTGCCTTCCAGTGTTTTGTCTCCACTGCTCTGTTTTCAGCCCTGTATGGTTTTGTCTTCTCAAGTTTCTTGCATAAATGGAATCATATAGAAAGTAGCTTTTGGAGTCAGGACTTTTCACTTTTTACAGTTGAGATGGATCCGTCTATATGACTCCTATCTTTTTCTGTCTTTGCAAAACTTAGTTGCCTTTTCTATCATTTCTTAGGATTTTACATTCTCTAATTTCATTCAAGTGCATTTTAGATAGCATGAAATTCTATTTTTCTTTGTAAATATTTTCTTGGCTGTAAACTAAAGAGTCTTTAATGATTAACAGTATCTAAGAATTAATCTTGGGGTTTTCACCATCATTTTTCTCATTCCTCCCACCAGTCTCTCTTGATCTTTGAAAGATAGAAGTGTTTGAGATTCCTTCGTATATTATGTTCTTACAGAAGAAAGATGCTCACTATTGATTTAAAATGCTCAATCATTTATTCATTCATTGCTCAGTGGATATTCACTTTCACCACCATCTCTCTATTAAAGGAAAAAAATAGATGAACTAATAGTACTAGAGTTGAAAGGAAACTTTTAAAGCATAAAATTAATTCTCTAATCACCCTTCCCACTGGGATGTAAGTGAAGCTTCAGAATTTGTTATCTGAGAGTGTCTGCAGATTGTCTCTGAACTGCAGCATATATACAAAGAATGAATGCACAGAAAAGCTGTTAAGAACACATTGTCAGGCTGAAAGGGCTAGGTTACGATGGAAAACAAGCCAGGAAGCCAAGATAGGAATGGAAATGGAGTCCCATGGCTAAATGACCTGTGTGTTTGCTTTTCTATGAGCAAGAAGATAAGAACACGTCATTGTGAAGGGAAGTTACCACAATCCTGGCCAATGGCCAGGATTGGATGTTCAGAAACATCCAAGCATGGCTTGCTGTAACACAGTTCTGCCTTTGATAAAAGTTAAACTGCTAGAAAGTTCTTTCTTATCTTGACTTAGTTGTCAATTGGAATCAGGCAGTTAGCCATTGTTTTTTATTCTGTACCTTCTGTGTATAGAACACATTTCATGAAGATAGCATAGCTATGTCTGAAAAGTCACCATCTCCAACAATTTTATACCATCTTTGCCCAAAAAAGTCAGGTTTCTTCTTTTATTCTCTATGTAGTAAAGTTAATCTGATTTTTAAAATCATACTTGTTGAAGGTTCCTTTTAAAACATACTCAGAGTTAAGCAGTAGTAGTATGTTCTGATCAAAATCGAGTAGCAAATTCATTTCCTTTGTGACTATTACATTGTTAACAGATGCTTGGTTTATTTCATTAATTTCCATTACTATATAATATGAAAAGTGTTTTGTATGTGTATCATTTATTCATTCATTGCTCAGGCTGTGTGTGATGTATATTCATGTTTGTTTACATTTTCATGTGTGTGCACGCATGGGCGTGTATGTGTGTATGCATGTAGAGTCTAGAGGTTGACTTTGAGTGTCTGTCTCAATCATCCTGCTCCTTATTCTTTGAGACATTGTTGCATTGAGGTTTGCATTGCTGGCAGAAATCACCTGAGCACGAGCAGCTTTTGGGAAAGAAGGGCTTATTTTGGCTTATAGGCTCAAAGGGAAGCTCTATGATGGCAGGGGAAATGATGGCCTGAGCAGAGGGCAGACATCACTCCCTGGCCAACATAAGGTGGATAATAGCAACCAGAGGGTGTGACATACACTGGCATGGGGAAAGTGGCTATAACACCCATAAGCACGCCCCCAACAATACTCTGCCTCCAGGAGACTTTAATTTCCAATTACCATCAGCTAGGGAGCCTAGCATTTGGAATACCTAAGTTTATGGGGCACACCTGAATCAAACTACCACAGACAACATCTGTTCTTGAATCTAGAGCCACTGATTCAGCTAGTCTAGCTAGTTAGTGCCAGCAATGACTCATCTTGTCCCTTCCAGAGCTTAGATCACAGGCACATGCCATGATAACACCCAGTGCTTTTACACATGCGCTGGGATCTGAAGTGATAACTTTGTCTTTGTATGGCACTTTCTCCTTGAGCTCAGTTTGTTTTTATTGAGGGCTCAGTCTTTCTTGGAGGTGCAGCCAGCACATCCTACTCAGCAACTAGAGCTTCCTCCTGGTGCAAATGTGTGTCCCCACCCTCTTCTTGATGACCTTGGACACCTTGAGAAGCTATGCTGGTGGGAAGTGGTGTGAAGCTGCGCAACTAGAGGATCATGTGCCAGATGGTCGTGGTGTGCTCAGTCTGGCTTGCTCATGTTCTTTGTCACGTTTTGGCTCTTGCTGATGCCCACAGCCTTCAGGTAGTAGAGCCTTGGCTGCTGTTCATGGCGGCCAAGGTAGAAGCTAGTTGTTTTTCAGTATGATTCATACCTCGGTTAAATTTGTGATTTTTATTTTGATGTCACTGAGAGACTAACACAGAGAGTGAAGGGATATGATAGAGAGTGGAGGTGTGAAGGGGAAGGTGGGAGAAGGGAGAGAATTATCATGGTTTATTGTCCATAAGTACAGAAGTTGTCATACTCAAATCATTCATTATGTGATACTTATTAAGGATTTCTGATTCTTTTATGTATGTTAGATATTGTACCTTTCACTTACACTTTTTATTAATAGACTATATGGTCTACTCAATTACTTTTGAAAATATTGAACAGAATAGACCTAGGAATAGAGCCTTTTCCAATTTTAGTAAGGGTAGATTGCTTAACTTAGCATTTAATCTTTGAGTATGTTTAGGTACTGGATACACACTTGAAATTAGTCTTGATTACTATTATAATTATGGCTAATATGGCTAATATCAGTTACAAGGGGAAGCTGTTAAAATACTTTATATGTATTAATTCATTTAATCTTTATAATTCTTTTATAGAAGTTTTTTTCCGAATGACAATATTGAATCAGATAGCCAAGTGCTATGAATGGCTTGGGATTTCACACTATTTGCAAGCTAATGAATTAGTTGATGGTTTTTGAAGGTGAAAATTCATGCTTGAGATAAACAGAGTTGATGGCACAGTGAACTGTATGAGTTTTTGTTTGTTTGTTTGTTTGTTTGTTTGTTTTAGTTTCTTTATCCCCAAGACCCCACAGAGGCTTTGACCAAAGAGATGTCTCACAAAGGAGTAACCACAAGTTTAGGCAACCCAATCTCTTATGGTGTCCTGAAAGTAAACATTCATTTTTCCAGTAAGAGAAATTGCTAGGCTTTCTATTCAAACATCTATGAAAAGATAATGCAGAACAAAAGAAGAAATAGCCTCTACTTGCAAAATAGGCAGACATAGGGGAGACCCATGTAAATTTGCCTCTCATCCCAGAAGGTGAAAGATTTTCCAAAGTTAAATAGTAAGTGCAGTCACTCCAAGTTGGCTAAGAGAGACTTTCTGTATAACTTTTCTGGTTCAGATAATGTGCTGATGCTCAGACATCCTGTGATCCCTGTAGCTAGTAACAATGTCAGAAGAGGAAACGAGGTTCAGCATAGCTTGTTTCAAACAAATCTATGAAAGTTCTTCTTTTTAATTTAATAGCTCCGAAACCACCTGTTTCAAACCTGTTCTATAGTTTTGTTAGGGAAGAGTACTGGATGGAGTGATATTCATTTTCTAGTGTCCTTAAAAAATGTTCTCTTCTGTGCTGTGTCTGTTCTTGTATATGTAATTGTTCCAAAGTTATTAAACTATACTACTGTGATTACATTTATAAGTTTAAAAAGTGCACTAAAACTGTAATCCATTGGTTCCATAACTTTGGACTTAATTTGAAGTGACTTTGACTTTTGACTTTCCTATTAATCATATCTGATATTTTATTACAGATTTAACATATTCTCTTTCTTATGCAAAAGGCAAAAACCCTACAAGAGTGAAGAGGTTCTGCTTTTAAAGGTCTAAAACCCATTCTTGGCTGGGTGTGGTGGTGTAGACCTTTAATCCCAGCACTTGGGAGGCAGAGGTAGGAGGCTCACTATGAGTTTGGGTCCACTCTGAGACTACATAGTGAATTCTGGGTCAGCCTGGGCTAAAGTGAGACCCTACCACAAAAAAAAAAAAATTCTTGCTTACTGACCATTTAGAGTCATGTAGTAGGCCACTTTTAACCCATGGAGTATATTTTGCTAAATATACACAAATATAATTATTGAATAAACATAGATATACCTTTGAAGTTTATGTCCCTGAAATGTATGGTACATATTATTTACTTAATTAGAATTAAAAGCATAAAATTATCATGGACTTCTAAGAACTCTGTCATAACTCTTTCATGAAGGATTTATTCCAATTTCACTCCAATTAAATATGATGTTGATAGTTCTAATTAGGCCTTCACAGGAGAAATTATCAGTAAGTCAGCAATATGTTAGATGCCTGACTTTTGGAATGATTAGTACTTGAGTAAAAACTTGGACAATAAAGTGCAGGGTGTGTAATCATTAGAGATCTAGATAATAAACCTAGATGGATATTTTATCAATTTGCCAGAGGTTGGGGCAAAACAAAAATGTCAGGAACATTGCCACATAGGTAAAATAATCAAAGCATGCCACAGCTCATGGAGGAAACTTAGGCATGAGGCAAAGCACTGAAGGCCTAATTGCTTCCATACCCATTGCTAAATTGGGCTGTGGATGTGGGGCAGCATGGGATGAGTGACCTACCTGGATGGACTGGGATGCTTCAAAGCTGATCATATCTTTTGATTAATCAACCAGACTGACTATTTAACTAGGATTACTTCAAACCTTTGGGTTAAAAAAAAAAATCCTACTATATTTACTTGGAGTGACCTGCCAATTAGGTTTCTGTTTTTACTCTTTGAATGTTAGTATTGCAGAATCTATCAAAAGGAATATTTCTGTTCTTATTTTTGATGTATATTCTGTAGATTACAGTTTTCCAGATAAGAGAAGGAAGAGGGATAAAATGATAACTTCTAAGGAATAGTAAGGTCTTTTTCCTTGATGGTCTTTCTTCCTCAACAACACTCAGCTATGTCGTATATTACTAGACAAGAAGCACTCCTCTTCCTCCTCTTTCTTTTAAGTCTTAGTCCTCTTCCACTCCTACCTCCTTCCACTCTCACTGGGCTGGAACTTGCCACGTAGGCTTAACTGGATCTGGGTAGTCTGTGAGTCCCAGAGCTCTTTGTCTCCAATGTTCAAGTAATGAGTGTGCCACCATGCACACATGGATTTTCCATGGATTCTGGGGATTATACTCAGGTGCACATGCTTGTAAGGCAAGTGCTTTCAAACCGAGCCATTTCTCCATCCCCAAATGTTCTTTTGTCAACAGTGTTCTTCATTATGTCCAAGCTCAAAAGCCACAGTTCTGCTGTTATATTGCAGTTCCTTACAAAATAATTTAGGTCACTAATATATGAATTTTTAAATTTCTAAGTCTTTAAATAGCTGGTTCATTGGCCTAGGTACTTACCACTTTGTGGAATGAAAGTTCTTTTCCTCATGTTCTACATGATATTTCAATAAAGTTATAATCAGAATGATTTTCAGAAGAGAATGATTTTTAAATAAAGCATTTGTGGAAAAAATTCAGGCTAATATCTTTTAGAGTTAAGACAACAAGAAATGAAATATTTATGAGTTGGGGCTTGGCTGTATGGGAAAATACAGACAGGGCTGTGGTTTCATTGCATTACTTACAGTATTTGTGTGACCTAAAAAACTAAAAGTGAAAAAAATTAAAACTAATGCAGTCAGGTACGAGGGCTGCTGAGATGTGTATGGCTAATGAACTATGATAGCTTCAGAATGAGTCTGTTTTTTAAGACATTAAATAAATAGAGATAAATGTTGTTTGATGATTATGCTGATTCAAATTTAAGAAAGATTTAATTGAAATTATTGATGTGTAAATGTTGTATGTAGACTTTATTTGCATAAATAAAGAATTGTAGTGTATGTTTCTCTTTTATAAACACATTTCCCAATGGGAGCACTTAGTCATTTTGAGTTATCCTAAATTAATTTAAATTTCAGTATAAATACAAATAACTTGTAGCAGCAAAAATTAAAGTAAATTTTTTTAATTTTTTAAATATGGCTTACATTATTATAAAAGCTGCCTAATTATATTATGTCTAACTTGGCTAAATATAGTATTAGCTACAGGGATCATCTTTTCTTGCTAGGGTATAAGCAATATTTATTCAAGTGAAGACAGCTAATATGTTTTAAAATGGTAAGTTTTAAAAATTACATAGATGTTACTATTGAGGAAAATCTTGGACACAATTTCAACTAAGTGGGACATTCACTGTGATAATTTTGATGTTCATAAGAATAATTTGGGGAAAACTGTTGCAATGCTAATTCCCAAGTATGAAGTGGTTATTGTGGTTTGAGTTTTTCTTTCTCATCTTAGTGCAACAGAAAGCTGCAATTTCATGTATAGTGAAAAAATTATGTGAAGAAATGAAAATTATTAGAATTCTTTAAATAAGACAGAGAGAAGAAAGAGGAAGGAGACTGAGGATGACATAGACAGTTATGTTGACAGTATGGCCATAGTTTGGGACATTTTGGTTTCTTCCAGTTTGTGTGGAATTTCTCTCCAGAAATTACATTGGTGGTTATGCTTTGAATTTGTGTCCATCATGTTTGATTTTTGCATTTAAGCTATGGTGAATAGCTTAAAACTACAAAAAATGCAATGAATATGTGGGAATTATCTGAAAATGTCAGTGAGTATTCTTCAATCAAAAATATTAGAAATCTAGGGCTGGAGAGGTTGCTTGGCACTTAAGGTATTTGCCTATGAAGCCAAAGGACCCAGATTTGATTCCCCAGGACCCACATAAAACAGGTGCACAAGGTGGCACATGCGTCTTGAGTTCATTTATTGTAGCTGAAGGCCCTGACACACCTATTTTCTCTCTCTCCTTTTCCATCAGCCTATTCCTCTCCAAAATAAATAAAATAAAGTCAATATAAAAAATATTGGAGCATTCTCAAAGGAAGAAATACGAATGGCATATAAGCATCTAAAAAAATGTTCTACGTCACTAGTCATCAGGGGAATGCAGATTAAAAGTACATTGAGATTTCATCTCACTCCTGTCAGATTGGCCACCATCATGAAAACAAATGATCATAAATGTTGGCGGGGATGTGGAAAAAAAGGAACCCTTCTGCACTGCTGGTGGGAATGCAATCTGGTCCAGCCATTGTGGAAAACAGTGTGGAGGTTCCTAAAACAGCTAAAGATTGATCTACCATATGACCCAGCTATAGCACTCCTAGGCATATATCCAAAGGACTCATCTCATTTCCTTAGAAGTACATGCTCAACCATGTTTATTGCTGCTCAATTTATAATAGCCGGGAAATGGAACCAGCCTAGATGTCCCTCAACTGATGAGTGGATAATGAAGATGTGGTACATTTATACAATGGAGTTCTACTCAGCAGTAAAGAAAAATGAAGTTATGAAATTTGCAGAAAAATGGATGGACCTGGAATGGATTATACTAAGTGAGGTAACCCAGGCCCAGAAAGCCAAGCACCACATGTTCTTTCTTGTATGTGGATCCTAGCTACAGATGATTGGGCTTCTGTGTGAGAATGAAAATACTTAGTAGCAGAGGCCAGTAAGTTGAAAAGGAGACATAAAGGGAAGAGAAAGGAAGGGAGGAGGATACTTAATAGGTTGATATTGTATATATGTAATTACAATGATTGTAATGAGGAGGTAATATGATGGAGAATGGAATTTCAAATGGGAAAGTGTGGGGGTGGGGAGGGAGGGAATTACCATGGGATGTATTTTGTAATCATGGAAAATGTTAATAAAAATTAAAAAAAAAACTGAGAAAAAAAATATTGGAAATCTAGGGCACTGGGAAGAGGGTTCAAGGTTCAAGGTGCTTCCTTGCTAATTTTGCCAACACAAGTTCAATTCCCAAGCCACCTATACAAGCTGGCCTTAAAAAGTAACTCCTGTGTCTAGTGTTCATTTGCAGTGGCAAGAATCCCTGGAATTCATACACACATCCACATGCCCAGATCTCCCCACACATATACAAAGGTGTTAATAAAAATTAAAAAAGAAATGGGTGGAGGGATGGCTTAATGCTTAAGGTGCTTGCCTGCAAAGCCAAAGGATCCAGGTTCGATTCCCTAGGACCCACATTAGACAGATGCACAAGGGGGCACACACATGTAGAGTTCGTTTGCAGTGGCTCAAGGCTCTGGAATACCCATTCTCTTTCTCTCTCTTTCTTTCCTTCTCTCCCTCTTTCTCTATCAAATAAATAAATAAATAAATAAATAAATAAATAAATAAATAAATAAACAAACTTAAAAGTATTAAAAAATAATGGAAGTCTAAATGACTTTGTTTTGTTTTTCTTCTCTTTCTCACAGAGCTATTTAGAATGGGGAATGCATGTTTCCCATACAACAATGATGTTCTAAAAACTGATTCATTTGTGATAAAAATTTGACAGAAAAATATATAATGATATAAATATTTATGTTGGAAAGCTTAATTTATTTCACTTATTTTAAATGTATGTGGTTGATGCTAACCTAGTTCAGATGACTCTTTACAGAGAGCTAGATATGGTTCTTTTGTAAATTCTCAATTTATTTGTCCTTGAGAAATAGGTCATCTCACAGTTTTTTATGAGGTTAACTGACCTTTTGAGTATATGTTCATGTTTGGAGGTGAGTACTTGAACAAGAAATCCTAGTTTTATAAGATGCCTGAAGAGAAGCTGGCCAAAACAAAACAAAACAAAACAACAACAACAAAAAAAAACTACCTTGCCTTTGGGTAGCAGTGGGGATGCTTGTGGAACTGGCTTGGCAGAACAAAGCTATCTGGAGTCCAGTGCAGCACCAATTGGCTAAACACTCACTTTCAGAGCACTCTGTCTTAACACACCCAAACCTAGAAAAACAAATTGTATGGATGCAAAAGTGAGTCAGCTAAATCTTTTGTTGCTGAATTCAGATACTTAACTACTACTCTGAAATGATATGCATATGGGAACTTGACCAGAAATCTTGACATTTCATATTTGTAAACATTTTATAGATAAAAAGGTCTAGTATTTCAAGTTGGACCTTGGAACAAAGTCTGTAAGTTAACTTTGGGTAGATGCATGGTATACTTTATGTAGATAAAGGAGGAGATTATTATTTCCTCACCATTATGTAGCTTGAATATAGCAAAGCTCAGTTCTTTTTCTCTCTCCAATGCTCTTCCTTTTAGATATACAGCACCACTTCTCATCATATGGGATTCTGACTGACAGGAATGCCTCTTACTTGTTAACTACATGGTTGTCTTCTGTTTTATATTCTTTTCAGCACTGGTCCAATTGGTGGAGGTCTGGAAAGAATATTAGTTAATAGAGATGTGGACCTGACAATATGGAAATAGGCTAGGAATCAGATAAAGAGTAAATCCTAAGCATAGCCATAACCTGGCCATATAACCATGATATGATATTTAATTTCTGAGCTTACTTTTCCTATCTGTAAAATATATGTGACAAAATGTACTATAGTATTTTCACATAAATGTAAAAATATCATTTATAATATTCCCACAGAGTTGCTGCCCTCAGTTCAATTATAACTGTATATCTTAAGACTCTTCTTTTACAGCTTCTTGCCCTTTTTCCCTTTTATTTCCTTGTTGACTTTATTTCTTATGGTTTTCATCTTACATAATAGAGGACTGGTGTTCAGAATGGAACAACCCTTTTTATTAAGGGAACATCCTCCTGCCCCTGCAAATGCTGGTAGAATGAAGAAAGGGAAATACAGATTACCAGTACCAGATATACCCCATTCCTCACTCTTGGCCTATTTGGTCAGGCAGTGCTGTTACAAACAACTGATCCAGGAATTCTTCAGAGAAATGCCTGATAGTGGATTTGCTCAGTAGTCAAATATTGTCTCGGCCTGAACCAGTGTATCTTTGGAAACTTGAAACATGGAACTTAAAAATTAATTTTGAATTTTGTTTGTGGTATTTCACAATTGAAGTTAGAATTGTTTATTCATGAAGTTCTCTGAAGCTATTAGATGTGGCAAAACTAGATGCTGCTTCATTTTATTTTAAGATTCTCAGTTTGCAACATTTTCTTTTTAGCATGTATCAAAAGCCTTCAACCTGATTTGCTATTAAACATGATGCTTTTAGAGTAATAAATTAATCATTACAATGAAGGGTCAATCTCTGTAGAAATATTTTCTGTAAACAGTTTTATATGATAAATTTAAATGTTTCCCTTTCTGGGTATCATCTTGTCTCCTGTTAGTATTTTTTCTTGAATTCCATTAGTAGGTTTAGATAGAATAATTTCATGTTATTTATTTCCATATCTTAGGCAATTTATTTTTGTAGCAACTCCTATTCTCCTGTTCTGAAGGTTTGTTCCCAGATCTGTAGTGAAGATGGAGATGTTTCTCTGAATTTGGCTATGCCTTATATTTTTGGAAGCCTAGTTTCCTGGTTACAAAGTAAAATAGTGAAGTGATTCATTCCTTCTTTTCTTTTTCTCATCTCTGTCCTTTTTTTCCTTACTTTCCTTTTTTTCCTTTCCTCCCTTCACCCCTCTCTCTCTTCCTTCCTTGGGTCCATCAAGCTAATTAATTGCTTCTTTATACTGAAATTGGAATCTTTTCCCTTGTGTTAAGGAGCCCAGGCCATTTCATCCTAATATATGAATTCTTTACAGAGTATAGCTCCCATCTTCCCTGTACTATCCTGTTGGTTCTATGCACTGCCCTGCCACTTGTTGGTACTGAGGAACTTAGATTACCAATATCAGACCTATAAGTTTCTGGCAGTTAGGAAAGACTGCTGATGAACACTTTAAAGTAACTTGTGCACTCATGCATCTTCCTTGCTCTTTGGTGCTTGGGAAATGCATGGGATGCTATAGAGAAACATTTTTTCCTTTTCCCTTTTGTCTGGAAGTAATTATATTCTGAGATATGTGCTCAGTGGGAGAAAGGTTTGGCAAGTAATACATATTCTTTAGCTTACTGGTGTAAAGTGCATATGTTAGTGATCCAACAATAAAATGCACATGCTTAAGAAGTGGCTACAATGTGTGAGGAGTAACTATTCTTCTACCATAATGTATCACAGGGAGGATTTCTTTTGAATTGGGAATAATGGATGAATTTAAACCTATGCACACGTTTTGCAATTTACTTTGTAAAGATCTATTCATAAAATGACAAACCTTGTGATTTCATTGTACTTGCACAGAGATCAACTTTACAAAATCTTAAATTAAGTAGATGACAAAGATGAGTGTTTAGTAACTTAAATATGAATTTATCATCCAGACAAATATAAAAATAAACTTCTTAGACACAGTTTACATCACCTGATAAGAATATAAGTATATTTTGTTTGTTCATTAAAGGTTTTTCTCATGTGTTTTCAACATTTATATACACTGGACATATAAAACAGGTTGAATGTTCAATAAAAGTTGGGTGACAGTGCTTCCTTAGCTTGTTTTATTATCTTCAGAGTTAGTGGATTTAGAATTGACTTCAAAAATTAATATCTTTATGTCTAAATGTCAACATTAATTTTAAATGTTTTCTTTAATTGCTTCTTTTAACTTGTCAAATCTAGGTTTCATAGAATGCTGGACTAAATTCAACAATATTGGTCTCCTCCTTAGGGAAAAACTAAGATACTTAGTGAAGCAATCATTAAGATTAAACTTTAATAAAATAATGTAAATAGAATAACAGGGGAATACCAAGCTTCTGACATTTTACTAAATTTTTCTGAGGTAATACGAACTCTGTATTACTTGTCCTCCTATAAATTATATCCCAACAAATAAGATACCACTAAGTTTTCATTTCTTGTTTTCTTTTAATTTTGTTTGTTTTAGCATCATAGTAGTGATGGATGCAGTGAATTGTATGTATTACTATATAATAGTATTTGTTTAACTTATTTTAACCACTGTTAAAAAGTCAATACATTCTTGTTTATTACACAGTATGTTCTAAGTCCATATGTCTTTAATGTTATGCTTTCTGTCTCCTCTTCATGTTATTTTCTAATATTCTAAACCAAAATAGCAGTTCAGTTTTCTTCAGCCTGATTCCAATCAATAAGCCAGAATAAGTCAGCATGCTCAAATACAGACAGGAAGTTTAGACTATTCATCTCTACAGAATTGACACTGCTTGAAGAGACTTTATACTGATTTTCTTTAAAACAAAGCAAGCACGTGAGTCATCTAAAATTTGTAACTCCAGGAAGTCCTAATCTGCTTTATCATCATAGACTCTGACAAGTTTTGTGTTTTCTATATTGGTTCATATTCATAGTATATATCATAGAATCTGACATGCTCTCTGTTTTTTGTATTGGCTCATATTCACAAATGTAATTCAGTATCCATTCCAGTTTCAGCTCTTTCTTACTGCTTATACCTACCCAAAATTCAAAATATTATTTACAAAAAGTTTGTGCATTTTGTTGTGGATTGATCAATATCTCTCCATACACTTAGAGTCTTAATTTCATTCACGTGGATATCTCATATTTTGAGATTCAGAACTCTTTTTATCTTTCTCGAGAGCTTCAAGGATTTAGGATTTGAGCATGTGCTGCAGCATATGGTGATTTTTCTGTCCTATTTTGTATACCAGCCCATTAAGAAGAGAAAGTGAAGTAAGTAATTTAAAAATAACTCTGCTTTTGGCCTAACTTAACAACAACAAAGAAAGTCTTCTGTGCATAAATTCCACATTTGTCTCTTCTGGAAGAAAACCTCTGAAGTGCTTTGCTACCTAGCTGCAGAACACCTCCTGTGGCGAATTCCTGGCAGTGAGAAGGGCTGTTCAGACATTTTAATATTAATTCTGTGCTAGCCCTCAACAATATTAACTTTCTCAGTCCATAGAGCTCCACCTTACCTGAGGATTATAATCTACCACCTCAAAAGTCACATAGGCACATAGATGTTTTAATTTACATATTTTCCAAAAGTTAGAAGTTGATTTGAACTTGAATTAGTGTTGATTTTAAAGACCAGTGGAACAAAGTGCATACTAACATCAATCACAGGAGTGATAGCCATACTTTACAAAGTTTTATTGTAATTTTCCATCTTTTTTTTCTTTCTTTCCAAAAATGTTTGACACCAAGCATCTCTGTCTTACTATAGAATGGTTAGACAGAGATAGTAATGTATCAAATGCTTTCAGCAGGGGGAATGACAATAGAACACTTCAGTTACATTGTAACTGTACCTGCATTAATTTTCCATCTTAAGCTCATCTTTCAACTATCGCAGAGGTCACACAAAAACAATAAACATGTAAGGAGAAATGAAGTGTATTTGTATGGTTTTGCCTTCTCTCGATATTTGTTGACCAGAGTATTGATGTTTGAACACTTTTTGGCATCTCCTGTCTTTTCATCAGGCCACTTGGTATAGAAACTGGAAGATAATGGTTCTTTCTCCAAGTTTTAAGACACTGGGAATTGGGGAAATTTTGAGTTATAATACATTCAATATTGATTTCAGGGCCAAAGTACCTCCAAAGCCTGACTGGGGGACATCAATAGTGAATGATGTATTTCTTTCGGTGGGGGAACTGCCTGGCCCTGATGTGTTTAAAGGCTTTTGCACTTACATTCAAAGGAATTTTTATTCCTTCCATAAGAGCTTTAAGAATTTAGTAGTGAGCATTTGCTGTGGCATATGGTGCATCTTAAATTTTAAAATACTTTTGAATCCGACATATGAATTCATTCACTGATGTGTTGGACTAGGACAAGCTTAGAACACCCATAAAAACACTTTTGCTCTCAAAAGATAAAGTATAAAGCAAACTAGGAAAGAAATATTGCTAAGAAATAGCATGATTCAGGCTGGGGATGTAGCTTACTTGGTAGAATGCTTGCTCAACATGTATGAAATCCCAGGTTTGATCCCTACCACCACATAAATCAGGCATAGTGGCACATTCCTCTAATCCCAGAACTCACCAGGTAGAGGAAGGAATAGCAAAAGTTCAAGGTCATTTTTGACCACATAGGAAGTTTGTGGCCACCTTCAGATCCCTGGGAGCTTGTCTCCCAAAAAAAGAAGACAAAAAAATAAAAACTTCACTTTATGTATTAGAAGGTTTTAATAATAAGTAAGCTGGGTGTGGTGGTGCACACTTTTTATCCCAGCACTCAGGAGGCAGAGGTAGATGGATTGCCATGTGTTTGAGGCCACCCTGAGACTAAATGGTGAATTCCAGGTCAGCCTGAGCTACAGTGCGACCCTACCTTGAAAATAAATAAATAAAAAAATAAGAATAAGTAATAAGGGAGTACAACGGAAGTTGCTACATTAGAGACCCTCAATGAAAAGTCACTGGTTTGGGACATGACTTGCTTGGGCCATGAGATGTAACTGAATGTGGCGAAAATGGGACTAGGTAAGTACTTACAGATTGGTGTCTGCTTTCTTAGTGTCTTGTCATCTGAGAAGAAACTTGGTCTAGCCTCCTTGAAGAAGAAAAATTATCTAGCCCAGCAGGCACAGGGAATCTCTGTCCCCATTTGACCTTCCTTAAGCTCACACTAGGTCAGAAGACTCACATAATGGTGAAAAATCATAAATTGTTTTCAGTTTAAGTCACCAGATTTTGTTTTAAGCAACAGATAAAGGATTCAGGAAATGATCTAGACATAGGAATTTAACTTTTAAATTTTTTCTTTCTTTTATAGTAGTTACTTAAGTAACATTTCTGCAGTAGGTATGATCTACAAAACATTATCTGGTTGCAGAAAATTTAGATGTAACTGCTCATGATTTGCATTTTATAAAATGAGATCTGTTTACTTTGGATTCTGGGTAAAAGGGAGGAGTCTCAGAGTTAGAGGGGCATTCATAATGGTCCAAGGTCAATGGTCTTGACATGTTTCAGTAAACTGTCTAGGAATGTTCACTGGCCCATTAGTGACTTTGTCTTTATAGTATCAACTCAGTTTAAGAGAGGAGAGACGTAGAGTGTTCAGCCTTTGCCAAGGGCTGCAGTGGGCCATGAAAGAAAGGTTCCAGCAGAAGTTGTGAACTGCTTAGATGAACTGCTGGTAACTTTTCCACTGCAGAAGTTGTGAACTGCTTAGATGAACTGCTGGTAACTTTTGCACTGCAGAAGTTGTTTCAGAGTTCTAGGAAGAAGGACAGGGTCCAAAAGAGTCAAAATAATCAAAAATAAGATGGTACTCTGTAAGACTTAGTGTACATAGGGAAGTTATACATTGTAACTAACACTTTACAAACCAGACTTATTACAAAAGTGAGTGGAGGTGATTTTTCTCCTACTTATTACCATAAATTTGCTTTTGGAATGATGTTGGAATACAAATCAGAGGAGTAATTCTAGATTGGAAATTTCAGATGAAACAACAGTCAGCAGGAATCAGGCTACCAGTACCAGAAAAAGTGTAGGACCACAGATTCAGGACTATCATCCCCAAACTCCTAATGCCTTATACCTGGTATTGCTAAGATGTCTTCCATGTGGTGTGAGTTGTAAGTGGTCCTTTAAGAGAAGAAAAATAGGAAGTCTCCAGTAGAACTTGGAGAAACGTGTGAGCAAACACCCATGGGAAAATTCAGTACTCCCTGATGAAATTTTGAAACATCAGAGGACCTCAGTGTGCTTGAGTGACTACCAGTTTAGCCCCTAGCATGATGAATAATTTGACTCCTATAGCCTGATCTGGCCTGGAAGAAGTGAACTACACTTTTATGTACTGAGTTCATTCCAGCGAGGTTGTCTTCAGTAAAACAGATGAAAAGGAAAGGAAATAAAATATACCAGTTTGATTAATTTTGAGCATTAGGTATATTATATATTCTGAAGTATTGATCCTTTATCAGGACTGAATTATAACTGGAGTAAGACTTAAGAGCTATGCAAGAGAATCCTGGAATAGCCAAAATTAATACTTTATAATCTCCCATCTCTCTAGATCTGTCCTCATATATTGGTGATTAATATTATTCAAGAGCCTGCCTAAATAAAAGGGTTTTGTAGCAAGAAGTAAAGATATAAAATGAAATAGAGTGATAATAACACTAGGAGGGCCATGGGATAAAACCAAAATAGCACCATTAAGTTGTAGGGATAAAAAAACAACAACAAAACACAGAACTTTTAAAAATCCTAAACAGCATCTCTATAGTCTGTTAGAAATTATTTAGAGTTGACAAAAATTTACATATATTAGCATATATATATCCACACATATATCCATACATATATGACCAACAAAAGTTAAAATTACAACAATATTGTTCTATGCCTAAATAATTTACTTGTAATTAAAGAATTAGAAATTTTCAAGTCTATTCTAAGAGGGAGAAATAAAGGAGAATGGTTCCATGTTACATTTGTGTAATTTTATGTGTCCTATCTCATCATATATTTGAGAGAACAATGAAAACATCTGGGTGAAATAATGATGATCTTAACAAGCAAACCAAAATGAAGGCCAATGGGACTTGAAAGTTAAACTGAACAAAGATGTCAATCAAAATGAAAGAGATACGCTCAATAGTCAAACTCCTAATTTGTGTCAGATTCCTGGTAAAGTAGAATTTAATTGGATATAAAATGTTGATTTTTTTTTTTTCTTGCGGGGGAAGGCAGGAAGGAAGTCTTCCTTCAGGAAAGGATTTGCTACCATCATCTAACCCAAATTCTGAAGGAAGATCTATTAGCAGGTTCCATTTACCTGTGAGAAATAACAGACAACAGGATATGTCCTTTACCACATTCCAGCAATAGAGATTTCTGAAGGACCCTGTATGTCTGTTTCTGTAACTCCAAAAATATGTCATGAATCACCGCTCTTTAAGTTTAATTATGACAGAGACAAAGGTATATAGTACTTTCCTTTGTTTCCTTGTAACAGTTACTTAGTGGACCTTAATACTTTCCAAAAGTACAGTTATATCTTGTGAAACTACCTGGCTTATACTTTTATCTCTGGTTCTTCCACTGTGCTATAGATGAATGCTCCGCATAGCATATTGTGGGTATCTATTCCTGGATATTCTTTCTATCTTTCTTAATTTTTTGTCTTTCTTTTTTGGGTTGTAAAATATTACTTTTTCTTTAAGAAATTAACATTTCATTTTTCTAGCTCCTAGTCCTTAGAGTTATTGATGTTCACCTCCCAGAATGAACCTACTGGTGATGGTTGATGGACTTGAGAATCTGTTTGTTTGAAAATACTCAGAATCTGTTGGTTTGAAAATATTCAATATATATTCTCAAATTTTACTTTTATTTTGAGGTAGAGTCTCACTCATTCTCAAACTGACTTGGAATTCACCATGTAGTATCAGGGTGTCCTTGAACTAATAGTGATTCTTCTACCTCTGCCTCCCATGTTCTGGAATTAAAAGCTTGTGCCATCAGGCCTGGTTCAAAGTTTGCTTTTTATTTTTTTCAGTAAACAACAGTAATTAAACAAGTAAATAATAGTAAATAAATAAGCTGGAAATCATGGAAGAAGAACTGAAATAAATAATTAAGTTCTCTATCTTAAGCTATTGTAAATAGCAATTCTGTATGAAACAGAAAGGAATAAATTTGAATTTTTTTCTTTTTTCATCTTTGAATACTGTCAATCGAACTTCCAAACCATCACCTCAGTCCATCTACTCTTCTCATCTCTCATGTTATATATATATATATTATTAGACATTCTTTGCTATTAGGTGGCCTGCTGAAATAGTTTTTAAACACTTTTGATATGTGGGTTTGCCAATTTCATCTCTTTCTGTTGTTGGCAGGTGTGTGTGTATGTGTGAGTGTGTGTGTGTGTTTTCACAATGAGAGGATAAGCACATGATTTAATGCACATATGCAGAATAAATGAACATCCCTTATGGACAGATGTATGTTTCAAAAGGACATTTTCTAAAATAAGAGCCAGAACGTTGTTTATAAAACTCTTATTTTCATAAAATCCTTCTGGTTATTATGGCTCTTCGTTCTTCTAAGGGGAATGGCTGCCATCCTTATTATGTTCTTCATAGTTGTACAGTACACAGCTCTTTCCTCACCATGCAGTCAGCCAGGAGTGTTGGCTGTTCATCTTCCAACTCTGCTTTTCTGTTTCCTCAGGTCTCTGTTTAAATATGACTTCTTCATGGAAGTCTTTCCTAATCAAACTGTGTCCATTATGTGGCCTTCATCCTTCCTCTTTCCTTTCTTAGTTGGTACTTAGTACTCAATAATCATGATTGCTAAATATTTTCACCTTTTTCCATGCCTCAGCTAATCTGATAGAGAACGTCTTTTGTTTTATTTGGACACAACACCTAGCAAGAACACTGTATCTGGTACAAAGTAAATAAATATTTATTATACACATGGGTGACTTAGTGAATGAATGTGTTTTTCAGTCACACTGATTTTTAAGCATAAATTTGAAATCATTTCAATGAATGTAACTCCTCTATATTGAGCACGTCTGGTTATAACATTCCAAGGTGTGTGTGTGTGTGTGTGTGTGTGTGTGTGGCTGTGTCTGTGTCTGTGTGTGTGTGCGTATGCACGCGTACTTGCCCTAAAGACTATTGGTTATATTTACTTTGGAGTAACGAACTGTATAAACTGCATACAGTAGCTAAAACTTAATTAATGAAAAGTTACCAAGTAACAAAATTTGAACAAATATAGATAGTGCTTACAAATTGAATCGCTAGCTCTGTCAGAAAGTGTTGAACTGTGGTCAGCTCTTTGCCATGCTAGTAATGTTCTCAAGGGAGTTATCCTGGACTGGAGTAAGGGTATCTTGGGCATGAGAAACAGTTTGAAAGATAAAAACTTTCATTCTTCTGTTTTTAATGGCTTTTTAAATTTTTGTCCTTTTCTTGGCACTGATCATGAAAAGACAAGTCATAAAAAAGGAATAAAGAAATGAAAAATAGAAGATTGAGACTGGAGTTGTATTAAAATTAGACATTACAGTTAAAATTTAAAATTTTTGTGACATTCAAAGTAAGACATATAAAGATTGTCATGATGATAGCTGTAGATGAGAAAAATAGAGCAACAGTTTAAAACTACAGAAACTAAAGTTGAGCCAAAAGTAAACAATATAACAAGAAAGCTAAGTAAAATCTAAAGTTACATAAGGAAATAGAGTATTTAAGTAAATATAAGATAATAAAAGTATATGAGACTACAAGCTTAAATTTATAGGTAATTTGATTAAGAATTAATGCAGGACTGGAGAGATACTTTAGTGGTTAAGGTGGTTGGCTGCAAAGCCGAAGGACCCAGGTTCGATTCCCCTGGACCCAAGTAAACCAGATGCACATGGTGGTGCATGTGTCTGGAGTTTATTTACACTGGCTAAAGGCCCTGGCATGCTCATTCTCTCCCTTTTTTTCTCTATGTCTCTCTCACAAATATATAAAATTAAAACAAACATAAAGTTTGAAAATACTAATGTAGAAGAAGCATGAGTAGAGGTAACATAAGCAGGTTTGGAGGAATGTCTTCACAAATGAATCAACTCTAGAAACCCTGGGCCTGTGGTCATCCATTCCTCAGGAACAAATATGCCTTTTCATACTTTATGTGTTCTGAGTTTCAACTCCCCATCTAAGATCCTTCAGGGATTTCTGCTTAAGATGTAAGCTGTTTTTTTTATTATTATCATCATTATTATTAAAACTATTTTCTTATATATAAGTAGAGTAGATTACACAGAAACACCAAGGAGCTTGCCAAAAATAACTATCCCTCTAATCTGGCCAGGTGAAAAAAATGCTGTGGTCTCAAGACAAAGTTTTTACTTTGGTTTAATAAATGTAGATTCTACTTTGAGTAAATTACCTTATATTCCCAAGTAATTTACTGTCACAATACTATGTTAATGTTTTATGAAGGCTTATAATATGTGTTACTTACATCAGTTTATATGATCTTGTCATCCTGTGAGGCAAGTACTTCCATTTTTATATTGAGAAACCTTTTAAACATTACTTCTAACCTGTATTTACAGGTGGGAAATCTGGAGTCTTCATCACTTATTTCAACCAAGGTTTATTAGTCAAACTGAGATTCATCTTAGACCTTTCATGTGTACAGACTTAGTTTGGGCTGGTGAAAACTTGCCATAGACTCATAAATGTATTCTGTATGGGTAACAGACATGCACTCTTAATGTTTTGAAAACTAGGAATCTCAGACCAGGATGCCAGCATGGTTGTCATCTTCAGGTTCTTCTGCTCTGTACAATGCTGTCTTGTCCCTTCACTTAGCTGAGAACAGAGGAGTGGAGAAGAGAGCTCTGTGGTTATGGCCTTATCTAATGTTCATCACCTGCTAAGGGCCCCAACTCTTAATACAATCACATTAGGAGATAGAATGTCATCATATGAATTATGAGAGAATACATATAGTATAGTTCTTTCTCTACTATACCTTGGGTTTACAGCAGTTGAAGCTTTTGTAACATTTATGACCAAGAATGACAAAAGAGAATAAATTCTCATAGAAATGATTCTCAGTCCAGATTACAAATGAATTAATAGAAAATTTATGCCAGTCATACTGTCCTTATGAATAATTTCTTATTCTGTGTGAAATTTGCCATCATTAAAGGATGATTTTCAAAATGGCAACTATTAATAGTGCTCAAAATTACTGAAGATAGAAAAAGTATGTGATAAAAGCTAAGAATAGACAGATCTAGTAAATGACTTGTTATATATCAGTCTAGATTTTTTGAATACTTCTTTCCTACCCAAGTCAGAATCAAGCTTTGGAAAGATCTTGATAGGCTAGAATAGGTAAAACCTCACAGGGGTATATTTAATGAAGATTAATATGATGTTCTTTATAGATGCATATGTTTAATAAAAGCTCATATAGCCACAGGTTTTTATGCTGACATACTTTATTTAAACTACCATAATGATATTCAGTGATTCTAATTTTAAGACTTTTGGTTGTGTGCCATGTAATTTTGCAAGATGCTAAAGACCCCAAGATCCTATATGTCACCTGCGCTCAATTTAATGGACAAGTAAGGGAATAGATAATTCCTCCATACTATAAGTATGGATGTACAAGGTTTGCACAAGACACTAAAAGAAGGTACAGGAGACAAATACTTCAGAATAGGGGGAAGCAAGGGGAGGAGTGACTTTCCACGGGAGAACATTGAATCATTATAGGAAGTTTGAGTCACATACACTGACTGTGAATGGAGGTTGCTTTTGCTCTTCAGAGCACTGACTCAAAGTAGTTGTCCACCTTCTCATAGAGCCAGTTTTGGAGTTATGTTAACTCTCAAACACAAGCTTGTTTAATTCCTCAAAGTGAAAATGTATGCATAAGTTTTAACTTTTAGGAACAATTAAGGAATATTTTAGTAATAGCATGAGTAAGTTAGTATAGCTCATGTAAAATCTAGCATTCATTTACAAAATTCAGTCCACTAATGGAATGTCACAAATGTCAGTTTGTGACAAATGGCTGGCTGTGCTATGTGGCCAGCTCCAACTGTTCAGGCACATGAAAAAGGTGGATGGAATCACTAATGATGTGGCTTTGTTTTTTTCTATCATCACTGTATAGGCTAGGCTCTCTTCAATGGATCGTTTTGTTTGTGCTTGTCATCTTTCTGTCACTGTGACAATCACTTGTGATAAAGATACAAGACCTTCTTTGGCTTGTGCGTTAAGAGTGTTTGTGCCTCTGTCAGAATAACCCACAGGTGAGTGTGGTGGACCAAAACTTCCTAGTTTACATGTGGGAAACAAAAGAGAAGAAGTGGTAGGGACTGAAATCCCAATAGTCTCCTTTAATGCCATTACTCCAGTGAGCAGAAGGCTTTTACTAGGCAACACCTAGTTTCCAGCAGTTGTGAATAGTGGAAAGCCAGGAACAAAGCCTTGGACACATAAACTTTTCGTGGGAACATTCTAGATCCAAATTATAGCATGTTAAAATGCTAGTACTTTGCATATGATATATAAATGTTTTAGAGTTATCATTAATAGTTTTGTAGTAATAACTCTTATTTAATGTGATTACTAGTGCATAATTGTACTAACAATATTTTTCCTCTAACATATCATCTTTAGTGTAGTCATCTTTATTAGAGCTTTTAAACAAAGGCTTCTGAAAAATCACCCAGAAAGCTTGTTACAAAACATATTTCTATGTCCATCCCTGGAAATCCAATTTCTATGTTTGTATGGGGCCCATTAATTAACATTCTAACAAGCTCCCAGCTCCCAGGTGATGTTAATGATTGTACCATCATTCTTTAAATAACACCAATTTGTATGCTTATTGTTACTGTGATTGACAGGAAATGTCATGAAAACATTCCTGTATAAATGCATCTCATATCATGTAATTATTAAGGTGGCGATATATAAGGTCAGATGACCTGAGTGGGCAGTATGTTGGCCAACATCAGCAACTATTTAAAAAAGTCATCAAATTCAAGTTGGGTGTGGTGGCACATGCCTTTAATCCCAGCAGAGGTAGGAGGATCACTGTGAGTTCAAGGCCACCTGCATAGTGAATTCCAAGTCAGCCTGGGCCAAAGTGAAACCCTTCCTTGAAAAACAAAACAAACAAACAAACAAAAATCACCATGTGTATCAATTGGAGTAGTTTAAAGAATCCAAGATAAGTTAATGTGTCTTAAACATCACATTATGAGAATAAAGGGGATAAATTGGCTGGAGAAATTTATAGGATTGTCTCGTATGTTGTGTACTTTGCTCAACAATTTACATGCATCACAAAGACATCCATCCATAGATCATCAAAGCATTTGAAAATCAGAGAAGGCATGATTAAAGTTCCAAAACAAAGACCATGTCAAGAAGGAAGGTAGGAACATCAGATTAGAAGCTACAATAACAATCTAGAGGATAAAGATGAAAGACGTGGGCTGTTAACAGTGGTAAAAATGATCAAAACCAGTCCTGAGAGTGATGGAAAGGTAGGCAGTAATGACAATAGAAGCAAACATTTTGTATTTCCTATGGGTTGTGTACTGTTCACTTTTCTAGGTATTTTATAGTGTGGAATTAGTTTAATACTGACAGTAGAATTCAGAGGAAGATGCCATTTTTATTTCTACTTTACAGATGTAGAAACTGAGTCATCATGAGGTTAGTCTACTTTTTCAAGCCTGCATAGCAGTAAGGAAATTACAATTCTAATAGTTTTGCTTAAACACAAAATCATTAAACTTCATAGTAGATTTAATGGAAACTGATGGGAAATTAAATGATACTAGTAGAGATTAGCAGTTGATGTGATGATTCACGAAAGTTAGCAGGTGAGGCATATTTGTGGTATGATGAAGCTGGGAAATAGACACATGGGCTGAATGTCTGTGTCCTTGTGAAACTATACGTTGAAACCCTAACTCCTTGTTTGATGGTGCTAGTGAAGTGTGTGTGTGTGTGTGTGTGTGTGTGTGCACATGCACGTGCGCACACACACACACACGTGCACGTATGTGCATGCACACGCTAATACTCGCATTTAGAGAAATAAGTTTTTATTGTATATAAGCCACCCATTGTTTGATACTTTATCAAAACAGCCTCAAATGACTAGGGCAAAAGGAAAGGGAGAGTACAAATTTGGTATTGCACATTTAGAGTAAGTTAGAGAAGTCTGAAAAAAGTCTAGGTAAAGAAGGCTTGGGCTGAAGAGATGGCTTAGCAGGTAAGGCATTTGCATGTGAAGCCTAAGGATCCTCAGGACTTGTGTAAACCAGATGCACAAGGACCCATGCATCTGGAGTTCATTTGCAATGGCTAGAGGCCCTGGCACTCCCATTTTCTGTATCTCTATCAGACTCTTTCTCTCTCTCTCTCATTCTCTCTCAAAATTGTATGTATGTATGTATGTTTGTATATATGTATATATGAAGGCTTGAAGGCAAGGAACTAGGCATCTTGAACTGTTAAATATAAAGTAAACCTTCAAAAATATGGTGGCCAGATTAGCAAGGAAATATTTCTGTGAATGGATAAAACAGCCTGTAGAATTACATTCAGTTCTTAATGTCACATTTTAAAATATAAAGTGTGCATGCAGCATGGTGTTAGAGAACTAGAAACCAATAATGAGAAGAATGAAGTGAGGAACTTAGTTGTTCAGTGCACATCATTTTACAGTATAATTAATGTAGAAAAGGATTTATATTATGTTGTCTCACTAATAAAATAGGACCAAATAGGTAAAAGTTATTCAACTATAGATGTTGACAAATAAAGCTTTATCCAATATGGGAAATGATTGGTTTATGAGGTACAAAGTGCCTATAAAATGACATATTGAAGTATTGATAACTATCCCTCAATAGGGGCATTATAGTGATAGTTTCCTTTTCATTGCTTACCAAGTCCACAAGAAATGATATCCTTGATGTTTTAGGTTTTATTTTAAATAATGTGTTTATAATCTGTTAATCATTGATATTCAGTCTACCCTGAGGTATTCTTCACAAAACATGAAATTGAATAAATGTTTTTCTTGGGAAAAAAACTTATGCCCTTGCTATCTAATAAGATAGAAATTTTTATGCTTATTCCAAGTCTCAAAGTTGCTTTACTTGTTTTTAACATGTTGCAACTGGTTAATTGAAGAAATCATTGAGTATATCAATGATTTCAAGTAAAGATAGTACTAGTTTTAATTCCAGATTGTGCAAAATATTAAATTAAACTATACCTTCCCTTCCCTTTCTCTCTCTTTCCCTCCACTGGAAGTTTTGTTAACAGTGATGAAATAATGAAATACAACCTTCATATTGGGCTGTGTATGATAGATACTGTAAATTCCTGGTCTTGCTTTTGCATTGATCTGGATTGCCATATGGGAATCCTGTTCAGCTGATTTTTATTTCCTGAGTCAGAAATTCTGTTTTACCTATCTTTGGGGCTTTCAGCAGCTATTCTCTGTGGGCCATCAGGTATTGCACATGAAAGTGAAGGTTCAAAGGCATAGAAAGAAGTTTCAGGGCTGAAATGTTTACACTGCATTTTAAACTTTTTTAATAAACATTTTCTAAACTGATGGATCAGATGAAAGCTTTCTAGATCTAAAACCTTTTACATGTTATAGCATAGGTAAAATTTGCATACATATATTTTTAAGGTGTGGTATGGGATTCTTCAGTTATAAGTTGATAAGCGATATGACTTATTACATTATTTTTTATCAATGAATACAATTAACAATATATTAATTGTTGTACATTTTTGCACAATTTATTTGCCCAGTTGTCATGTTTTGTTTTAGGTGCAAAACCAGTATCAAATAAAATTAAATTATAATAAAAACCAGGAATTAACAACCTACTAGAAATTTTAACGAAATTGGTATTGTGCAGTTGATAATTGTGTGGTCAGCTGTTTACGTTACGTAGTAACATAAGTGTTGAAGTTTTAGTTAAATTACATAGAAAGTGTCAATATAGAGAAGCCAAGCATTATAAGTTCATCACTTATTTAACAAAAGTATATTTTGATTATTGACAAGATGAGGTCCATCATCAGATTAGAATTATGGGAGTATTTACAGAGCAACATCCTTAACAGCTGGTATCAAAATATATTTGACTTGAATTTCTTTTCATGTTTTTTTCTTCATTTTAATGGTTATGTGTGTATATGTCTGTGCGTGTGTGTGTGTGTGTGTGCGCGCACACACACACACATGCATGAAAGATGTACCTATTCTTATTTCTACCTGCAAAACTCATGGTGATGTCTAAAGATTCAGGATCATTTTTTTTTTTTTTTGTTTAAAGATTTACTTATTTGCAAGCAGAGGGAGATAGGAGAGACACAGAGAGAATGGGTATACCATGGCTTCCAGTCCCTGCAAATGAACTGCAGATTTATGTGCATGGGATTCTCCTGAGCCCAATCCTGCAGAACTTCTCTGCCTGAGATTTATGTAGATGGGAAAACCTCACTGTAGTTTGCATTCCTGGTGCTTGGTGTTTCAGGATTGCTGCCTTCGCTCCTCACCAGCCAGTTTGGTGACCAGGCTTCCTCCTCACCAGCCAACTGCCACTTTCTAATGTTAGAGCAGATTACTAGTAGTCACAGTTACCTCCTTGTTGCTGGTATAAAGATGGACCTGAAATAGTTTATAAAAGGAAAAAGGTTGATTTTAGCTTATAGTTTTGCAGAGAAAACTTTATCATGGTGGTGGAAGCATGGCAGAATAGACAGCTGGGGTAACACATCTTGTCACATCAGCGGGGAGGAAGCAGCACAAATGAGCTAGCTCACACTGACTGGACTATGTATTCCCAAGACCCACCTCCAGTAACATACCACCTCCATCAAAGCTGTGCCACCCAAAGGCTCTAGTAGCTGAGGACTAAGAAGGAAGCATAAGGGCTGGAGAGATGGCTTAGCGGTTAAGCGCTTGCCTGTGAAGCCTAAGGACCCTGGTTTGAGGCTTGATTCCCCAGGACCCATGCTAGCCAGTTGCACAAGGGGGCACATGTGTCTGGAGTTTGTTTGCAGTGTCTGGAAGCCCTGGCTTGTCCATTCTCTCTCTCTCTCTCCCTCCCTCCCTTACCCCCCCCCCCGATACTCTCAGATAAATAAATAAAAATAAACAAAAAAAATAAAATAAAAAAAGAAGGAAGCTTAAGCATATACACTTGAGGCTATGGGGGCCTTTAATATTCAAACCACCACACCAGTTGAGTCTCAGATCAACAACAAGCCATCTTGGGTACTTGCCCTTAGTGACCCATGGTAATTCTTACTTACAAGGCATTCATTCACATGTACAATAGAAGTTGTACCAAAAGACATGTAGTTTTATCCAGGCATGCTTTTCCTTACTTTATAAAGGTTAGTATGAAGAAATAGCAGTTCCATTGAATTTTACAATATATTTAAGAAGATAATTCATGTAAGGAAGGCACTATGCTAGAGCTTTCCAAGACTTACAGCTGAAAACAACATGGAATTCTTAAGGAGTTTACATATGCTATGAGAAATATATGTGTAAAAAGATGAGTAAAATGTAAGACCACGTGAACTAAGTACAAGATAAACAGAAGCCAGTACAAAAGTTCAATTCTAATTTGAGTCTCAGAAAAAACAAAATATGGCGGCACTTGGCCTAAGTTTTTAGTAATGTAATAAATAGTGTTTACTAGATTTATTGTTTTAACTTTATTTTTATTTATTTACTTGAGAGAGAGGGAAAAAGAAAGAGGGAGAGAGAGGGAGAGAGAGAATGGACATGCCAAGGCCTCCAACCACTGCAAAAAAACTACAGATGCATGCACCCCCTTATGCATCTGGCATACGTGGGTCCTGGAGAGTTGAAACCGGGAACCTTTGTTTTTGCAGGCAAATGCCTTAACTGCTAAGACATCTCTGAAGCCTGTGTTTACTAGGTTTCTTTATGTAAATATCGAGACATATATTGTACCCACATACTAACTACATATAAGTCTATGTATACATGCCTATGTGTATGTGTTGTTTGTGTGTGTTTATATGAATGTCTTCTCATGGTAGGATTAACATGTGCTCTTTAAAACTCTATCCTTAGATTCTCTATCTTTGGAAAGAAACAAAGCCTACAATGGTTGCATCTGAGCTGGGTGTGGGTTCTCAGATATTTAATACTGGTATCAAGAAACTGAGATAGGAGGATCCTCTGAGTTCAAGATCAGCCAATGCAACATGATGAGTTCTAAATCAGTCACCATGAGCTAGAGTAATACTCTGCTTCAAAAATAAATTAAAAATGTACATCCATAATAAACTTGGATAGACCTTTTTTTCTTTTCAAATGCCCTACAGAGTAGTTTTACAACCTCAAACAATTTTGGTATGGTTTTAGGTTTTATAATAATCTAGCACTGACAGCATATGCAGGAAGTTATGGACAGGTTACATTCACATGGTACACTCTTTTAAAAAATATTTAATTAATTAATTAATTTATTTTTGGGAGAGAGAGGGAGAGAGAGGGAGAGAGAGAGAGAGAGAATGAATATGAATGGGTGTGACAGGGCCTCTAGCCACTGCAAACAAACTCTAGATGTATGCATCACATTGTGCATTTGGTTTACCTCCTGGGTAATTGAACCTGGGTCCTTTGGCTTTGCAGGCAAGCACCTTAATAGCTAAACTATCTCTCCAGCCCTACACTGTTTTTTATTAGACACTTGGAGATCCGTGGACTGGTGCAGGGGGCTGCTCCCCAAATGAATTCTCCACTCATCGATGTGTAACCTTTAATTTTCATGACAATTAGACATGTGAAAAGGAGTTTGTGAAGTATCTTCTCCCTTAATTGAGGGCATTAGAATCTTATTTTGAGTAAGATATTGGGTTTAGCAGTTAACACTCTTTGTAGTCATTATTAAACAGTACAGTAATCTGATCAGTAATTAAAGTAGAAATGTGCTGAAATGAAATAAGCATATTGTAGACAAACCTGGTCACAGAAGGGCCTTACTTTTTTTTTTTTTTTAAGTATTAAGGAGAAAAATAAATACAAATTAGATTACTACATGAAAATATATCACCACTAAAGAAATCAATCGGCTGATTAGCTGGCCTGTCCCTTATATTCCAATATGTGTTTAAAAGGTCCTAAATACTGACCTGTTAGCTTTACAATATTCAGTCAGGTCAGGTTAATTTGGATTTTGTACATTTGCGTGCATCTATGAAAAAATCATCACTTATTTCTCCTGTTTTTGTAATCTTGAAATGGTTATATCAAAATATCCTATATTATTTTTTCCGAAGTAGGTTTTCACTCTAGCCGAGAGTCTCAGGGTGACTTCAAACAAAATATCTTATTTTATTTAGATGGTCTTATAGATTCTCTGCCCTGATATCTGTTTACTTGGTTTATGGGCTGGAAGAAGTTTTGTCATGTGACCATTTACAACTTCATTGTGAAAGAAAAAGAACTTAAAATCTTGGTTTATCCTACATTTTCTCTTTTCTTTCCTTCTCTCAGTGTATTCCTTACTTGATCACATTATCTGTATTTGTTCGTGCAATGCTCGCTACATAGTAAAACAGATAGAAAAATAATATGAGCATATCTCCTGATAAACATCACACTATTATCACAATGGGAATAATATAAAATTTCCATCTCATTTTGTCAATAAAATCAAGACATACATGATATAGTTATTTCCATGTATTGGAATGGTTGAATTCATTTAAAAATGATCACAGAACTAAATGTATTAAACCCTCATGTCTTTACTTTTATCTTCATCTTTTAAATTTTGAAGATATCCCCATAATTATTTCTGTTTCTGATAAACCTAAAGAATTTTCTGCAATTTATAATTGATGCATTTCTCCAAGTTTTGTTAATATACCACTTCTTAGCTTGATATAAACTGCTACTAAAAGGGTTCTGAACTTCTTTCTCCTCACCAAAGCCACCTGTTTTGGATGTTGCAGTTTTTTAAACTTTTCATGCTTTCAGTGCAAATATTTTACTAACAAACTTACTTTAAGATCTTTTCTATCTAGTTCTGAATTTTTTCCTTCAAATTATTCACTAGGCTAGGATCAAAATAGCATTTTACAATTACATTTTTAAAATTTCATGGTTAAATATTTTTCTTTTCTGATGTCCATGGTCCTGGGCATGTTCATTTTAGTGTTGTTTGACCTACATTTAAAAAGCTCCAGGGTCTAGTGAACCATGGCTATGTAAATCATTTTGTATTATACTTAATACAATTAGGCATTATATAAATGCTTGTTGATGGTAAGAACCTAGTGAAAAGTGCTGTGAGGATAGACAGAATTTTTTGCCAACCAAATAGCATCATATTCTAAAGACTCAAAATGACTTCTTGCTTCAAACCTGGGTCCTTTGGCTTTGCAGGCAAACATCTTAACTGCTAAGCCATCTCTCTAGCCCAAAGATGATTAGCATACTTCTTTCTTCATGCAAACTTTAATCTTATGTCTCATCTTGTCATCTCCATTTTTCATTAGGACCTGAAAATTACCTTCTCTTAACTAAAATACCTGTATATCTGGCTGCCAGAACCTTTTCTCTGTGCCTTTGTTATGTTGGTCTTAACAAATTTTACAATCTTGCATTTTTTCTATTTAGAAATGTGAGGAAGAAATTGCATACACAATGTTAGGATTCTAGAGTAAGAAGAACAGTTAGGAATAACACATCCCACAGTTCCTAACTGAGTTTTACTAACTGAAGTTAAAAAAAAAGATTGTCAAAAGAAATGACTGCTAGGTAGGGGAAACCCCCAAAATAAAATTTAAGTGTTTTGACTGTAGACCTATATATTTTTGCTAGTGAATCAGTTTAATATTATTATCTAGCATATGTGACTTCTTGCAGTTTATTGAGACTTGCAAACACAATAATATTGACTTGTTTATATAGCTCCTCCATGATCACATACATTGATTATCAGGTTTTTCATATAGTCAGTGAGTTAGCAGCTGTACAACACTGAGTCAATCCATATGGTGGGTCTCATTTTGGCGGATACTAACTTGAGATCTTAGAAAAATGTGCTTTTATAAAATTGCAATAAAAATTGCACTTTGACTACTAATATACTTGTGTTTGGGAGAATGTTTAAAATAAACATCCTTTAATTTGAAGATTGCAAATTATGTCATCTCTTCTCTTTTTAGTGGAATTTATGTTGGTCTCTTCCTGGATCATTAAGTAACATTATCACCCAGACTGAACTTGGTCATTTCACCCTACCTCTATATTGCTTTGTGTTGTTCTATAATTGGCTTTGACATTTTTGTTGTTCTGTCTTGAAGTAGAGTTTACATTTTCCCAAGGTAGGGGCTGTTTTCTTCATCTGCATTTTAACTTGTAATTATTTTACTTATGGGAAGGTACTAGACAGTTTTTGTTTCATTTAGATGAGTAAACATTAGCCTAACTAAGGTAAAAATAAATTTCAAATTTTCAAAGAAAATTGCTAACATATTAGAAATATTGGCTATTCAAAATTTCACATAGATACATAGTTGGATTACACCATCATGTTATTTTTGTATACAGCATGTTATAAGTATTTTATAACTTTCTTTTAAATTTTTCTTTTTATCATAAAGGAAATAGACAAGATATATGCTTTTTGAACAAACTATTTATAATACCTTATCATTAAGAAGGAAGCAAAATAGCTAGCTGTGATGTTTTTGAAAAACTGCCACAGAATTTTTAAAATTTAACTTTCAGAAAAGAGATGTTGACATTGTTATAAGCTAGATTTATAAGCTTTATTTCTATTACATTTTATTATAATGCATACTGAGTATAAATAAACTCTGGTATGCTAAACCTAATAGCAATTAAAGTGGATGTGTTTGTGTTTCATCACTGTGAACTTCGCAGAAATGTTTCCATGACAACCTCCATGCTAGTTAAGACAACCAGAGGTGATCAACAGTTTACGAATTTTTTTTTCTTGTAAGAATGGAATTTGTGTTGACAGTTTTGGCCTTTAATGGCACTTTTGTTCCGTGTGAAAGTATTTGTTTACCAGATCATATGCTGTTAACTGTCAGGATGAGGTAGAGTGACTACTTCTGATAAAAGACTGCATTAAAATTCTTTAGTCTGTGAAGCTCTTTTACTCTAATTATCCCCATCAGTATGGGAGAGTCTATTTGCTTCAGTATTCTGTGAATAGCAGTTTATTCAGCCCAAGTATAAAATTAGGAGATCTTGATTTTGTGTGACCATCTAAAACTTGAAATTCCTCTTAACTTGCTAAATTTCTCCTTTGTGTGCATATTTATAAATGTGTGCACAACTTATACTTTGAGGACAATAAGTGACACATTTGTACAAGAAGGGAGACAATGTCAATGATTTTTCTTATGACATCCAATTCCTGGAATATTGTAGCTACATTAGTAGTGTCTGCTACCAAAGCTAGGAGTAAAAAAGCACATGCACACAAAGAGGAAAAATTAACAGCAGTTTTAAACAACAATTGCCTTGCCGAGCTTCTCTTGAAGATCAGGGAACTGAGAACTTCCCTACTAACTCTTAAATAATGATAATGGGATGCTAATAGACTGGTCTCCTCTGAGATTATAAAATTTTCTATGTACCTCTTACAAGGAAAACTGTAGTCCTGAAAATTTATTCTTCACAGTTCAATGAATTGAACTGGGGGAGTGAGGGCATCATTCTGCCCCATTCCCACCTGCAGGAGAACACATCCTCTTCTGTGACTGTGTCCATGGTCATGTCAGGATTATCAAATTTTGAGGCAATAGATACTTGGAATAAAGGCATATTAAGTATTTTTTGTTGTAACATTACTTACATGTAGAACCTAACCGCCCTAAAATGAAGCTTAACAGTTTTCTTGTGTAGTGTCACTGCATAATTATTAGACTTTATTTTATTTCCTTGAGGAAAAGGCAAAAAATAGAATTTGCTATTATGACAGATTATTAAAATCATTATAAGTCATAAATTAACCAAAATTATCCTTATGTTCCACACAACTACCTTTTAAATCTCTAAAACCAGCAAGATTAAATTTCTGTAGATTAATCTCTACTTTTATCTTACTTTGGTTTGAGCAGTGTAGTTTTCCTTTTTCCCTTTGCTCTTTATCTTGACATTACCATCTATCCTATTTAATAAACTATAAGCGTGGAGATGCACTTGAAATTTTATGTATTTCTTGTCATGCATTTTCTTATTTCATTTCATATAGTCTAGGCACTATGGATATAGTCAAAAAGAAAACTATAAAATTCTTTTAAAAAAATTAGCTATATTTTCAGTTAAGGAAGCCAGCAGTGAAAGAAATTAAAGGTACGGAACATGAGATATTGATAAGTGCCATAAGGAAAAATTAAAATACTAAAAGACAAATAATATTCATGTGTCAGGGAGATAAAGTGGGTGTTAGTCACCCTTCTGACCCTATAAGAGTTACTAGGGACAGTCAATTTATAAAGGAAAAAAGAGGTTTTATTTTGGCTTACAATTTTAAAGGTTTCATTTCATGATCAGTTGTCTGTGTGGCACTGGTTGAGAAAGCATATCATGTCAGAGCTCATGCTAGAGTAAAACCACTTACCTCATGGCCAGGAAGGAAAACAAGAGAGGAGGAGTTAGGGGATGAGATTTCTTTACCCACTTTGCAACTTTTTGGGGGACTAAATCTTATACTGAACTCAGAGCTCACTGATTCATCTAGACCAGTTTGTCAGGAAGCCCTAGAGCTCCTCCTGTCTCTACCTTCCTATGTACTTGGGATTACAAGCTTGTGCTGCTATGCTTGGCTTCTGTGGGTGGGTGCTGGAGCTCTGATCTCAGATCTTCATGCTTAGGAAGCAATTACTTGACCAACTAAGCCACTTCCCAAGCCTCAGTAAGTACATTTTTATTATATGTTTGTATGTGTGTGTGTACACATGTGTATGTTCATGTGCATGTGCGTGTGTGTGTGTGTGTGTGTGTGTGTGTGTGTGTTTGTGTACATACGCATGTGTGTTTTTGTGTTTTGAGGCCAAATGTCCACCTCAGGGATCTTCCACAATTTCTCTCTACCTTTTTTATTGTGATATGCTCTCTAATTGAACCCAGAGTTCATTGATTCAGCTAGACAAGCTATGTTCCATTGAACATTTATGAAGCATGTATGCCAATTTCTTCCCTATGTTTTCAGGTTTAATCTTTGAAAGAGATATACTGTCCCATTAAATTTATTTAAGAAACTGTATTGTTAACTAGGATCCTATAACATTTTATTTAATGCTTTTATGTCCTTATTATTCTCCCCACTCTTCTTTTTAAATGCAAACTCTGATCAAGATTCTATATCAATAATATAACACAATTCAGAGTGGGAAAAAAAATTAAACCTCAAAAATTGGGTTGGGAACATGGCCTTGACATTCTCTCATTCCTGACACTGTATTTGAAGAGTTCTGTTGATGGGTGCCTTCATGGATATATTTTGTATACATCGTTATTGTTGTAAGTACCTCTGTCTTCCATACTAAAATATCCTGTATCAGTAATGTTTATTTCATCCTATGTGTTTTCTGTTTCTGAATAAGATTACCTCATTGACGAGTGGCATTTTGCTCTGAAAGTTTATCAGTGTAAATAAATTTATAAATGATCTAAAATTTTAGCTTTCCCTTCATTTTATATTCTAAATCTGCTTTGTCGAGGATCTAGATAGCTAGTTTCAGTATCCCTCATCTAAAAGTCTGAAATTAATGCTCCAAAATATGAAAATGTCGTATAACTACATGTTCAAAATTTCATCTGCAACTTCATGAGACTGGTCACCATCCAGATGCAGGTAGACTAAAATAATGTATAACCTTACCATCAGGCTATGAAAGCTGTATAGTAAACATGGATATTTCTTCTTTTAGACATGTGTCCCTACCCCACAATATTAGGCATATTCTAATATTTTAAACTTACAACAATTCAAAATCTGAATCTTTTCTGATCCAAATCTTTTTTTGTTTTGTTTTTTTCTTGAGGTAAGTTCGTGCTCTAGACCAGGCTGACCTGGCATTCACTGTGTAGTCTCACTGTGGCCTCAAACTCACTGCGATCCTCCTACGTCTGCCTCTTGAGTACTGGGATTAAAGGTTGACACCACCACACCAGGCTCCAATCATTTCTGATAAGGGAAACAATTTATAACAAGGCATAACTTAAAATTTAATAGGCTATATAGTAAAAGTTTATTTATATAGTAAAAGTGAATGATTATAATTTATAAATTTTAAAACTTGTCCAAGACTATACATATTTCTTGCTTTCTAAAGTGGATAATAACCTCAAAGTCTATTAGTAAAAATGAGCTTTACCTTGTCTTCCAAGAGTTTGTATGGGCATTTACAAAATGAGTCAAAACCATCAGAACAAAAACCTAAAAGTATGTAGAAATAACAGCAATATCAAACCTAATTTAATTAATGTTATGGAGGCAAATTTATATCTAGGAGGGGATAGTAATAATGTTACTAATAATGAGCTACTTTTAATCCTTAGTGAATTGGAATCAATGTGATACCTTAAAGATTATATATGCTTATACTGTTTAAAGCTCAGATAATTGATCAGTGTTTTCTAACAATGCTGAAATATATAGACCCCATTTATTAACCTTAAGTTCTTAGTCATAAAGTAAAAATATGACTTGTAAATATGAGTTTTGTAAATTCGACTTTCATCAAGATTTATAAAGATTTATTCTAAACAGTAATGACATCTTGAATTATATTGTAAGAATATGTTATTTAATACACATTTTCTAGTTTTGTTATATTTATGAACTAATGAGGATAACAGATAATAATATATATATATATATATATATATATATATATATATATATATATATATTATGATCATTTATTTGAGAGGGGGACAGAGACAGTAGAGACACAGTGAGGGAGAAAGAGAGAGAGAGAAAAAGAGAGAGAGAGAATGCACCAGGACCTTTTGCCACTGGAAATAAACTCCAGGTGCATGTGCTACTTTATGCATCTGGCTTTACATGGTACTGGGAAATAGAATCTGGGCTATCAGACTTTTCAAGCAAGTGCATTTAACTGCTGAGCCATCTCTCCAGTCCCTAGGTTTTAAGAGAATGAAGGGATATTTGACTACTGAAGGGCTTTTGACAAATATAGTACATTATTGTGATGTGAATCTATAAGTAAATGACTCTTTAGGCTTTTGGTTTATTAGAAAACTGTTTCTTGGTTTTATTTATTTCAAGTCTTGGAGGCATATTTGTTTGGATATTTGTAATGAGTATTATAAAGAGCTGTTATTTTGTTTGGCTTTAGATAAGTAGGGAGGCATTTGTCAAAGACCTGTAACTGATGGGTACTGTGGTGTTACTGAGAATACATTGTGTAATGAACTTTTTGAGTTTCATGAAATTCTATTTAAGTTGGATTATAACTAAAAGTTAGCCATACAATTTTTGTTTAACATGAAAAAGTTCAAGAAGTTTTAATGAGAAAAATGTTTCTTTTCCAACATATTTTAATCAGATGGCTGTCAATCAAGTTTGCATATATTTTACTGGTAAGCAAAGGGAGCAATCTATGCAATATTGCATTAGAACTGCAGGCGCTAACTTCAGTTTAATGAAAGCTTAGTTTAATGTAGATACAGATGGTTACATATAGAAATATTTATATGGTATGTATAGATCATACTTGTGATAGTATACACACATGATTTTCCTTTTTCTGGCAAGTGAGATGGCTTAAAATCAACAAACATATCAAATGCTCTCATCTTGGTTTCTAATACATTCTTCAATTAAAAATAGAACACAGAGGCTTACAAAAATTAGGATGATTACAGGATCAATGTAAGAAATAAATAACATGTAGTGCCTCTATGCCACAAAATAAAAGAAACGTTTAATAAAAAGTAAATTATCTGTATGTCCATGCCAAGCAAAACAAACAACAACAAAAACATGAGTTGCCTCTTCCTTAACATAAGAATTCTAAATAACTTTTGTGACTACTTTACCTTCAAGCATGTGGGTATCACTTTTCACGCCTTAGGTGTGTGCTTCTTGTGGGAACTTCCTTATAGGCTACAGGCAAAAATTACGGAAAGGAGTTGCTTTGATGTGGAGAAACCTGAAACATCATTCTTCTACTACACAATCAAAGTCAGTGTCAACCAATTACCCGATTGTAATCTTCAGAAAAACATCATCCAGATCTCAGTTGAGGGACCAAATACTTTTTCAGAACTCTGAACTCTGAAGGTCAACAAAAACAAATGAGAGAAACTATGTTAGCTAGGGGAAGACTCAAGAAAAAGGACAATAAGACATGGTTATGTCCTCAAACTAAAAAGATTTCAGATAAAAACTAGGGAAATATGAATAATGCATTGACTTTTAATTTACTCGTGTTTTTGGAAACTGGGGTAATATTGAATAGTGAAAATAACTAGTATGATTTAGAGCTTACTTGACCATGTATACTTTTAAATACTTTCCATGTCTTAATTTAGTTACTATTTTAAACAGGTGTTTGGTGTGTATTGACATCCTCATATTAGAGCAGAAGAAATGAGAGGTTAAGTAACTTTCCCAAGATTAATCATTAACAGGTCCTATCATAACTTGACTGAGTCACTTATGGCCCAGGAAAGGATTTGGGGCAGAAATTTAGATGGAACATCTTCCCCCTTTTTGTCAAGCTGAACTTCTGGGAGCTCTAGAAGGCATAAAACATAGCATAAAAGAGTTAGAAATATTATTCTTTTGGAGTGTGGTTTATAAACTATTTTACAACAGTTTTTCTGGTGTCTTATATCTTTTTCCTATAGCAGGTAAACTACAATCTTTCTACAAACTGTTGCTATCCATAAGTCAATCAATTTTTTGGGACTGATGACACATTCTCCACCAAAATTATTTAGGCAATATTATTTAGTCTTTAACATATTTGATATAGTATTGCCTTTAAAAGTATCCCATTTTCTTTAAACAGATCTCTATGATACTGTTTGGATTCTGTTGACTTTATAATCTTTAGGCAATAGATAATATATTTGTTGTCTATATAAAATCAAGACTATAGGGCAACTTGTATGAAGAGTTCAGAGTGAATAATCCTATAAGATTTTTGTTTTGCCTTTTTCCCATGAAGAAATGATATACTATTAGTTCTTAAAAATGTCTTAATTTTCTAGAGCCTCGCTGACAGTAAACTCAGTTTTATTATGTCATAAAAGTTATGTCCAACTTGCAACCATGCATTTTAAGCACAGACAAATATCCTCAAAGAGAGAGAGAGAGACAGAGAGAGAGACAGAGAGAGAGACAGAGAGAGAGAGAATGTCCTGTTAATTAAGATGTACTATTTGCCCTTTTTTAAAGTCCTTAGCCTCATGAGCTGAGCCTATTTCTTGATTTCTATGTAGTGAGCAGCAGTAGATGAGTGAGATTTATTTTTAGACAAAGAAAAATTGCTAGAATATTTCGCTTTTACAAACAGTATTGCAGTTCTGTGATTTAACCTGCAACAGGGTAGTCTGTCATTTTCTGAACAAGGATTAGCCAGTTCATTCACAGTAACTAAGCTGCCACAGTTAACCTTTGATTCTAGCTACTGCCTCTGTGGCAGTGTTCTATGTGATCCATGCTGCTACACACAATGAAAAGTGGCTGTGGCAGGTAGCCATCGGTCTGAAGCTATGGCTGCTCCAGTCTCCTCTACCCACCTTAGGGATCAGCATCTTGACATACCTGTAACCCATTTTAACAGGTCAAATT
Source organism: Jaculus jaculus (assembly GCF_020740685.1). Taxonomy (NCBI): domain Eukaryota; kingdom Metazoa; phylum Chordata; class Mammalia; order Rodentia; family Dipodidae; genus Jaculus; species Jaculus jaculus. Next base: position 74,501,631 of record NC_059111.1, read on the forward strand.
CTTCAGTGCTCTGTCCTGTGAAGTGCAGTGGTATTTCACCCACATGGTCTCAGTCTCCACACTGCATTGCTCATGACTCTACAACATATATATGCCAAAACATGATTTAGACAGAAGATAGGCAACATTATAGGTTGTCAAGCAAACTTACTTGAATCTTATGTTGACAACCCCTATGGGCTAATGTTCATTCTAGGAGGTGTGGTGTGCTTCTTTAAAGGCCTAATAAGTTGCACTTTTTTCCCACCTAGTTCTGAGTACAATGAGAAATAAAAGATTAAGTTCCATTTTTTTCCCAGTGAGATAAATCATTCTTCCTTTCCTAGTAGGAGACAAAAAGACATGGATAAGACAGAGCTTACCTAACTCCTGCAACTCCAAGGAGACAGAATGTGTGGAGCCTGTTTCTCAGAGCTACAAAAGTGATTTTCCCAATTCATTGTGTTCAGCCATGAAAAGCTAGGTGTACTGTATTGTACAACAGCCCAACAGATCCCTATAAGAACTCTTAAATGGGACTCTTAGCCAAGGCATTACTCCCCTCTAACCCCAAAAGATATCGGATTGAAGTTTCTCTATATGTTGAATATGTAGAGAATTTAAATTTGTTTAATTATTTAGGGAAGGGAGTGTGATGCTATTTCCTATTTAGAATTCCAGACTGTCAATGAATATTTCAGAATATTATATATAGATATATATCAATTTTAGTAAAATTGATGATTCTAAAGAATTATTAGGACTTTAAAAGCATGAACTAAGATCTTGAAAAGAGGAAGAAGAAAATTTAACTATCTAATAATGTTTAAAAAAAATCCTTCGTCCATATCAAGAAGGACAGTCAGGAAAAGCTATACCATTTATGTCAATTTACTCCCTCCAAAGGAGTTGGCTGGTAGGCTGACTCACAACGTCGTAACCCCTTCTGGTTCAAAACTCTGTTTCTGGCATATAGTCTGTTCTCAACTAATGTCTCTCTTTTCCTTCTTCCTTGAGGATTAATAAGTAATGAGTAGACTAATGTTTTAGGTGGTATTACTACTACTGAAAAATAACTGAGATATTCATGAGAAAGAAAATTTGCACTAGTATTTTCTTTTCAAGGCATCCTTCCAATTTGGCAGGAGTCATCAAACTCCATCTCACCATATTCCAGATGTTATGGCAATTCTTGTTTTTGTTTTTCTTTACCATTTTAGAATATGCTGTTTATTACTACTTTTAAAGGGAATTAGAGTAACAGTCCAGAGCAGTTTGATTAGACTTTTGGTATTCTGTTTTTCTTAGTTTGACTTAAAACTCTGACAAAATAGAGCTAATTGATTAGTGCACTGGTCAAGGTAGCAAGAACCACTCCAATAAAGGTTATTACGTTTCTGTCTTATTGTAATTAATGAGAGAACTAGACTGTGAGAACTTTCATTTCAGCCAGAGAATACAGTGAATCTTTAACTGGCTCAAGCAACTTCTGCTAAGATTCCATTGGTAAAGCAGTTCATATGGTGTCAAAGGCATACAGTAGAAAGCAGTAAGTCTGGTCCTACCATGCATACAAAAGCAAGGAGCCCAGAAATATTTGGCCAGTAGCAGTAGTTGTGAAACACAAATGATTATTTGTTTGTTTTCATTGCTCTCTAAAGTAAACTAAATTAGAACTAATGTGACATTTTGGATATCTTATCTTTTCACTCTTTCTAAAGTAGATCAATTTGAGCAAACAATCAGTCTTTGACTCATTGCTTCTATGTGTTCTGTAAGTTATAAGGCTTAGAATTACCATTGCAACATAATAAAAGGTAGGCTCAAAATGCTGATTGATAATATTCTACTGATTATGTAAATTATCAGAAAACCTTTCAGGCAGACTTTAAATATTATTCTAACCAACAGTAAATATTCTGGAATACTTTATTTTTCATTTGTATTTATTTGTTGAGAGAGAGAGAAAGAATGAAAATGAATTAATGAATGAATATGGGCACACTACGTCTTCCAGCCACTGCAAAAGAACTCTAGACACATGCACCACCTAGTGCATCTGGCTTTTGTGAGTCCTGGGGAATTGAACCTGGGATCTTAGGCTTCACAGGCAAATGCTTTAACCACTAATCCATCTTTCTAGTCCTTATTTTTTTAAACTTTATTTAATTATGAGAGAGAGAGAGGGGGAGAGAGAGAACAATACAAATGGGTCTTTATTTTTAAAGAAATGAAATAATTACCAGAAAATGCTAAAATCCTTAATTTTTTTACTTTAAAGTTTACAAAATGTGTTTTCCAATGATGTTACATTTGTTTACATTTTAATCCTTTAAAATTTAAGCGTTAAGTAATAAAAGAATGTGTAATCTATGCAGGACTACACAGAGATATCAAAAAATTACCTAAGTGGCAAGGTTTAAGCAAATTTGACTCTTGAAACTTTCTAATTAGAATGAATCTTATATAGAAAGAGGGTAATATTGACAGTGTGTGCAAATGCTGTAGTGTTCTTTCAAACCTTCTGACCTGAAGCTTGAGTCTTAAGATATGTGTAAGATATTTTCTACTACTAAAATATTTTTAATATACGCACAGATTTCTTCTTACATGCTATATGTGTTGATATTTGGATACTGGGATCCCCTGTAGAGTGGTGGCTTTTATTTGCTTACTAATAAAAAAAAAATAAGAAAATGTGAATCTTGCTCCTACTAGACTTAGCCAGTGCGGATGACATGAGAAACCAACTCAGCCACTGTGGATGGTGGATCTGAACTAGATAGTAGATGCTTAATAAACAGATATTAACTTGACAAGATTTGATTCTTACCTTCTATTTCTTCATAGTCAGGAAGTTTCTCAACCCCTTGTGTTTTTATTAGTTGATAAGAAGGGTCTGTGTAGGGACCCATTGCATGTTTGTAGGATGCATGCATGGAGGAAGAAGCCCTGTGCTAATCAGAGAAGGTACTTATAGAATGAGGATGGGGTGATTGGTGAAGCTGAAAAGCAAAAAAAAAAAAAAAAAAAAAAAAAAAAGTGGGGACAGGAACTAAGGATTTGGCATGTCTTTCATGTGAATTTTATTTTCATACCTTTTAAAATGAAAAAAAAATATGCATCATCTTTAGATTTGCATAATATAAAGGTGAAGAAACTTTGGGAATGTTAATTGCTAATTTGACATTATGATATAAATTTGTCATGGCATTTGAGAAAATGATAGTTATTGCCATTGTTGTATATGACAGGCAGGAAAAACAATAGCTATGTTACTTGGCAACAGAGTGAGACAGCATCATTATCACCAGACTCATGGAATCTCTGAGTTGGAAAGGATCTTAAAGGTCATCCAGTCCAACATCCTGCTTGACAGATGGCCATCTAGCTTCAGCCTGATCGCTGCTACTCATCATTCCTTATTCTAGTGGCCAGTTGGATAGTTGAAAGGTCTTTATAATTAAGAAGGTCCTTAAACCCATCAAAATTCTGGCTCCTTAAAACTTCTCAGTGTTTCTGAACGAATACCCAGAAATTATATAAAAATGCTCCTTTTAAAAATCTTTATTATTATTATTAGCAACATATTCTATATGGATACATCATATGTTGGCACCCTCATTTTCCTCATCTCTACCCCCATTCCATTGGGGATGTTCCTCAGTAGGGTTGCAGATGTTCCTTATGGGACTGTGGTGACTGTGGTTTATGCATTGCAGGAGAGCAGTCATTTATTGTTTTGCAAGGAGGGACTGCCTCTGGGCATGATGTCTCAACCTGTGACTCTTAGAGTCTTTCTGCTCCCATCCCCACAAAATTCCCTGAGCCATGGTGGGTGAGTTTTATGTCTACTTTAGTGATGAGCTCTTAGAAGCCTCTGGATTTCTGATTTGGTAGGTGTTGAATGTTCTCAGGGTCTGTCTTCTACACTCTAGAGCTGATTATGAGGTTCAGCATGGAAGTAGCACTCATGCATGTCTCCTCAATTCCTCTGTGGTTTCAGCTGTGGCTTGTCTGAAGTGCAAGGGTAGTTTATCTCCTCAGGCCTCACTACCTTCTTAAAAAGAACAGATTCTCCAATGGAGAGTGAAGTCAACGTAGTTTAAGAGTTGTGGTATGAAGAGAATGGCACTATACATGATTTAAGAGAATTGAGATTTATGCCACAAATTAACCACTTGTCAATTTATTCTTGGCTAAGCCTTTAATCCCAAAGTTTAGGGTCCCCAAACACAGGGTGGAATACTTAAAAATGATTTAAAAAATATGATGGAGCTTTGTAAAATGTGTAATTCTGTGTATGCCGTTCTTGGTTTTGATGACCTTTTTTATGTTGACTGTCATTGTACTTTTTCTTTGAATGTTCCCAAATTTCCTCTTCTGTAGGTTTGTGAAACTGCATTTATTCTTTGAAAACAAATACAATTTTGTACAGAGGACAGGAGATATATAGATCAGTGCCCATGACTCAGTGAAACACAAAGGAAGGCTTATCAGAGGAAAGTAGTGCAGAACATAGTTGCTGTCCTGAACATCTATCAAGCCTGGAGAAGCATTCTTTGCTTGGGCATTTCTGAACTACAAGGGCCTTGGCAAATTTCTATGATCCCAAGTCTGCACTAAAGTTAATTTGTAAATAATATGATTTTCTGGCTCAATGACTGGTGCAGCCAAAAGATAATTTAATACTTGATAATAAACAAAGAAAAGTACCTGAAGTTTAAACCTCATGAAGGGAAAAAAGTAGTTTATCCCATTAGTTATTAGCTTCCCCTCATCCCTGACTTATCTGCCGGAGCCTTTATAGGAAATTACTCAGTGAAAACTCACTCCATTTTTGAGTATTTAGGAACAGTGGAAATATGAAAGGAGGAAAGAAAAGAAACCGTACAGAAATCTCAGAGCTTCTGTAGGCATGCTCACTCTTCCCTTGGGTACCACCCAGAGGGGCTTTTCTTTCATCCCTAGAATAACAATGATGGCTTTAAGTGGCCAAGCTGTTTTTCCTGGACCTGTTCAACTTCATGGAGAGGTCAAGGTTATTAGTACCCTTGAACTGGAACCACTTCACACACTTCTTAATTTTTAGAAATGTTACTTGTTTATTTATTTGAAAGGTGACAGGAGGCCAATAGACAGAATATGGGCACCTCAGAGCCTGAAGCCACTTCAAAGGAACTCCAGATGCTTGAGCCACTTTGTGCATCTGGCTATAAATGGGTACTAGGGATCTGAACCGCTGTGCTATCTCCACAGCCCTTCACATACTTTAAAAATATTCACAGCTATAAAATGCACTTTAATATCTGCCAAGGCACCCTACCCATATATATCCTTTAAACCATTGTAAGAATTTCTGAATAGAAATTCAGCTTTTATTTAACTTAGAAAGTGTTAAAATCCCTAATGAGTCTTCTAGTTCGAGTACATAAAAAATATCCAAACCTTGGTAAACTGGTTGTACTCTGCTTACACATTTTCCCCTTCATTCTTAAAAATTAATCCCCTTAGTCCTCTTCTACTAGTGCCATCCCAATATATGTGGCTGCTTTTAATATCTTTTGCAGGCCACTCATCTTGTCCTTTCCATCTGACACATGCAGAATTCAACCTTTTTCCATTATCATAATCTTCCAATATTAACACACTGTCATCAGGCCTTACCAGAATGATTCTTAGTTGGTGTTGAGGCAGTGGTTTTTTCTATTGAAAGTTGATGAATGATGTCCTATCTGTCTGTTGTTCTTGATTTGCTCTCATAATTCTTACAGTACTCCTTGCCAGCTTCCCAGCCACACTACTTTCCCTTCTCTGTCCCCTATCTTTTGAAAAGGCCTGGATATTAAGTACATACAATCTAGCCAAAACCCACTAAGGCACTTTCAGTATTTTTTTCCTCTCTTTTCCTTATTTCAATCATGAGATGAAGTGGACTCATTTGTAAATCCTTCATTCTGTTCTGTTTGTTTCATCCTTATTTCTACTGGCCTTTTCCAAGAGTTCATCTTTTCTTGCTTAGTTGGAATTTTTATTCATCTTAGTACCTCTTTCCATAAAAGTATGACACCCATTGTTCCTCACCCCTGGTGTTCAAATGCAGCTGTTGGCTGGTGCCACAGCATTCTTTAGTGCTGGGGACCTGACGATAAGTACTTTTCTGAATGATTAGACAGTGAAAGTAAAGGTGGAGCTAGTATTAAGAACTCCTCAAATATCCCCATGTCATAGATTCCTTTCTCTTCATTTTCGTGAATGATGAATATTTCTTTTGCTGGGAAAAATGTTAAGTCTTGAATCTATCTATGTGGACATTTTCCCTAGCCATGAAGCATAAGAACGTGCTTGTCTTTTCAACCAACTTTATACCATCTACATTTTGAACATTCATATAGATTTCTTTCTTTATCTTTGGAATACCTCAATTTTTTGATTTCTTAGCATAAACCAATAATTTCAAAATATGTGATATGTGATTATTAGTGCAAACTTTTCCATACTAACTAATAAAATGTAAGTGTTGTAGAGTTTCACTATGAAAACAAACTAAAATAGCCTTCTGAAAGATGGAAATAAATTCAAATATTGTTTTTTTCTTAACAAAAAATTCTTTACAGTACACAGCCAGTATTTGCTGAGTTAGGATTGATGTAAATAACAGTGGCCCTTAACTACCTCAAGAATTCTTTCATTATTATTCATTCCCTATTTGTTTAGAATATTGCATCTAGTCAACAAGTCATTTAAGAAATTAATAAATTACTTCTATCTGTTCTCAATGAATATCTGCTAGCATTTCTTTATGTAGGTATGCATTAAGCCAAAAATATAGAAGCCAGTTGGGATAATTTTAGTGTACTCAAATTTAAAAAAATCATTTTAATTTCTTGAAATACTAAGCCCATGATAAATCATGTGCAAGGAACATTGGTTTGAGGACTCTTGGTCTATATACACTGTAAGTGTTATTATCAACAACATTTAAAAAATTTTATTCATTTTTGTTTTAGAGAGAGTGATAGAGACACAGAGAGAGAAGAGATGAGAATTGGTATGCCAGGGCCTCAGCCACTGCAATCAAATGCCAGACACTTTCATCACCTAGTGGAAATGTGTCACCTTGCACTTGCCTCACCTTTGTGTGTCTGGCTAACATGGGATCTGAAACATGGGTCTTTAGGCTTTGCAGACAAGTGTCTTAACCATTAAGCCATATCTTCAGCCCTATGAGCAACATTTTTTAAGCTAGAAAGATTTAGGGGTTATATGAGTACCATTTTATCTCAACTTATTTATTTTTATTTATTTGTTAGAGGTGGGGGTAGAGACAGAGAGTAAGTGAGAATGGGCACACCAGGGCCTCTGCTCACTGCAAATGAACTCCAAATGCATGCACCACCTTGTGCACCTGGCATATGTGGGAACTGGAGAATCGAACCTAGGTCCTTAGTTTTGCAGGCATGTGCCTTAGCCACTAAACTATCTCTCCAACCCTTGCACTTATGTTTTTCCATCAGGTTCTAACATAAAGTGTGTAAACTGTAAAAATAATGACTAGATGTATTAATAAATTTCTACTCTATTGATAAGATTCAAATTATCAGCATAGCTAATGTGATTTTCTGTATTTTTTAAAACAGATAGTCCACATTACCTATTAGCTCACCGAGTCTCTCTCTAGCACTCAATAAAAGCAGACAGTGGCTAGGAAAATCTGGCTATTTATTTATCCTAATGCGACACATGATACTTGGTGTCATTTTCAATGTATGTGTTGCTAAGAAAACATTTGAGAGCATTATCTTCAGCATTCGTACTCAGCTTAAAAAGATTAATCACTAAAATCTCTTTGTACTGTTACAGAAATAGTCAAAGTATATGTAACCATACATGTGGAAAGTTAACTTGTATATTTTGATGTATCCTGCTCTTTAACAACAATTTATTTCTTATTTGTATGCAGAGAGAGAGAGAGACAGAGAGATATGGAAGGAGGGATGAAGTGAGGGAGGGAGGGAAAAACAGTGGAAAGGAGGGAGAGAGAGAGAAAGAGAGACAGAGAAAGAATTGGGAGCACTAGGGCCTCTTGCCAGTACAAATGAAATTCAGAGGAATTCACCATTTTATCTATCTGACATTTTATGTGGGTACTGGGGATTTGAACCACTGACATTGGATTTCACAAGCAAGTACCTTTAACCACTGAGTATTCTCTCTAGTCCTGCTATTTTTTTCTTTTGTTTTTCCCTGCTTAAAAACATATCTTGGAATTGTTCCCTGTCATGAGTATGATAGTGCTAACTTGTTATTTATTATTTTTTTTCTGTTGTATAGTGATGCTAATTTAAGTAGATATGCCATCATTATTCATAGATGGTATTTTAAAAATATTGTTAATATCTATTTAAAATCAATGTATATTTTCATTATGGCATATACTTTTACAATAGCATCCTTTAAAGCTTGTTAGAATTGCAATTACTTATGTCAGTGGTGGTCACCTTTCACGGCTGTAGCTTTCCAGATATTAATTTTCTCTCCTTGGCTGAAGGATTGTGTTTCTAGTTGGGCTTTTATTGTACAAGCATGATGTTTTTGATCAGATTGTATTTACATGACACCCTAGAACTGTGGCATTCCTTCAAGTACATTGTACACATTTAAAATATTGTCTAAATATTTATTCACATGATGGATTATTGTGGCTCAGGAGCTACAACCTACTGAGTAAATGATTTTCAGTTTTAAATTTGGAAAGGCTTTGAAGAGGTTATAATGATGTCTCCTCTCACTTGTTAGAAACAGCCAAATTAGCAATTTTTCCTCTATTAAATGATTTTAAAATTATTATTTAAGTAACAAAGTGGGGGAGAGTTTTAATCAGTTGCTCCCAGGTATGGACTTTCCTTATTCTTTCTCATGGCTAGATAAAGATCTCTCCATAATGAAAAAACAAACAAACAGCCAAAATCAAAAGCAAGCAGGAGCATATTATTGTAGCAATATTCTAACATTCCTTGAGGCCACAACAAAATTTCAGAAATATGTACTTGAGGCTGAAAAATCATTTATAATAAGCGCATTTATTTCACAAAACTGGAAAGTATTAATTTTCGTAATAAATTATGGCTTGGTTTGAACTTGATTGCTGAGAAACTTCAGATTAAGGAGTTGCCATTAATTTTAAATCAGCTTGCAAATTTGGCACTTCATACTGTTTTTATCCTTCTCAAAGGAAACATAACTGGGTCTTAATTATAAAGAAATTTTTTACACATATGTGCTGTGTGTGTGTGTGTGTGTGTGTGTGTGTGTGTGTGTGTGTGTGCATGCACAACTTTCTTCTTTTTAATCATGTAGTATCTGATTCAGGCATAGTTTGAACTTAAACTTTTGATTAGCATTAGAGATAACCATTTCTTAAAGTATTGAGACTAGTTTATTTCATTCAATACTGAGTTTATGTAGACATTGTACTTTTGTGATTGTAATATCTTCTGACAAGCAAATTATACTGTAGAAAGAGCATCCAACATGGAGCTTGGGGCGGCTTCTGCAAACACAACTCAAAATGAAAGGTTCTGTTCAGTGGAGGTCATGCTCAGATTTGAGTTCATCACTTAAGTGTGGAAGGAAAAGTAGCCTATAAACTTAAAGGAAGTTGTAATCCCAGTACTTGTTTAATTTGAGGCTAAAGAACAAGAGAGATTTTTTAAAAAGTGAATTCCAATGTTATGTCATTATATTTAAGATCTGAAAATACAGTTTTATTATAAAAGTAATTAATATGTTTAAGGTTACCAAAATCTAAGAATATAATTAGTTTGCTTATTATTAAAGTTATTAAACTAGTTAATACTAATGAAATTGTTCTGTAAAACAATACTATGATTACAATTCAGTATCTGATACCTTTAAATATATTAGAATGGTGAAAAGAATTGTCTTGTCATAATCAGTGTACTCCTTAATTTTGTATGTGAGCATTTCCATTTTAGTTTTTTTGTGTAGATTTGAAAACAACCTGCTATTGAGAATTCAACATATGGATAAAGATGAGGGGAAAGCTGTTGATCAGTTCTGCATGCAGACTGTCACTGTGAACACACACTTCTACAGATGGTAGAGTTTTGACTGCCCATCCTGTACTAATACCTTTGAGACAGCTGTTACAGATAAACCTCTTTTACATGCTTTAGGTCAAGAGCAGTCAAACCTGTTAGAGCACCTGAATTTACATATGCAAATCTGTTGTTTTGTCATTACATTAAACAAGAAAGGGGAACAGTCTCTTGTGGTTGTAAATAAATCAGGAACATCACCTACATGAAATGAAATCCAGTAAAAAAGACAACTGTGATTTCTATTGTGTAGTTGTAGGAGGTTGCTTCTGTTTGGGGGCTTTGTTCCTGGAAGACTGCCCATAATTCAGAAGAGAGGGTAGACAGTCAAGTTTATGTTTGGAGGCAAGAACAGGGAAGGTGTTTGCTGTCATTGACTGTAGGGTATTTGTGAAGTTTGACATGCCCAGGAGCTACTGAAAGCCATGTGGGGCCCCCATACACAGCATATCTCAGTTTTCATCATCTGGCAAGCCTGCAGCAGGATTTCCAGGCACTGGAGTCGACAACATGTCTACTTTGGTTTGGAACTGATTGATCCACAGAACAGAACATGCTTGTGGGGTCTTCTCCTGCTATAGAATGACATAAATGATTGAAATGTTTTCTTTAGGAAAAAACCCACAAAGCATCATTTGTTTATAGACCTTATTGCTTATGGGAAAGTGTCAAGTAGTAATGCAAGTAGTTTGCAGGAAACTTTCACGTTAGGTTTGTGAATTATTTTGTTCAAGTTCAGTTTATGAGAAATAAAAGTGGGAAAATAAGTAGGAAGAGAAGTGGAAGGAATTTTATTTAGTGACATATTATGAAAATGGTACCTTAGGATTTACAAAATGACAGGAGATATTACTCTATGTTGCCTTAGATTGCTGTGGGGAAAGAAACAGAAATACTAGAATTGATGAAAAAATGTCGCCTGCTGTCATTTTAGATTACTATATTTTATTGTGAAGCTGTTCCTAATTTTTCTTTTTGAAAAATAGTGAAAATAAATATGATATAAAGAATAATGTTACAGATCTTTTAATTAAGTTAATTAGGGTTAAGTGGGTTCATCCTGATATTAATTTACTAGAAGTAGGAGTACAAAATATTATTTTCTACCTTTGGAAGGAAAATTAAAAATTCTTCCCTGACCTTTTAACCTTGTCAGATGATTTCTCTTCTCTTGACATAGTGCTTTATATTTGCAAAGGTTGGAAGTTAACTCTTCAAGGTACCAGACATCATTTTTATTGGGATATTAATTCTCAGAGGCGCTAATCTCATCAAGATTTGTAGGCATTTTCTTTCATGGGCCATTCTGATTTGTAGCTCTTTCTTTACACAGCAGTATTAAATACCAAACCTTCTCTGATATGGAAGTTCATTAGAGATATGTCTTTGATGGTAGCCCTTTCCTGGCTTCAGTTTCAAATACCTTGATGTAAAGCTTAAGAAGCCATTGTGTTGTAAGCCCTCCTTGATGTGCCTTATTTAGATCTGCATAGTAAATCAAGCAAAGTAAATAACACGGCAGCAGATGGAAGCATGGAGATAAGGCCAGGGAACAATTGTATTTGTATTTTGTTATGATGTTGACAGGAGCTAAAATTCACTAATCTAGTTCAACTGATCTGCATTTCAAAGAAATCTCATTTAGCTGCAACTTGAAGGTTTGTAGGATAAAGTTCTTTCATTGCAGCTTTTATTGCCTTCTTTGCTAATTTATCTGGTCAAGATTTAGCCTTGCTTACTTAAAGCTCCAAGCATGTTACAAGCAGTCTTAAATACTATGAAAGCATTAATGTCTAGACTATGAACTGAAGGTAATTACATATCCAGCCCTGAATAGAGTACATTTAGAAAATACTGTTGTTCAAACACAATTGTCAGGGTAATATAGATAAGGTAGTGGGCTTTTTTTCCCTTCTCTCTCCTGCCTGTTTGTGACGAGATTTTTCCTCCACTTTATAAACAAGTTAACCTATCATGACTAAATAGTAAGAAATTATGTACAAATAAGTATATATCCTTTAAATCTTTTGATGCTGGTATTGTACTCATGTGAATAATATTTTATCATGAATATGATAATTTTACTTTATGCTTCAGGTATAAATATATACAGTACATAAGTGAAATCTCACTTAATGGAATTTTAAAGTCATGAAAATCATGTTCTGCACACAGTGTACAAATATTATTTCCTAATTTTGACTTTTTATTTAATGGAAATAGTTATTTTGAAGTATTGTTTAAAAAAAAAAAAAAGAAGTAAAGAGCTGGAGAAATTGCTTGTGGTTAACCTGCTTGCCTGCAAAGTGTAATGACCTTGGTCCAATTCCCCAGTATCCACATAAAGATATATCTACAAGGTCGGAAGCACATGCATCTAGAGTTTATTTTCAGTAGCTGAAGGCCCTGGGACACCAATTCTCTCTGTCTCTGTGCTTGAAAATAAATAAGTAAAATATTAAAAAACAACACTTGGGCTGAAGAGATGGCTTAGCCGTTAAGTGCTTGCCTGTGAAGCCTAACGACCCTGTTTTAAGTCTTGATTCCCCAGGACCCACGTTAGCCAGATACACAAGGGAGCACATGTGTCTGGAGTTCATTTGCTGTGGCTGGAGGCCCTGTCACACCCATTCTCTCTCTCTCTCTGTCTCTCTCTCTCTGTCTCTCTCTCTCTCTCTCTCTTTCTCTCAGCCTCTTTCTCTCTCTGACTTCTGCTCTCAAATAAATTAGATAAAACAACAACAGCAAAAACAAACTAAAAACATATAGGTAGTGGTTATTGTAACTCAGGTCCTCAGGTTTGCATAGTCAGTATTTAGACTGTTGAGGAATCTCCACACCTCCATACATAGTTTTGATGACCTTAACTGAACTTAACTGTAATTGTAAATAAAAATAAAAATTATACCAAGCTGTGTTTCTGGGGATAATGAAATGAAGATGTGATAGCTGTTGATTGAGGTTCCAGCAAAATAGAGATCACCTGGAAATAAAATTTTCATTAACTGTAGCAATGCACTATAAACATAGTACAGTTTCTGAACAGTTTAACTAATATGTTAACAAGTTTTGTGCTATGTATTTTAGGGCTAAGATAATTGTTTGTTCATATTTTCAAGACAGCTTTTCTCTAAGAAAATTTTTTCAAGAAAAAGACCAAATACAGTTATTTGTATAAGTGTGTGTGTGTGTGTGTGTGTGTGTGTGTGTGTGTGTGTGTGTTGTGTTGTGTTGTGTTGAATTTGGTTCCATATCTAAATGTAATTTTAGCTATACTTATGTTTAAGTTATATCTCATAAAAAGTCTGCCATACTTCTCTCATATGTGTAATGGACACAGAAGACATTGATTAACACAGGTATTTCATTGAACAACATGACAGTTCAGGGTGACTACAAATATTTGCTATTGATGTCATTCATTCATGCTTTATAAGTTCAGAAGATTTCTCCAAGGAGTGTGAATAATCTGCATTGGCCCAAAACACAGGAAACTATGAATTGATTCAGGATTTTGGGCTTCAGGAGGGGTCTTCTGGAAATTATGAACCATAACTTTTGGGCTCTTTCCTACTCTTAATAAAGATTTAATAAAGATGGACTCAAGAAGGATAAATTATGAATTATTAAGGGAGTTTGGGATTTAAGAGAAACTGGGTCCTTTAAGGGAGATTACAGCTGTAAGCATGTGGATTTAAGAGAAACTGAGGCTTTTAAAGAGGGATTAGAGTAGTGCCACAAACACATGGAAAGTAGAATCTAGATCTTGGAGACTAGTGGAAAATCATACATATAATCAAAGTCAGAAGTTACTCCAAACTATAAAGCAGTGGCAAGTAGAAAAGTTCAGATCAAGAAATAATGCTATGCTCTCTCACCCCCACCGTCCAACACAGCCTGGCTGGGTGGGGGTAGAGGCCAGATTCATGTGTGCCTGAGCAGAAATGAGAGGAAATACACACACAGAGACACACACACACCCCAAGGGTTAGAGAGAGAGTGAGGGAGAGCTGGGGGCCGGGGTTATAGGAAGGCCATGTCCTTTATAGCATTAGATTCAGGTATGCAAGAGAAAGACCCAATTAGTTTGCACATTTGGAGGGTTGACAACAGTGCTAGCCTACCTGGGCCAACCCATCCAGGTAGCACACTTGACTGTGAGCAACAGAGTGTGCTGTATATCAGTCTCCATTAGACATGGGTTCCATTTCTGAGAAGAGCTCAGTTCTTAGTATGAGGGTGGTGGTATGTGAGATGGCATCTCCTGGTTCTCTTTGAGTTTCAATCTCTAGCTGAAACTTCCTTAAAAAAAAAAAAAAAAAAAAAAAAAAAACTAGCTTTCTCCTATTCTCCTTCTCTGTGTTGGAAGATACAGGTGAATGTATTGATATAGAATGTGTTGATAAGGGCATTTTGAGAAGTGTTTGCAGTGAGTCTGTATTTGGCCAAGATTAATTGGATCTTTGGAAAACAAAACAGCTTTCTGTCTCCCTGCAGTGTTATTTTTTGTGCGGTTTCTTACAATAGTCAATCATTGCTAATAAAAATTGTATATTGCTTTATATTCATATAATTCTGATATATGCCAAGTAAATGCTTGCCAATACTGCTTATACTAATGATAAAATAGAAGGTGTTAAAGAAAGAAATTATTTGTTATTAGGTAAATGATTTAAAGAGATGAACTTTCCTCAACAACATTTTGTTTCTTAGAGTTATCTATATTTATTTATTTATTTATTTGTTTTGAGGTAGGGTCTCACTTTAGCCCAGGGAGACCTGGAATTCACTATGTAGTTTCAGGGTAGCCTTGAACTCACAGCAGTCCTCCTACCTCTTCCTCCTGAGAGCTGGAATTAGAAGCATGTACCACCATGCCCGGCCTATAGTTAACTATTCTGACAGAAATATTGAGTCATGTCATTGGTTTATGATTTCCTATTTTTTTTAAAGTAATAACCACAAATATAATATGCAAAGTGTCTGAACAGAAACTGATTTAGAGTGTTATTATATACATTTCCCTCAAACAACTAGGCTTTATCTCTCATTTGGCTCTAAAGATTGACTTCTATATTTAATATTTAAAGGAAGAGAGTTTGAATGATTTTAAGATAAGACTTGGGATCTGATCTGGAATTTAGTATAAGTTGTAGACATTTATATTACTTAAGTTTTTAATATTTAATTTTATTTATTTATTTCAGAGAGATAAGCAGGTAGAGGGTGAGAGAATGGGGCATGCCAGAGCCTCCAGTTACTGCAAACAATCTCCAGAGGCAAATGCCACCTTGTGCACTTGGCTTATGTGGGTCCTTGAGAATGAAACCTGGGTCCTTTGGCTTTACAGGCAAATACCTTAATTGCTGAGCCATCTCTCTAGCCCTATGTTGCTTAATTTTAATGTGACATAAAATGTTTGTTATTATAAATTTGATGAAACTTGGTGAATAGAATTGAATTTTTAATCTTATGAGTGTTCATATACTAAAAGATAGTTACAAATCATATATCTTATTTCTGTAAATAAAGTAGCATGAATAAACTGGTGGTGGTAACTGTGATAGAAGTAGCTATCTGTGACTGTTCCCCAATTTGCCCAGTATATCTGGTTTGAACAGCAGTTTCTGAACAGTATGTGGCATCTTTAAAATTCTTAGTCCCAATTTCTTGCTGCTTATTAAAGTCCTTGCTTTATATTTTTCTGATCTATTCAAGGCTGTAGAAATTGTCTCTTTTTATTATTCCATTATTTTTTTAAATGGATTTTCCTTTACACTTTTCTAATCATCCTGTAATTCTTTAGCCCTAAGACATTAAAATGAATGAGTAGAAATATTTGAAACCTAATCGTCTCTGCCAGTCCATTCAAACCCATGGATTTGCAAAATTATGTTAAAGTCTTTTAAAAATACATTTGAGTAGGCTTTTCTAGTCATTTGGATTTTGAATATTAATTTTCTCTTGCTATGCAGCTTAGCCATAAAAATGAAAAGGAGGATAAATGTGAGTATCTTTTAGTAGTGTTAATTTAAAGTACTAGATTTATTGATTATAATGTCCAACAAGGCAATTCCTACATTTCTCCTTAACCTTGGTTCTAACAGAAATTAGGGGGAAGTTTCTACCCACTAAAAGTATGATATACAAGTTGGGTACATTTTGATAATGATTGATCAAAAGTATAATTTCTTCCTAGATAAAACAAAAAATAGAAGTCTGTTGAGGCTTTGACCTAAGCAATTTTGGAAGTAGAAGAATATCCTATAGAAAGGAGGATTGTCAACAGAAAGAGTAAGACACCTCAACCCTGGGAGAGAGAGACTTAATCTGGCCTTCCAAATGTAAGTCATTTTTTTCCTATACATATTTTAGTATAAAATAATGTGATACCAATATGGATTGGGGTTTTTTTTTTCACAAAATATGCAATTGTTTGGTAACTTTTCATTCTGACTTATGTTAATTCTTAACTTAAGGTGATACTTTAGAACAATGGCATTAATGTAAATACAGTGAATTTTACTTTATTGATAAAGAACTTTTTTGTTGTTATTTTGATGTAGGGTCTTGCTCTAACTCAGGATGACCTGGAATTCATTATGTAGTCTCAGGGTGACCTCCAACTCTTGCCAACCCTCCTACCTCTGCCTCCCAAGTGCTGAGGCTAAAGTTGTGTGCCACCATGTCTGGTGCTTGATAAAGAATTATTGAGAGTTTGGGTATATTCTGATACATAAAATATACTTTTATTTTATTTCAATATCTATATTTCTTCATATGTGAGAGTAAAGCTATTATAATATGTCTATTTAAATCCACCACCTAGTAAAATAGACATTAAGTACTTTTCTCGAACTTACATATTGAGACTATATTGGATTGACTTTGCATCCATAATGTACTATAAAAATGTATTATTTCTATCAGCATAGTGTAGCAGAAAAAACTTTCCTGTAATTTAAGAAAATCTTTAAAATATGTGTTAATGATTATTATTATATAGAAATATGAAATTGAGTTAATGTTCAGAAATTGTTCAATGAAGAGCATTTGAAGCCAAAGCTTGTTTAAGGTACTTATTTTTCATAACATTTCTTTATCTCTGTCACTACTTTCATTTGGACAGTTACCTAGTATGTCACCCTTTTGACAGACACTTGAAATATGATATACTGACTAAGATGCCAAAGTTTTGACTTTTGCTTAATAATTTCATATTCCTTGGCAAAGCAGCTTTATGATAGAGTATGATTTTGATTTTTTGAAGCTTAAATTATGCAGTAAAACAAAATGCATGCTCTTCAGATTTGAAAATATCAAACATATACTCATTCAATTTTATTAAAACATTAAACTCCACAGGCTTTGAGTGTAATACTCCCATTGACATATCATCTGACAGAGTGACTAAAGTATTCTGGGAGAACAGTGTTCATAAGATTTAATTTCATGCCTAGCCTTATTATCCAGAACATTCTGAGAGTGCCACTATAGTGCTGATCGTCTACAATTTTAACTTAGGATGCACTGTATACTTAATAAAAATTATGCTTACTGAAATAAATTTATTTTGTATTGAACATAGATGTTTGGTTCAAATAATTGTTACCATTGTATTAGAGGCATATTTCATAACAAATGACATATGCCCTTTTATTGACGTAAAACAGTTGCATGTCTCAAAAAATAATTTTTATTAATGAAATATATGATGAAATGTTACAAAAATTATTGCAATTTGGTGGTTTAGTAGAATCCTCCCATTCACTGGTTTGAGGTGTGGAAGGATTGGAAGATTTCATTCAGTGAAGGCTTGCTGAAGTCTGCTCATCAGCTATAAAAATGAACAAAAAATATAGGTACTATAATGTGGTTGTGTCTAAGAGTGTAATATTGAGTGAAAAATTTCAGACACAAAAGATAATGTTATATGATTTCTTTTACATGAAATTCCAATGTTAGACTATAGTGTTTATAGATGCAAATGTGACCACAACAGAGATAAGGAAAGTAATTCAATTACAGATAGTTGATAAATTGAAGAACACAAAATATATAAAAATTGTTTTCTCTTATGCCAGTAATGGATCACTGAATTTGAAATTGTTAACAAAATGCCACTTATATAAATTCACAATGACAGACACCTAAGTTTAAATGTAATGAAATACATGCCAGACCAATGTTGGGCAGAGAAGCCAATGAATGAAAATCAAGTAACTTCTGCATAATAATCAACTGGGAGAAGGGCTCAACATTGTGAAGATGTTAGTTCTTCACAATGAAATTATTAAATTGAACAAACCCTTGATCAAATCTCAGCAATTTCTTTTTTGAATAGTAACAAATTAAAATTTTCATTTATATGGACAGCCAAAAGACCCAGAGCCTTCCACTCAACACTGAGGAGGAATGAAGTCAGAGGCGCTGACATGCTCCAATATTCAAGACAACATATAGCTGCAGTTATCAACATAATGTGGAGTTACTTACAGAATAGGCCCAGTATATCATTGAACTAGTGTAACTTTCTCTGAAGTAGACATAAAAGCCTAGTCAACCAACAGAAGAAGAAAAGCCATTCAGTGGAGAAGGGGCCACTTTCTCAGTAAGGGAGGATGGATGACAACACACCAACAATTGGTAAAAACAAAATAACTTTTGGAAAATTGTGCTAAGTCATCAAAGTAAATATGAAACTGTAAGAAAGCAAACAGAATAAGGTAAATATCCTTGGGAGAAGTGATAATGTTTTAGAAACCAAACCAAGAGATTCATCTTTTAAAGAAAGAAATTGACATGCTAGGGTTCAGTAAAATATAAAAACACAAATAAACAAACACCAAAAAACTTTTGCCGTGAGATAGCCACTGTTATAAAAATGAGGACAGGTTACAGACTGAGAGAAAATGTTTAGAAAGTATATTGTAAGAAGGGCTGACATTCAGAATAAGCAACCTGCAAAACTCCACCATTGGTATATCTAATGGACAAGCCCTAAAAACATATACCTAAGTGTGTGTGTGTGGGGGGGGTGGGGGCAACATATATAAATGAGGGCATGAAAGAGGCTCATGATTGTGTATCATTAGAGATGACACAGTGGGTGATGAGGTGTACACTAGAAAAGCTAACCACCCAAGCAATGGGAACAGCAAACACTGATGGTATTGGAACATTGGGTCTCTCATTCATTGCTGGTGGGAGTGTAGAACAATACGCATATTTTGGTATTTTCTTAACAAAGGTAAACACATTCTTACCATATGTTTCAGCATTTGTACTCTAAACTTTGTAGACTGAGTCTACACAAATATGTACACAATGTTTATAACATGCTTTTGTAGTTACCTTTCCATTGCTAGGAAAGAAAAAAAAAAGCAGCCAGTGGAGGAAAGGATTTATTTTGGCTTATATTCTGAAGGGACATTTCATAATGGCAGGGAAATAGATGGCATAGTAGAGGTTGGACATCACTTCCTCAGATGCATATTATCACGTGAATGAGTTGCTTGAAAAGGTTATATACTACAAGATTCCTACCATAATGATTGGAAAAGGAGAACCATGTACACAGTGAAACAGAAACAAAAACAAACAACAACAACAAAAAAAAATGGGAGGCTTCCAGGCATTACAAAGAAGGGCAGCTGTACAGGCAAAGCGTAAGAAATGAATTGAGTAGTATCTACATGACCTTATGTATTTGTCAAAACCTACTAATTGTGAATATCCAAGGGCTAATCCAAGTGTAAACTATTTTGTGATTATGTCTCAGTATAAGCCATTCAATTATGACAAACATACCATAGTAATGAGACGATGATAATAATAGGGGAAAGTGTATATTCAGAATAGACGCAGAATATATAATGAAACTTGGTGTTTTCTGTTCAGTTGTTCTGTAATGTAATACTTCTCTTAGAAAGTGTATTAATTGAAGAAAATTGAGCTGTACATCCTTAATTTAGAAATTTCTTTGCATGTCTAATGTAATTCACATGAAATGTCTTAAAAGGCAATCTCTAAGATAGTGTTAAGAATTCTAAGAAAAAATAAGTTAATTTCAAACTTAATCCTTCCACAATGAATATTCAAAGTGGAAAGATGGAATTTAAAAATCAATACTTTTTGGTATTCTAAAGTAGTGTTTTTTGTTTTTTTTTTAAAGTTCTAATATTCATACATGAGGACCTGTACAATTGCATGTTCTTAGTAACTTTTGGATAATTTACTTTGCTGACATATTCTCATATAGCTCGAGCTATCTTGAAACTTGCTATGTAATGAAGAATGACCTTGAAGCTCCAATTTCCCTGCCTCCATCCTGAGTTCTGAGGTCAAACACATGTATCACCAGGGCTGGATTATGCAGCATAGGAGATCTGACCCAGAGCTTTTTGTACACTAAGCAGCCATTCTACCAACTGTTGTATTAATATGCCATAGCAAGTTGTTTAACCTCGAATTCTTTTCTTTATTTTATGCTAAATGTTTCTATTTGAATTTTTTTTTTTTTCAAGGTAGGGTTTCACTGTATGCCAGGCTGATCTGGAACTCAGTATATAGCCTCAGGGTGGCCTTGAACTCGATCCTCCTACCTCTGCCTCTCCAGTGCTGGGATTAAAAGTGTGTGCCACCCTGCCCAGCTTATATTTAAAATTTAAAAGGACTAATAATATCAAATATAAAATATCTATCTGTAGTGTTGAATTTAGTTTCTTGAATTGTTTATGGTTTATCCATTATTATTATTAAATGTTATTATACACATAATCTGTGATTATAGACATTTGGGATAGTCTTAATTTTAATGTATTTTATGTAGTTGTCTCTTCCTTACAAACAATATTTTATTCATGTGGAACCTAATTTTGCTAATTTTACATCATTATGTAGTAATAAAACTAAGTGTGTGTGTGTTTGTGTGTGTGTGTGTGTGTGTGTGTGTAAACCACACAAACCACTATGAGGCAGAGATGAAAGTTTTTATTTGGGAAAAGCATGTGCTGCCAGGTCTGACTCTCAAGAGCAGACCACAGCCAACCTGAGTTTTTAGGTAGTGGGCTTAATAGGGGCTTTTCAGTTTGGGGAAGGTGAGGAAGGGAAAAGAACTCCTTAGTTAAGTTGAATTTAAAAAAAAAAAAAAATTCCTTTAAGGAAGATCTAAGATAGCTAGGGTGTGACACCAGAACAATGACCAGGGGACTAACAAGATATGGTGGCAGGAAACAATGACCTGGGCGTGTTAGGAAAGGCAGGGACAATGGCTGGGCAGTTTCTTGAGGAATGTGGATAATCCACTTAGGCCTCTGTCCCCATTCTTCTGTCCTTGGTGACTCCACTTTTGGAGCTGTCTCATCCTAACACTTTCTTTGTTCTTTGAATATAAAATTTAAAAAAATAATTAATTTTATTTTTAAAAAGAACCAGAGATGAGCTTTTTGCTTATTCTAGTATGTTTTTCTTCTTTCTTCCTTCCTCCAAATCTTCCTTTTCTTTTTAATTTTTTCTTTCATTTTTAATAGTTTCAAATTGGCTTGTTTTCCAGAGTGAATGCAACCTTTTTTAGTTGGATGACATTAAGAGAAACCCAGAATTTATTATTCATAAGAGTGAAATATGTCCCCCTTATCTGAAAGCTCTGGGTATAGATAGGCTCAACACAAATGTCTAGGGAGATTGCATCTGTTGCAAGTGAATTTATTTATTTATTTTTTTTTGTTTCTCTGAAAACTTGGCATTTATAAAATATCTGTGATTTTGATTTGTCTTGGCCAGTGCTCAGATTACCAAGGAATTACATGTTGAGCACTTTCAACTAAGAATTATCTTTGTAGCAACTTTTCCTTTGCCATATTGATTTTTTGGGAATAAAATCAGATTTTGTTAAAAAAAAAAAAAAAAAAGAACACTGGTTATGTTTTTCCTTAGTGCCAAGATACATTTTTCCTAAACTAAGGATGCATAAAGCAATGGTTGTAATTTACCCAAAATTTGCTTTAAGCGCAATGTGGAGGGAATAACAAAATGTGTCTATCTATCACTGACCTGGGTTCAAATGTTTGCTGTGTCCCTTATCTTTTATGTAAAATGCTGGTAAGTTTGCATGTGAAATAAAATACTTTTCTTATAAGATTGTGTAATGGTTAGGTGATCAAATATTTTAAAAAGTGACTGGTATATACTATATATATGTATGTCTCCTTCTGTCCTTTATTCCATATATATGTACAAATAAATAAGTATATATGTAATACATATGTGTTTACATAACCACATGTATATATTTTTGCGTGTCTTTTTTATACTAATAGGCAATGCTTTTTTTAAATTTTAAATTTTTATTTATTTATTTGAGAGTGACAGACAGAGAAAGAAAGAGGCACAGAAAAAGAGAGAGAGAGAGAGAGAGAGAATGGGCGCGCCAGGGCCTCCAGCTACTGCAAACAAACTCCAGACACGTGCGCCCCCTTGTGCATCTGGTTAACGTGGGTCCTGGGGAATCAAGCCTTGAACTGGGGCCCTTAGGCTTCACAAACAAGCACTTAACCACTAAGCCATCTCTCCAGCTCCTAATAGGCAATGTTTTTTTTTTTTTAATTTTTTATTTATTTATTTGAGAGCGACAGGCACAGAGAGAAAGACAGATAGAGGGAGAGAGAGAGAATGGGTGCACCAGGGCTTCCAGCCTCTGCAAACGAACTCCAGACGCGTGCGCCCCCTTGTGCATCTGGCTAACGTGGGACCTGGGGAACCGAACCTCGAACTGGGGTCCTTAGGCTTCACAGGCAAGTGCTTAACCGCTAAGCCATCTCTCCAGCCCCGAATAGGCAATGTTTTATGTGCATGTTTATTTGTTAAGTTCTGAAGCAAAGACTTCTTCTGCAGAGATATAGTTCTGGAATTCAGGAAATATGGATCACATCACTACAAAATATATTTTAAAATTCATTTATTACTTTTGTGCCATGCTTATTCTAGAGCTTTATTTTAACCTGCCTGGCATGTTCATAAATCTTTAAGAAATAATGTGAAGGACATTTTAGAAATTCCAAGCAGGCAATAGATGAGTAGTAGTAAACACTAGTTCTTCAACATGTACTTCAGGAGATGATGAACCACTCCATCTTGATTGGAGTTCAGAACCATAGGCTTGTTCAATGGAAGATGTATGGGAATATTGGAAAGGAGGTAACTCGATGTCTTAAAGGAGAAGTGTCTGTTTTGACAACACAAAAGTGTCTGGTAGGAGTTGAATTGTTTTTGAAAGAAAATGTGGTTCATGTGATTTAGATTTCATTGAATAATATGGTATAAATTTTTTTTGTACAACTGCCTTCATAACTAATTTTATCTTTTTTGAATATAAAGTCAATATGATGTAGTATAATCCTCCCTGTACTCTCTCATGATGATGAAAGTTTTCTAGCCAAAGAGCAATTAATATACTAAAGTTGAACCTTGTGTACCAGTCCTATCTTCTCAGAATTTGTACCTTGTGACTACTGAATGTACTCTAATTTTAGCTGATGACTGCCCCAAGACAATACATGACATGTTTTACAAAGCCACAAAATGTTTTAACACAAGGATAAGTTCTATGAAACCAAAGCTAAATGTGTATTCATCACAAAGAACAGCTCCTCATTTGAAGTTGTTTTTTGTTTTTTTTTTTTGTAAATGTAACCTAGTAGAAGCTTGTATTTTCTTTATATCTCCCTACGTTTTAAAGATTGGATTATAATGTCTTTTAAAACACAAAGTTCAAGGTACCTACCTATACTATTTGAAAGACCAGTTAGTTACTCTTTAAGTCTACTTCCAACTTAAAGGATGCAAAGTTATATCTGGCTGTAGTTTATATACATGTGTAGGTCTATTTACCCAATGCACTTATGATATCCTTTTGTGGAGCTGAGAGTGCCTTCACTGCAACTCATATTACCTACTTTTAGCATAGCCAGGAGAAACAACATAAAGAAGGAAAAGGGTGGTTGGGTCAGATATTATGGATTATATTAAAAATATATGTTTTCGAGGTAAAAGATGGCTTAGCAGATAAGGTGCTTGTCTGCAAATCCAAAGGACCCAGATTTGATTCTCCAGTGCCCAAGAAAAGCTAGATGCCTTAGGTGGCACATGAGTCTGGAGTTTGCAGTGGCTAGAGGTCCTGGCTCATCCATTCTCTCTCTTTCTCTGCCTCTCATTCCCAACTATATCTATATCTATCTATATCATCTATATCTATATATAATATTTTCCACATGATCCAGTGATCATTCCCAACTAACTTTCTTAAATCTCTCATATCTCTCATGATTTTAGTGCTGTATAACTTCAAAAACTTCCAATTTTTATTCTGTAAATAAAGAAATATAATTTTTTTTCACATTCAATGTATATTTTACATTTAACCAAAGGCATCAAGTGTATGAAGGCCTAATATAAACTCACACCTTACAATCTCAGTTTAAGTTTTACATAAAGCACTTACTTGTTACTCTCAGCAAATAGATTATAAATGCTTTTGAATGATTTTCAATGAAAGCAATTTTAAAAATTCTGTTCACTCCAGAATCAAAAGTGATAGCTTTATTTCAAATTTGCAGTTTGAAATATTCTAAAGTTAGATAAGATAACATAGTAGGCATTCACATATCCAAATCTGACATATATTAACATTTTGTTTTATTTCTTCAGATCCTACTCTTTTAAGTATTACAATGCCACAAATATAGTCAAAGCTTTGGATCCTTATCCAGCATACCTCTAGAGTACTGTTCTGAAGTTAGTATTTATTCATATTCTTATAATTTGAGGCATTTTTTTGTTTGTTTGTTTTTTTGAGGTAGGGTCTCACTCTAGTCCAGGGTGGCCTGGAATTCACTCTGTATTCTCAACGTGTGGCCTCGAACTCATGGTGATCCTCCTACCTTTGCCTCCTGAGTGCTGGGATGAAAGGAGTGTGCCACCACACTCGGCTGTTTTTATTATTTTAATTTTAATGTGTGTGACTATCATCTATCTATTATATGTCTGCCAACATATCAAATTTTCTCTTCTAAGCAAATGTTTTCAATTTGAAAATTATGTTTTTAATGTTTTCCTATGTTAAAATGTACCAGCTTAATTTTAAAGTAAACATTTATTGGACTATAACTCATAAATAGAAAATGCCAAATTGTATATATACATATTAGTGAGTTTTCATAAAATGAATATACCTGTGTAACTTATACTCAGCTCATAAAGTGGGAATATTTTGATCCTGGAAGTCTCATGATCATTTTATTCTTCTGGTAACTACTGCCACCCAGTTGTTACCTCAAAAGTAATTGTATTCTAACCTCTAATGTTATAAATTCATTTCATCTATTTTTGAGCATTATGTAAACTAGATTCATTTAGCTTGCTCTTTTATGTCTGGTTTCTTTTTCTCAGTATTAGTTTCATGAGTGTCTTCTTTGCTATTGTGTGTGGTTAAGTACCCTGAATGCCATCTGGTGTTGCTCCCACTGTATGAATACACCACAGTTTATTTATATCCCTTCTATTTTGGAGCAGTTGACTTGTTCTTTTGCCTGTGGCTATTTAGGAATAATAATGCTGTGAAGATTATTATACATGTGTTATACATGCTATGCCTATCTGTGTATCTAAGTGTAGAAGTTTTGTATTACAGGATATAATAGTGTCAGCCCTTTGTCTTTGTATAGATTAGACATCTGTGTACTATCTTAAAAAGCACACAGTAAATCTGAATGTACCCTTCCACCACCAACATATGAGACTTCTAGTTGCTATAAATCATGTTAATATTTGGTTGTTTTTATTCCTTTTGGCATTTTGATGAGTAATAATTGACTACATTTTAGCTGATTTTAATTGCCTGATGTGAACAAACCATGGTTATTTTAATATTTTGTATTCTAACTACTTAATTTATTTTTCATTTTAAAAAATATGTTTATCATTTATTTGTAAGCAAAGAGGGTAAGGGAAATAATGAGAGAGAATGAAAGTACCTTCTAAGGCCTTTAATCTAAGTTTATAACTTTGAAAATATTGGAGAGATTGTCAGCATTTGTCTCTAAGTATAATGTTATCATTAATGCTACTTTTATAGTTTCCATTTCTCCCATTATCATTTTTCTCAGGCTCCTTAATTAGCCTTGATCCAGTAGACCTTCCAGTCTATGCAGATGAGAAGTGTAATATTGCTGCCCAGAATGCTTGTAGGTTATCCTTGTTCCCTCATGTCACGGTGGGTATCAATTCAGTCTTCTTTTCACAAATAGATACATTTTAAATGAATTAATCAGAGATGTTTTTTCTTTTGAAATGGAATTTTATTTTATTCATTTATATTGAGGCACAGTCTTGCTAGGTGGTCCAAGCTGGCTTTGAAGACTCAAGTCTTACTTATACTTCGTGCCTCGGTCTCCTGAGAGAGCTGTAATTACAGGCATGAACCACTACACCTGTCTTTGTGTAGGTAAAATTTTTACTAAGAAATTCATTATTGCCAGCTTCTCAACTTTTAAAAACCCTGTGCACTTTGCTGGTTATTAGGGGGTTATTTATTCTTTTTAAAATATTTCCATGGTATTTTATTATTCATATTTTTTGTGATGAAAGTAACCTGATTGAATATACACAATTTAAAATACTATTTATTGGCAGAAAAGAGAAAGAGAGTGGGTACAATAGAGCCTCTTGCCACTGCAAGTGAACTTCACAAAAAAGCATGCTCCACTTTATGCAGCTGACTTTATGTGGATGCTGCAGAATTGATCTCATGCCTGAAAGCTTTGTAAACAAAACCACTCACACCTGAGACAGCTCCTTAGCCCAAACAGACATACTTCTATTATTGTAAATATAGTTCTCTGAATTAAAATCCACATAGATTATGAATTAAGAGTTTATGAAAGTTAATTTCTTTACAGACATGACAAACATATTTCCCTGAATAAAATCACTCATTTTCCACTAAATTTAGAGAAAACAACTTCATAAGGTGTCATCTTATTTCCCATCTCCTACAGTTGTGAATTCCTCCATGTGTGACCTTCAATCCTCTAAGACTGGACTGATGCTGATACAATCGGGACTGAGTGAAGTGTCTAGTGACTGAGTATATTTTTATTTTTTTCAGACAAGGAAATTGTCCATTGACACTTCACAACAAAGTGAATTTTAATCTATTGACATTCATTTGTTAGGATGATTGCATTGAAAGGAATGTGAAGATTGTATATACTGAGCATTTCAAATGTTTTCAAGCTATTTTGTAGATGATCTTTGTTGATTAAACAAAAAATAACTCCATTTAATTAAAATATGAAAGAGCAACCCAAAATCCATGGTCACACTTTAATGACTTTCTATCTGCCTTTTAAAATATGTGTAGAATATAAATATAATTAATGTATGTTCAGTTTAAAAGGGACAGGGAGACTGTTAATACTTTGTCCAGTTTTTTATTCTATCTTATTTTGACTCTTGGATCTTCTTTACTCCGTGATGAACATTGAATGATTAAAGAATGTACTAATAATTAAAAAAAAATACTGAAGGTGTTTGCTCATCCATGTCAAAGATGATTGGCACTGATGACATCTCCCTTGCTATTATTTTGTCATAGGTTCATAAGTATTCATTCTTATATTCCTATCTTTGGAAGGAATAGATAGAATAATGTGTTTAGACTAGGATGGTTCTCTAGAAATTCTATACCAGTATTACTGCGGCTCAGTCCTAGACAGTTTTTCATCACTTATATTCCCTGAAAGATTAACATTGTTCATTGCTTCCTTCTTCAATCCTCTCCTGTTCTTATATGAGGTTTTCTCTCCCTACTCCTCTTCCTAGGTCTTCTTTATCAGTCTTTTTTTTTATATACTTCCGGCATTTCTCGTGCTCAATGTCTCACTCTGTACCATCTTCCAAATGAGCTTACTGCTTATAAATCATGACTGCCATTTCTAGTGTTGAGATTCCCATTTGTATATCTCTGTCTTCCCAATTTTTTGTTCCTTTGAGTGATTATAGATTTTCTTGCTTAAAGTTTTGCTGTCTCCCTTTGAATTTTAATATAAAAAAGTACTTCTTTTGGTTGGTCGACCACTACCTATAAAACTTGAATAATGTCTGCCTCTAGTATAAGGTTCTAAATAGCATAATTTTCTATTATTTGTTTATTTATTGTTTAATAATACTAGGATTTCAATTCAGGGTCCTTACATGCTATAGGCAAATGTTCTATCATTAAGTTACATCCACAACCATAGCAGCATATTTCTGACTTTTTTTTTCTTGCTCTACTTAACACCTGTACAACTTCATTACTGGCTACTTTCAAGATGCTTTATGCCTTGTGGTCACTGTGTGTGGTATTTCTTCTCTGGATTTTGGAATATATGCCTAGGTGGAAGAGCAAAAATTCTCTGAAATTTCAATCTTGATGAGTATTTTGTTATTCCTGTAAAGACTGCACGTATAGATTCATACATAGAAAAACAAACTTTATGTATAAAACTTCATGCATAAAAGCCCTCCCTAGCCTTGCTTTCTACAATCTAAACTAATTCACAATTTCTGTGCATAGTGATTCCTCAAACATTTCATATTCCTCATGTCTCTTTTCATTGGATTTTCTCTTTGGAAAATGCTTCTTATGTATCTGATAGATGGATCCTTGCTGTCCTCAGGACACTATTGAAGCACATCTGCCTCTGAGAAACTGAAATCTTCAGGGTTATGAAAGCTTCCTTTTGTTGCCTTGAGACATTTTGCTGATTGACCTGGAATTTAAGGAGCTCACTTAGTTACTAAGTTCCAGTCCCAGTCCTGAACCTTCAAATGTCTGATTATCAATTTTTTTATTATATTTGCTTCATTATAACTTTATTTTTAAAATTTATTTGAGAGAGCAAGAGAGGCAAACACACACACACACACACACACACACACACACACACACACACAGAGAGAGAGAGAGAGAGAGAGAGAGAGAGAGAGAGAGAGAGAGGGAGAGAATGGGTACATCAGGGCCTCTAGCCAATGCAAATGAACTCCAGACTCGTGAGCCACCTTGTGCATCTAGCTTATGTGGTTCCTGAGGAATCAAACCAAAGTCCTCTCTCCAACCTTGTATCATTATTTAATAAGTGCATGTGATAAAAGTTCAAAGACTGTGTGGTATAATTAATAAAACAAGATTTAATGGGTTTGATGACAAGTGACTTGACTGACATAGTAGATAAGAATACAGTCGGAAAGCCTAATAATTTCTATATGTAGACTGGATCAGCTTCAATGGACTGAACATGTCCCTTTTAATTAGAATGGGAAAATATATACATATACTTTTTTCTTCTGCTTTAACTGCTTTTTGTATTTTTTCCTTCTTCTCCTCAATTTGATTGATCTTGCCTTTGAACATGCCATATGATTTTTTTTATCCAGTTTAGCTTGACAATTTTTTTTTCGCTTTAAAATGCTTCATGATATATTTTTTCACTAAATTTTGGCAAATATTTCAAATATTTTTAAAGTATAATGCAGGTGAGGATTGCTTTACAGGAAAAAAAAAACAGAATTATTGATGCCATAAAAATGGAACTACTGCTTCAGTAATGGGTTTAACGTTGTCTATAAAAAATCAAACATTAATGTTCAGGTATGCATAATTCAAGGGCAAACTCAGTGGACAAAGACAACATATGTTGGCTCTAGGCTAGAAGAATGCTCTATTCTATTGTTTAGCTAATAGATGAGTTTTAATTTCTATGCAGCCCTATCTTAGGCATTATTTTGCCTTTTACATTTCATTTTCTGTGGACTATTGAGAGAGTCACATGTGGAAGTCTATATTCTTATTAGCTCTAATGAACATAAATGAATTGAGTATAAACAATAATTGTGTTTTTCCTTTTTTTGGTAAGAAAATTCAAACTGAAGATCCTAGTCATAATTATAAGGACAAATCCCATTCAATCCTTGAATCTGACAATAGAAGCAGAATTCTTAAAGCATGTACACAAAGGGGAATATGGTGCCTGTTGAATTTTATATTCTGCTCAGTTGAACTATTATGTTACTAAAACAAATTTAATTTTGCTTAGGTAAAATGATTCCTTTCATATATTTGTAAATGCACACATTATAGGCTATCTCTGGTACTCGGGAAGTTGTGGGCTGCAATGGGGTGTGAGGAGGAATCATACTTGTATTATGTTAAATCAGAGAAATAATTGCAGTTGGCAGTTGTTGTTTGCAAAATGCAGGAAGGCTGAGGGCTATTGTACAGTTCAAAGAGCACATTCCACAGATAGAGCAGTTGTAGCTTGCCTGCAGGGATCCTCAGGATCCAGGCTGGTGGACAAAGTCTATATCACAAAAGTTCAGGCTGTTGGACTTTGTGTGTTTAAAGAACAGAATGCTTGCATATTCTCGAGAAGTTGCTTATACAATTGCTTCATATTATTTTAGTGTATATATAGCACGGTTGCATTATTTCTTAATCTATACAATAGTCAGAGGGTATTCTTGTTTAGCCTTTGATGATTCTCATTCTTTAATGATTTGCTTTCAGGGTCAGGTTTACATGTCCATATATAACAATGATCACTACTAAGTTGATAGTTAAGATGTATAGAAAAGTGTAAGTTATATATCACTATTGTGTATTCAGTTATCCTTTATGTAGTTAGAATATTAAGTAATGTCAACAAGTTAGTTCAAAGCTCTTCATAGGGCCTTTAACTGAAAATATTTTAAATGGCAGCTTTTTTATCTACCATGTCAAGACTTGTGCTAAATTAACACTTGCACTATTTCCTTCCAGAATAGTCAAGTGGTAATTTTCACTGCTAACTGAAATAATGTATCTGAAAGGTTTTTTTTTTTTTTTTTTTTTTTTTTTTTTTTTTTTTTTTTTTTTTTTTTGCAAAGTACAAGTAGTTGTAAGACAGAAATAAATTACCATAACTAAGTATTTTGAAATGTCTGGTGTGATATATGGGTGCTTTATATTATATTTAAGTTTTGGGAAAAATATATAAAAAACATTTTTTAACTATATGCTTAGATTTAAAAGAAAATAGCTAATTAGATGCTCTGTTGGGTCTTAGTAAAATCCCTCAGTATGTTAACTTGACCTAGTCTTGATTTCACAAGGATTTGATATAAAATGCTTTCTTAGGTCCTGATAATATGTTGTTTTTTTTTTTTTTTTTTTTTTGCAATGTGTCCTGCTTAGTAGCCAGCATAAAAGATATTGTGGTATCAAACAATAGAAATGTTAAAATTGGAATTAGTTCTTAAATGTATTTCTTTGTTTATAGTTAGAACTTTATATTTCTATTTTAAGATTTCTTACTGGCAAGTTAAGAAATGCTTAAGAAATACCCCTCCCCTCCCAATGGTGAGGGCATGCTGAAGGAATTAGTAATGTCCATACACTCAACATTCTAATATAATTATTTTATTTTATGTCTCTATTAAGAATCTTAAAGAATAGAAAACCTTCTATTTCAGTCTTGAAATGCCTATTTCATAATTGGCTATAAGACAGCAACCTCCAAGCACTCATAACTGATCATTTCTTTCTGATTTAATATCAGACTAGCTAATGTAGCCTCTTCAAAATAGCTGCCACACTTCAATACTGTAGTTTAAAGAGGACCCAGAGGCCCTTTGGCTCCAGAATTTTAGCTGTCCCCCTTATTATTTCTATAAGGCCTGAAATTATTTTATTTTCAAATTTTTTAGCTATAGGACATTGTGAGCTATCATTAACTATAAATGCTTTATGGAATGAATAACACATTAAGCCATTATAAGCCATTATCACTCTCACTCAGAAGCTGCTGTGATAGATCTCAACTCCAAGAAGAGGGTGACTCAGGGGAAGGGATGCTCAGGGTGAGGTTTGCCTTTGGCACTTCACTGGTGTGTAGGAATGAGAAATTCCACATGAGCCATGCAGAAAGGAAGACTATAATAACCACAAAATTACTTACTGACATTGAAAAACATTATATGAGACCCCAGACTTTTGCTGGTGGAAAATCCACATGTTCCATTGTCACTTAATAGGTATGCAAAGCTGTTTTTTCCTTTTGATTTGTAACAAACATGTGTAATTTCATGCATAGATATTTATAACATTTTGATAATACAAGTTGGAGTAACAAGGAAATTCAGAACTTTCTGAGAACTCACAGCTTTGCAGCTAGATATAATATATATGGTCCAAAGTCTTCTGCCATGAATTCCATCTGTTGAGTGTATACTATTTCTTCTTATGCTGCTTTGCTGTCTTCACTGAAACACCATTCATTTACCTTCAACCCTATCTAAAACATATCTGGCTTTGAACTGGAGAGGTTGCTTAATGGTTAAGGTACTTGCCTGCAAAGCCAAATGATGTAGGTTTGATTCCCCAGTACCCACATAAAGCCAGATGCACAAGGTGCCATATGCATCTTGAGTTTGTTTGAAATGGCTAAAGACCATGGCACACACATTCTATATCTACTTCTCTCTCTCTCTTAAATAAATAAAATAAATAAATAAATACATATAAAATAAAATGAGATGTATCTGGCTTTAAAGAAAATAGGCAAAATCCTATAATTACTTTTCTCCTTGCTTTGACCAAATTCCTCACAAGAAGCAGCTTAAGAGAGGCAGGGTTTATTTAGCTTATTGACCACTATGATGAGGAAGGCAGGGCAGGAGGCTGCTGGTCACATTACATCCACCATCAAGAAGCAGAAGATAAACAGCAAGTTGGGCCAGGTGTTAAAGATTAAAACACCCCTCCTCCCTGTGACCCCCTTTTTCTAGTCAGACTCCCAAAACATTTCACAACTTTCACAAAGAGTGTTACTAGTTGCATACCAAGTATTCAAGCCTGCCTATGTGCCTGTGGGGCTCATTTTATGTTAAAACCATAGCAGCTACTTCTCATAAAACATTCCCAAAATACAATGTTCTTTCTCTCACTACTTAATGGTTATATTATATACTAAGCATATTATATATTATATCCTATGTTTCAGGAGAGAGAGAGGGAGGGAAGGAGGGAGGGTTATTCTTGACACTCTTTGTTGGTTCCTCTATATCTGGGTTATTCTTGACACTCTTTGTTGGTTCCTCTATATCTGTGCCCTTTCCTATACATTTTCAGGTGACAATTGTTGGCAACTCAGTACTGAGAACTTTGTAAAGTTATAGTCACACACTGGATTTCATCCAAGACTCCATTCCTACTTCTGACAGTAACCAGCTGAGTAGTAGTGAGCAAGCTGCTTAATTTATCAGAGGTTAATTTATTTTTCATTTGTAAATGAAAGATGAAGTCTATCTTCTGGGCTTCCTATGGAAGTTAACTTAAATATCACAATATTAACACTTAGCATAGTTCTTGGAGCTATAGACAGTGAATGGTACTCTTGTTGTTACAGCTTTTCATTATTCTGAATATATTTTCAAAGCAATGGGTTTTCCACAAGATGACTTTGATTAGAACTTAGTTTAAACTTTGGGTTATATGTGAAAAGAATTATCCCCTGTGTGTGTGTATAATGTTTGATTCATTATAAAGAAATCACATGCACATACACCATTTATTTGTGTTTAGAAATTTGGATTTTCGTAATGAGTATAATATTCTCAAATCATTCATTTAGGCCTCTCTGTCCCTGATCTCATCACTTACCTTACTAGCAGGATTTCTTCAATCTGTTCTTTGCCTCCAAGAGTTTCTGATAGAAATGAATTCCAATTAACTGTGCATCCTCTGAAATGTTTGGGACCAAAAATGTTTGTAGATGTCTGGTTTTTTGAGTATTTACATATGTATAATAAAATATCTTTGTGATAGGTGCCAAGTTTAAACATGAAATTAACTTATGCTTACTATATATTTTATACACATAGCCTGAAGGTAATTTTTATGTAGTGTTTTTAGTGTGCCTGTGATTTGTCTCTGACATGTTATAGTAGTAGATTGTGGAATTTTCTACTTGTGGAATCATGTTGATATTCAAAGGGTTTCAAACTTAGTAGCATTTAATATTTCAGCTTTTCACTTTAGGGATATCCATCTTGTGATTTGCTTGCCTTGGATTTGATTTGCTTTATTTTGTGCATTCAAACATATTATCTCAAGAATGTAGTCATAGGTGTCAGCTGACTATTTTCTAAAACAGAATATCACCGATTGGATAATTTATGAGTAATAATAATGTTCTACCCCACAGTTTTGGAGACTAGAAAGTTCAGTATTAAGGTGCCAGCATCACCATGTGTATATCAGTTACTTTCTTATTGCATAAACAAATACCTGACCAGAAGCAACATATATACAAGGAAAGAATTTATTTTTTTGGATTACAGTTTGGAGGGAAAATTTCATGGAAGGGAATACCTGAGAGCAATAACTCGAGCACAACTGATCATACTGATCATATTGTCATGCAGGTAGGAGTGATTAAAAAGAAAGTGGAACTGGGGTTTAAAGTCTTAAGTGCTCACCACCATCAGTGACTCACTTCCTTCAGCAAGGTTCCTTTTACTACACATTCTTCCCAAATAGCGTCACCAACTTGAGACCAAGTGATCAAACACATGAGATTATGGAAAGCATTTACATTCAAACCACAACATGCCACTGGCCCCCATATGCTCATAACCATCTCACAATGCAAAAGGTAGTCAGTCCAACTTCAAAATGTCCTTATAATTCATCATGGTCCACAGTGTCCAAAAGTACAAAGTCTCATTTGAGACGAAAGACACTTTCTTGTGAGCCTTGTAAAATCAAATATAGATTACATAGTTCCAACTGAATCAACATTGCCATTCCAAAAGGAAAGAATGGGGCCCTAAATAGGAATGTCTGAACCAAAGCATGACTGAAAGTCAGCAAAGCAAATAAAGAATCCTGTAGAACCATGCCTTATATCTGGGGCTGGTAATAAGTCAGTCTGGCTTATAGGAAGCTTGAGCAGCTTCTTTTCTCCATTTCTGATGCCAGTAGTACTCATAGCCTCTCTTATGGAATGGTTCTACCCTAAGTTTACAGTCTTCCTTTTTGACTTTCCTATCATCCTGTCATCTCCAGCATCCTGGGATCTCTATTGCAACTTAGTGTTCTCCTCATGGCTTCATTCAGGGGAACCAGTTTCTGACCCTGGTGTATACTTCCTGGCCTTAGCATCTCCCTGGAACTGTGGTGCAATAGTCCCTGACCCCTCTATCTTGCCTCTTTCATGCCTAAAATAACATTATCACATGGATGGTGCTGCCAAGTCCTTCTGCCAGCTTGGGATGCAGTCTTAGAAGTTTCAGCTTGTGGCTGAACCTGAGGAGCTGAGGAATCTTAGCACTGTTCTCTTGGTCTTTTCTTTCCAAAGGAGCTTCCATTCTTATAAGCTATAGCTTTATATGGGTGTGGTCTTGCTCTGAGAACATCTAACTATCCCAGTGCCGAACAGTAAAATTATTTTGCTTATTTATTTGTTTTGGTTTTTTGAGGTAGGGTCTCATGCTAGCCCAGGCTCACCTGGAATTCACTGTGTAGTCTCAGGGTAGCCTCAAACTCACAGTTATCCTCCTAGCTCTGCCTCCTGAGTTCCGGGATTAAAGGCATGCACCAACACACCTGGCTAAAAAAAAAAAAAATAATAATGGTGTTGATCTTTTTAAAAATTACAGCTGCTTTGTTTATTTTGTTCCTTACCAAATTTCACATTTTTCATCTTTTTTTCTGCCCTGTGTTTTTTCTGATTTACTTTAGATCTTAATAGCAGCAAACAGAAAGGATGCCACAAACTCATGTTATTTTGCTTCAAAATATCTTCCACCAAACACCTTAGTCAGTTCAGCCTTCTTAGGACAAGGAAGAATGCAGCCAGATTATTTGCCATAAATATCACATAAACTGTATATCCTAGTTTGCTATAGAATCATGAAACCAGCCTCCACTGTTTACATTTCTATTAGTCTTATTACTGGTTCCTCAACTTCCTAGAAAGTCCCATTAAGCAATGATTATAGCATTGAAAGGTATTTTCTCCAAATTTCCCAATTGTTCCTTTTCTCCTACAAATCAGTTCTAAAACTTTATGGAAAATATCAGTTTTATTGCTGCAATCGCTTCACTAATCTGTACAAATATATTATGTTGGTTAATTTCTCATTGCTATAAACAAATTCCCAACCATAAGCAATTACGGAAAGGAATGAGTTAACTATCAGCTTAAATTTTTTTATTTTTCATTTTTATTTTTTGGTTTTTTGAGATAGGGTCTCACTCTAGCCCAGGCTGACCAGGAATTCACTAAGGTGTCTCAGGGTGGCCTCGAACTCACAGTGATCCTCCTACCTCTGCCTCCCAAGTGCTGGGATTAAAGGCATGCACCACCACGCCCGGCCAGCTTAAAGTTTTGAGAGGAAGTGTCAGGGCAGGGATGGCATGGCACCAGGAAAGGGAACAGAGAAGGATACATTATTAGGCAGGAAGCAGAGAGTGAACAGGAAATGGGGATGGACTGGCTATAAAATATCTAGCCCCATCCACAATGACCCAATTTCTATAGTAACACTTTAACTCCTAAAAGTTCCACAACTTCCCCACACAGCACCATTTGCTGGGTACCAAATTTTCAAACATACTATATGGTGGGGAAAATTTTACATTCAAAGCACAGTGCAGGGTAAAGGAGCAGGAAGAGGACGGACCTTAACATGTTATGTAGTCACATTAATCTTATCCATAAGGACAGAGACTTCATGACCTAATCCCTTTATAAAGATTCCACCTCCTGGGCTGGAGAAATGGCTTAATGGTTAAGGGACTTGCCTGTGAAGCCTAAGGACCCAGTTCTAATTACCCAGTATCCATGTAAACCAGATACATAACATGGCACATATGTCTGGAGTTTGTTTGCAATGGCTAGAGAACCTGGTATGCCCATTCTCTCTATCTCTCTCCATATATACCAATTATCTATCATCTATCAATCTGTCTGTCTGTCTATCTATCTATATATCTATCAATCATCTGTCTACATAGATACATATTACACACACACACATTCTCTCTCATAAATAAATAAAAATATTAAAAAGAGATTCAATGACAATTACATTTGAACATATATTTTGGATGGGATGGGAACATTCACAGTATTTAAGTAGACTGACAGAGATCTTGTGGCACCCAAGTCAGTTACTATTTTCTGCCAGAAATTTAAGTTACTTTCCACAGATCATAGTTATGATGCTCACTCAAAATGTGCACAAGCTCTTTAAAAAAAAAAAAAAAAGGCTAGAGAGAGATGGCTTAGCAGTCAACACTAAGCTTAAAGAACCATATTCAATCTCACGTAAGATACCACATAAGCCAGATGCACAAGGGTGATGCAAGTGCATGGTTGCACATGTGCACTAGGTGGCACAAGTTTCTGGATTTCAGTTGCTGTGGCTGAGGTTCTGGTGTGCCAATTCCCCCCTCCTCTGTAAAAAAAAAAAAAAAAAAAAAAAAAAAAAAGTAAACTAGATCCTATCATTCAATAATAGCAGTTTCTTGTACGTGGAATAAAAGTCAAAGTTTTTCGTTGGCTACGAAGGGACCCCTGAAATTGACCCCTGTCAGTCTTTCCAAAGTCACCTACGGTTACTTTCCTTTTTTGTTCCCTGCCTGGTATCACCAACTGTCTATGAGTTTGGGATGGCTCAATGGATCAGTGCACTGTGGTGGAAATTCACTGTATAGAGTCCTCCCTATTATGCCCTGCATGCGGGCTCCTCACCTGAGAATCTTGATGTAAATATGTTCTCACTGGGAGCTTGTGCTGACTGTCCTGTCGAAAGTACCTCCTTCTGAAATAAATAATCATATATATATATATATATATATATATATATATATATGTATGTATGTATGTATATGTATATGTATATGTATATGTATATGTATATGTATATGTATATGTATATGTATACACACACACACACACACACACACACACACACATACATTTCCCATAGTTCATTGCTTCCACTTCTTTTTGACAAATAAAAAATGCTTATTTAGTTCCCATCTCTGTACTACACTGTAAATTCCATGAAGTCATAGATGTATGTCTTGTTCAAGCTGACCTTTATGATAGGGATTAACCTTTTGCAGATCAGTAAATATTTACTCAAGAAATGAATGAGTTGTGGGCTCATGAATGGCTTACTATTTGGAAAATATGAACTTGTTTATTTATTCAGAAATGTACTTATTAAACAGTAGAAAATGAGAGAAAAGATTGTAACATTTTAATTCTGAATAGCCTTCACAGTAATTCATGAGCTAGAGTTGAAGGCTTTAATCTCTTCAGTTCTTCAGAAATGAGATAGATGTATATGGTAATTAAAACACCCAGCAAATCAGAATTCAAAGAATGTGCTTAGCTTGATATATTTTCTCTTCCATATCTTAAGCCTATCTCATTAATTCTGCTTCATGATAATTTTGTCTTAATATTGATCAGCTTGATTACCACATACCAAAATTAGAAAACTTTTCTGTCACATATAACAATTAAAAAATATTGTTTACCCTTGCAAAGTTACTTTTCAACTAAATGTCACTAATCCTGCTTGAATTAATAGGTTATTTGTGTTGCTTTAATTTAATTTTAATTTAACTTATTTATTTTGTGTCTTCAAGGTAGGATCTCATGCTAACCCAGGCTGTCCTGATGGAATTCACTCTGTATGTAGTGAACTCACAGTGATCCTCCTACCTCTGCCTCCTCAGTGCTAGAATTAACGGCATGTGCTGCCATGCCCAGCTTTTATTTTATTTTTGTTACCGAACTTCTGTTTTTGAGAGAGAGGATATATCAAGGATCAAGCAAACGTGTACTTGTTAGGTTTATGCTTCCTTATTTCTGAACACAGAGAACACAAGGACAGGTAGAATCACCCTAATATTATTCTCTCTTACTGCATGCCACTAAGATATATACTTTGTGATAGTTAATTTTATGTGTCAAATTGTCTGAGCTAGGGATATTCAATTTGATGGTTCTTGTTGTATTAGTAAGAAACTTTCTGTAAAGCTTACCAATTGAATTGATAGAAATAAGGTAATACAGATGGCCCTTAATGATGAGAGTGGATATCATCCAACCTGTTGAATCCTGAATTGAACAAAAATATGGAGTGCTGGTAAGCTTTCTCAATGACGAAGTAGGGCTTAAGTGTTCTCCCTTCAGAAATTAGTTCTTATGGCTTTTGGGGCTTTAGACTCAGATTGGTGTTTGTATCAGTGGCTGCTCTTGCTTTCAGGCCTTCAGGCTGGGACTGGAAGTCCATCAGGGGTTTTCTTGGTATTCTGTATTTTTGATGGTAAGCCATGGGATATTTCTGTCTCCTCAAATATGTGAGATCCTTCATTACTATAAATGTATGTATATATACTATATCCATACTGTATGTATATATTTTTAATATTATCTAGTGCATACATATCAGTATGAACATATTATCCCACAATATATACACTACATAATGTGTACATCCTACTATATAAATGCTACATATGCTATGCACTATATATGCGTATGTATACATATATGTATATATGCATGGATATATATATTTATATATTATAGTGTATATACACATACATATATGTACACACACACTGTATGTATATGTTATATAACCATGCTATTTATAGTATATGTACTCATGTAAATACATGTATAGGTGTTGAGTGTTGACAGATTCCCTCAAGCTAGCTTGTACGTATACCTCCCCTGAATACACAGTCTACATACACAATTATTTCTGTTTCTCTGGGGAGCCTAGACACATATATCCTCACCCAGATTCCTCATGTTGTTAAATATTACTGACTCCTTTTCTTTTTCTGTTCTCTTTTATTCATCTATTCCTACACTTTTTCCAAAAATCATATGAAGTAGTGCATTCAAATAAAAATGTAGATAAGCCAATAAGTATAAAATAAAAAATTGATATCAAGTAGTTATGCTTAGGCTGGGAAGGGCTGATGTGTGCTTGTGTGGATTAGGAAAAAGGAAATGGGGAGTCTAATTTCTTAACTACCTTCAGGTAAACTTATTT
Source organism: Jaculus jaculus (assembly GCF_020740685.1). Taxonomy (NCBI): domain Eukaryota; kingdom Metazoa; phylum Chordata; class Mammalia; order Rodentia; family Dipodidae; genus Jaculus; species Jaculus jaculus. Next base: position 74,541,899 of record NC_059111.1, read on the forward strand.
AAGAGAGTCCAGTACTCTTAGTGTTTAATCCTCCATAGTATGAACCAGTTAACTTTTTACCTGGCCCCAGTGTCATCTAGGGACTTTTAATTTAATTAATTAATTTATTTAAGAGAGAGAAAGGGGGGGGGAGAGAAGAGAGAGAATTAATTGACATGCCAGGATTTCCAGCTACTGCAAACTCCAGATGCATGTGCCACCTTGTGTATCTGGCTTATGTGGGTACTGGGGAATCATACCTTGGGTCCTTAGGCTTCATAGGCAAATGCCTCAACTACTAAGCTTCTCTCCAGCCCAGGATTTAGCTTCTTGAGGCCTTCTTGCTTAGTTATAACTCATATGCCCCTAGCCTTCTTGCTTCAAAATTATGCTGCCATAAAATTTTCTCTTGAATTTTCTGTAAATCTGTGTGATTATTATTAGAAATATTTTACTGATTTGTGAGTAGAGAATGGGCATGAATGTCATGACAAATGTGATCCAAGAAAAGTGTCGAGGTGTCTGTGCTCCAGCTTCTTTCAGACAGGATGTCTTTCCACTGCAAATGAACTGCCACACTGTAAAGGAACAGCAGACAGACTTATAGACTCAAGCTTCATTACCATAGATGTTTTGGGATTATAGATAAGGCTTTCTCTGGGGGCTAAGAAATTGAACCCTTACAGGTACACTTTGCAAGTAAGTGCCATTAGACTGAACCATCTTCCCAGCAATGGGTTTATTGCATTTTTATATAGTTTATATAAAGAAAAGGAATAAGTATATTTCATTTATTTCAAATATAACTTTGCAGTGTAGTGTCCCTAGGCATGTGTATCCTTTTCCGTATTCAAACTAATCTTTATCTCTCTTTATCACCTATCTGCATATCTACCTACCTACCTGCCTATTTATCTGTCATCTGTCTGTCTATTATCATCTATCTAGCTGTCTGTCTCTCTCTCTCTCTCTCTCACTCTCTCTATCATCGTCATCATCATCTTCTATCTTGCTATCTAGCTATCATCATCATCATCTATCTAGCTATCATCTATCTATAATATATCTATCATCTCTCTTTCTATCAACCATCTATCATATCTATCTATCTATCTATCTATCTATCTATCTATCTATCTATCTATCTATCTATCAATCGTCTATCTCTCTATGTATCTATCTCTCACCTATCAATATGTAGCTTAACCTCCTGCATATGTACATGTTGTGGCCCATTCTCATTATTTCATCATTGCCATTTGGTGTGATTTGAGTTGAGAATGTGTCTAAACACTGACCACTTATGGTCATGTATATTTAAGCACACTGTTAGGAAGCATATGCTATGCATCTCACAATATAACATTTGTGTGGAAGATACACACACACACACACACACACACACACACACACACACACACAATATGGTAACATTTTTGTTTTCATGTATATATTTTTATAGTAGTTTTAGGTTTGCATAAAAAGCATTAAATACAGAGAACTCCCATTTTCCTCTGAATCAACATAGATTATCTTATTAACAATATCTTACATTAGTGTTGTACGTTTGCTATGAAGATAAATTAATGATGACTAAATTAGATCAAATCCAGAGTTGACATTAGGTTTCACTTTTTATGTTGTATAGTTTTATAGATTTCAGCACATACAAAATGCCATGTGTGCAGTGTTCTAATATCACAGAAAGAGTAGTGTTGCTACCCTAAACTTATCCTCTTTGCTCTCCTTGTTCCTGTCTTTCCTGCCTCACTTTTGAGCTACTAAAAATCACAGAATTTATTAATGTTACAGTTTTTGACTTTTTCATAGTAACATATTTCAAACTATAAAGTAGTTAGCTTTTCATACTATTTTAATTAAGTTATGCATATAAGATCCATGTTTTTATAGTATGATATCTCTTTATCTTAAATATTGAATAATACTTAAGCATATAGGTATTTCACAGATTATTTATTGTTTCACTTACTGAATAATGCCATATTGGTTGCTGTGATGTTTTTGTAATTATAAGTAAAGTTGCTTCAAGCATTCTGTAATGGGTGTTTGTGTGGACATAGAATTTGAACTGAAATACCTCTGTCACTGTTCCTGGGTTATGCGTTAAGCTTTCCATTATAGGAAACTGTCAAGCTATCTTCTAGAGTGTCTATATATTGGCCTCTTTTTATATTTTAGAAACAACATATTTTCTTATTAAGAAATGCATATAAAGTTAATAATTTATAATTCACTCAGCATGGTTTAGGTAAAATCTTATTGTAAAAGCTGTATAATTTTGGCATTTACTTCTATATTATTACTTAAACTTCCTTGAATCTAATCTAAGGTTATTGTAAGAAAGATTTTATTTTTTTGAGGTAGGGTCTGGCTGACCTGGAATTCACTGTATATTCGCAAGGTGACCTCAAATTCACAGTGATCCTCCTACCTCTGCCTCCTAAGTGCTGGCATTAAAGGTGTGTGCTACCACACCAGGCTGGAAGAAAGATAATAAGTTAAAAGAAGGTGCAATATAAATTTGAAGTACTAATATTACCATACTTTTATTTATTTATTTATTTATTTATTTATTTATTATTTTTCAAGGTAGGATCTCATTCTAGCCCAGGTTGACCTGGAATTCACTCTGTATTCTCAGGGTAGCCTCGAATTTATGGCAATCCTCCTACCTCAGCCTCCTGAGTGCTGGGATTAAAGGCGTGTGCTACCATGCCTGGCTCATTACCTTATTTTTTAAAGTAAGGGAGTTTTCTATTAATCAATAGAAATAAGCATAAGTAGATGGAAATCTATGGACTTTAATATAACTGTGATGTCTTTGTCTTATATCTACTTGCCCATAATCCATAATCTTAATGAGTTCCTAAACTTTAGTTCCTATATTGTAGACCTAGTTGGTTTAGATACATATGTATTTAATAAGTATAAGTGAAAACTTATATAAGTGCTTTTAATGGTGTCTCAAGTTTCAAGAATAGCATGCTATTTGTGAAGTAGTGAATAAGTCAGTTAAATTGTGGTTAAACAATGAGTATATTTTTTAAAAAAATATATTTTTATTGATTATTTCAAGCAGAGGATGAGAGTGAGAAAGAGAAAGAGGGAACGGGTGTGTCAGGGCCTCCTGTCACTATAAATAAATTCCAGACATATGTGCCTCTTTGTGCAATTGGCTTTAGATGGGTACTGGGGAATTAAATCTGCACTGTCATATTTTTTAAGCAAGTTCTTTTCGCCGCTGAGCCATCTCTTCAACGCCACTTCTTTACTTACGTAAGTCATATTCTTAATTCACCGTGTGTGAAAATATGCAATAAGACTGTATTTGAAAGTTGTATGGAGTCGGGGTCTAGGTTTAAATAATTATACTCTACAAGAATTTGCAAATTATTGAGCATCAGTGTACTTACCTATTGAGCATGAACACTTCCCATCAATTATTTAAGCAAGTAAAAATTCCTTTCAAATTCTAAAACATTCAGTGGCAATAACATTTTGTGAATTATTGTAATTGTATAGTTAAAAATGAATCTATTTGCTTCAATTTTCCAGTTTGATATATCTTTTATTTTGCCATAAAAGTTAATGAATTCACAAATCAGAGTTATTGATGTATTATAAAAAGATTCACATTGTTAATATGTTAAGAAATGATAAGTAAGCTGAGGTTTGTTTCCATATATAAATTAGAAAGCTACATTTGGAGCAGAAAAAAAGTAAGTTACCTACAAAATAGTACAAGCACTGCCTACCATTGAGAGTGTACTTTTACTAAACTATATTGTGGCACTGCACATTGGAAATTTGGCTATGATTCTGACAAACAAAATGTCTTATTATTATTTTTATCAACAACACAAAAACAAGATGCAAAATTATTCCCATGCCATTCAATGCTGTATCTTTCCTATAGTGTGCTTTACAATTAATTAATGAGGTTTCCTAAAGTTTTATTTCCCTCTCCCTTTCTTCTTTCTTTTGAGTATTTTTCTTGGGCACTTTTTATTCCTTTATCTTCACTGAAAGTCTTTTCTTTTTACTGACTCCTTAAATCCTGCCGCATTGCTTTTAGACTTCTTTAATCTTTTCCCTTCTGTTTAATTTTAAATCCTTTGCCCTTTATCTTTCTTTCAGTCATTTTAGCTTCTCTCCTCTCCTTTGATTTCCTCTTAAACATTATTTCTTAGCATTGTGCTATTTCATTGACTTTTTAATTTTTGTTTTATCTTTATTTCAATTTGATTTTTCTTTTGTATATATGGAAAAGTTACAATGCTCACACAAACTGAATTAACAGGAGAAGATAATAAATCCTTCCACATGAAAAATGAAACAAAACAACACAACTATATTATTTATTTGAAATGTTGCATGGATACCTCGAAATTTATTTGACAATTTTCTTCATTTTCTTTTTGCCACTGACATTATGTTTTGAATCAAAGTCCAGATAATTTATGTTCATATAGGTAGCAAGTTTATTAACTTTTCATTGGTCTAATATAATAATTGTAAATATATACAAAGGATACTTTTCAGAGTTAACTTTTCAAAATAGCTTGACTGCCAGGTGTGGTGGCACACAGCTTTAGTCCCAGCACTGAGGATAACCACAATTTCAGGGCCACCCTGAGACTACATAGTGAATTTCAGGTCACCCTGAGCTAGAGTGAGACTCTACCACAAAAGATCAAAAAACAAACAAACAAAAAAACAGCTTGACAAGTAATTTTTGCTTTTATTAAATATTCAGGAATAGCATGAATTTATTTATAGTACTATTAACAATACATATCAAAGACATATTTAAATAAGAGATGATGATAAAATTACTTCATAAAATTACTTTGTATAGAGCTGGAGAGATAACTTAGTGGTTAAGGTGCTTGCCTGTAAAGTTAAAGGATCCAGGTTTGATTCCCCCAGATCCATTTAAATCCACATGCACAAAGTGGCACATGCATCTGGAGCTCATTTGCAGCATCTGAAAACCCTGGCACACTCAGTCTTTCTCTCTATATCTGCCTTTCTCTTTCTTAAATAAATAATTAAATAATAAAAAAAACTATTTTAAAAATCGCTTTGTGGAAATACTACATAAATTTTACTCAAGCCATACATATTTTAATTTAAACTTTATAGATCATTTAGAGAGATATGAGGAAAGTACATCGATCCACCTCCACTAAACAGGGCTATTTTATAGTTTATGAATCTATCCTTTAGCATTCGAATGAATTACTGTGAGGTAAATAGTAGGCATTTGGGTATTTTCACAAAGGGAAGAGAGAAGATTATTTTTATTAGTAAAAATAAAAGTGTATGATATCTTTGATGCTCAAGGAGTAAAATTCTTTAGTGACATTATTTAGCTGAGGAAATATTAAGAGAAATGAAGAGGCTTGCTTCAGTGCACACAGAAAGTTGCAGCCTCAGTTGTAATTTATTTGCCAAATGTCTAACACACGCATATATACTGAGGACTATCCTTCTATTCTACATTCAAACCCAATTTTACTTATATTTCATTCAAATTACAAATGTAGCATTGCCAAATATCTTCATTGTTGCTTATGATTATATCTACATACGCATATATAACAATATGAATTACATATGGTAATTATAAACTCATTGGATATTTTAAATATTTTTATTAATTTATGATGGAGAGAGGGTCAGAAAGAGAGAGTGAGTATGGGTGCACCAGGGCCTGTTGATGCTACAAAAGAACTCTAGATGCATGATCTGCTTTGTGTACCTGGCTTTATGTGGGTAATGGATAATCAATCCTAGACCAGCAAGCTTTGCATGCAAATGCTTTTAATCACTGAGCCATCTCTTCAACTTTCATTTGCTATTTTAAACAATAGCTATTTTAACCATTAATTTATTGAACAAGAATTATTGAATTTGGGGGATGATATTAGAGATGGAATCCAAAGCCTCACTCATGCTAAGCAAATAAGCAATCAACTCCAAATCTTTCTTCCTAGCCCTCTTTAAACTTTTTATTTTGAGACAGAATGTCACTAATTTCCCAGGCTGTCCTTGACTTCACTATAGCCCAAGAAGAAAGGATGTATAGGAAAGATATGCAGGCTTTAAACTTGCACTCATCAAGCCTCAGCAGCCAGAGTAACTGGGATTTTAGGCCTGATCTTCTAGGATAGCATTTTGGACTTAACTGTTCTTAAACACAATGGTAGGAATTCAATTTGCTTCCCAGTTGATCTTTATTCAATTGTTAGATACTTCAATATATTTGTTGTTGAATATTTCATTTCTTCTTTATGATGGTATTTCTATAAAAAGGTTAGATTGTTTACGGTAAATTATTTTTAGATAATCTATAATTCCTAATATAATTTAAATACCATATAAAATTTGGGGTGTCCCACTTCTTGACAGTATAATAAGATGTGATACACAAATATGTGGGTCTACATTCATAGCTATTCTGGGAGTTAAGTGCCCCATGGACCACAGAATCGACATGCCTAAAATTGGAAGTAGTTATTATAATTTGTGGATAAGGAAAAAATGATAAGAAAATAACATCTGTCAATGTTTTGTACACATTTTTTTTTTCTGAATAATTTAAGAGCTATGTGTGATGGTGCACAACTATAACCCAGGTAGGAGAAGATAGGGAATGAAAAGTTCAAGTACAGCCTTGCATATATAGTGACATTGAAGCAAGCCTAGGCTATATGATACTATTTCCAGATAGTAAACAAACAAGAAAATGCAATGAAAAATGAAATCACAAAGAGTTTCTGTTCATATTTATTTAAATCCAAACAGACATGGAGACCATAAATATTTACATCGCTAATGTGGCTATCAAATGAGCATGATGCAGAAACTAAGAAAGAGTCACTATTAGGTTGAATGTTTGAATTTCCATCCAAAAGAAAAATGTTCTGATGATATCAAGGTAAAAATGAATAGGATTCCTATCACATCTTAAAAACGTAATTATACAATGAAAAAGATACTTAGAAATTACCAGATAGATATAGAGTCAACACAACAGAAGATTCCTGAAACTGGTGGGAAATAGTGAACATTTCAACATAGCTGTTGTCAAATGGGGAGAAGATACATTTGACACATTTTGTTCTACACAATTTTTATTGCTTATGAGGTATAAAATAACAGGCATTATGATAATATATATATATATATATATATATATATATATATATATATATATATATAATTCATAGCCATATTTGCCCAATTACATGTTCTTCATCCCTTCTTCCTTCCTTTTCAGAATACCATTTTGGTATCTTCCTGTGTTTTTGAAAATCTAGTTTCAGACTTGGAGAAAATCTATATCTATATTTCTGAATCTGTCTTATTTATCATAACAGGATAGTGTTAATTCCATCCATCTTCCTATAAACATGTTGATTTTGTTCTTTTTAAGGCTTAATAATAATACTCCCCTATGTACATATATCATATTTTTATATTTTTTTATTTATTAGAGAGAGAAAGAGGAGGGAGAGAAAGATAGATAGATAGAGAGACTGAGAACTTAGGCATACTAGGGCCTCTAGCCACTGCAAAGGAACTCCAGATGCATGTGCCACCTTGTGGATCTGGCTTTACATGTGTACTAGAGAATCAAACCTGGGTCCTTAGGCATTGCAGTCAAGCACTTTAACTGCTGAGCCATCTCTCCAGACCCATGTTTTCTTTTTCAGACATCTGCTGATGGGTACATCTGCTGATTCGATAACTTGGCTATTGTGACCTGTGCTGCAGTAAGCAAATCTAAGGCTTCTGTTGTCTCTGCTGGAGACTAACTTTATCCCTTAGTGATATATACTCAGGAGTGATACTCATAGATCATGTGTCAGGCATAGAGACAAAATAAGAGACGATCATAGGAACTAGTGCAAAATCGTATGCATTTATTTTTAAGATGTTTGAGCAGCAATCACCTTACTGATTTTCATAATGGATGCACTAGTTATTATTTATGCTTCTCTAACACCAATGTATTCAGGTTTCTTTTCTCCCTGTCTCCCCCTCTTCCTTGACAGCATTTGTTGTGTTTTTGTTTTATTTTGTTCTTTTGACTCTTTTTTCCCTTGATGATAGTCATTGTGAATGGTGTGAGACAAGAATTTTAGATCTCATCTTAAGTCACATATTATTGACATTTAAATATGTAAGTTTTGATGTGTCTATTGACCATTTGTATTTCTTCCTTAGTGAAGTGTCTGTTTTGTTAATTTTCTGATTTATTGCCTTGGAATGGTTATTTGCTTTTTGGATATTCAAAGTTTTTGGTATGTGTTCTTCATCTATCTATCTAGCCCCTCCATAAATCATTTTAAGGGCTTCATCTATTTTTTTAAATTTTTAATTTTTTTTATTGATAAGTTCTGTAATTGTAAACAATATCCCATGGTAGTTCCCTCCCTTCACTTTCCCCTTTGAAACTCCATTCTCCATCATATCCCTGCCCCCTCTCAATCAGCCTCTCTTTTATTTTGATGTCATGATCTTTTCCTCCTATTATGATGGTCTTATATAGGTAGTGTCAGGCACCGTGTGGTTATGGATATCCAGGCTATTTTGTGTATGGAGGAGCACCTTGTATGGAGTCCTACCTTCCTTTGGCTCTTACATTCTTTCTGCCACCTCTTCTGCAATGGACTCTGAGTCATGGAAGGTGTGATTGAAATATTCCATTGCTGAGTACTCCTCTGTCACTTCTTCTCAGCATTATGTTGCCTTCTGAGTCATCCCAAGGTCACTGCCATTTAAAAAGAGAAGGTTCTCTAATCAAAAGTGAGAGTAGTATTAGTATATGGGTATGAACATTAAGAGAAATGCTTACTGGGCAGATTGGTGAGCATAGTACATACAGTTAGCTAGATACAAGCACACATTACACCCCTAGGGCTCATGAGTACCCCGTTGTACTTTTCAGTATCAGGGATGTATTCCTTCCCATGGAGTGGACCTCTAGTCAAATTAGGAGGCAGTTGGTTTCCCCCATAACAGACATGCCACTATTGCACCTGTTGGCTCATTTGGCCTGGGTGGCCAAATATGAGGCTTGCAGAGTCCACTGTTGGGTATCTGCACTGGTGACTTCTTTGTCTCCCATTGATGCAACACACATCATGCAGCATGGCTTTTCCAGCTTTCTGTCAGCTGGTCTACATGGAGGAGGTTTTCAGCTCAATTCCAACAGGATTTCTCAGTGACCTTGCAACACAAGTATGTGGAGTCTTTAGCAATAGGGTCTTACCATCTATTCCTGGTGGGAAACCAAGGGCCTTGGCAATGGCCTGTAATGTTTGAGGGCATCAGTGCCATCCTTGGCCAACAACTCACTGGAAGTATCCCATCCCTGGCACTGAAAATTTTCTAGTAACAATGTATGGCTCCTGTGTGTTCTATTTTCCAAAAAAAAAAAATAGGATTCCATGTCACTTATTTATATCCTCTTAGATTTTGTTTAGCCTTCCCTTCACCTTTCCTTTACTCAATCTCTTTCCCTGACCTCACTTAAGCCTTTTCACCCTCATTCATCTGTTTTAGTTATATATATGCAATAACATTTTGTATATGGACAGAGATAGGCATCTTATTTCAGTCTTCTCCATGAGCAGCTCTGGTTTATATATCACCATTTATTAAAGGAACTATTTAAAATTTAAAAAGATAATATACTGCAAGTTAATTCTTTGTGTGCTAATGAAGTTAATTAATTAATGAAGGTAAAGGTAACAATAGGTAGACTGGAGATAGCACCAAAACTGAAAAGAAGAAGTGCCAGGTAAAATTATAAGGGACAGAAGGAAAGGAATATGAGAAAAATAGGGAAAGATTCAAGAGATAAAAAAATAAATAAAAAATGAACAAGATTAGATAATAAAATACATTAAGTATTAAAACAGATTACCAAAGAGAACATTATAAAAAACAACACTAAAGATACAATACAAAATAAATTGGAGAAGTTTCTTTCTATATCATTTATTATTGTTACTGGCCAATACTGAAGGCCAAGATTAGCTAGTCATACTAGAGTCTTACCATTGCTGTCTGTCCTCACTTTGCATGTTGGTACGGTAGATATGTGGAGGACTATGCTGGTTCAGACCCTCACCAGTAATAATTCACCTTGAGATAATGATGAGGCTATAGAAATTGAGCAATCCATCAGATTTGAATCGTAATTTTGAGTCCCCTGGCATCATCAGACCAGTTTCAAGAGGGATCTCTTGAATCTCAGTAATCTTCTAGACACAGACTTGGAAGTCCCAGTTTCCTTATTACTCCTCAAATGATAGGCTCATGTCTTGCCACAGAGATCAGGGCAGTGAAAACTCATGAATGCCTTACCTCTACCCCAACTCATTTTTTCTTTCTTTGGCTTTTCTCCTTCCTGTACTGGTTCACCTTTTCCTTGGTCTTCCTTCTTGCATTGCTTATTTGTTTGTTCATTTATTTATTTAGCAGAGTGAGAGAGAAAATAAGACATAGAGAGAGAGAAAACAAGGCAGACAGAGATAGAGAGAGAGACTGCGCACACAAGTGAGCACACACATGTACATGCCAGGGCCTCCTGTTATTTTAAACTCCAGATGCATGTGTCACTTTTTGCATCTGTATTTATGTGGGTACTGTGGAACTGAACCCAAGCCTTTAACTGTTGAGTCATCTCTCCAGGCCTGTATTTTTTCAATATAAGAAATATGTATAAACTTATTTCTGTTTTCCATGACACTGTATTCATATTTACTAGCTATGTACATATCAGGCATGGGATCACAAATATCAGTGCCTGAACCAGTACTGGTACAGCAAATCAAATAGTGTTATTCTCATCTGAACACTACAGCTGACATTTTGAATCCCAAATTTTAATTCTTCTATTTGTACTGACTACTTTTGACATCTAAAGACGTCATTTCAAACTCTTCAGGCTGCAGCATGTTCTTGCATTTTTGTATTAGTTATGTACTCAGTGTATACAGTCATGTTGCTACCATCGTTAGCCTCCTCCCTGTCCTCCCCTCTCTGCTGGGACCCTCATGGTTGGGGAATTTGGGTTGTGCATTGTGGGGCTAACCATCATTTACGGGGAAGAGGCAATGTCTCTGTGCATAATGTCCCAGTGTGTGACTCTAACATTCTTTCCACCCCCTCTTCCACAAATTTCCATGAGCCATGTTGGGTTCATTTTAGGTCTACTTCAGTGATGAGGTCTTGGGAACTTCTGAGTCTCTGGATATCTGGTTTGGTAGTAGTTAAGTGTTTTCTGTGTCTATCTCATTTACCCTTGTTCTGGTACCAGGTTCAGCAAGAAAGCAGCACTCTTGCTTATTTCTCCAGTTACTCTTGATTTCAGCTGGAGCCCTGTTGAGGTGCGATGAGCTGATTCTCTCTTCAGGATGAGCATACATCTGAAAAAGAGAAGCAAAATCTCCAACAGAGAGTAAAATCAGCATGAGATAGATGGTATGACCATTATTATTTTAAAGAAAATGTAATAGGTGTAGGCCATCTTGTAGCCCACGATTGGTGGGAGCTTGATAATGGAGAACAGGCTAATTTTTTGAATACGGTTCTGATTTGTTTCCTTGCTCCAGCTATGGTTTCTTACTTTTGAAATGCTGTTCCTTTCCTCCTTTGTAAGAATGGGATTTCATATTAACCTCACAGAAGCTTTAGAGACCTGCTTAAATAGGAGATAGAAGTGGGTTTGAATCATGCCTTTGTGATAAAAGGTCAAGTTATTTAATTTCTCATTTGCATATGTAATATAGGAATATATAATTATACTTGCCTAATTAGATGTCTTGAGGATTAAATGAGACAACTGCATATAAAATGCTCAGCCCGGGTCTGGCACATAATAAGAACTCAATAAATTTTATCTAGTTTTATGACTATTTAATGGGTGTTTAACAACTCTTACCAATCCTTTTATGACTTGCTATTACCCCTTTCTAGTTCTCTCATTTCTGTGGTTACTTCCAAATCTTTTTAAAAAAAAATATTTTCAAGACCTGTATTAATTTTCACTCAGTTGAATACTGTTACTTAATGTCCAGGTAAACATTAAGACTTGATGCCTCTAAATTTGTATACTGCTTGTCCCTTATCCCCATTTTAATCCTCCTATAGTCTTATCAAATGATTGACAATTGTTTGGTAAACATAACTTTCTTGTTCATTTTTTTTCTTGTAAACCTATGAACAATGATGAAAATTGGATATGTGAGATATATATTTCTTTGCTATTATCAGTTTCTCCTTACTCCAGACTATCTATAGGTCATCCTGTGGAAGCATTCTAGTAATATAAAAATGTCCAAATTCATCAATTTAGAGTTTCTAGTCTGTGAGGATTGACCATGTTACTCTGGCAGCACCATGGGGTACAGGCAGAAGGCAAAGAAAAAGACATTCCTGAATGGACCACAAAAAAGAGAAGATGTAAGTGGCTAGAAGTCAGTTTTCAAGAGGAATCCCTTAGTGGCCTTTAGGTCATCCTTTAGGTTATCCAGTACTTGGTTGCAGTTTTTTCAAAAGGTTTCACTATTTCTTAATAATGCCATGCTGGGAACTAAGCGCTTAACATATGGACCTTTGCTAATACTTAAGACCCAGATCTTATAAGCTGTTTTTATAAACTATATAACAAATTATGTTTCAAACATCATTTTAATAAATGCCACATATATTTTCTTGGCATACCTTGTTCTTATCTCTTTTGCTATGTTCTTACCTTTAAGTTACTCAGTTACCTATTCTTGGCCCCATATTTCCTTTACTTGGGATGGCTTATGTTTTCTTAATGTTTCCTTTATTTCTCTGAACTCCATGATAATTATCTTAACATTCTATAGGAATGCTACATTGAGGGTATGGTATAGTTAATCACTACCATCATAATACTTTTTACTGAATCTATGTTATACTATAAATCCTTTCTTATATGTTTATTTTTTAAAAAATCCCACTTTTCCCCTTCTTTGAATCTCATTGTTTAGAAGCAAGATCCTTTATATGACTTCATTTACCTGTAGGCTGATGTGCCAGGTAGAAAAGCCTCATGTGTTAAGTTTTTTAATAACCAAACTAAAAGTCACAGTGAAGGGGCTGGGGAGTATGGCTCAGTAGATGAAGCACTTGCTGCTCAAGCTGGAATGCTGAGTTCAGTTCCCAGACTCCATGAAAAATGTCAGAAGCCATAGCAGACTTCTGTAATCCTAGCATGTTGCTGACACAATGAAATGGAAGGTAGAGACAGGAGAATTTTCCAGAAACTCATGGCTAGCATAGCATAGAACAGAAGAGCTAGATGCCAGAGGAAGAAACCATGCCTCAAATGAAGTAAACAAGCAAGGACCAACCCAAAGGTTGGAGGTATATGTGCTGTACCATGCATGTGACCTACTACAAGAACTTGTGCATGTGTGCAAGAAAACACACCCACACACATGAATGATAAAAAAAATACAGAGAAGTTCATTTTAATAATATGTTTTATTCAGCCTGTATACCCCAAGCCTCATTAATACATAATTGAGAAAAGAATACTACTGAATTATTTTTCATTTTTGTTAACAAAAATTTATTTGAAATCCAATGTATATTTGCTACCCATTGCATCCTTGTGTAGTGATTCTTGCATTGGTTGAAATTACTATAAAACTCCCTGAGGACTAAGTCAGAGTAGTGACTCACTGCTCTATAGTATGTTACATAATTTTAGGAAGTTATTTATACTCTCTGACCCTCATATCCCACACCCATTTCTAATACAGGCACTAAAACTGTTAAAGCATGAATAACAACCTGTTACTCCACATGGCTCTCTGATTCTCACCAACTTACTGATTTAGACTTGGTTTTCAAATGTGCTCTATTAGTCTAGGAATTTGTGTGTAAGACAGTACTAGAATTAAGGATTTTCTATTTCCATTTATTTTGTTGAGTGCTATATAATGAAATGGAAAACCCTGAAGGAATTCATTGTTTTCTTATCACTTAATGCCTGACCAATTCTGATAAATTATTTTATTATGTATATTTTATATATTAAATATAATTTAACTATAAATTTAAAATATGCATGCTTTCCCAATTTCAGCAAGATATGTTACCTATTTTTTTTTTTTTATTTTTTTTTTTTTAGTTTTGTACTCAGTGAACACAGTCAAGTTGGTACCATTGTTAGCCTCCTCCTTGTCCTTCCCCCTTGACAGGGAGCCTTCTAGTTCAGGAATATGGGTCATGCATTGTGGGGTTAGCCATCAGTTATGAGTAGGAGGCAATGTCTCTGTGTATCATAACCTAATGTGTGGGTCTGATATTCTTTCTGCCCCCTCTTCTACAAATTTACCTGAGCCTTGTTGGGTTCATTTTAGGTCTGCTTTAGTGGTGAGGCTTTGGGAGCCTCTGTGTCTCTGAATATCAGTTTTGGTAGGAGTTGATTGTTCTGTGTCTGTCTCCTTCACCCTTGTACTGCTACCAAGTTCACCATGAAAACAGAACTCTTGCTTGTTTCCCCACTTATTTTTAGTTTCAGCTGAGACCTATTTGAGGTATGATGGGGTGGTTCTGTCCTTAGGATCTGTGCCTATCTAAAAAGTAGAGGCAAATAAGTTAGCACCACATAAATGGGATAACCATTTTTTTAATAAAGAATTTAATAGGTGTAGGCCCTCTTTTAGCCCATGATTGGTGGGAGCTTGATAGTGGAGAGCAGGCTCATTTTTTGATGTAATTCTGACTTGTTTCCCAGCTCCAGTTATGGATTCCATTCCACTGAGCAGGTCAGTTAGCCAAATCAAGAGCAGTTGGTTTCCTAAAATGGCTGTGTGCTTGTATGAGCATCATGTCAGCTTGTTTGCTGCTAAGTAGGTTAGACCATGATTTGCTTGGACAGATATTGGTCATGTTCCCCAGTCACTTATGTAGCACCTTCTGGCACTAGATGCACTAACCGTCTGGGGACTGACTCTCTTCTAGCTCCCGGTCATGTCACTTCACGTTATGTGCTAACAGCAGTGGTGTCTTCTGCAGTAGGGTCTTACCAGTAATCTTTGGTGGGTCATCATGTACTCTGACAGATATCTGTCTTCTTTTGGGAAACCTTGTAGGTCTCTCTGATCAAGAACTCATTGTGGTTGATAACCACATGCTGGTACTGGGAGTTACAGGTCAGTGCCCAAGAAAAGAAGGAAGAAAAAGTTAAGTATTATGAACGACATAGAGAGAAGAGAGATCGAAGAGTTAGAAAGAAAGAGAGAAAAAGGAATAAAAGAAGATTAAGGTCAGTCTTCAACATAACCTCTCCAGGGCCTTGTGATTCAAGTGTTCCCTCTAAAGGCCTGGTGAAGGTTCACCCATTTGGTCTGTCTTTTAGGATGTAGAATTTTATCTTACCATTGCTGTTTGGGTCCAGTTTTGTGTCCTCCGTCCTTATCTTCCCCCCTCTCTCCTATTGCTGTTGTCCACCTGATGTTGGCATGAGGGTGATGTCCACCCTCTTGCTAATGTCATCATTTTCTCCTGCCATCATGGAGCTTCCCCTCATTCCTGTAAGCCAAAATAAACATTTTTTTTTTTTCCACAAGCTGCTCTTGGTAGGGTGATTTCTGCCAACAATGAGAACCTGACTGCAACACCACTTAAGGCAGATGCACAAGATGATGCATGTATCTGGAGTTTGTTTTCAGTGGCTGGAAGCACTGGCCCATATTCGTTTCTTTCTTTCTTTCTTTCTTTCTTTCTTTCTTTCTTTCTTTCTTTCTTTCTTTCTTTCTTTCTTTCTTTCTTTTTCTTTCTTTCTTCTCTCTCTCTTTCTGTCTCTGTCTCTCTCTCTCCCCCTATTTTTCTCTCTCAAATGAATAAATAAAAATAATAAAAAAAGATGTTACCTATTTTTATGTTTAAGATACTTGCTTTTTGTTTCATTTTGCTCTTCACAATGCCCTAGAAGGATGATGGTTGTAACTTGGCAGCCTTGCAGTGGTCTTGAGCAAAAGAAAATAAAATTCTGATTCAGTCTAGAACTCCCAAGCAAAAATCCTTTCAATTATTACTTGCAAACACAACCACCATTATGGTGTTTTGATTCAGGTGCCCCTCATAAAGTTAGTTGTTATGAAAGCTAGGTTCCCAGCTGATGGATATTTAGGAATTAAAGCCTCCTGGAGGCAGTATATTGTTGGGGGTGGGCTTATGGGTGCTATAGCCAGTTTCCCCACTTTATGTTGTCCAAGGGGTGATATCCACCCTCTGCTCATGCAATCATTTTTCCTGCCATCATAGAGCTTCCCCCTTGAGCCTGTAAGCCAAATTAATCCTCTTTTTTTTTTTTTTTTCCCCACAAGCTGCTCTTGGTTGGGTACCTTCTACCAGAAATGTGAACCTGATTGCAATAACCAATCAATTCTGAGTTATTCTAGTTATGTTTATGTTGAGAATTTTTTAGAGACTTTGCTTGTTCTGACTTAACTTTCCTCATGCTGCTGCCCTTTGCCCATCTCTTGAATACTTTCCAACCTTTCTCAGGTAAGAAGATCATGAAACTCAAGTTGAGTTATCTAGTTACTAGCAAACAAGCTAGAAAAACTGGTGGATAAGCAAGAATGTCATATGTGACAGGTTAGGATACGTCTTAGAATATTTGTAGATTTAAGAAATATATTTTCTCTACTTCTTTGAATAACCAAAATCTGCTTGTATTGTTCTTTTTGAAGATATTTTTCAGAGCCAGATGTGATGGTTTGTGCCTTTAAATATTTTTATTTATTTGAGAGCGACAAAGAGAGAGAGTAAGTATGATCACACCAGGGCCTCCTGACACTGCAAATGAATTCCAGATACATGCACCACTTTGTGCACCTGGCTTTACATGAGTACTAGAGAACTGAACCTGGGCAATTAGGCTTTGGAAGCAAGTGCACTTAACTGCTGAGGCCATTTTCCCAGCTAATATTCTTATGTCTATCAAATTGCTTCATACAATATATCTATTTAAAATATGAGAGATATTATTGTTCAGAGGAATAAAAGGGCATATGAAAATTCTAAGTATTTTTATGATTGGAAGAAAAAGTACTCTAGCTAACAGTATTTGATCCACCGAATTTACTTTTGATTAGTAAAAGGTATGATTCAGATATATTTTATCCTCGTTAACCAATGTTGTCACCAATTGTAAAAAGAATTTTTTTCCAATAAAAAGAGACATTTATAGAACTTATCATTTCCATCTACCCCCAGATTCTTCAATGTTATGATTCATCGTATCATCTATGTGACATATAACATATATAATAGATAAGACAATAGGGTACTATACATAATGATGTATATTAATTATATTATACAATATAATAAATTAAATATCATAGTTATATATAACTACATATATTATTGCCTTTTTTGCTAAAATGGAATTAGGTGGTATTTATGAATAGGTTAATTCAAATAAATTACACATTCATAGACTAAACAAAAATGCCAAAGTATCACTTTAGAATTAAGGATTATAAAATCTGGTATTGTCCTTTATTATATTTGCATTTATAGCTTTTCCATCGTAAGAAGGTAAATTAAGAGGTTAAAATATAGGAGAAGAGAAGAAAGAAGAATCAGAAAGAGAGTCAAGGTTTCCATGAAGGATGTATAGACCTCACAGGTAGCTCTGACACTGGTAGCCCTCCAGCTTCTTCCCTCCCTCAAATAGGCCTCTATATATCTGCAATGATTCTGGAATAAAATTTGCTCCTGGAATTCTCCCTTCAGCTGATGCAGTAGCTGAGGAGAAAGGGCCTTCATCCCAGAAGTGTTTTTGGATGAAAGATGAGAAAATTCTTCATGATTAGAGCAGATTAGAATTCAAAGTAAAGGGCATGCTTAACATAAACAGGCTCTCCCAGTCCTGGAGCCATCTGTCTAGAAATATAATTGGACTTTCTTATTCTTTCTTTTAAGTCATTCTCCTCATAACAGATATGACAAATTTAAATTATATATAAATAATTTATTAACATCTTTAGCACATAAAGAATTAAGTTTGTTTATGTTATCTTTATGAATTTTAACTCATACTTTATTGTGCAGTGTTGCCTACTGTCTTCTCTGTCATTATTGATGGCATCATGTTTGTTTGTTTTGATTCTGTTGCTGTAATGGCATGCTTTTCCTCACTCATACTGTGCACTAAGCTCTCAAGAGATTGCTGTTCACTAAGTAAACTCCCATATAAAACATATGCGCCCCAACAGTTGTTCAGATCACAATATTGGCTCATAAAAACATGAATAGTCAAGGCAGCTTGAATTCTGAAAATGTTCTTAACAGTAAAAAAATCAAAAGGAATTAAAATAATTTAAATGACAAATAGCTCACAATTAAGTTTCAAAAATGATCAATGACCTCAAAGACGATTAAAAGAAACATGTGAATGTATATTTTAATTCCTCGTAGAGGATTCAAATAAACATATTAGTGAAGTGAAAAAAGTTAACTAAAGAACTAGAAAAAAAAATCAATATCTTTCACAAGAAATTTAGCTAAACAGTAGATTTTGAAAAAAACAATTGTTGAAACTCAAAAGTTCCTTCATTAAGGCAAAGAAACTACATTCAGTAAAATAATCCTTTAAAATTGAAGGAAAAACATTGATCATTAATGATCAGAAGAAAGAAATCTATGTCCACTAATCCAACAATGCAAAAGATATATAAGGAGATATCACAGTATCTTACTTCAAATCATACTACAGAGCCACAGCAACAGAAAAGGCATGCTCAGAGCAGGGCAATAGATATCTAGACCAATATTACAGAGCAGATGACCCAGAACTAAACCTAGAAAGCTACATTCATCCAGATCTTGACAGAGTCCTAAAACATCTGCTGGAGAAAGCAGTTCCTTTTGTGACTGAAATAAGATCCTTATCTCTCTCCACACTCAAAATCCATACAAAACACATCAGAGTCCTTAAAAGAATTACAGAGGAGCTGGAGATATGGCTTATTCATTCAAGTGCTTGCCTTTGAAGCCTAAGAACTCATGTTCAATTCCCCAGGTGCCACATAAGCCAGATGCACAGTGACAGAAATATGCAATGTTGCACATGTGCACAAGGGTGCGCAAGTGTCTGGAGATCATTTGCAGTGGCTGGAGGTTGGGTATACCAATTCTCTTTATCTCATAAAAAATGAAAAAGGCTAATATGTTGGGCTTGCTTAATATATATATATATATATATATATATATATATATATATATATATATATATATATGTAATATTCTTTTTTTTCAAATTGTCATGATGGTTCCAAAAACCTCCCAATGGTTTGAAGTTGAAATCCAGATTTATTACTGTTGATTCTATCGCTTTTCTGTGTATGCAAGATTTTCTTGTTCTCCTTAGCCATTGACATATTACACAGTGTCAGGTTCAAATATGCCAAGTTATGTTTGGATTGTGGACATTTCATTTCTTGCATCCTTTAGCTCAGTAAGCACATGTGTTCACTTTCTGTGTCTGCGACTTTATTTATTTATTTTGAGGTAGGTTCTTGCTCTAGCCCAGGCTGAACTGGAATTTACTATGCAGTCTCAGGCTGTCCTTGAACTCACAATGATCATCCTACTTCTGCCCTCTCAAGTGCTACGATAAAAGGCGTGCACCACCACACCAAGCTCTTTGTGATATCCCTGTAGAAATCTTCCTCAACTACCTATTGAGGGGTGCCCTGGGGAATCTTAATCAGTCAGTTCAGTATTTCTTCCCTCCTGATATATAATAAAATCTATCTTTGTAGTTATTTGTTTTTAAGATTTGCTATTTTCCTTTGTTGTAACAAAAGTTCAATGAATCGTTTCTGTATTTCATCTCCCTTTCTATAATATGAGGTATATTTGATACAGTTTGTTACTTGTTTCTAAATTAAGGTACTGACCTGTATTAAATGACCCAGCTGCTTTGCTTAAACATTTCATTATAATTTTAAGGTATAATCTAAATGCCATAATACCCATTAATTATAATTCAGAGTTATTTTAATATATTCATAGACTGGACTTTTTTTTTTCATCTCTGAAAAACCCAATATCCAGTATCAGTCTTATGGTACCTTTCTCTTTCCCTCCCTGGCCTTGAGTAGCTACTATTGTACTTTTTTCCTAAAAATTTTACTTATGCTGGGCATTTCATGGCAATGAACTACTGCAGTATTTGTTACTTCTTTCACTTATTCTTAGTTTTCAAGTTTCATTCACTTTATAACAAGTATCAGAACTTCATGGTTTTGATGGCCAAATAATATTCCTTTGCATAAATATACCATAATTGTTGTCTCCATTCATGAGTTGATGGATATGAAGGTTATTTCCACAACCGTGCAACTAAGAACAATAATTCCATGAATATTCATTTTTTATTAGAACATGTTTTTTTGTGCTTATTGATGATGCTTATGTAAGTCACACAACTCTCTATTCCCCAATTCAAAGAGCTTCCTCTGTTTTCCAAAGTGCCTACAATAGGTTACAATCTAAGCATCAATCAAGAAGGTTCGCCTTGTCGTTGTATGTTTATTTCTGCCAACTGCATGGTGACTGTAATACTTCACTGCATTTTTATTTCTCCTTCTTTGTTGCCCAATGATGCTGGCATCTTTTCATGCACTAACTGTTTAAGATCATCTTTGTACAAATGTTGACTTAAATCTTAGGACTACTTAATAATGGAGAAGGTTTGGTATCTTTTTTTGATGAATTGTAAGAATTCTGTAAACATTTTGAACTCTTGTCCTTCTTCAGAATCCTATTTGTAAATATTTTCACAACTGTGTGTCATCTTTTCACTTCTTATTTATGTTCTTTGAAACAAAAATATATTTGATTAAGTACAATTTCCAATGTTTTTCTTAAGTCATTTGTAGCTGTGATACTATGTCTAATAAATTACTGCCTAACCTATGGTCACACAAATGTATTCCTATAAATTCTTCTAGAATTTAATTTTATAGTTTTAGCTTGTAATTTTAGCTCTATAATTTACTTTGAATTAATTTTTGTACATTTCATATGATAGGCACTCAAATTCATTCTTCTGCCTGTTGACAAAATTGTCAACATGCTCTGTGTTGACAGTACTACTCCATCACTATTCCTTTGTAGAAATTCCACTAGGCACACATTTAATGCCTTACTTCTCTGTGTAGTTTCAATTTTACATCATTAAACTGGTATGTCTGCCCCGTGCCAATAATGAACTATTTGAATGGAATAGCTTTGTAGTAACTTCTGAAATCAGGGAGTCTGAATTCTCTAATTTTGTTATTTTTTAATATTGCTTTAGCATTTCAAATAAATTTTAGAATTTGTTTGCCTATTTCTGCAAATAATAATAAAAGGTACTTGGATTTTTCTTCTTAATTTAATTTTCTTTACTGACATTTTGTGCATGTATATAATATATATTGATGGTTATCCTTTCTACCTTTCCTTCCTCTCCAAGCCTCTTCTTCTCATGTAGTCTCCCGCCTACTTTGGTGTATTTTTGTGCATGCATATATGTGAATAAGACACAGAAAAAAAAAAAAAAGAAAGGAAAAGAGGAAAGAGGGGAAGAGAGGGAAGGAGAGGAAAGAGAGAAAGAAAGAGCCATTGAGCTTAATTAGAGTTATTGGAATTAGCATAGGTAGGGAGGTAATTGAGCATTGGGAACTTACTACTGATAATGCTACTGAAGAAAATACCTATTCCTCCCTTCACAGCCACTAACTGTAAATAGATGCTTAGTGAGTGATGGTTGTTTATAAATTTGTAGATAAACTTGGAATATTGCCATGTTAATAAGAGTTCATGCCATCCATGACTTTAGAATTTGCATCCTTGATTTGTTAATTTAGCAACTTTAATGAGATATAAATTTCATACCATATGAGGCAGGCTTTTCAATGATATAGTTCAATGATCTTAGTAAATTTAGAGTTGTGTGGCC
This sequence comes from Jaculus jaculus, assembly GCF_020740685.1. NCBI lineage: Eukaryota > Metazoa > Chordata > Mammalia > Rodentia > Dipodidae > Jaculus > Jaculus jaculus. The sequence goes on from NC_059111.1 coordinate 74,563,926, forward strand.
ATCACCATGATCTAGTTCTAAAACAACTCCCTAGCAACATCTTGTTCCCCAACTATTCTGTGAACATCTCCACTCATATCACTGCTACCACCTCAAAGTGGGAAACATATTTTCATTTCTTTTTTTTAAACTTAAAAAAAATATTTTATTAACAACTTCCTTAAATACTAACAGTATGCCATGATCATATTAACCTTCTGTCACCCTCCTTTTTCCCCCTACTAAATCGTCCCTCCATTGAATCCCTTCATATATGTCTCATATAAATATATATTTTTCATAGGTTATAGTTTTGTATCTCCTTTTCCATGGTCCCCATTTACCTGGGGGTCTTCCTTAGTCCTTGGTGTTTACTGTGGGATAGTTAGGACCTCTGTTAGTTTCTGGGGGAGGTTTTAGACTTCAGGATATTTTTACCAACCCTGTGCCTGTTATAATCTTTCTGCCCCTTCTTCCACAGTAATCCCTGAGCCTTGGGTGCTTTAACTGTTGTTTTTAATGTTGAGTTTTTCTTAATCATTCTATTTCTGTTTGCATCTGTTACTATTTCCCTTGCAGCAGCTGTCAGGCTAGCACTGGGAGCAGTACTCATACTGTTGCTTCCTCTGTGGATTGTCCTGGACCCTGGTAAATGTGGTAGAGATGGTGAGCATTCCACTGTCTTTGCTTGTTGAATTGGTGGATATTGGGTTTCCCCAGTTCTACTTTCTGTTTTGGGATATTTTGCTTGTTCTTGTTTAATACTTGGCATGTCACAGTGTGTAATCGTTTTTGTCTAGATTCTTCCAGGTAGGAGGCATTGGAGATTCATCAATGTTGTTACATGGTTCAAAACTTTTTTCCAATCATTTCAAAAGCAGTTCCATCTTATGGATACTTGATTTTTCATTGATACAAATTTGGATTGTCTCCTCTGCAATCTGTTGGAAATAATGCTGCTGCAGAAAGGTCTACTTTGTATGTCTTTGTGTGGGCATATATTTTCATCTTATGATTTTCTGGAAATACAATTATAAGGCTCATGAGTAGATCTATGTTCAGTCTTTTAAGAAATAGTAAATTTGTGGCATGGTGGTACAAACCTGTGATCCCAATAGTTAGAAAATTTAGACAGAAAAATTTGAAAATTTAAAGCTGGACTATGCTAAGAATACTTGGTCAAAAAGAAAGGAAGAGAGGGAGAGGGGGTGGAGAGACAGAAAAAGAGAGAGAGAGAAATTGAGGAGAGGAATGAAAGAAGAGAAGGAAGAATGGATTGATGCAAAGAAGGGAATTAAAAGGATGAAAGGAATGGAAGAGAGGGGGGAAAGAAAACCTTGAGCTGAAGTTGCTTGCAAACAATGCAGATAATATTTCTACCAGTAAAGTATTTCTGTGTTTTTCTATATCTTGGCAAAATGCAGTATTTTTAGTCGTTTTATATGAGTTATAATAGGAGGTACATATTAATATCTTGTTGAGATTTTAATTTGCATTTTCCTAATGACTCCTGATATTCATGGCTTATATATGTCTTAAGGTGAGTTATCTAATAATTTTTTGTCCATTTTTAATTGAGCAGTTTAGTGTTTTGTTATTAAATGGTAAAAGTTCTTTATAAGTGCAAAATACAAGTCTTTAGTAAGACATCAGATTTTCTCAATATTCTAAGTGGGTTATATATTTTTCCTTGACAAGTGATGACTTGACAAGCAAAATATCTGATTTTCTTGAAATTACATTTATCAATTTGAGGGTAGATTGTCCTTTTGACATTATACATAATGAATTTTGGCCCCCTTAAATGTAACAGGAACTTATATAGTTTGTTCTTGAAATTTTATAGTTATACCTTTTCCAGTTACATTGATGACTCATTCTATGTTTTTTTTTTTTTTTCAGGGTATAGGGATCATTTATTGAAAATTTTCTCCCTTAAATTCTCTTTGTGTTATCAAAAATTTATTTTTGGGGCTGGAGAGATGGCTCCCTGGTTAAGTGCTTACCTGTGCATCCTATGGACCATGGTTTGAGGCTTGATTCCCCAGGACCCACATAAGCCAGATGCACAAGGGGGAACATGCATCCGGGGTTTGTTTCCAGTGGCTGGAGGCCCTGGTGTTCCCATTCTCTCTCTCTATATATATGCCCCTTTCTGTCTCTCTGTCTGTCACTCTCAAATAAATAAATAAAAGTAAAAAAAAATTATTTAAAAAATTATTTTTGCACTTGTTTGTATGCTTTCTTTTTTAATTTTTTTTTCTTTTTTTTAATCTACTGAAATGACTCCTGTGTCCATCTTAACATCACACAACTGTTGTAAATGCTACATTTTCTTTCATTTTGTTTATTTGTATTTATTTATTTGAGAACGACAGACAGACAAAGAGGCAGAGAAAATGGGTGTGCCTGTGCCTCCGGCCACTGCAAATGAACTGCAGATGCATGTGCCGCCTTGTGCATCTGATTTATGTGGGTCCTGGGTATGAAGCCTCAAACCAGGGTCCTTAGGTTTCACAGCAAGCACTTAACTGCTAAGCCATCTCTCTAGCCCATAAATGATACAATTTTAATGCAATATATTCAAGGTTTAATCATTGATTTTTTTTGTATGTTTTATGTTTGTACATGTTCATGTGTGTGTAGGAGTGCATATATAGAGGTCACAGGTCAACATTAGATGACTTCCTCAGTAATTCTCTGATTTATTTTTGAGATAGGGCCTCCTGGATTTGAACCTACTAAGATTTGTTAGAGGTTATCATTTTTTTTTTTCAATTATTTTTGTATTGTTTATTTGAGGTAGGGTCTTGCTCTAGCCCAGGCTGACCTAGAATTCACTATGTCTCAGTTTCAGGCTGGCATTGAACTCATGGCTATCCTCCTACCTCGGCTTGTCATTAAAGTACTGGGATTAAGGACATGCAACACCATGCCTAGCCCTTTTTTCTTTTTTTCTTTTTTCTTTTGGTTTTTCGAGGTAGGGTCTCACTCTGGCTCAGGCTGACTTGGAATTCACTATGTAGCCTCAGGGTGGCCTTGAACTCATGGTGATCCTCCTACCTCTGCCTCCCAAGTGCTGGGATTAATGGTTTGCGCCACCATGCCCGGCTCTTTTTTTTTTTTTTTCATTTTTATTGGTAATTTTAACATACAAAAATGCTGTAAATTTGTCATATTCCTAAGAGAATGTTCTCTTTTATCTTTTCCCTATCACCATTCCACTGAGGACCCTCCTCAATGGGGATACCTATAAAAACAGTCAAGAGCCTATGGCTTAGATAGGTCATATATTCTTGGGGAGCTTCCATTGCTCTTTGGGTAAATGGAGAGATAGATGGTTCTTTTAGCATACAGATAAGTTTGTGAAGAATCACTTGAAACCACCCGCCTCAAGTGAATATTTTCTCTCCAAATTTAAAGAACTTATTGTTGTATTTCTCCAGAAATTTTGGTATGAAAATGTTTGTCAATACTGTTTCCAATATAATGCAGCAGGACTTTTGTTATCCTGTTCCTAATGTACTCTCTTGGAAGCATGAGACTATAAATAAATGGCAGGAATTTAGGAAAAGTAATATGACCAGCTTTTTAAAAAAATTATGTTTGTTTTATTTTCAGAAGAATTTGAATTTGGTTTCTAGTCTGTTAGGAAGTGTGGGCAGGATCCTGTACTTGAATTTTTCTTACTGGAGTAATTATTTCTTCTTTCCATGTTCTGCTTTCACATCTGCCCTATTTTTTTAATTAATTAATTTATTTATTTGAGAGTGACAGACGCAGAAAGAAAGACAGATAGAGGGAGAGAGAGAGAATGGGCGCGCCAGGGCTTCCAGCCTCTGCAAACGAACTCCAGACGCGTGCGCCCCCTTGTGCATCTGGCTAACGTGGGACCTGGGGAACCGAGCCTCGAACCGGGGTCCTTAGGCTTCACAGGCAAGCGCTTAACCGCTAAGCCATCTCTCCAGCCCACATCTGCCCTATTTTTATTATCAGAGCATGCAAAGTTGCTGACTTTTTTTTTTTAAATATTAGTAATAAGACAGCAAGCTAATTTATAAATCAAAGAAATAAAATCCATTTTTGTTGAATGACCTGCTTAATATACAGAGACTACACTAAAATATACAGAAAATCATGTATGGCAAGTTTCACCCTCACAAATGAATAAATGGATGCTTTGGGAGAATCAGAGTCCTGCTGAAAATGAGTCTGTTGAGGAAGGCTTGCAAGCTGGCGATGTTGACTCCATTCCTGATAAACAGGCAGAAAAAAGAAAAAGAAAATGGATTTTGACATTTAAAATTTGATCTTCAAGTGTGTCTTCAGATGTCTTGACTCTTCTAAATGTTTTTATTTTTTTCTCAACTTGTTTATGCCTTGTCTCATCCTAGAATAATCTTAAAGCAACCTAGGATATACAAAATACAACAAGATGGCATAAATTAAAAGTAGGAATAAAATAAGACAGAAAAACAAGGGTGGGGAAGGTTCTTTTCTAAGAAAAACAGCAACACATCCTGTGAAGTGAGTATTGCTGGGAGACAGGAAAAATGTTCAGTTGGAAAAGGCTGTGGAAGTAGCTCTGGAGGTCTGCTTTGGTGCTGCCCAGGTCCTAATACATGTGAAAAAGTGAAGTCTTATTCATTTCATGGGGATTATGGGTCATGTATTTTGGGGACAAAAGTCAGTTATGGGATAGAGGCAATGTCTCTACAAAATGTCCCAACTTGTGGCTGTAACAATCTTTCTGCCCCTCTTCCTCATAATTTCCTGAGCCATGCTGGGAGCATTTTAAGTTTGCTTCAGTGATGGGAACTTAGGAGCATCTAGTTGTATGGTTTGGTAGGAGTTCAGTGTCCATAGTATCTTTCTCCATCACCCTTGTGCTGATATCAGCTTAACTAAGAGAGCAACATTCTTGCTCATTTCCCCAATTCCTCTGTGGTTTCATGGTTTCAGCTGAGGCTGGGGTGGAGTGCACTGGGTCATTTATCTCCTCAAGTCCAATTCCCACCTGAAAAAGAGAAGCAGGTTCTCCAATGGAGACTGAAGTCAGTGGCAGTTAAATGGGATAACCATTATAAATTCAGAGAGAATTACAAGGGTTTAGACACTTTTATAGTGTAAGGTTAGTGGGAGCTTGACAATGGAAAACAGAATCAATATCTGGATATAACTCTGACTTGTTTCCCAGTACCAGATATGGTATCCTTTCCACTGAGCAGATCTGTTGGCCAATCCAAGAGCAGTTGGTTACCCATCCTGGCTATGTGCCACTGTTGCACTTGTGCGAGCATCATATCAGGCTGTTTGCTTCTGAGTCACTTAGAATTTGAGTTGCTTATACAGACGTTGGCCACTTTCCCCTGGTAGCTAACGTAGCACCTTCAAACACTAGATGGGCTAATTACCCAAGGACTGGTTCTCCTCTGGATTCCAATCAGGTCTCTTCATGGTCCCTGCCAACCTCATTGGTGTCTTCAGCAGTAGGGTCTTACCATTGACGTCTGATAGGTAATCAAGTGCTCTGACAGAAGTCTGTCTTGTTCTTTTTGGGAGATCTAGATTTCACCCCACCCACCCACCAAACATCTTTTCCCTTCTCCCAAGTCCTATCCTTCCTATTGTCCAAGCCTCAAGACACTATTCAGTTATGTCAGCAACTTAGGCTGATCAAGATTAGGAACTGCAGATGAGTGAGATAATGTGACGATTATTTTTCTGTGATTGAGTTCACTTAAAATAATCTGTTCCAAATTCGACAATTTTTCTACAAATTTCAATGTTTAATTTTTTTTTTTTTTTTTTTTACTGATGAGTAGAATTCCATTATGTAAATGTACCACATCTTGGTTTTCCATTCATCCAATAGTGGGTTGATTCCAGTGTTTAGCTATTAAGAATTGAGCAGCTATAAACATGGTTGAGCAAATATTTCTAAACTGAGATGTGGAGCTTTTAGGGTAAATGCCCAGCAAGGGAATAATAGGATCTGCTGGTAACACTATATTCATCCTTTACAGGAGTCTCCAAGTTGATTTCCATAATGGTTGTACCAGCTTACATTCCCACCAACAGTAAATGAGTGTATTCCTATTTCTCCACAGCCTCACCAACATTTGTTTTCATTTGGTTTTTTAATGTTTGGTATCATTTCTAAGGTATGGTGGAATCTCATAGTTGTTTTAATTTGCATTTTCTTAATGGTTAGGGATGTTGAACATTTTTTTTTTTTTTTTTTTTTTTTTTTTTTTTTTTTTTTTTTAGTTTTTGAAGGTAGGGTCTCCCTGTGGCCAAGGCTGACCTAGGATTCACTATGTTTTCTTATGGTGGCTTTTGAACTCACGGTGATTCTCCTACATCTGCCTCCTGAGTGCTGTGATGAAAGATGTGTGCCACCATGCCTGGTGAACATTTTCTTAAGTGTGTATTAGCCATTTGTAATTCTTGCTGTGAGAACACCCTATTTAGTTCTCTGCCCCACTTTTGGAGTGGGTTGTTTTATTTTTTATTGTTTAGATTTTTTTTTGTGTTTATAGATTTAGGATATTAGACCTCTGTCAGTGGTATAGCTGGCAAAGATTTTCTCCTGTTCCGTGGGTAATCTATTTGCTTTGCTTATGGTACATTTGTGTGTGCCAAAGCTTTTTTTTTTTTTTTTGTTCATTTTTTATTTATTTATTTGAGAGCGACAGACATAGAGAGAAAGACAGATGGAGGGAAAGAGAGAATGGGCGTGCCAGGGCTTCCAGCCTCTGCAAACGAACTCCAGATGCGTGCACCCCCTTGTGCATCTGGCTAACGTGGGACCTGGGGAACCGAGCCTCGAACTGGGGTCCTTAGGCTTCACAGGCAAGCGCTTAACCACTAAGCCATCTCTCCAGCCTGCCAAAGCTTTTTAGCTTCATGAGATCCCATTGGTTGAGTGCTTGTTTAATTTCCTTCCTTGGCTAATGGGGTTTTGTTAAGGAAGTCTTTCCCAGACCTATATCATGGAGAGTGCTTCCTAGTTTTTCTTCCATTAGTATAAGTGTTGCAGGTTTTATATTGAGGTCTTTAATCCATTTAGACTTGATTTTTGTATATGGCAAAATGAGTGGGTCTAATTTCATTTTTCTACATATGGTCATTCATTTTGTCCAACACCATTTATTGAAGATGCTGTCTTCTCTCCAGTCTATGTTATTGACACTTTTGTCAGAGATCAGCTGTAGTTGCTTGCCATAAATTCTGGGTCTTCAATTCTGTTCCATTGTTCTATGTTTTTCTTCTTAATCCAGTGCCATGCTGTTTTTGTCACTATGGCTTTGTAATGTACCTTTAGATCAGGTATGTGATACCACCAGAGGTGTTTCCTTTGCTGAGGATATGTTTGGATATCTGAGGCCTTCTGCCATTCCCTATGAATATTGAGATCACTTTTTCCATCTCAGTGAAGAACGTTGCTGGTACTTTTATTTGTATTGTGTTGAATCTATATATTGCTTTTGGTAGAATTGCCATTTTCACAATATTAATTCTACCTATCCAAGAACATGGGAGGTCCTTCCATCTTCTTATGTTCTCCTCTCTTTCTTGAGTGTTTTTATGTTTGCAGTATATAGTTCCTTCACATTCATTTCTAGTGTTATTCCAAGGTATTTAATTTTATTTTTGTTATTGAAAATGGGACTGTCGTACTGATTTCTTTCTCTATGTGTTTTTCCTTTGCATATAGAAAAGCTGCTGATTTTTGTGAATTGATTTTGTGTCCTGCCACTTTGCTGAAGGAATTTATAACCTTTAGAAGTTTTGGGATGGAGACTTTTGGGTCACTTATATATAAGATCATGTCATCTTCAATAGGACTAACTTGACTTCTTCCTTTCCAATTTGAATCCTTTTTATTTCTTTCTCCTCTGCTATTACTTGGGCTACTACTTCTAATACTAAGTTGAAGAGCAGTAGTTAGAGTGGGCACCCTTGTGTTGTTCTTAATCTCAGTGGAAACTCCTTGAGTTTTTCCCCATTAAGAATTATTTGGGCTTTAGGAGATTTATATATAGCCTTTATTTCCAGTGTTTTGATCATGAGGTTGTGTTGTATTTTGCTTTTGTTTTGTTTTGTTTTTCGAGGCAGGGTCTCACTCTGGCCCAGACTGATCTGGGATTCACTATGTAGTCTCAGGGTGGCCTTGAACTCATGGCAATCCTCCTACCTCTGCCTCCCAAGTGCTGGGATTAAAGGCATGCACCACACCCGGCTAGTATTTGGTCATAGGCTTTCTCTGCATCAATTATGATGATCATTTTGTTCCTATGGTTCAGTTTATTTATGTGGTGTATTACATTGACCAATTTCCATATGTTAAACCATCCCTGCATCCCTGGGATGCAGCCTACTTGATCAAGGTGGGTAATGCCTTTGGTGTGGTGCTAGTTTTAAAAGCATTGTGATCTGACATGGTGCAGGAAGTTACTTCAATTTTCCTGACTTTATGAAGGCATGCTTTATGGCCTAATATATGGTTAATTTTGGAGATGGTTCCATGGGCTGCTGAGAAGAATATGTATTCTGTAGTGTTGGAGTGGAAAGTTCTGTAGATATCCTTTATTTCTAGTTGTTCTATGATGTTGTTGAGCTCTGTTATTTCTATTATTTCCCTAGTGATTTTCTGCTTGGATGATCTGTCTGTTGAGAGTAGAGTTTTGAAGTCTCTACCTATAATGGTGTTGGTATTTATTTCTGTTTGATTTTTGAGTCAATTTTGTTTTATAAAATGCGGTGCCCCTGTGTTTGGGGCATATATATTTATGATTGTGATGTGTTCATGTTGGATCATTACTTTGATGAGTAAGAGTGGCCTTCTTTGTCCTTTTTGATTACTTTTGGTCTGAAGTCTATTTTATCAGATATTAATATAGCAACACCTACTTGGTTTTTATTTCCATTTGCTTGGAATAGCATTTTCCAACCTTTCACCGTGAGGAGTGTCTATCTTTAGTGGTGAGGGGGGTTTCTTGAATACAGCAGATAGGATCCAGTTTTTTTCATCCATCCTGATAGCCTGTGTCTTTTGATAGGTGACTTAAGACCATTAATATTTAAGTTTATTACTGTGAGGTTTGAATTAATCCCTGCTATGATGAGGTATTTTATGGGGTTAGGTGCTTACTTGTGTTATGTACTGTTTTGAGCCTGGTCTACTTTGGTTATTGTGATCTTCTTTGTTGGCTCCTGAGATTGGTTGTTTGACTGTTCTGTGTGGAATATTCCTTCAAGTATTCTCTGTTGGTTTGGCTTTGTGTTCATATAATTATAGAGTTGACTTTTTTCATGGGAAGTTTTCCATCTTTTACCATCTATTATGAGGGATATTTTTGCTGGGTAAAATAGCTTGGGTTGGAAGCCATAGTTTTTCAGACTTTGAAGTATTCCATTACTGGCACTTCTGGCTTTCAGGTTTCCCTTGAGAAATCTGATGATATTCTAATGGGAATGCCTTTGTATGTTGTGAATTGCTTCTCTCTTGGTGCTTTTAACACTCTCTCTTTGTTTTCATTGTTAAGCGTTTTAACTATGATGTGTCTTGGAGAGTTTCTTCTTTGGTCCTGCCTTTTTGGTGTTCTGTGGGCTCTTGTATCATAAATTCTATTTAATTTTTGTTTCTATTATGTTGTTCTATATGATGTCCATCTCTTTTTTGAGCTATTATTTCAATTTGAATTCTTATTTTCTTATAGTTCATTCTAGCAATTGATCAAGTTTCATTACGCTTAAACAACTGGTTGTTGAGGTCTTCCATTTCTTTACTTACCTTCAATTTATTCTTATCTCTTTGTTGGGTTCCAATGTGTTCTTCTATCAAGTTAAGCCTATTGTCAAACGCTGAACGCTCTAGGAGATGATTCTGTTCAATTTCATTGATACAATTGTTGGTTCTTTAATAGTTTGCTTCAAGTTTAGTGATTTTTTTTTCTCTTTAAATCAGGGTCTCATTGTTTGTTGTGTTTTCATTTTGGGAATGCATTTCTTTTGATTTCTTTGTGATTTCACTAGAGTCTTCCTTAGTAAGACTAGGCATTCTTGGTGGAGATCTCTCAGATTTCTGACTTTTGTTGGATTTTTTGTACACCCATTTTAGGAAGACACTTTATTTTATTGAGGAGGAAGCGAGTTTGTGTCCTTTGCCCCATTCACCCTTTGACTCAGGTGAACAGGGATGTTGGTACTGTGTGTCTAGTCAAGATACCAAAGCAAAAGGCCTAATTCCATAGGGCACACAGGGGCCAGGCCTCCCTGAGCAAGGCACAATGGGATCTACCAGGACCAGGGTTCTAGGAGGAGTAAGGTAACAGGGACCTGGTCTACCTCGTGCTGAGCCCTCCAGGACATGGACCAGTGCAGGCAGCCTAGACTGTGGAGGTGGCAGGAGCCCAGATACCAGGGTCTGGTCTATTCATTTGAGGGCTGTGTCCTCCCACACAATTATGTGCAAGGAACTAAGACCTAGGCAGTGGGAGGGACCAGAAATTGGCCCGGCCTAATCCCTCCAGACTGCGGCACCTACCTACACATGGACTGTACAAGGAATTCAGACCAGGAGGAGTGGGAGGAGCCTGTTTTATGTATTTCAAGAGGATGGAATTTGTCAACATATTTTTATATGTCAATAACAAGTTAATCACCAGGGTCAAGTACATTAAAATTACTGAATGTGTAGTTTATAGTAGTTATAAATCTGAAGGGTACATTAGCCTATTGGTATTTTTAGTTATAATCATATATGGAAATATTATATTTTGTCCTTTAAAGTTTATTAAATGAAAATATATTTGTTCTTCCCATGTTTTAATGGTATAACTTCAGCATGGCATGTGATGGGTGTTGGTTTTCTAAAATACAGGGGTTTATCTTTATATCAACAGCAGCAAATACTTAACAATGAGTCTTTCTTGTGTCAATATATGTAGGTAAACATCAAGTTAATGGAATATAATTGAAGCCTGGTTAAGCTAAGTTTGAAAGGAAAACATGAATAGGAGTTTTCATATTCTTATTTTTACATATGGGGTGTGAAATACAGACATTCACTACAATTTTGCTCTTTGGTAGTGCATTAACTTCACGTTTTGTCACTGATATGATAAACATTTCCTTATATGTAAGTGTACATTTCTCATTGCCAGTAGCTGAACTGTTGTTTGTGGTTTTTTTAGTGGAAGATGAAATAGGGTTTTTTTTGCTGATATATTTTTCCTCTGGCTACCTCAAAGAAAATGAAAAAATGAAGCTTCATTAATGAAGAGGGATAAATTTCTAAAATATGGCTTTATTCAACCACCCAATATAAATTATCTTGCCAATATAAAATCACAGGCATTATCATAAAGATATAAGAATTTTATGATTTGATATTAAAACACCATATTGATAGCCTGACAAACACATTTATGAAAAAAGAATGTTTAGAATTTAATTATCACCAATTAGGTCAGAAAATGGATGCTGTGATACAGTAATGTCAAGGGTAGAATTGTAAGAGATACTGGCTTCCAATCAGTACTGGCAATTCACAATGAACTTGTGTAAAGGTACCTGTAGAAAATATGCTATCTTACTGATGTCAGGAGCAGGAGAGTGGCAGGCCTTGAAGAATTTTCCTTTTTCCTGTTACACCTTAGGATCTGGTCTGTGACCTATGAAGTGGATCCCCTTCTATGAGACTAGCTCATATAAACTAAGCTCATTAAATGGATTTTGAAAACTGAAAAGATAACTTACTAGTTTTCTGTAAGAGACAGAGTTGCATAGAATACTCAGGTTTATAACTCAGTTTAGTGACTTGAATCCTTTCACCATGAGACACTTCCTATGCAGAGGAACAGCTCCAAAAGCTACATGACCATCATAATCACAGTGCATCTTAGGGATGGTGGAGACAGAATTTTCCAAAGATTGATATGACTAATGTCTTATGGACTCAGGCTGAAGAAAATATGATGTAGTTATATTGAAAACAGGCATGGTCTTGCCACTGGAATCAGAAAATGAAGTCTATTGGCTAAATTTCCTGTTAGCTAGTGGCAGAACACTCCAATTGTGGAATTTAAATCACTGCACCCCTGATGGTGCTTAAATGAGTGTTTTTAGTTATTGCTATGACTTGTATTTTTTTCTTTACTTTCATGCAGATAAATAAGATCTACATAGGAAAGAAGTTAGGATAAAATATTAAAAAAAAACTAATTTTAGAACAAAAATACCCAAATAATGTCATATACTGAATACATTAAGTGTAAAGCAATAATAGGTGTGTTCCTGGAAGAAATGGAGCTTGATTTTTTGCTATTTCTTTTGTACATACAGGACAATAGCACTCATTAAAGTTGACCAAACTACTCTCTGCCTAGGATTTATAAATGTGCTTCATGGAGTATATGCCAGAGCAAAGTAGAAGGTAGTATAAGGAGGCAGGACATTTTTCACATAGCATCATTATATTTTATACTGTAAAATTCATTGCTCAGTGAATTCAAGTAGAGTCAAGTTAACAGCAAATAGATGTTAATATGGATAGGTTTTGTGCTTTAACTGGCAATTAAAGAATGAGCAATGTGATTCCTTTCTTAGAAGTCACCACTTATATATGACAAATATCTATGTAGATAGTTGTCTCTATAGTACAGAGGCAGGTTTGTACACTGAGTGGACAAGAATGTTTTGCTGGATGAGACAGCACTGCCATTCAATCTTGAAAGGAGGCAGGATTTTGGAAGTCAATAATAGGATGGGAGATTTAATGGTACAATGTCCAGGTAACTGTGAGGAAAGCAAAACCTTGGGGCTATTTTTCTAGTGGGGTGTTAAGTGACTACTGTTTGGTTCTAAAAGCAAGATACCTAAAGGAAGAAACCATGATTGAGCCTCCCTTGTTTGGAAATGACATTATAATAGTAATACTTTATATGCTAATTTATAAAGGAAATAAAATGCCAGCTATGGTGGTACAAAACCTTAAGTCCTAACATACGGAGACTGAGGATGGAGGACCTCTATGTTTGAGGATAGCCTGGAACTACAGACTGAGTCCCAGGTTAGCCTGGGCTAGAGTAAAACCCTGCTTCAGGAAAAATAAATAAATAAATATTTAGATTAACAAAGGAGCCATGTTGACACTGTGTTATACCTCACTCTCTGGAAGCTGTATAGTGTGTGAGTGTGTGTGCACCTTCCCTAATCTCTGGGTTGGAGACACACAGTCGAAGAGGAATAGAATTATAGTCACCTGCATTCCCATAAGAATTCTCTGTCCTACATTCCTCCTCAACAGACAGCAAGGGGGTTCTTCAAGAAAGGCCTTGCTGAAAGACACAGTGGGTGCATAAATGCTGCTGGCCCACACTAAAATAATGATTTCACACAGGGGGAGAGGCTGTTCAGATTTCAGAGATTAGTAAAGATAGGCAGCTCTTCAGCAAGGCCACTCTGCTCCTATTCATTGATAGGCAGAAATGCAAATGGAAGGGTAAAAAATAATGACATATATTAATAAACAATAAATATATGTTATATTAAATATGTTATAAAATAACAATAATGGTAAAGAAAAACAAAGTCATGTCCGCTAAGAAAACCTTAATAGGTCAAATACTGAATACATTTACTCAGAGTAGTTTTCACTTGTATGGCATTATTCTGCTATGTGCTGCGTCTGATGCATATATTGGACACTGCCTATCATGAGGGGTAAGATTACTTATTCCAACTAACCTCATTAGTATAGCAATGGGATACATGCTTATCCAATTATATATTACTTTTTTTCAAATCATGCTCAATATATTTTGGTACCATTTATTGTCCTAAATATAAACAAATTTATATAGATTCACTAATGAATTGCCTAATGTTACTTGCCTCTATAAAGTATAAGACAAGGAATGCACAAATTAAAACTTAGTTGGTGTTCAAAATAGAAGCTGAACCCAAAAACTGAAGTCCATTGCATTTCAGTTTAAAACCTACTAGTCTCTGTAATACATGATTATGTTACAGATAAATCTGGGGGACTGGAGTGCTTCCTGGAACCCCAAGTCCTAAATTCAAGGGTCTGTTAATTAGCAATCCAGACTAAAGATAATGTTTTTTAAATCACCACATTTTATTGTAATATCACAGGGATGTGAGAGAGGGAAAGGACTGAGGAAGGGAAGGAAAAGTGAGGAGCAGGGAAATACACAACATGGTCCAGAACTCATGCAAATGTACATGAACCTTGGAACAAAGCAAAACAAAACAAAAAACCTGTGAGGAGGGGTTTAAAGAAAAAGTACACACTTACAAAAAAAAAAAAAAGTAGTCAATAAAAAATTTTGGTTCCAGGGTGGGAAAGAGACAATCTATCCAGTGTGAAGACCCATATGTGGAGTTGTGTGCAACTCAATGCCAGGGAGGAGAAGACCTTTTCCATGGGCCCAAAAAAGATGTATTTCATAGTCCATGCTCAGGAAGAGGTGGGTATACCTGCACCAGCCAGTTGGCCTGGGCTCAGAGGAGTGCCGCTGGGCAGGGTGTACTTTTGGGAGAGGTCTAATTGGGTGAATTGAATTCTGCTTTAGAAGTAGGCAGGGCAAGCTGAGATAGATGGGGCTAACCTAGATGATAGGCATGGTAAGGGTGTATCATAAGATAGCTAGCCTGGCCTCTCACAACTATGCTACTATTTCTTAGTATAATAAAAAGTTAATCTTATAAATATAAAATATTTCTAAATATAAAAAAAATATATATAATATATATATTTGTATGTATATATAATTTCTAACTATATCACTAGCACTATAAGTTCAGTTTAGTAATATGGAGAACTTAAAATTAATTTTAATAAGACTGAAGCAAATGGAAACAGTCATTATTGTTACTTATAGTGGGCTAAGGAAGTACAATTTGATTTTTAAATTTTTTTCTTTTTTTGGTTTTTGGAGGTAGGGTCTCACTCTAGCTCAGGCTGACCTGGAATTCATTATGTAATCTTAGGATGGCCTCGAACTCATGGTGATCCTCCTACCTCTGCCTCCCAAGTGCTGGGATTAAAGGCATACACCACCACGCGCCTGGCAGGAAGTACAATTTTAAATGAATATATTGACATGAGCTTCCTCTTTTAATGTACTTAATTGAATATGTTAAAATATATTCTCTGCTTTAGAGTTATAATCAATAATATTTGTGTTTACCTCTATGATCACTCACGCCTATTTGACTAGAACATCTTATTTTATTTCTTAGTGTCTTGTTTCATCTTATTTTATGAAAACAGTTTTTTTTTTTAAGATATTTTATTTACTTATTTAATTATTTGAGAGAGAGAGAAAGAGGCAGGGAGAGAGCGAATGCATGCTAGAGCCCCTAGCCACTGCTAGTGAGCCCATACACCTATACCACCTTGTGCATCTGGCTTATGTAGGAACTGGGGAATCAAAGCTGAGTCCTTAGGATTTGTAGGCAAGTGACTTAACTGCTAAGTCATCTTTCCAGCACTGAATATAGCTTTTTAACACTTATTTTGTTTTGTTTCTTTGGTTTTATACTGTGACTCTTCATAAGTTTTCATTTAAATTTGAATTCATTTTATTGAACAACATTCATGCTCTACTCCTTCAGTGTGTTACCTTTCATTCATTCATGTTTTTGTTTAATTGATATTTCTCATTTTTCCCTCTTTTTCTCTTCTTCCTCCCTGTCTTCCTTTTATTGTTTTCTTTAGTACTGGGGTGCAGTTTGAACCCAAGGCCTTCTTTATGCTATGTGAGTACTACCACTGGACTGTAGCCCTTGTATTTTTGCTTTAATCCATGTATTTTAAAAATATTTTATTTTTATTTATTTATGTATTTGACAGAGAAGAAGGGAGGGAGGGAGGGAAGGAGAGAGAGAAAGAGAGAGGGGGGAATATAGGTACACCAGGTCCTCCAGCCACTGCAAACAAACTACAGACACATGTGCCCCCTTGTGCATCTGGCTAATTTGAGTCCTGGGGAATTGAACCTGGGTCCTTTGGCTTTTCAGGCAAACACCTTAAATACTAAGCCGTCGCTCTAGCCCCAATCCATGTATTTTTAACCTTGTCCAAGATTAGAATCATAAGAATGTAACCAAACCTGAAATTATAGCAACAACCTAAGATTTCTATTTTTATAGTTCTGCATTTGAAAGACTTTTAAAGAAGATCTATGGGTACCCTTGGTCATACTTAACTGTTTTTTTTTTTAAATATTTTATTTATATATGAGAGAGAGAGAGAGAGGGAGAGAAAGAAAGCAGAGAGAGGGAGTATGGAGAATGGGCACACCAGGGCCTCTAGCCACTGAAAACAAACCCTAGGTGCATGCATTGCCTTATGTTTGTACTGGGGAATTGGACCTGAGTCTTTAGTCTTCACAGGCAAGATTGTGAACCACTAAGCCATCTCTCCAGCTTTTAAGTATTTTATTCTCCAATATTACAAAATAAAAGAAATAATAGGGAAAAATGAAAGGTTGCATTAGTAATATTCATACTACATGGGAAAAATACTGACAAGCTTATAGTTTTGTCTGTACAACAGTATATCATTTTGTCTGTTGTTTATTTAATTATCAGGAATGTAAACCTTATATATCTCATGTTATATTATATCTTGCCGCTTTGTGATTAAACATTACTTTCATAAGTATGTCTTCAAATAAATATCTTCTATTTCACATTTTGAAAATTTAATCCAAATAAGCCTTATTTCATACAGCATCATTTACCTTAACTTAACATCATTTCAAGAGGGTTTCCTTGCACTTTGATAGTACTTTTTGTTTGACTCAATTCAGGTGGTCTTTGGTTAGGAAAAGAATGGAAAGGGAAAAATAGTTCAGCCTTTGCTTTTCAAGTGGACTTTCAGTCAAAGGAACAACCCCATTTCCACAAGTATATTGAATACCTCCAGGATCTGAGGAAGTCCTAAGGTTAGTAGACTAATGCCTTTCTTTGACTGCCTATTCATGTGTGTGTGTGTGTATAATATATATGTATAAAATGTATTTATTTGAGATAAAGAAGCTTGGGGGGGGTGGATATGCTAGGAACTTCAGCCACTGTGATCAAACTCAGATGCATGTGCCCCCTTGTACATCTGGTTTATGTAAGTAATGGAGAGTTGAACTGGGATCCTTTGGCTTTGCAGGTAAATGCCTTAACTGCTAAGCCACCTCTTCAGCCCTGACTCCCTATTATTTTCTTGAAGCACTATCTGAGAAAAGAATGAATTCAAAACTCTTTTGTCTAGAAAATACTCTCAATGTGCTTCTAAATTCCAAATAAAGGTTTTTTTTTGCCAATAAAATTATTTTGTTTGGTTTATTATTCAAGTAAGTAGTGGAAGCATGATGCCATGCTTGTTCTGGGACGTTCTTATTAAACTGGCGGTGTCAAGTGGCTTTATAGTCTTTGTAAAATATTTTATAGATAATGTATCTGCCACCAGTCTCTAGCAATTGAAATTTAGTTTCATAATATTTAAAGATATTTTAGAATCATGATTTTAGTTGAACTGGCCTGCTTTTGCTTTTTGTCATTGTTTTTCCATAACATTGATATGAAGCTTTTAAGTCAGAATTCAAAATTGAATTCTAACATCCTTTATGTGAGTAAAAACAGTTTACTTTGCGGTTTTCTATTTCATGACATAATTTCCAGGAAACAAGTGGGGGAAAATGGGTATGTATTGCCAAGACATATTTTGTACTTCAACATGCCCTAAAAATTCATAACCTAGAAACAAGTAATTCTGATATTTTTTTCTAAGAAATCCTTAGTTTACTAAATTTAGCTCCAAAAGACCTGAGAGGAATAAAGGATGTAAGGATATGTTCTAGTCCAAACTGACATGTAACGTTTTCCCCATGTTTGCATCCTCTTCGTTTTTACTTGTGTCTGGTCTCCTCTCAGTCACTGGTCTGTGATCTCGTATAACTCCCCTAGAACATGGGCTTATTTGTCCCACACATTGTCTTTTTTATAGCTATGTTTTAGAAGTAGAATTTTATGTGTTACTTCCTGTATAATTTCTTCATGTCTTCTAGGTGAAAGCATACTTTGTGTGCTATCATATGCTTTGACACTCCGTGGCTTAAAATAGGTGATAAGTTAATAATGCTATGAGGCTTCTTGTTTTGAACTTCACTAGTGGAGCTCTGGTCATGAATCAAGATAAACAGCCCTGCTCTAGACTTCTTGGGACATTTTATTTATACTGTTCTCCTAAACCTTGCTGCAGTTCCTCTCTACCACAGCAGTCAATGCTTGTGCGTAAACGACTGTATACTATTCTCAGTGGTACTTTATTGACTTCCGAGTTCCATAGCAAGAATACGTGGCAGAAAGGTATTCTTGCTCACTCACGTGCATCAGATTACCTCTCCTCATGTAGGGCTGGAATGGCCTTTCACATTGGCTTCCAGAGATAAGTGATCTTCAAGCACAGCATCATGGCATGGGAATAATCCTGGATGGTGTCTCTCATGCTTTTTCTTTGTGTGTGTGTGTCTTTATCAGGTTCGGTATCAGAGTAAAACTGATTTTCAGAAATCAATTTTGTAGTGCTCCTTTTCTATTTTGCGGTGCAGTTTGAAAATTATTGGTACATCTTCCTTAAAATTTGATAGAATTCAGCAGTGAAGGCATAATATCCTAGGGTTTTCTTTGTGAGGACATTAATTTCTGCCTCAACGTCTTTGCTTGATATTGGTCTGCTTAAATTGTTTACTTTTGCTTTAATTTTGGTAGGTCATATGTGTTTAAAATTCAACCAATAAAATATGTTTTCAATTTTTTGGAATATAAGTATTAAAGGGGTCTCATGTTCTTTTATATTTCATTGAAATATAGCAACTCTATTTTCATCTATTTGCATAAAAAGTTAATATAAAGTACATTAAAAATTAGATAGTAAAAGATAAAATATTAACCATTAAAATAATAACAACACATATGAGCAATAATATTACTGTGACAATATTATGTTCTCTGTGTTTTTGCTTGCTGGGAAGTGCCCACTTCCTGTGCTTACCTTAGTTCTGTCTGTCCAGTTATGGCAGCATGTTCTATCACGATTTCCCTTTGATCTATATAGCTTCTTGAGTTTCACATAGCTCCTCCCTGCAGTGACTAGGGTGGGGGCAGAGTTCAGAGCACATCAGCTTCCGAATCCCCAATCCCCAGCTGCCCTCCACTGCTGTGTCTGCTATCTGTGCTACTTGAGGTCAGTTGCACCAGTCTAGACACTACATCATGTTTCAAATTCTGCCACACTATTTTTGCCTAGGTGGGATAGGTGCATATCAACTTCAGACTTGTTTTAAAGTGTGTCTAGACCTCACTGTGCTCAACTTCACTATGAGGGTGCTTTGAGTTCAGCTTCGTTAGCTCCTGCTGCTGCCACCCTGTTCTTCCTGCATTCAAAAATATTCCTTTAGGCAGTGGTTGGTAGAGATGGGAGGATGATGAGGTTGCTAATCTTTCAATTTCTTGCTCATGTAATTCTGTTCTAGAACAGTATCCCTGGCTTGCTTACTTCTATGTTACTCTCCAGGAATGCTGAGTTCTGCCTCTGATTTGGATTCTTGCTGTGGAAGCTGTCTTCTACCCAGCCTGAACTGCCTTTCTCCAGCTTTCTTAGTCTATGCTTAGAGTCCTTTCCTGCCCATCTCTGGTGAGACTCAGTTCAGCTCCAGCAGCTTGGTACAGCTGGCTTCTTCATGAAGACAATCCAATAAAATCATTTTTTCTTTTAATTTTGCTTTATCTGGCTTCATGTGGGTATGGGGGAATTGAACCAGGGCTGGCAGGCTTTGCAACCAAGTACCTTTAATCACTGATCACTGTAGCCCTTATTTCTTCTCTCTATAGCTTATTCTTATTTCTGTAATGTAACTTGACTTTCTTCCTTTTGCACGACTGTCTTATAGACAATTCTGGTCGACCATCTTCCCCTCCCTTGAGATATATATTCTTCTAATTTCTCAGTATATATAGTGAAAAACTTCTTCAAATTTATGCCATATTCTTTCTACTTTCTGTAGATGACTTTTGAGGAAGTTAAACCAATTAAATTTTTCCCTTTCACCTTAGACTTTGTTTCCTATTTAGGAAAATATTTCCTAATCTATGGTCATGAGTTTTTGTGTCTTCCTCCTTTTTTATCCTAATGTAGTGTTCAATTAAGGGTGTATTCTATTGGGAAATTTTATATGTGAATGCTATGATAGAGTGAATTTCATTTGATTCTGTATTTCATAACTAGTGTTAGACTAACTCATGTTCTCTCTGCTACATGTAGTTTCCATTTACATACAGCCATCTTTCTAGACTTTATTGTATTGTATTGTTTTTCAGTCAGTGATCCTCTAATTACTGTGCATTTCAAGGAACTAATTATTCTTAGAAGTGCCTCAACTACTCTAAGAATTTGGCCCTCTATACAAATTTTACAATCAACTTGCCAGTTCACAAACTAGCCTTTGGGATTTTCATATGCCTAAATATTTACTTGTTATGGGAATGCTATTGATAAATATGTTCTTCTCTACAAATGCCTTCTTAATCTATTTTAATGAAGGTGTAGAGTTTTCATGTGTAGACTGTGCACATGTTATAAAGGACTTATTCTCTCTTCTCTAGTATACTTCAGTTGTACTAGTCGCTTTTCTCCTCACTGAGGTCAGCATACCTGACAGAAACAACTTAAGTGAAGATTTATTTTGGCTCATGGATGATTTCAGAGAAATTTCACTCCATCCTAGGTTTGTAGCCATTAGGAAGTTTCTCTGTTATGGAGTGTAAAATGCATGTTGCTATTATTAACCTCTTTTTACTTTATTATTAAAGACAAGGTAATTATAATATAGGATCTCTTATTCTCATACATGCCTAAGTTTAGTTTGCTAATATTTGCTTAGGATTTTTGTCTAAATTTCCTTTCATACACTACCATTGTTTGATTTGACTTTTAACATTGGAAGGTTTTATTTAAATTTTTGTAATATACAGCAAGACTTAGTTAGAACACTTCCTTCAAAATTTAATAGAAATTGCATCATGCTTGTAAATTCATTCAAGTTTGGTATGACATTTTCCTCCTGTCTCCCATTCTCCTTGTCTTTCTTCCTATCCCTTGTTTTTCTCACTTTCTTTTGGAGTAATTCTTCTTTATTTTTCTCAATTTTTATTAACATTTTCCATGATTATAAAAATATTCCATGGTAATACTCTCCGCCCCCCCCCTCACTTTTCCCTTTGAAATTCCATTCTCCATCATATCCCCTCCCCATCTCAATCAATCTCTCTTTTATTTTGATGTCATGATCTTTTCCTCCTCTTATGATGGTCTTGTGTAGGTAGTGTCAGGCACTATGAGGTCACGGATATCCAGGCCATTTTGTGTCTGGAGGAACATGTTGTAAGGAGTCCTACCCTTCCTTTGGCTCTTATATTCTTTCCACCACCTCTTCCACATTAGAACCTGAGCCTTGGAATGCGTGATCGAGATGTTACTCAGTAGTCCAGGCACTTCTTTCCAGAACTATGATACCTTCTGAGTGATTCCAAGGTCACTGCCATCAGAAAAGAGAAGATTCTCTACTCAAACTGAGAGTAACATTAATATAAGGGTATAAATATTAAGAGAAGTGCTTACTGGTCAGTTTGATAAGCATAGTATATACATTTATCTAGACATCAGCAGATGTTACACCTCAGGGCTCATGACTCCCTGTTTTAAGTTTTCAGTATCAGGGATGTATTCCCTCCCATGGAGCAGGCCTCCAGTCTAATTGGAGGGCACCTGGTTTCCACCATGACAGACGTGCCACTCTTGCTCATTTGGCCTGGCTGGCTAATTGTAAGGCTTGCAGTGTCCACTGTTGAGTATCTTCACTGATGGTATCTCTTTCTCCCTACGTGAACATGTAGAATGGCTTCTCCCTACATTGAACATGTAGAATGGCTTCTTCCAGCTTTCTGTCAGATGGTCTACATGGAGAAGGTTATCAGCCCATTTCCAGCAGGATTTCTCAGTGGCCTTGCAGTCCAAGTATGGGGAGTCTTCATGAATAGGGTCTTACCATCAATTCCTGGTGGGAAAACAAGTGCCTCGGCAATGGCCTATAATGTTTGGGGGCATCAGGGACCTCTCTTGCCAACAATTCACTGGAGGTATCCTATCCCTGGTACTGAAAATTTTCTAACAATGATCTAAGGCTCCTGAGTGTTCCATTGTCTGAAACCAGAGGATTCCATATGATTTATTTGCATCCTCTTAGATTTTGATTAGCCCACCCTCCACCTTTCCTTTACTCAATCTCTTCCCCTGACCTCACTTTGGGCCTTTTTTTACTCCTATTAATCTATTCTTCTACTTACATATATACAATACCAACCTATTAAGTACCCTCCTCCCTTCCTTTATTCATTGTACTAAGGGCCAATTCCAGGGCATCTCATATACTAGGTGACTACTGCACCACTGACCATTACACACTGCCCTATAGTTTCATTTAATGTTTGACTTCCATCTCAATTTCAGACATCTTAATCATAATTTTTATTATCTTCTCTTTCTCTACATAATTGTTCCTTCCCCTTAACTACTAGTTAACTTTTTCATATTCCAGGCAGTCTGCCAATAAGTGACAAAAACTGGGCTGGGGATATACCTCAGCTAGTAGAATGCTTGCTCAGGGTTCATAAAGCTCTGGATGCAATCCTCCATACTGCATAATCTGTGTATGGTGTTACATATCTGCCATCCTAGTTTGAGGAACTAGAGACAGGAGGATTAAAAAATTGAAGGTCATTCTCACATAGGGAGTTCAAATGCAACCTGGTTTACAGAAATTACAGAAATTTTAAACTTTTTTTTTAATTTAATTTATTAGTTTTCTTTTCAGTAAATACAGGCATTTTGGTACCATTATTTAGGCTCATCTGTGATCTACCCCCTCCCATTAGACCCTCCTTGTTATTGAAAATGGGTCGTGCATTGTGGAGTTAGCCCCCAGTTTTTTTTAAAAAATTCACTTGTAATACAGAAACTCCAGAAGAATATGTAACATACTAGTAATCATACTCTTTTGTTTGAAGCTGAAACATATCATTTTACTAGTAAGAGATGATATTTATTCATTTATTCACTAATTTTTTAATATGTATATTGACAGAAGTAAGCCATGATGTTTAAAAGAGTGAACTTGGGCTGCAGACATAGCTTAGCAGTTAAAAGTCTATGTAGCCTAAGGGCACAGGTTTGATTCCCCAGTGCCTAAGTAAGTCAAATACACAAAATGGTACATATTTATGGAGTTTGTTTGCAGTGGCTAGAGGCCTTGGAGCACCTATTCATTCTCATTCATTCCTTCTCTCTCTCTCTCTCTCTCTCTCATTCTCTTTCTCACTTTCTCTCAATAAGTAAATAAATAAATAAGACTGAATGTGAGAAATCTTCCAGCACTATCAGGAGAAAAATTTCCTATTGAATTCATGAAGACTTGGTGAGATACTGACAACATTATCATCTGCCAATATAATGCTCATAAGCAGGTATTTTTTCAGGCTATTTTATTACCTCTTGATCATAGATCTTCCCTGAAGCTCATGAGAAGGAAGTCAGGAGTCTTCTTCATTTCTCTAACTATCCCCTGGCCTCTAGGCCTCTAGGCCTCCCATGGCATTGTTCCACTTCAGAAGGTCCTCATGGTAACAAGATTCAGGCAGGCATCCACAAGAGAAAACCAACCTGTGTGAAAAAAGGGAGCCATAGTGACCAAGTCAGAGAGAGAGAGAAAGTGTTACAGAGCACTATGAAAATCACAAAAGAACTCCCCTTCCAGAGGTAGTAGACAGGCATAGAAAAGACCCACCAACCCCAAATGTGTGTGGAGCACATGGGTCACTAAGTGAAATCTTCCAAGGGCAGAGCACATAAGTGAGAGGTGGCTAGGTTGCTAAGCAATACTAAGCTGAGTATGAAGCATTTGTATTGGGAAAGCCCCTCTAGGATGTGGCAGTGATGAGACTACTCAGCTTTGACAAGGCCTGTGACAGAAAGCAGCCAGGCACCATCCATCATCCATTTCCCTGATGCTCTGTGCCTTCTGGAAGGCTTTCAGAATACAATAACAACTTCTCATACCTTTATTTTGCATGGACTCTTTTCTTTCCATATACTGACTCTTCTTTACCCTTTTCAGGAAAGGGGCCCTTTACACTGAGGTACATCATGCTCCTACAAATTCCAATGTATCCACAGCAGATTAGATGTAATATGTCAGTCAAATGTGAGAATTTTTTTTCTTGACATAAAGTAAAATTTCTTATATATTACACTGGTTTAGCAATAATGTTCAATTTGCTTATGTTCTTTTGACTAAGAAAATAAAGTTGGAGGGATAAAATATTATATCAGAAAAGATTTTAACTCCCCTCCAAGGTTCAAGAGACATTGTGGAGCAGTGAACAGAAAGAATGAAACAGATAAAAGAAGGGGAACAGTGTTTTGGAAGGCTGTCTTCTGGATATGAAGTGGCTAGAGCACTCATGACCTCATAGTAACTGTTGTTCCCTGCATCAGACCTGAACAATATTGGGTCTATCAACATTCAGTTATGGGTGACAGATGAGGAGAGAGAAAGAGAGAAAGCTGTCAGAGTAGAAGAGGTGAAACTAGCTGAATAGAAGGGTTAAATGGAAAGGGGATGGGGAATGAACAAGGCAAGGTAAAGAGAGGGGGTATAATCAAAATATACTATGTTAATGCATGAAAATTGTCCATGAAAGTTAAAATATATTTTTCCTTCTTCTGACTATGAAGTTCATTTTAAATCACTGTGATGTACATTTTTATTAGCTATTGAACCTATTCTACATTCCATTTTGAGTTTTATGAAAATACTGTTATTAATTTTATTGTAGGTTTTCTTTTAAAACTCAGGATGTTTGTTTGACTCACAGGAACATACTGGATGCGTTTGAGTACTTATGAGATGTGTCTTTTCCCCTGAATATAGATATTGGTTGTTTATAGCCAGGGCCATAAGATTGGAGCAGTTCCTATGTAAAAACTGAAAGTCTTTCTCCCACTTTTACATGTTCATTGACTTTTGGCATATTTCTTTCCAGTGTTTTATGTCCCTCTAAGTATTTACTTCATCCCATCTTCATTTCAGTATACTTGAGCAACAACAGGTTGCTCTTCAGTATTTCTTTGTTTGGCAGATGATAAAACTAGAATTTCTACCTTTCCCGGATATTTAATTTTGAAGCATTCATGGATGCTTTCAGCTTAAAATAAAATGAAAAACAAACAAAAAACTTCATTTATTTGAGAGACAGAGAGAGAGGAAGGGCGTAGGGGAATAGGGGAGAGAGAGGAGGAGAATGGCTGTGCCAGGGCCATAAGCTGCTGCAAAGGAACTCCAGATGCATGTGGCACCTTGTCCATCTGACTTACATGTGTCCTGGGGAATTGAATCTGGGTTCCTTGGCTTTGCAGTCCAATTCCTTAACCATGAAGCCATCTTTCCAGCCCACTTTCAGCATTTGAAAATTTGCCATGTCATTATCTCCCTTCCATCTTTCATATAAGATAGCACAAATATCATTATTATGCCTATCTTATTTATCTTAATCACTCTGTTTTTTTGTATAATTTCTTGGGTTTATGGAGAGGATAATATCACTCATATGCATGCAATTCACAGTCTTTCCCAATATTTATTTCTGCCTCAGTTAACCTATGTAGATGTTTTAACCTATTTTATTTATTTTACCTATTTTATTTTATTTATTTTACCTATTTTAGCATCAGTACAGCAGTTTTCAATGAAGCCTAATTTATCTACCATACCTTGATTAACTTGAAATTATATACTCCAGTATGCTGAGACATTGAAATCTTTACAGGAGGGAGAAGACAGTCATGTTTTTCACTCTGAAAATTTGATTTACTAAACTAGTGTTTTCTGTCTATCTTCCTGTAGTTAAAAAAAGATTTTCTGTTGAAATAAATGCATTTGGATGGAATACCTGTTAATGATAACAACTCATAAGATAGGGAATATTCAACGAGTTTTGCAATATTTAGATTTTCTGGCAGGCATCGGGATAGTCAGTTGTATGTCTTTCTTTATTAATGTTTTAATATGAAATTCTAATATATGAACACACTGTAATTTGACCATGTTCCTATCATGTTATCCTCTTTTATCCCCTCTTCTGTTTTTTTTTTTCTAAATTTACTTTTTTTTGTCAAACTTCCATGTTACAGTCCTAGGGAACCTTTATTTATTTATTTATTTTTCTTTCTCAATTTTTATTAACATTTTCCATGTTTATAAAAAATATCCCATGGTAATACCCTCCCTCCCCCCATTTTCCTCTTTGAAATTCCATTCTCCATCATATCTCCTCCCCCTCTCAATCAGTCTCTCTTTAATTTTGATGTCATCATCTTTTCCTCCTCTTATGGTGGTCTTGTGTAAGTAGTGTCAGGCACTATGAGGTCATGGATACCCAGGCCATTTTATGTCTGTAGGGAGCACGTTGTAAGGAGTCCTACCCTTCCTTTGGCTCTTACATTCTTTCCACCACCTCTTTCACATTAGACCCTGAGCCATGGAAGGTGTGATCGAGATGTTACTGGGTACTCTAGTCACTTCTTTCCAGCACCATGATACCTTCTGAGTCATCCCAAGGTCACTGCCATCTGAAAAGAGAAGATTCTCTACCCAAAGTGAGAGTAGCATTAATATAAGGGTATGAATATTAAGAGAAGTGTTTACTGGTCAGTTTGATAAGCATAATATATACATTTATCCAGACATCGGCAGATGCTATACCCCTAGGGCTCATGACTACCCGTGTTTTAAGTTTTCAGTATCAGGGATGTATTCCCTCCCATGGAGCGGGCCTCCAGTCCAATTGGAGGGCAGTTGGTTTCCACCATGACAGACGTGCCACTCTTGCTCATTTGGGCTGTCTGGCCAATTATAAGGCTTGCAGTGTCCACTGTTGAGTATCTTCATTGGTGGTATCTCTTTCTCCCATTGAACTGCATGTAGAATGGCTTCTTCCAGCTTTCTGTCAGCCCATTATTTATTTATATTGTATTGTATATAACAACTTAGTTTCTGCCTCTTTTCAAACTAGATGTGAGGTAGTTCACAGCTTATTTCACCAGAAGAAAAGTATAAAGCAAAGAAATTAAGCAAATGGTAAATATCAGCAGAAGATAAATTTGAAAAAGTTTTGGTGGAACACAAAGCCATGTTGATACATACATGAACAGCATGATTCACACATAATCAGTATGGAGTCCAGTGTACTTCACTATTTGGGCCACATATTGAGCTCTTCAGCAACCAATACCACAAAGGAACTATGGTAGTGGTAATATATGAGGTTCACATATGGTGTGTGATGTTACATACCAAGGATACCACACCAAGCATTTGGAAATGTCACACTTTATAAATTTATTTTAATGGTATTTTTAAAAGTCTCATATACATACAGTTTTTTTTTAAATATAGCATAATATCATCTTTCAGTTGACCAAATCATAGGGTAATATTTGTATTATTTAACCTTCTGTTTCCGAAGTGGGAAGGACCAAGTTATATTCCAGGCATTGTTGAAAGGGAATTTTAGGTGTATTTTTTTGGGGGGGGGTGGGTTGGGGTTCATTTTGTTTAAATGTAAATAAATAAAAAGAAATAAAAACTTTACAAGTAACTCTCTCAGAGATATGCTCACTGGACACTTCTGCTGGATTATCATGCTGCTTCTAATTTGCAGTTGCCATAAGAAGGGAGAGAATCCTACCTGACACACTTTAATAGGTAACTTTCAGCCAGGCGTGGTGGTGCATGCCTTTAATCCCAGCACTTGGGAGGCAGAAGTAAGAGGATCACCCTGAGACTACATAGTGAATTCCAGGTCAGCCTGGACTATAGTGAGACCCTACCTTGAAAAACCAAAACAAACAAACAAACAACAACAACAAAAAAAAAAAAAAAAACAGGGAACTTTAACTAATTAGATCAGTACACATAAAACAAAAATAGCTGCTGATAGGCTGGAGAGATAGCTTAGTGATTAAAGCATTTGACTATAATGCCTAACACCCTGTGTTTGATTCCCTAGTATCCACTTAAAACCAGATTCTCTGTCTTCTCTCTATCTCCCTCTGTCTCACTCCAAAAAAAAAAAAAAAAAATCTAGATGCACAAAGTAGTGCATGCATCTGGAATTTGTTTGCAACAGTTTGAGGCCCTGGCATGCTCATATTCTCTCTCTCCTTGCAAATAAATAAGTAATTTTTTAAAAGCTGGTGATTTGGATTTTTAGAACTTAATGATGTTTAATTTCATTTTACAGTTCTCATGAAATATGTGACTTAAAACAGCATGAATATGATAGTGACAAGCTAAGAACAGACAACAGTGAAGGAAAAATAACTGCTTCATGTTCTCTCAGATCTGACTAAAGGAGACATAAACAACACTAGTCTCCCTTAATCATATAAGCAATCATCCAAACAATTTCAATCTCAGAAAGAATATTTTAAATGTACATTTGCTTCTGTACTCATTGGATATGAACCTGGTATGCTTGTAAACACACAGAAATAAATTTACACTGTATATTATGAAAACTTAATTTCCACAATATGAAACAATTCACATTTGGCAACAGATTTTAGTTTCATTTAACACTTTATTAAGGATCTTAAAAAAAGGTACATTGAAGTGTCCACCTTGTAGTTCTTATCAACAAAAGATAGAAAGATCCCTTAGATCATGTCTTCTCTTTCCTGATATAAGAAGCTTGATAAATAATTTCATGAAAGTGGAAAGTTTTTCAATATGCCTCAGCTTCTTTATTTCTAAATTTTGAATGATAAGTGAAAAGAAAATATTTATTGAATTAAACATTCTGTGGCAAAATTCACTTGAAAATGAATTTTGAGAATTTGGAAGGTTTATAATTGTTTCTTTATTCAAAGTTCTATAGTTGTTGCATATAACCAGTCTCATATCTGGACACAATGAATGGAAATAGCTTTTAAAACTATGTTGAAAATGCATAAAATGAAGGGTTTTCATGAGTCTTGCAGCCATTTCCCAAAGCATGAAATTTCTAATTAGTCTATAAACGCAACTAATTGTAGGAAGTAAGCAAAATTCATAAGCTGAACCATGACAATTTTTTATGAGCGAGGAAAATGACTGGAAAATAGTGTCAGAGCTTAGTAAGTTGTGTTTGCTACAATTCATAGTGTATTTCCATATTCAGTTTTATAAGTTATCTTCCTAGAGTACTGGCACCCTGTGAAAACTATAAGAAAGAAGAAATGGAAAACACAAGCCAGAAACATAGACTTTGTCCTTCTAGATTTATTTTATTTTATTTTTATTTTAGATAGAGAGATAGACAAAGAGGAGAGGTAGAGAATTGGTGCACCAAGGACTCAGCCACTGTAATCGAATTCCAGATGCTTGCACCACCTAGTGGGCACATGTAACCTTGTGGTTGCCAAACCTTCATGTGACTGGCTAATGTGGGATTTGGAGAGTAGAACATGGGTCCTTAGGCTTTTCAGACAAGCGCCTAAATCACTAAGCTATTTCTCCAACCCTCCCTTTTAATTTTAGTTACTTTTTTTCTTTTTTTAGAGCAAGAGATAGGGAGAGCGGAAAGATTGAGAATTGGCAGGCACCAGGGCCTCGACCACTGCAGTTTTCCAGATACTTATGCCACCTAATGGGCATGTACAACCTTGCAGTTGCCTCACCTTTGTGTTTCTGTCTTACTGGAATTTGGACACTGGAACATGGGTCCTTAGGCTTCCCAGGCAAGCACCTTAACCACTAAGACATCTCTCCAGCATTTGCAAGTTGCTTTTGATCTTTTGATCTAAGGATTTTCACAAGGTGATGAAGCTGGAAATTGATGCCCCAAACCTCATTTTTCCTCACAGAAACCTCAGTTCAACTGTAAATGGACCATTCCTTTCATTGCAAACTCAGAAATTTGGGTCAGACATTGTTGTGCATGTCTTTAATCCCAGGCATAGGTAAGAGGATTGTTGTGAGTTTGAGGCCAGCCTGAGGCTATGGAGTGTGTTCCAGGTCAGTCTAGGCTAGAGTGATTCCCTACCTAAAAATAAATAAATAAAAACAAGGTACTCATAAGCTAGTAAAAAATCTCCTGTTTTCAAAATATGCACAAATCATCCACAGTAAAGCAGCATCAGAATCCATGGTTTCACATACACAAATCAATAAATGCAATCCACAGTGAGATGAAGGAGAAAGATCTTATAATCCTTTCAAGGCATAAAACATCATTAATATTTAACACACTTTTGTGATAAGAAAATTCAATATACGAGGCATACAAGGAAATTACTGTAACACAGTATAGGCTCTATATGATAAACTCATAAGTAACAGTGAAAAATTAAAAATTTTTCATCTCAGGTTAGGAAAACAATGCAAGTACTCATTCTGACTACTTATTCTACACTTTATTCAAAATCCTAACCAGGACAATGACATAATAAAAATAAACAAATAAAATTCACAATGAATAGAAAGTAAAATTAGCCGGGCATGGTGGTGCATGTCTTTAATCCCCAGAAATCAGTAGGTAGAGACTGGAGGATTGCCATGAGTTCGAGGCCACCCTGAAAATAAATAGTGAATTCTAGGTCAGCCTAGGCCAGAGTGAGACCCTACCTCATAACAAAAAGAAAGAAAAAGAAAATTAATTGTTAACATGTATCATTTTCATGTTGTAAGCACTGGAGCATATGTAAAAGTCTGTTAAGCTAATCCATGAATTCAACAAAGTATCATGAATGACACATGACTATCATCTATCAATCTATATATCTACATACATAAATCTTGTTTCTTATATATTATAAAGCAGGAATCCATTAAGAAAATAATACTGTTTATTCCAAAATAATACAATATCTTAGTAATCTTAACCAAGGAAAGAGCTGCACACTGAAAACTACAAAACATTTTTGAAATTAAAAAAAAATCAATTAAATTGGAAGCAAGGACATGTTCATGGGTAAGAATAAATTATGTTCTTGAATGTCAGTTTATTTAACAATAGATCTACAGATTTGATATAGGTGAAATCTAATCCTTAACAAAATTTCCAACACAATATGCTATTAAACTTTCAATGTATTTAACATTAGATTTATAGATTCTATATAAACTACAGTTGAAATCTAATCCTTAACAAAAATTTCAATGCACTTTTCTGTTTTAAAAGTAATAGGGGGCTGGAGAGATGACTTAGTGGTTAAGCACTTGCCTGTGAAGCCTAAGAACCCTGGTTTGAGGCTTGATTCCCCAGGACCCATATTAGCCAGATGCACAAGGGGACACACACGTCTGGAGTTTGTTTGCAGTGGCTGGAGGCCCTGGCATGCCTCTCTCTCCCCTTTTCTCTGTGTCTGTCGCTCTCAAATAAATAAATAAATCAATAAAAATAAACAAACAAAACAAATAAAAGTAATAAGAAAAAATTCTAAAATTTTCATGGAATGACATACAACTCTAATAACTAAAACATGTTAAAGACAGAGCATAACTGTAGGGACAACATTTCCTGATTTCAAAAGGTGTAACACAGCTACATTAATCAAAGTAGGACAGGATTGGCATAAAGACATATGGATAGACCATGGAACACGATGGAAATTCAAGGATTGAAATCACACTTTGCTTCCCCCTTTTCCCTAGTCGTTGGCTATTATAAAATGGGCACTGGCTTGAATATGGGAACTTCTAAGCTATACCTAGAAATAAATTTCTGCATCCCATCACTGAGGTCCAAGGCAAAGGCTCATGCTAACTATTCTTATAACATCAGCAAATGGAGTCTTTTTCCTGTGGTAGAGTTAGTTTTGGGAAGACACTTTAGTAATGGGAAATTCATTTGAATTAACCTTTTTCCAAAGAAGACATGAAAAGGTTCAAAGGTACATGAAAAAGCATAATATCAGTATTATCAATTATCAGGAACATACAAATTAAACTCAAAGTATTATGAATCAAAATTAAAATGAAACTATCTCCTCACAATAAATAACAAATGTTTGTTTAGCCAAGAAGATAATGAGAATATTTATGTACTTTTGTTGAGATTATGAAATGAGACAAATTCTATGGAAAATAAAATGTAATTTCACCAAAATAAATAAACAAATAAATAAGACTATTATGCATCTCATCAGTGCTGTTTCTACATATTTGTCCAAAAGTCTTGGAATAGGGATCTTTAAGAGTTACCTGCTTTCTGCTTTTCATGAGGTTGCTTACAGTAGCTTCAAGGAAAAAACATCTAAATGCCCATCAAAAGATAAAAGTATAAATAAAATGTGGAAACATGCAATGTTAAATGATTCAGTAAAAAAACAAAACAAAACAAAAACAGGAAATCCTGTCATGTGCTATGTATGATATGGGTAAAATTTAAAAGTCATAGATTGTTTTTTTCTTTTTTCACAGAAAGACAAAGTGAATAATTCCACTTATAGGAAGTACCTAAAGTAGTGAAATTTATCAAAGAGACAAGCACATGGTGGTAGCAGTGGTTTGGGAGGAGCAATATGAAGGGTGAGCATGCATGAAGGTATGCACATCAACAAAGTCCTGGGGGTCTCCGAAGCGTATTGCTCAGTGTTTGCTCAGCGTTCATTTAGAAACACAGGGATGGCTCCCATGTCTTCTTAATCACAATAATAAAACCATAAAGCATTCGAATGTGCAGTGTTATCAATAGGTAATGCATAGGCGTAGATGTATGTATACATCTGGAGTTCTTTGGTTGTGGCTAAGGCCCTGCAGGCTGATTCTTTCTCTCTCTTCTGGTGTCTCTCTCTCTCTCTTATATAAAAAAAAATTGTGAAATGTTACTAAAATCAAAAGAACGAGGCTGAGTGTAGTGGTGCACATTTTTAATCCCAGTGCTTGGGGAGCTGAGATAGGAGGGTCATCATGAGTTTGAGGCCATCCACCATATAATGAATTCCAGGCCAGTGTACGCTAACCCTACCTCAACAAAACAAAACAAAACAGAACAAAACAACAACAGAAAAAATCTTTAATAAAAGAATGCATAATGAGATAACGTTGTACAATGACAACTTTTTTTTTTTAGAACTTTCCATTTGGGGCTGGAGAGATGGCTTAGCAGTTAAGCTGCTTGCCCATGAAGCCTAATGAGCCAGGTTCAACTTCCCAGAACCCACATAAGCCATAGGCACAAGAGGACACATGGGCACAAGAGCATGCGTGTGAACAAGGTGGCACATACATCTGGAGTTTGTTCACATTTATACAGTTGTTAGAGGCCCTGGTGTGCCAATTCCCTCTTGCTTGCATGCGCATGCTTGTATATAAAAAAAAAAAAGTTTCTCAGTTTATGGAATGTAAGAGTTCATTTTCAGTGTATATAGTCCAAGAGGATGTTTCATCATGGTGGGGAAAATGTGGCAGGGCAGCTGGGCCTCATGTATTCACATCGGCAGAGGGAAACAGAGGGAGTGAGCTGAGTACAGCAAGCCAGGATGGGATACATCTCAAGGCCATACCAGCTGAAGGCTCCACAAGTAGGGATTTAATATGAGGCTTCATCACAAACACATGGGTCTATGGGGAATACTTCACATTCAGACCTTCACAGCTATCAACAGGCTGTTGAAAAGCAGTGAGCTAAGAAGTACACACGTGTATATGTATGTATGCATACATAGATGTTTACACATATAATTTTGTAATCATTTGTATGAATTTGTAATCATGTGTATGAATATACATGCACAGATACACACATACATCTTTATGTTCATATGTATGTAAATCTATTCTTATATATGTATATGTACTTGCATGTCTACACAGTTATGCACAGATGCA
The DNA here is from genome assembly GCF_020740685.1 of Jaculus jaculus. Taxonomy (NCBI): domain Eukaryota; kingdom Metazoa; phylum Chordata; class Mammalia; order Rodentia; family Dipodidae; genus Jaculus; species Jaculus jaculus. The sequence goes on from NC_059111.1 coordinate 74,597,921, forward strand.
AACAAATACATATCTATACATATACATTTAGATATATGTGGTAGTTTGAATAGATGGCCCCCAATATATCTTTGTTTTACCAGCTTGTAGTTTGGATCTTCATCCACCTGGATGCAGAAGGTGTCATTGGGTGAATCTGAAGGTGTGGTGTTGTGTTTGAAATACTAATCTAAAGATATACAAAGTGCATAGTTCCACCTGGAGTTTGTGAAGTATGCTGTGTGGCTTTTGGCTTGTGGCTTCTCAGCTTCTTCTGCCAATTTTGGAACTTCCCCTGGATCTGTAAGCTTCAATAAATATCCCTTCCTCCATGAAAAAGTTTCCTATTTGAAGTCTATACTGTTACATGTAGACAATATACAGGGATTTACAATATTGTGTACTAGGTAGTCATAATTATACACAGATGCAGAAAAGATATATTTCAAGAAATCATTCAGTTTAAATTATTGTGATATCTTTTTACTTACTTCCTAATATTTCTTGATATTTTCCTTTTGTTTCTAATTTGGCAGTTGTATTATTGGATGTGTGTGGACATAGAAACTACCAGCTTTGACCATCATGTGTTTATTATTCTGTAGCCAAGGAATGAAATTCCAGAAAGGGTATCAATGCACAGCTGCACACCTGTGTTGTGGAAATAGAGCACTACATTTTAAGCTGATTGTATACTCACTAAGTATGTTTGTCACATGTACAAGCAAAAGAATGGGGAAATGCTGCATTCACTTTTTTTCTTTCCAAAATTTTAAAGTACAAGACGGAACCTGCTCTCATTTCCTGCACAAAGGTGTTTGGCTTTCCTGGGCCATCAGACACAGCTTTGGCTTTGGCGGTACCATTGCACACATGCTAGTGGGAAAGAGGATGTCTTTGCCATGGTTCCTGGAGATTATCTGTTTAAGCACACCTCTAACAGTTATGTCTTTCTCTTTGTATATTTATGTCTTATGCATACTGCTTAGTCATCTTATAAACTGGGGTTTATAAGAATGTTTAATAGGTGATAAATATATCCCATGCTGATGTATATGTACTTATTATGTGAGCCATTTCTACAAGAGATATTTCCAGAAATTAATGAATCTCTCCTGCCAAGTTCAGATCAAGCACTGAAGAAAAAAATATCACTGGTGAAGTGAAACCTTCAAAATATTTGAGATCATAGCCTTGAGTAAGATTAATGACTCTATAATTGTATTAATTGTGTTTCCATAAATAACTTACTTAATATTTCTAATTTTATTTTTTGCAGTTATAAAATGGGAATACTATTACATTTAAGGCAGTGGAAAAAAGAAATGAATTTGTATGCAATGAATTGACTTTGGGGAGACTAAAGCTTATATTTTATTTCTAAGAAACAAGCTACAATGTTATTTTTATCCTTGGAAACAGAGTCACTGTCAATTAATGGATCTGGTCAGTGTGTGTTACATTTTTATCATTTACTAAATTTGAAGATTGACATCTTTTATTTCTAGCATATGTACAATTCCTGAAAATAATAGTGTTGACATTTTTTGCATAATCTCCAAAAAGTTTATTAACATTCTTTCCTTTTTATATTTACTCACATACGGGTATTTTAATTTACTTTTGTCAGAAATGTTTTCATAGTAACTATGGTACTTTATTTTGAATCCCATTGCTTTAAGAAATAGTGTCTGCCAAAGAAATTGGGCTTGATTGATATGTGGTAGACAATGGCTGATTTAGATAACACTTTCATCTACAGCTCTACTGTGTGGAATGAATGTTATGAAGGATTCAGGAGTTTGGGGATTGCCTACTCAGCCAAAATAAATAAACAAATAGTTAAAAAATATCAACATGTTACCATAGTTACATGAACATTTTTGTTCAGAAGTTAAAAATCAAGAAGTAAGAAAAGATCTCTACAAGAGTGTTCTGCAGGAAATAGCACTTCTGCATGAATTCTAAGGTCTGGACTAAGTTTACATTTTATTGAAACATATATGTACATATTTTCATGAAAATCATGTAGACCTCTTTATTTATGTCTGTAGATGACATGCCTGGTTTGCAAGACAGTATGCACTTCCTGCATGTTTGGCCAAATATGGACAAGTTGAAGGTGAAATTACACCTTTAAAGGAAAATCTTGTGTATGAACAGTTGCAGAATTTAGTTTTCTTACATGCTTTAGCTTTTATTATGAACAATTCATATAATCATGATGCCATTGTACTAATTATGATCTTACTAAATGCTAAAAGATGTATTGTTTTCTTGCTTCTGAGGAAGCAAAGGAATGGTAACAATAGCATTGGGAAGAACTACGTGTTTCACTAGTGTGTGTTTTTGCTAGAAAACCTCTGTTTCATTTATGTTTGTGCTCTGATTGTTATCAGTAACATCTCAAGTCCTAAACTGTGCATTTTACTCCTGTATTTTACTATATTAATTTTATTTATTTCATAGTGTGCTGAAGAATTTGCATTTTATATGTACAGATTTATGTCAATAGAAAATGAGCACACAGAAGGCAGATAGAAACTGTCAACTGTCTTTTCTTTGAAATGCCTTGCCTTCAAAGTATGAAATTATGCATTGTTTCATCACACAATATTGTTTATTTCTGAAAGGGAAATTCTTTATTTCTATTGTCTATATCATGATGTGAGGGGTTGCTATGGGGATTATTTTAATTACTTTGCCAGTTAAAGTAGAGAAGAAAATTACTTAAATGGTGGATACAATGTTACCATAAAGGTTCTAAGAATATCTTACACAAAAGCTTTTTTCAAAGTTTTACCTGGTTATCTTTGCAAACAATATTAGCATATAGAACTTGGTCATCATCATTTCTACTTCCAATAAAGCTGATATTTTCTATAAGTTTTGTCTGGAAAGCTAGAAGTGACTGAAGACTGTCTAGGTAAATCTGTTATAAATATTTATACTACCTGCTTAGTGGTTAAGGCACTTGCCTGTAAAGCCAAAAAGACCCAGGTTTGATTCCCCAGGGCTGATGTAAGTCAGATGTACAAGGTGGCCCATACATCTGGAATTCATTCACAGTGACTGGAGACCCTAGCATGCCCATTCTCTCACTATCTTGCTCTCTTTCTCTCCCCCTGTCTCTCTTAAGGAAATAAAAAAAGAAAATTTATTCCACTGTTAAAAATTAATTTGGAGCTGGATAGATAAATTAACAGTTAGTGTTCTTGCTTGTGAAGCCTAAGGACCTACTACCCATATAAGCCAGATGCAAAGGTGGAACGTTTGTCTAGAGTTCATTAGCACTGGCTGAAGACCTTGGCATGTCCATTTTGTCTCTTGGTCTCTCTCTATCTGCTTCTTTTTCTCTTTCCCTGTAATAAATAAATTAAGTAAAAAATTGAAAAAAAAAGAAAGAAAGAAAGAAAGAAAGAAACACTCATTTGTGGGACTAGGGAGGTGGCCTAGCTGTTGAAGGGACTCGAGGCTTACTTTCAAAACCTGCTAGTCTGAGTTCTATTTTCCAACATCCCTGTAAAGCCAAATGCAAAAAAAAAAAAAAAAGTGGTGCAAGAAAACTTGTCACACGCAATCCCTACACACACACACACGTAAGTATACAAATATATTTTCAAAAGCTAATTTTGTAATTATTTTTGTTTCTATACCTTATATTAAAGATATTTGTGTTTTTTTTTTTTTCTTTAGTGAGTTACTGACAACATTCTTTTCATTAGTCAGACCAAGATTTCAGGCATTTTGAACATTCCTGGACTGGATTTGAATATATTTTCCATAAGTTTTGTGATATTGCTCATTGAGTAATAGAGATCAGGTAGATGTAATAAACTAACCTGAAATATTTAATCCTTTATTAATTTCTAATGTTTTTCCAGTGTCATCACCAAGCTTTCAATGAATATACCTTTTTGTCAGGTTAAACATGAAGAAAATATATATATATATACTGTGTATTTGTTATCTTCTAGGAACCTTCATTCTCATTTAGGAGGAAACAACATTTGTATTTTTGTTTTTGGTTCAATGTCTTCATTTGGTGGGAGTTCTTTGAATAATTACAATAATTTTGTTCGGAATAGTGAATAATAATTCCTCCATGTAAGGAGCCAAACTCCAGAAAGATAGATGAATAGCCATGTTAATTACTACTAGACTGGATTTAAGGGATAGCCAAGTACATATGATTTCAGAGAGCCAAAGGCTTCATCTTACTGGTGAGAATAGTGGAAACCTATACTGATCGTGTGAAGTAAGCATTGGCCTTGATATGAGCAGTGTTTTTATTAAAAGTTTTAGAGAAGCATTTAGACAATGTTATTCTATTTATTTATTTATTGGGAGGGGAGAGAATTGACGGGCCAGGGCTTCTAATCACTGCAGTGGAACTTGAGATGCATGCGCCGTCTTGTATGCATGTGCAGCCTTCTGCACAAGTGTCACCTTGTGTGTGTCACCTTCAATTCCCACTTATGTGAGTTATGGGAGCTGAACCTGAGTCCTCAGGCTTTGCGGGCAAGCATCTCAACCCCTAAGCAAGCAATCTCTGTAGCCCTGGGCAATGTTATTCTTGTAAACCCACATCTTAAAATACGTATGTATGTATGTATGGATGTATGTATATTTATAATGAAAATTCAAGGTTATGAAAATTTTAGTGTGGATGTAATGTTGAATATATAGGAAATGATAGAAAATGGAGCAATTAATGGAGATTTACTTATTTGATAAGTAAAGAAAACTTAAATTAGGGAATAAAATAACTTGATTATCTCCAGTGGTATCGTCTCAACCCAAATAATCAATGTTATTTTTATTATTCCTTTATGTTTGTATAGATACAGTCAATATAACTCCCATACTTGAAATCTTTTTGTGAACTTTTGTTCTGTTTAGTATAACGTATACCTTCTCCATTCTAATTTATGTTTGCTTTACTTTTTTCTTTTCCTTCAGGGTTACCTATTAGGCTTTTTGATCAAGAAAGCTGTAGACATGGCACAGGGAAATATTAGAGACAGGGTTATTGAAGTACTAGGAGATAGTTTGAGGCCAATGGGAATCCTGACAGAAGGGATGGAATGAAAGGATGTAATTTGAAAAATACAGACTATAGACAGTTATTTATAAGGGAGTAAGTGAAATAAATTAAACATGTCATTAAAGTCATAAAAGATGTTTAGATCCCAGATAATAAACAAAAGTCATGAATTAAAAAGATGGATGTAAACATCATTCATACTTGTTTCTTTAATTTGCTTGTATTACTCCATCCATGGATCATAAAAACATGTTTGCAGAGATGAATCTTTTATTCCATACTTTTTTTTTATTAAGTAGAAACTTTATATGGATACATCAGGTGTTTGTACCATCATTTCCCTCCTCCCTACCCCCACTCCACTCCACTGAGGACTTCCTCACCTTAGTGGGATTTCAGGTATTCCCCATAGGATTGGGTGAGTAGCAGACAGTCATTGTGGGTGGGGGATGGGCAGTGCCTTAGTATGTTCCCTCTCACCCTGTGGATCTGACATTCTTTCTGTCTCCTCCTCAACAAAATTCCCTAAGTCTTGGTGGGTGTGCTTTAAGTCTACTTTGTTGTTGAGCTCTCAGCAGCTTTTAGGTTTCTGCTTTGGTATGTTTTGCCTATCCTAAGTGTCTACCTCCATCACCCTGGTGCAGGTTATCAGGCTCACCATGGAAGCAGCACTCTAGTTCATCTTGCTATTTCTACCCTGTGGTTTCACCTGGGTCCTGGCTGCTATGTTCCAGGTAGTTCATTTTCTTCCAAGGAGTCAGCAACTTGTCTTGATAGATTTTGGTTGTTATTGTTTTTTTCTGCTTTCTGAAGAAGATTCTCTAGTGGAGAGTAAGATCAGGATATATTAAAGGAGATAAGCAATGTTAATGTATAGATATTGATGGGTATAGTCTCAATTTTGGATGAAGTCTAGTGAGAGCTTCTCACTGATTCCAAAGATGGCAGTCCAAAGTATAACACCAATATCAGTTTGAACCAATGAGTTTATTGAGGAGTCACTTGTAGAGCATAAAGAGATGTTACAGGAATGTGGGGCCCCCCAAAAGCCACTATGACGGAGATTCTTATGTAAAAATCACTCCTAGAGTGCTCCTCCCTCAGCCTCAGGATGAGGGCTTAGTTACAAAGCATGAAGACACCAGAGCAGCCATACCATAGAATAGTCTCATTCCTTCCTGAATGATGGCTTCCCTGTGGCCATTTTTAGAAGCTCTTTGTCTATGTCCAGGGGTATAAGACCACAGACCAGCATTTCATTGGGGCTCACTATATCAAGATTACCCCAGAATAGATGCTCCTCCCTCAGTGTTGGGGTGAAGGAGTTTTTTTTTTTTCTTCCAGTGCATGAGAATCTATAGAGAACTTAAGTGGGGCTCACCATACCTGGATTACCCACATGGATACTCTTTCCTTAGTCTCAGGGTGAAAGCTTACCTACAGAGCATGATACTCCAAAGCAGGACTTCAAGAGGGCTCACTGTATCCTTTATCAGGATAATCCCTGAAGATGCTCCTCCCTCAGACTCAGAGTTACTTACAGAGCATGAGTCCCCAAAGAAACCAATTAGATCAGGCTCTCTAATTTGGCATTACCCTAGCAAATACTCTTCCCTCAGTCTCAGGGTGAGGTCTTACTTACAGAGCATGGAAACTCCAAAGAAACTGCTTAGGTGGGGAGCTCTAGACCTTTTCCACTCCATATACTCTATCTCCCCGCTGTGGTCTCGAGCTCTTGCACATTCTTGTATACAGCTGGCACAGGGGGCACCTACATCTCTGTTGGGGATCTAATGACCCTCCCCACAGCTTCTCTTATGAGTTTTCCCAGCTGCTTTTGATAAATCTTGTACTTTTGAATGCTGAGGGAATTTGCCATATAGCAGTTGTTGTTTATGGGAGGCCTATGAGCACCTGAAGACAATACTCGTTACTGCCAATGCTCTCGGTTGCCCACAGGAACCTGATGTCAAGACCCTTTTGTTGGAGAAATCACATGCTTCAGTCACAGGCCATGCCAAATCAAAAATAAGCTACAGGATTCCTCCCTCCTAGTTAGCTCACATAATGATCAAAAGTGGTATGTAGGCTATTGGGGGAAGAAAGTAGTTCACAGTCTTACCCAGCAGTGGATTCTGCAAGCTGCACAACAATGAGCTAGCCACACAAATGTGTCCATGCATGCAATTGTGGCAGGTCAGTGGTGGTGGTAGTCAACAACAGTGGAATTGGATTTGAAGCCCATTCCATGGGGTTGGAGGATTTATGCATGGTACTGATAACCAAGACAAATGACTATGGCTTGGAAGGTCATGGAACATAGCTTGGAAGCTGTACATGGCCATTTTGTTTGGACTAGAAGTCAACATCCAGTATTTATGACAGAAACTCACAGCATCAGTATTTGTGACCATGACCCTTGCAGTGTGAACTTGAGAGCAAGAGTCCTTTTTTCTGCTAACTTTGTGGACTAACAATGTTTCTTTAAAGTTGTAATCTAGAAACAAGTATGTAAAAGATAAAAGCAGACACCACACAGAGAGCAAACAGTCCATCCTTGTCATACTTCACAGGGTAATGTAATGTCATCATTCCTACCTTTAGATGCTAGTAAGTTCTTCTTGTGTTTAATCTACCTCAAGCTGGTTTCTTCTACTTAGGAGTAGAAAGATGTTAATGATATTTCATTTTATCTTCGTGAGGTTCTGTTAGGATTTGTAGATGGAGATATTTATTACCTATGTAAAATTATAGGCCTTGGGTTCAGAAAATCTCCTGTGTCATTCCAATTAAGATTCCACTGCTGTTTATCAAATCCCCTCTCTTGGCTAGAAATTTGAATAAAGATTCCATTATTTTTCTGTTTCCATGCCATTTTGCCCCCATTCTCTGGGTTGCTTAAAGTGAGGAATAGAGTCAGATCTGTGCTGGCTATAACTGGGATTGTAAGTGGACTAGTTATAAGGCTTACATATGATGTTTTTGATCTTGTTTCACTAAAGCAATAAAAATTAAAATGACAATATAGAACATCACACTGAAGATAGGACTCATTCCCCTTAACAAGAATAATAAAGGGGAGAGAAAAGTAAGGAACAGTATATCAAATGAGTAGCTGGGTATAAATAGAATCGAAGCAATACAGATTTGAAATCAGAGCCCAAGATGATTATTTTAACTTTTGTATACCTTTCTTTTATTTATTTTCTGGCTTGCATATGAGTGTGAGTGATATTTTTAGTTAGAAGAGAAGGTTGCTATTGAGAACAGCTCAGTTTTTTGCATTACATTTTTTGAAACATTTTTTATTGGCTTTCAGGAAAGCTTAGGGTTTCTACTTGTGTTTTACTATTTACCAATCTTTCTTTTATCCTAAAAATGTGTCCATGTATTCTCTTGATATTTATAAGTATAAATTATATGGTATAAAATAATATTTCCATTCCCTTTATAAGTTGCATTGCTAAGGATCTTGAGAAAATAATACTCTTTTCCATTATTTATTCCTGATTTTCTGAGAAATGTCTGTCTCTGTGTGAGAGAGGAGAGATTCTGAGAAAAAGATTAAACTCTTTTGATGTTTGGACAACTGTAAGAAGGCCAGGGCAGCTAGAGTTCAGTGAGCCAAAGGAAGTCAATGAGGCAGACAAAGTGTGACCTCTCAGGTCAGAGCAAAGAGCTTGCTGTGATTTCATCCTGCAGGAGATGATGAGAAGAGTGTAATTGAAAAGTTTTAGTATTTAGGTTACTCTTTTGTATGTAAATGAATTAGGTAATATTCCATCTTTCCTTCACCTGCATGACATTTTCAAGGTAGCAATAATGCTGCCTATACCTCGATGTTATCACAATTTTTTTAGTTGGATTTCCTTTTTCATTTAATTAATTAATTTGTATTACTGATACGTGAATTCAAGACATGGCTAGATAGGTGCTCTCTGACTGAATGGCATCTCCAGACCTCAGATTTTCTTTTGTATGTAAACATTGTATATTAGTTGTTGCCATTATCTTCTCCTTACTGGGACAAAACACACAACCAAAAGTAGTTTGTGGGAAGAAAGGGTTTATATAAGTTTAATGCTTCGAGGGGAAGCTTCATCATGGTGGTGGAGGCAGGGGTTGGGCATCACATCTTGCTATAGCAGCTGGAAGGTAGCAGCAAGAGCAGGCTTTCTGACAACATAGCACTGGGAAGTTGGGCTAATAAGCATCAAGGTTCATCCCAATGACATGTCCTACATCAAGTAGGGTGCCACCCCATTAATTGCCATATACTAGGGATTGCGTATGAGCTTTAATCAACCCATAAATCTATGGAGAACATTTCACATTCAAATACTGCAGTAGTACAAACATTTTTCTGTAATAACCCTTAGAAATATAACAGAACATTATTAATATAACATATATAGTATACTTGTTCTAGGTAATGAAATAATACTGATATATTATTATGAACTATAGTCTGTACTTTATTCGCAGTCCCTTGGTTTTGCATTATAACTTTTTTGCCAGACTGTTTTCATATGATCACATAATATTTGGTTGCCATGTCTCTTTATACTTATTTTGGCTGCACAGTTCTAATTAACTTTTCACCCTCAAAACTGTTTTGGAGAATGCTTGTACTTTTTATTCATTGGAACATTTTTGTTTTATACAATTCTGACTTTCCTTTTGAGGAACATACATGTCTGCATTTGCATGTATCTTATGTACTTTTTTTTTTTTTTGGTTTTTCGAGGTAGGGTTTCACTCTGGTCCAGGCTGATCTGGAATTAACTCTGTACTCTCAGGATGGCCTTGAACCCATGGCGATCCTCCTACCTCTGCCTCCCGAGTGCTGGGATTAAAGGCGTGCGCCACCACGCCCGGCTCTTATGTACCTTTTTATTAGAACTTGTTTAGTAGCTTATGATATAGTCTACATTAGAATAGTACTATAAGTGCTAGTATGGTGTAGTTAACACAGGTAGAATTTTTGATACAGGTTATATATTTGACTTTGTTATACTTTTTATTATAATATATTTGTAAAATACTTTATTCATTTTATACAGTAGAGTAGATGCCAATGGTTTGAGGATCACATGATTTAGCTGAACAATGTGTTCATGGTATTCAGAAGCCAGGTTGGTAGAGAGGCATATATGTCATTAAAGTAAAGGAGTGTTGTGGTGAAGTTAAAATACTATATTAAATGAGAGCTGCATTCACAAACCATTTGCTCAGTTTATGTGTCAAAAATCTGCCCAACTAAGCTGTCAATATGATTTAGGCCCTCACTGGATTAAATGAGGCTCTCATATTGGAGAAGACAACCTGCTCCGCTATCTACCAAATCATATATTTATTTCATCCAGAAATACTCTCATAGTAACATCCAAAAATATTATTTAATCAAATATGTAGACAGTTCATGGCCTAGTCACCTGATACATAAAATTATACTGAGAAGAATGACAATTGTAACGTTAGGTCAGTGCATAGCAATTTAGAACCCTTCCTTGTGCCCTCAACATTCAATTTTGCTGGTAACAGATTTTTGCCACTGTGACCAAAACACATGGCATAAACAATTTAAGAAAGTATGTAGGATGTTAGTCCCTGTTTTGTTAGTGCCATGCGCTTGAGTAGATCTTGAAGTATGTAGTGAACAGGGGTCTTCTCATCTTGGGAGATAAGTATCAGAAAGCAGTACAGGAAGGAACATGAGACACTATAACCTCCACAGACATACTTCTATGTAGCTCCCACCTACTTCTTTTCTCTACACCCCAATAATACCATCATATTATAAACCCATTAAAGGGTTAATCCATTAGTTAGGTTAGATGCCTCAGAATCAAATAAATTCTCAAAATCCCATCAGCCAGCAACTAAGTCCTAGTATATTGCAGAACAGGAAATGTTCTCCAAATACCTGTTATGATAATTCTGATTATTAATCCTGGCTGTTTAGTTCCAGATGGTAATGATTCAAAGTACATGGCAACTTATAGGCTATATCCTGTATTTTCAAGGTAGGAGATTAGATGGACTATTGGAGTGTGTCTCAGTCATAACATTATACTTTATATGATGGATATTTGTGAACAATTAAATTCTATATACAAAATACAAGTGAATGATCGGGGCTTGAACAATATTGTCAAATAACCCTGTGGCAAATGAAAACAATATGATCAGAACTCATCTCTGGAAGAGTGAGCATAATGACACAGCAGTCATACAGGCTGGTGTCAGAATGGCACAACCATGCACAAGTTTCAGAAGTGTATGAAAGGGAATGAAAGATCACACACACACATACACACACAAATAAATAAATAAAGTGAAGACATTAGTAATATGTATATCCCAGAATTTATGCAACAAAATTTGAAAGAACACTGTTGATAATTTTACTTACCATAACTGGTAATTTTGCTTTCATCACATTTGGAAAAATTACCTGTCCCATAAGAGCACTTGTGACAATATTTGTTTAACTTACAAATTAATTTTGATGTTGCCTTTTTTAGGATATAAAAAGAAAAAAAAATCTGCTATAAAAATATTGGAAATCTTAACTAGTCTAGCTGAGTAACTTCAAGAGAGTCATTTATATGAACATAATGATTTATGGTGCATAGATAGTGATGAAGCTTAAGGTGCCTTAGCATGCTTAGAAACCTGGGTAAGCTATTAATATTTTAGCATCTCCATTTCCTGTGGGGATGTGGCTTCAAGTTGTAGAGGAGAATATTATAGTCTTATTTAGTATAAAATTCATATATTGTAGAAGAGTATGTTAGAGGTCCCAGTTGAGTTTTTCCTGAATTTATTATCCTACAAAGTCAAATACAGATGCATCTTTCATAAAAAGAATAAGCTTATTCTAAAGTAATATCTGAGACTCTTCGATCAACTTATTACATTTTGATGACCATTTCAACCATTCAACAGTGGCAGGATAACTCGAAGAATACAAATGAGATACAGATGTTGTTGATGAACACAAAAAGAATTCAAACCTCAAAGATACTTAAACATATTATAAAAGGATAACTACTCAATTTTAAAGTTATTTTTACCAAAATAGGTTATTATAAAATTTACTTTGGGAAAATTACATTTTGTGAAAACCTATATAACTTATTGGTTGCTGAGGTAAAAAAGTCCTCTAAAGGGATTTTCCACAGTATGGTTTTCCATATAATGCTATTCATTTATTTTTAAATTATTATTATTATTAGAAATATGTTTTGTATGGATACATCATGTGTTGGTACCCTCTCTTCCCTCGTCCCTGTCCCCATTCTGCTGGTATCCCTCCTCAGTAGGCTTGTAAGTCTTTCCTGTGGGGTTGTAGGTTATGCGCATGGGAGCAGTAGTCAGTTATCTTTTGGGGGGAGGGATAAAGAGATATTTTAATGGAAGTAACAGATAAGCCATTGCATAATGGTAGTCAGGAAAGTGTGTTTGAACCTCAGAAGTCTCTATTCTCTTCTTCCTGTCTTTTGTTTAGAGAGTGTTAGACAGGTGGAATGTTCTATGGTTTCTTAGCATAAATAACCCATCGTCATGAGAAGGATCTTAAATGTGTGTGTGCACATTGGTAGAGGAGGAGAAAAAGGTGGAGTTGAGTAAGTTATTATGGATGGATTGCTAATAATAACTAGAGAACTAAGAGAAAGGAAAAGTTTAACACTATAGAATTATCAGCTTCTATCTGCTTGATAGGAGAAAAAAATGTGGACACAAAAAAAGAAGACATACTACTTGGAATGAAAGAATTTACTAGAGAGGAGATCTTGGAAGGAGAAAAGGGAAGGTGGTTGGAAGGGATTATGATCATGGTATATTGTTTATATGTGTGGAAGTTGTCAGTAAAAAGTTAAAAAGATTAAAAAATGATGGCATTAGTAGTGATACCCTTTTCTTATTAATCTTGAGCCTGCCAATTCTAATTTACTTCTTAAAAGATGCCAGGTGATAAAACCTTTTAGAAAGATGGCCATCCTTGAATTTGTATATTTAGAGTGAAAATTTGTTCCCTCAAAAGTTAGCTTCTCTATTCCTTGAATCGGGTATGAAATCCAATAGAAATGATTTGTGAAACTGTGTCATAAACATGAATAAAAATGCCATTATCTGAGAAAATAGTAAAATCCAGCAGGTAAAAACTAGACAAAATCCAAAAAGTTTTGCTTACATTATTGATTATTAGAAACTAGTAAGTAGTTGGAAGAAGTTTTTCATTAAAAACCTACTTTAACAGCCAGGTGTGGTGGTGTATGACTTTAATCCCAGCACTTGGATAAAAATAACAAAACCTACAGCAATGTAGCAGGATACAAAATAAATACACAGAAATCAGTAGCCTTCATATATGCTAACAACAAACACACAGAGGATGAAATCAGAGAATCACTCCCATTCACAATTGCATCAAAAAAAAAATAAAGTACCTTGGAATAAACCTAACCAAGGAAGTAAAGAATCTATACAATGCAAACTTTAAAACACTCAAGCGAGAAATTGCAGAAGACACTAGAAAGTGGAGAAACATCCCTTGTTCCTGGATTGGAAGAATCAATATCGTGAAAATGGCAATCTTACCTAAAGCAATCTACACATTTAATGCAATCCCTATCAAAATTCCAAAGGCTTTCTTCATGGAAATAGAAAAAACAATCCAAAAATTCATTTGGAATCACAAAAAACCTCGAATATCTAAAATAATACTGAGCAACAAAAAAGAGGCTGGTGGTATCACCATACCTGATTTTAACCTATACTACAGAGCCATAGTAACAAAAACAGCATGGTACTGGCACAAAAACAGACATGTAGATCAGTGGAACAGAATAGAGGACCCAGATGTAAGCCCAAGTAGCTATAGCCACCTGATATTCGATAAAAATGCCAAAAATACTCATTGGAGAAGAGACAGCCTCTTCAGCAAATGGTGTTTTGAAAACTGGATAAATATCTGCAGAAGGATGAAAATAGATTCTTCTCTCTCGCCATGCACAAGAATTAAGTCCAAATGGATTAAAGACCTTAACATCAGACCGGAAACTTTGAAACTGCTAGAGGAAAAAGTAGGGGAAACCCTTCAATATATTGGTCTTGGCAAAGACTTTCTGAATACAACCGCAATTGCTCAGGCAATAAAACCACAGATTAACCACTGGGACCTAATGAAATTACAAAGATTTTGCACTGCAAAGGACACAGTGAAAAAAGCAAAGAGGCAACCTACAGAATGGGAAAAAATCTTCGCCAGCTATATATCTGATAGAGGATTAATATCTAGGATATACAAAGAACTCAAAAAGTTAACTAATAAGGAATCAAACAAGCCAATCAAAAAATGGGCTAAGGAGCTAAATAGAGAGTTCTCAAAGGAAGAAATACGAATGGCATATAAGCACCTAAAAAAATGTTCTACGTCACTAGTCATCAGGGAAATGCAGATTAAAACTACATTGAGATTCCATCTCACTCCTGTCAGATTGGCCACCATCATGAAAACAAATGAACATAAATGTTGGCGGGGACGTGGAAAAAAAGGAACCCTTCTGCACTGCTGGTGGGAATGCAATCTGGTCCAGCCATTGTGGAAAACAGTGTGGAGGTTCCTAAAGCAGCTAGAGATTGATCTACCATATGACCCAGCTATAGCGCTCCTAGGCATATATCCAAAGGACTCATCTCATTTCCTTAGAAGTACATGCTCAACCATGTTTATTGCTGCTCAATTTATAATAGCTGGGAAATGGAACCAGCCTAGATGTCCCTCAACAGATGAGTGGATAATGAAGATGTGGTACATTTATACAATGGAGTTCTACTCAGCGGTAAAGAAAAATGAAGTTATGAAATTTGCAGAAAAATGGATGGACCTGGAAAGTATTATACTAAGTCAGGTAACCCAGGCCCAGAAAGCCAAGCGCCACATGTTCTCTCTCATATGGGGATCCTAGCTACAGATGACTGGGCTTCTGTGTGAGAATGAAAATACTTAGTAGCAGAGGCCAGTAAGTTAAAAAGGAGACATAAAGGGTGGAGAAAGGAAGGGAGGAGGATACTTAATAGGTTGATATTGTAATTATGTAATTACAATGATTGTAATGGGGAGGTAATATGATTGAGAATGGAATTTCAAACAGGAAAGTGTGGGGGTGGGGAGGGAGGGAATTACCATGGGATATATTTTATAATCATGGAAAATGTTAATAAAAATTAAAAAAAAATCAAATAAATTATAATCTCAATTTATTTTTCTTTTATTTATTTATTTATTTTTATGCTTTTTTAAAAATTTAATTTATTAGTTTTCTTTTCAGCAAATACAGGCAGTTTGGTACCATTGTTTAGGCTCATCCATGATCTACCCCCTCCCATTGGACCCTCCTTGATGATGTAAATGGGTGTGCATTGTGGAGTTAGCCCACAGTTACTGGTATGATAAATGTCTCTGCATATCATGACCCAACATGTGACTCTGACATTCTTTCTGCCCCCTCTTCCACAAAATTTCCGTGAGCCATGTTGGGTTCATTTTTGGTCTGCTTCAGTGCTGAGGTGTTGGGGGCCTCTGAGGCTCTGGCTCTTTGATTTGGTAGGAGTTGATTTTTCTCTGTGTTGGTCTCTTTCCCCTTTGTGCTGGTATCCGGTTCATCAGGAAAACATCACCCTTGCTTGTTTCACCAATTGTCCTTAGTTTCAGTTGGGCCCCTTTTGAGGTATGTTGGGGCAGCTCTCTTTCGTTAGGATCTGCATCTGTCTGAAAAAGAGAAGCAGTTTCTCCAACAGAGAGTAAGTTAGCACCCAGAAAATTGAGATAACAATTACTTTTTTGATAGAGAGTTTGATAGGTGTAGGCCCTCTTGTACCCCATGATTGATGGTAGCTTGATATTGGAGAGTGGGCTTATGTTTGGGTATGGTTCTGACTTGTTTCCCAGCTCCTGCTATGGGTCTGGTACCGCGGAGGGGATAAGTTAGCCAAATCAAGAGCAGTTGGTTCCCCACCATGGCTGTGTGCCACTATTGCACTTGTGTGGGCATCACATCAGGTTATTTGTTGCTAATTAGGTTAGACCATGAGTTGCTTGGACAGATATTGGTCATTTCCCCCAGTCGCCCATGTAGCACCTTCTGGCACTAGACACGGTGACTATCTGGGGACTGACTCACTCCTGGCTTCCAGCCACGCCATTCCATTTTACCTGTCAGCTGCTTATGGAGTCTTCAGCAATAGGGTCTTACCACTGGCCTTTGATGGGTCATCAAGTACTCTGACAGAAGTCTGTCATTGTTTTGGGAAACCTTTTAGGTTTCTGTGATCAAAAGCTCATTGTGGATGGTAGCCCCAAGCTGGAAGTGGGGGTAACAGGTCAGTGCCCACTAAGAAATTGAGGAAAAACATAACTCATATACAAGAGTTAGAGAGAAGAGAGAGAGGGGGGAGAGGGGGAGAGGGAGGGAGGGAAGATGTAGAAGATTTAGGTTAGTCTTGATCCTACCCTGGCCAGTGTCTTGTGATTCAGGTGTTTCCTCTAAGGGTCTAGTGAAGGTTCAGCCATTTGGTCTGTCTTTTAGGAAGTAGAATTTTATGGTACCATTGCCATTTTGGTCCAGATTACTGTTTTCCACCCTTCTAATCTGAAATTATTGTTTAATAATGTATTAAAGTAAACATCATGCATTATTTAATAATGTATTAAAATAAACATCATGTCCTTATGGATCATTACACTGAAAAAAAAAAAAAACTTTCTAACCTAATAGTTTGTTATGTTTTTATAAGAGTAAAACAATTGGTCTGTTTACTTTTAGTAGCTTAAGAACAAAGGTTAATTTGATCAACTAAGCACTTTACAATATTAAGTTTTTATACTGTTAAATATACAAACACACAAGCTCTTCATCTTTTAGCTTTATTTTTCCCATTTAAAATGAGTTCATTTATGTATGGGAAGATAGATCAGTCAGTAAAGCTGGACACGAGTTGGGCTCCCAGAATCCATGTAAAAATTCTGTGAGCATAGTTGCACACTTGCAATCCTTGGTACCTGGGTACCAGTACCTGGGAGGCATAGACAGGCAGATTCCCATTGACTAGACCATCTAGTATAATCTCCAGGTCAGTGAGAAAGATGGATGACACTTCAAAGAATCAATAAGAAAGGTTGCCGTCTTGTCTCCACACATTCATGCATATGTACTGACACTCACATATGCACATGAACACACACATAGACATAGACTCTTACACACAAACATGCACAAAATAATATGTGTTCATATAATCCTTTAAAAAAAGAATCAAATTGAGACCCATGTCTGTCTTATTGATTTTAGGAGCACCGGTACCTGTATAATGTGTTTGTTGGAGTCAGCTTTGCATTTCTGGACAAATATTGAAGCAGAAGCAGCTGATAGGAGGAAAGGGTTTATTTCATGCTTACATTCCAGAGGAATACCAGCATTGGTAGACGAAGCTGGCTCACTCCCATAGATCGAAGCAAAGAGACACAATCAAACAGCCAGCAAACACCAGCATCATCAATTAGAACTCCCAGAACTCTAACTGCTCCCCACACACCTTAGGGCTGAACTTAAGGTCTTTCTCCAAACACATCTTAGAACTAGAATTCAAGTTCTGCCCTTAGTGACACACCTATTCCCCAGATGGTCTCTGCCTACTGGAGATTCAAGATTAAAGTGTGAGTCTATGAGGCCGTACATCCAAAATGCCATAGTATTTTAAAAGATAGCCCCAGTAGTGTTGGGAAGAAGGCTCAGTGAATAAAGTACTTGCCTTCCAAGCCTGACTATATGAGGTCCGATATACAGAACCCATGAGAATGTCAAGTGCTGTGGCCGTTATCTGCCATTTCATCATGCCAATGGTTAGATGGGAAGCAGAGACTAGAAAAGTTCCCTGAAGCTCATAGACCAACTAGCAAGGTGAACAGAATGCTGAAGGATGAGAATTCTGACTCAAATTAGGTGGAAAGTAAGGAACAATACCCAAAGCTTGACTTCTGACCTCTGCACACGCCCTATATCAGGTACATGCCTGCAGTCACACACAAGTACACATGCACATGCATGTGCACACATTAACACCAAAATGAAAATGTAATTTTTATGTGTGTTTGTGTGTGTGTGTGTGTGTGTGTGTGTGTGTGTGTGTAAACTTTTAAAGTACTGACCACCTCTGTCCTGCTTAGCTTTTGAGATTAGATAAGATTGAATACATCTACAGTGGTGTGGCCAATATATAAAATTAATGATGACATGAATCATTAATATCGAAACATTCCTCTTGGTTAGCAAATTAAAATATGTAACTTAATAAGAGATGGGGGTGCTGGGGAGATTGTTTAGTGGTTAAGGCATTTTTCAGCAAAGCCTAAGGACCTAGGTTCAATTCTCCAGTCCCACATAAGCCAGACGCACAAGGTGGCACATGAGTCTGGAGTTTGCAGTGGCTAGCGGCCCAGGTTTGCCCGATCTCTCTGTCTGTCTGTCTATCTCTCTCATTAAAAATAGACAGGTGATGCATAGTTTGGTCAGGAACCCTGCAGGGGTAGAGAATGCTTTACTCTAATACCATAGGCTATTGCTAATAAATTGTAATGCCAGAACTGAGTTAGCCCCTACAATGTGTCAGAGAGGTCCACTGCCAAAGCACCCACCAGATCTAAATACCAAGACCCTATTACTGAAGCCATCACAGTCTGTGTGGTCTCAGGACATCTAGAGATCATGATGTAACTGTGTTAGAAGCCAGCTCCCTGCTAGCTAGCTATGATATTGCTTGAAAATGCTAGGCAAATTGCTGAGGAATAAAAGTCACCAACAGCATGAACAAACAGTGGATCCTGTAAGCTATAAAATCATCTAACCAGGCAAGATGTATTAACACTGGTACAATAGTGACACATAGCCTATTGGGGTAATCAGCTGCTTTCTGGTTGGATATGGGGCCTCTCATTGGAATGGACTTCATTCCTGCTACTGAGAACCAAGTTAGAAGCCTATGGCTCAGACGGTTATAGACTCTAAAGGGAACCTTCCATTGTTCTTTAACTAAAAATAGAGCTATGCCCATTAAAAAGTGTTTCCAATATCTGTGTTTTTCCCCTTTGATCCAAAGTGCTTTCATTCTTGGATGGTAAATCTGCTCTTCACAGATGGTAGAAAATACCCAGGAGAACCAGTGCCCACAGGTTTGACAAAAGAAAGCTATGTGCCTAGCATAAGCTGAGTCTTCTAGGGCCCAGGGCATATGGAGGAAATGAAGGATCAAATATGAATGTTGCTCTTTTTTAAAACATTTTATTTATATATTTTATTTATTTATTTGAGACAGAGAGAGGAAGAGGGAGATTGAGAGAGTGAGAATGGACATGCTAGGGCCTCCAGCCACGGCAAACTAACTCTAGACCCATGTGCCACCTTGTGCATCTGGCTTACATGGGACCTAGAGAATAGAAACCTGGATCCTTAAGCTTCATAGGCATATGCCTTAACCACTAAGCAACCTATTTAAACCCATGAGTGTTCTTCTTACTTCTAGCTTGTAAAGATCCTCCAGAGAGATGGCACTAGGCAGATAGTGAGGTAACTCAAACTCATCAAAGCAGAAAATCAGAAGCTTATGACAGCTCCACTCTCAAGGAGACTGTAATGTCCTGCAAAACTCAGGGGGCATTGCCGAAGAGGGGGTGGAAAGAATGCAATAACCACAGGTTGGGTAGGTGTACTCTGGGAAAATGTCCTCCCTGTACCCACAGAGACTCCACAGTGAATACTGATAACCCCACTGTGAAAGGCTCTTACCGAAATGAGGGCAATGGAGAGGAAACATATGAGTAAATGGAATGGCAATAAAACCAGTTTACTATATGTTCATACAATACAATTAAAATTATCTATATATATGCACATATATTACAAGGATATATATGTATACATATGTGTGTGTATATATATGCTTTTACTCTTGCAACTTACTAAATACAGCAAGAAAGAAACTAATGAATTCATGGGACAAAAGCTGAATATTTTTTGGCAATAAAAACTAGGAGATGGTTTGGGCTTGTTCAAGAAACTAGAAAACAAATGCTGTGTAAGGTTATTGTCTCTCTTAAGTATGACAGAATGTGTGCTCTTTGAGTCTAGTTAGCAATAAAGTACCTTTTGTTTCACTTATGATTGTTGTTGTATGCTATTAGGTAAATTTTGATACACTTTCAATATGAAAGACTTAATGATTCATTAATGATGTTTATAAATCTCTTTGAGCTCATCAGATAAAAGGTGTTATATAAGTGTAAAAGTGTGGATTGTGTGGTTTCCATGACAACAGAAACTTTTTCACCTGACAACAACCCATTACAAAGGAAATTCGGTTAGTTAACATTGCAATGAAAACTTTACTTCTTTACATTTTTTCACTAAATTAAAAAAAATCAAAATTGGTATTTTGGTATTACATAGACATGCTTATTTTGATACATTGATTTGTTTCTGTAGCCTCCTGTACTCTTCTTTCTGATGTATTTTCTAGTGTTGTGAAGAAACAGGAAGAAAAAGAGTATCCATCCATAGTGTATCATGGTATTGTAACTTTCAGAAGTAACAGTCACTTATGTAATTTCTTTGTCTTTGGAGTCAAACTCCCCTGAAGTTAAATCTTACCTCTACTCAAGTGTAATATGAAGGAAGGTATTTGTCTTATGATCTTTTTTGTAGTCTATAATATAATATAATATAATATAATATAATATAATATAATATATATACATATGTATATATATATATATATGTGTATGTGTGTATGTATATATATATATATGTATGTATGTATGTGTATATATATATATATATATATATATATATATATGCATGCATGCATGCATATGTATATATAGGAGCCCATCTCCTAAGATCTCTTTGAACCCTGATTATATGTGAGGTTATAATATGATAGGTTAAATGATAAAGCCATTGATTGTAAAAATACCCTCTTTGCTTCTTAAGTAGTATGT
Source organism: Jaculus jaculus (assembly GCF_020740685.1). Lineage (NCBI taxonomy): Eukaryota > Metazoa > Chordata > Mammalia > Rodentia > Dipodidae > Jaculus > Jaculus jaculus. Next base: position 74,619,007 of record NC_059111.1, read on the forward strand.
TCCCAATATGGTCAAATCATTCACCCTGATTTTCACAATCACATCCCAGCAACTTCACCGATATCCAAGGGAAGATATGACTGGGCAAGAGGAACAAAGCACTTCTATCTATTCAGCTTATTTTCTTAGGTTCTGAATCTTTCTTCCTTTTTTAAAAAATTTTCATTTCCCTTTATCTCTGCTTGTTTCTGTATCTCTGTTGCTCTATCATCCATCTATATCTGTCTGTTTGTCTGTCTGCCTGCCTGCCTGTCTGCTACCTACCTACCTATCTGTGGTGGTTTGATTCAGGTGCCCCCCCTAAACTTAGGTGTTCTGAATGCTAGGTTTCCAGATGATTTACATATGGTAATTAATGCCTCCAGAAGGGAGTGTATTGTTGTGGGAGGGCTTATGGGTATTATAGCCAGTTTCCCATGCCAGTGTTGGGCACACTCTCCTGTTTCTATTGTCCACCTTACGTTGGCCAGGGGTTGTTGTCCACCCTCTGCTCATGCCATTGTTTTCCCCTGCCATCATGGAGCTTCCCCTTGAGCCTGTAAGCCAAAATAAACCTTTTTTTTCCACAAGCTGCTCTTAGTTGGGTGATTTCTACCAGCAATGTGAACCTGACTGCAACACTATCTCTCTCTATCTCTATCTATCTGTCATTGAGCATCATGTATCTATGTATCATCTATCTAAATATTCCTTCCTTCTTTCTTCCATAATCAGACTTTCAGATGACTCATTTATGACCAGTCTTCCTCCTCTTTTTTTAACAATACTTTTCAATTTGGTCAATTTTATATGTTAGTTTTATTTTTTGTGATAATATCTCAGTCTGTAGCCCAACCTGGTATCAAACTTTTGGCTATCCCCTTGCCTCAGCTTCCCACAGATTATAGGCATGAGCTGCAATGCCGGCTTGTACATTCCTTTATTAGAGAACCTATATTGCTTCGTGAATTTCTTTACATAGTGACTATTTCCTTCAATTCAGAAGACCTGGCACATTCCCTCAGTCCTACTTGAAAGTTATTTTTCCTTCAGCCTCTGTTACTGTCCTATCCTGTATCTGATGTCTCCTTGAAGAAGTTTTCCTTCTTTCCCTCTCCCAGCCCTGCTCACCTGCATGTAGTACTTGTTCCTGGGAAACTTTTATAGGCTTTCAATTGTTTGTCTGTAGTCTGTCTTGAAGTGCTTCCCAACCTATGTGTCTCCTAAATGAATCCTTCAGTCATAGTACTATTTTGTGTGAAATCCTTTACTATGCCTCTAATGTAAAAGTTTGTATCTTTATCTTTGTTGCTCTGGATATACTTTACCTGTCAACTTAGATTCCTTCAACCACTAATTTCCACTCTGTAACCTGGCACTTTTAAAAGGGAATCTAAGGGATCCCTGAAACCTATTCATGGTAGCACAAGTTCAAAACAATTATTCTACTTATCTTTAGATTTTATTTTCTTTATTTATGCTTTTTACTGCTCTTCTTTTATGAATAGGGTTATCCAAAGGCTAAACAGTGTTTGATGATCATTGCTCATGGCTGCTGCCATGTGTGTAATTCTCTATTCCTGTAATACAAACAAGCTCTTGGAGTGAGAAGTTTTGAATTATGTGAAAAGTGTAAAGTTTTGTATGTGACTATCTCATGGCTATTTTTCCACAAATATATTGACTATTTAACATAATACAGACTTTTATGCTTAAGCCAGATGCTAAATTCATCATTAAGCATTTCATAATCTTCATCCTCATACAAAACAGTGTTAACTATTATTATTATTTATAACTGAGGTGATTGAAATGTGAGCCAAGACTCAATAGCTGAATTGGGGCTCTCAAAAAGGTTATATACCTAATTTGCCTATTTTGTATTCCTATATATCAGGATTCACATAAAATTTTTTCAGGAGCAAAGGGTCAAGAGTAGAAAAATCTTAAGAAGTCATGATTTATACTACCTATAGACTTGTCTGTATATTTTTGTTTACATCTTTATGACTTTTTACTATTTAATGATTATTAACATTTTCAATTCCTTGAATGAAGGCTATATAATTCTTAATCTTTGTATTTCCACTGAACCTGACATGTTTTAGGCTGTCAGTTATTCTTAGATGGATAGATATAATTATTTATTTGCTAAAAGACCAGCTTTTTTTTCTAAAACAACAAAAAGAAATCCCTTATGGGGTGGGATGGGAATATGGGTCAGTTGTTAAAGGTACAAGTTGGTAATGCCTGCAAGCCCAGGTTCAATTCCCAAGCCACCCATGTAAGACAGATGCAAAAAGTGGAACAAGTGTTTGGCATTAGTTTGCAACAAGAGGTTCTGTAGCACATGCACATGTGCATTTTCACACACATGTGCACACACATATACACACTTGCATATAGATTATTTTAAAAATCACATTGGGTTAACTGCTATTTGAATGTTTGAAAGAGACTTGAATTGGTTATTGAAGGTCCTGAAATGCAAACAAATTAATGTCATAATAATCTTATAATATGCTGCAAAATTTTTGAGACTGGTTCATTGTAAGATGAAAAGATCAAAACTTCCTAAGATAATGGTGACTCTAAAAATGGTTTAAGCGGAGAGCCATACTTAAAATTACAGTTTTGTATGCCCATGTAGTATTTTATTTACAGGAGCTTCCTATATCATGTATTAGTGTATGTCTAACTTTAAAAGAGTTTTTTTTTTTTTTTCCCTCAATCTTTATAAATACCAGCTCTCTGGATCCTAAGTAACAAGTCCTTTCCTAACTTCCTTCTTTTTCCATTTCCTTTTTCTTATAAAAAGCTTCTGTACTACTTGCAAATATTACCAGATTCAAAGAGAGCCTTCTTCCACTTTTAGTTGCTGCCTGCATTTCATTTTAAACATTAGCATATCTTCATTTTAGAAATTTATTCTTTTGTATAAATGCAAATTACTTGTTTTAAAATCTACACAGCATAAAATTTATCATTTTGAACATTACAATGTAGACTCCAGGACCATTAAGTCCCAAAATGCATCTTGCAAAATTTAAAGCCCATGTTACATGTTATGTGATATCTCTCAATGTCTTCTTCCTCCATGCCTCTAACTACCAGCATTGTGCCCCATGTATCTATAAGTTTGATTATTCCATAGATTTCATAAATGTGAAAATATGCCTTATTAGTTTTTGTTTGTGTGTGATAGGATTATTTTACTTACTATGTGTTCAAGGTTCATCTCTGTCACCACAGCACATGTTGGAATTTCTTTTAAGGCTGAATATTATCACATTGTATGCATATCCTATATTTCATGGCTATTTTATGTATTAATCTTTGATGGACATCAGCATGTAGATTTGAATTTTTTGTTTGTTTGTTTTTTGAGGCAGGGTCTCACTCTAGCCCAGGCTGACCTGGAATTCACTATGGAGTCTCAGGGTGGCCTCCAGTTCATGGCACTCCACCTACCTCTGCCTGCTGGGATTAAAGGTGTGCATCACCACACCTGGCTTGAATGTATTTTCAATATGTATTACTTAATATAATATTCATGAAAATACTTTAATGATTTGTTCCTCTTTAGGACACAGAATTAAAGCCATTATGTCATGAGGAATATATGTTTAAGAATGAATCTTCTCAAAATGGGTGAATATTATCACACATATTTTTTGACTGAGCCTAAGCAAACACATGTTCAGGTTAAAAATCTAGATTGAATACAAAAATGTTCACATTTTGAAAATTACTATTCAACTGCCTGTACAAGTTTGCTGTTATATTTTCTTCTCTCAGAAAGATGCCATATCTTTTGGAATAGTGTCAAAAAAGAGCATGTCAGGTGAGAGCTGCCAAGTCCTTCTGCCTGTGCCTGTAATTTTGAGCTGTTGCTTTGAATGTTCTTAAACCTTTTGTTTCTTTCCTGTGTTCCATTTGTGCCACTGTTCACATTGATAATTGTCAAAATCTGCACTCTGCATGGGCTAAAATAAAAGAAAACAATTTCAGACACCCAGAGCAATAGCAGAAAATATAACCTTGTGTTGGCTGGTCATTCTCTGCGGGGCTCCTTCCTAGTCAGGTAGTGCCAAGGGAAGGACCAGGCCTGCTGGTTCCTCCCTAGGGGTTGAGGGGATGATGAACATCGGATGACCCAGAAACCTCTCCTGGCCACTGGAGAAAAACCACACTGAGTCGGGAGTCTTTTCAATGCAGGAACTCGCAGAAACAACTTGCTTTTTCACGTTGGGGACGAAGGTGGGGATTGTAGGATGGGGGAAGAGGTAAGGGCCAATAGTAAACTTTAACTATTGAAATGGTAATTACAATTGCCACACGGAGGTAGCAGGCCAGAAGCCATTAGGCATCTTGCTGAGTCCTAGCTGGCCAGAGACAGGTCACCAAACTTTAGCTAGGCTCAGGAAGTTCCACTAGGCCTCACGTCTGGGCCTTTCAGGGCCCAACAATACTCTCCTGGAAGTATGTTTGTCACCCCTATCCCTTTTAAAGAAGGAATTAGAAACACCCCATGGACTGTTGATCAGCAGCAAAATGTGTGTATGCATGTGAAGGTGTGTTACTGGATTTCTGCTGCTATTGAGGAGCATCATTTACAGGAGGCACGAAAAATATGATGCATTGAAGGTTTCCTTAGATGGACAATGAATTTTGTTCAGTCTGCATTAGAAAGGAATTATAATCAATAACCATGTAGAAAATGACTGTTTTGTTTTATTTTATTTTAGTTCAGTTTGTTTTTGAGTTTAGGTCTCTAACCCAGGCTGACCTGGAATTCACTCTGTAGTCTCAGGATGGCCTCGAACTCATGGTGATCCTCCTTCCTCTGCCTCCTGAGTTCTGGGATTAAAGGTGTGCATGATCATGCCTGGCCGATTGTTTTATTTTTGAGAAATCAGAATAAACTAGCAATATTCCAATGTGTATAATGTACTTTAATCAGTAATATAAGTGTGAATGCCTTGGGGATGGATAACAGTATGTGAATGGAATGCATATATTTTGTTTTTAGTACTAATGCCACTTGTAACTAGATATTCTAATTAAATAAAAATAGTCATAGCTGGTCATGGTGACAAACACCTTCAGACCAAGCCCTTGGTAGGCAGAGATAGGAGGTCACAGTGAGTTGAAAGCCAGCCAGAGATAACATAGTGAATTCCTGGTCAGCCTGGACTAGAGCAAAACCCTACCTGGAAAAAGCCAAAATAAATTAATAATAAATAAACCAAGGTCATGATAAAGATATTGAGAAAACACTAGGAAATATATAATATTGTTTAGACTTAGAGTATAGCGCATAATGGGGGTAGAGCATAAGGCCAATATACAAATAAATGTAAATATTTTAGAAGATAGTCATATTATTGTTGATTTGAGTTGAGATAGAAAGTAGAATTTGTTGCCATTAAAATATCTGTAAATAGGAATATATTTTCTTATTTACTTATTTGAGAAAAAGGCAGATAGAGAGAGAATGGGTACTCCTGAGCCTCTAGCTGATGCAAATGAACTCCAGATGCATGTGCCACCTTGTGTCTCTTTTACTTGGGTATTGGGAAATTGAATCTAGGCCCCTAGGCTTCACAAGCAAGCACCTTAACTGCTAAACCATCTATTCAGCCCCAAGGAATGTATTTTCTATTTGGAGTGAAGTGAAAATTGCTAAATGAAATAATGAATGGGTCCAATAAGTTTATTTTCTTGTTAGCATGCTTTTGTTGATACACAAAAGCCATGATCATGTGCTAGTTTTAAATATTTTAATGAATTATTTTAATGATAAAGTATGTTACCATTAGTGAATTTAATAGTATTCTTTTTAGTGTTTTTAAGAAGCATCTTTGGTTACTCACTGTCAATCGGACATGAGCTTTAAAATGGTTTCCCTTCTATTTCCCCAATATTAGGGATACATTTAAGACTGTCCCTCAAAGGTTATGTCTAGAACTATGTGGTTTCAAAGCAATGTCTTCTCATTCATTCAATTCTAAAACAAATGTTGGAAAAGCTTATTCCCTGTCAGAATTTTTTCTTGACTTTTTGTTTCCATTGGGATATTGACGTAAGCACATTCAAGTAGTAGCCCATGGTTTAAGGCTGAGAAACACACCATATTCAAAATTTACAAAATGCACAAAGGAATAAAGCATCCAAATGGAAACAAAAGATCCTTCTATCAGTATAATACAAGGAAATTACCATTATTTTATTTATTATGAATTTAAGCTTTCTTTGTGTGTTTTCTTACCTCAGTAAGTCATTCTCTTTAGTATTAAGTAATATTCCATTGTCTATATGTTTCAAAGCCTATTTACACACTAACCTTTTGTAAGAGAACTTAACTGCTACCAAGGCTAAGTAATTAAAAATGAAATATGCCATAGGAATCTATCTTCATGTTTCTGTTTGCATATGTGTTCATTTGGATTCCATAGTAAAGAGCACCATTGATAGACATAGTTCATATTGGTTTACTTTCATGGTTTTATAATTAACTAAATACCAGACTTTCTCCTCAGTGGCAAAGCCTTTACTCATTCTTTTCACTGGTAAATTAAAGTACTTCTTGCTTCATATCCCTTCCATGTTTTGGATGTTTTATATTTTGTCCATTCCCACAAGTGTATAGTGGCATCACATTTCTTTCATCTGCATATCTATGACAGAAAGTGGGGAAGAACTTCCCCTCTGTTTTTTTTGTTTTGTTTTGTTTTGTTTTGTTTTGTTTTGTTTTTTGGAATCTAGGATTCGTGTTTGTTGGATCTGTGATAGTCTTTGGCCTATTTTTAAAATGACATTGATTACTTTTTTGTTGTTAATGATGCTTTTATTAGATAAATTATCTATATGCATTGAGTCATTTGCAAATATTTTTCTCACTCTATGTTTTTTTTTTTTTCACATTCTTTCATTAATAGGATTGTTATACAGTGGAACTTTTGAGTTCTTAAAACCTCCAGATTATCTATTGTCCACTGATGTTATATCTAAAAAGTCACTAGTATACACAAAGCTATCTAGGGTTTCTCCTATCTTTTAAGGATTCTTATATTTTTCCATTCTACACTTTTGCTGATGGCCCATAAAAAATTAAAACTTTTTTTAAAAATTATTTTTATTTATTTATTAGAGACAGAGAGAGAGAGAGAGGGAGAGAGAGAAGATAGAGAGTTGGAGAATGGGCATGCCAGGGCCTCTAGCCACTTCAAATAAATTCCAGACACATGTACCATGTACTACCATATGCATCTGGCTTACATGGTACTAGAAAAATTGAACCTGTGTCCTTAGGCTTCACAGACAAGTGTTGTCACCTCTAAACCTTCTCTCCAGCCCTGGAGTAAAAGTATTTGTGAAGGGTCAAAGGTATATGTCTAGATTCATACATGCTTGTCTCCTTCCCTCCCTCACTCACTCCTTTCCTCCCTCCCTTCCTTCCTTCCTCTCATTTGCCAGCAGAGACTCAGAGAGAGAGAGAAGGGGGGGGGAGAGAGGGAGGGAGGGAGGGAGGGAGGGAGGGAGGGAGAGAGAGAGAGAGAGAGAGAGAGAGAGAGAGAGAATATATGGATCTACTAGGACCTCTGTCAGTTGCAATTGAACTGAAGATGCATGTGTCACTTTGTGCATCTGGTTCTATATGAGTACTACAGAATCTAACCCAGCATTTGCAGGCAAGCACCTTAACCACTGAGAAATCTTTCTAGCCCATGGGGACCTATTTTTCCATGTTATTCTATCATCACTTGTTGAAAAGTTTGTCTTTGATATTTTTCAATAATGAGTTAAAATATTTATTATTATTTTTATTATTATTTATATTATTTATATATTTATATTTATATATTATTATTTATATATTATATATATTATTTATATTATATTTATTATTATTATAATTTTTTTTAATTAGTTTTCTATTCAGCAAATACAGGCAGTTTGGTACCATTATTATGCTCATCCATGACCTAACCCTGCTCATTGGCCCTCCTTGTTGAGGAATATGGATCATGCCTTGTGGAATTAGCCCACAGTTATTGGTACGATAAATGTCTCTGCATATCTTGACTCAACATGTGGCTCTGACATTTTTTTCCACCACCTCTTCGGCAAAATTTCCCGGAGCCATGTTGGGTTCATTTTTGGTCTGCGTCAGTGATGAGGTGTTGGGGGCCTCTGAGGCTCTGGTTCTCTGATTTGGTAGAAGTTGATTTTTCTCTGTGTTGGTCTCCATCCCCCTTGTGCTGGTATCTGGTTCATCAGGAAAACAGCACCCTTGCTTGTTTCAATAATTTTCCTTAGTTTCAGCTGGGGCCCTTTTGAGGTATGATGGGGTGGCTCTCTCTTTAGGATCTGCATCTATCTGAAAAAGAGAAGAAGATTCTCCAACGGAGAGTAAGTTAGTTCCAGGACAAATGAAATAGCCCTTACTTTTTTTGTTTTTATAGAGAGTTTAATATGTGTAAGTCCTCTTGTAGATCATGATTGATGGTAGCTTGATATTGGAGAGAGGGTTTATGTTTGGATATGATTCTGACTTGTTTCCCAGCTCCAGCTATGGGTCTCATACCACTGAGGGGATCAGTTAGCCAAATCAAGAGCAGTTGGTTCCCAACCCTGGCTGTGTGCCACTATTGTACTTGTGTGGACATCACAACTGGTTATTTGTTTCTAAGTAGGTTAGACCATGAGTTGCTTGGAGAGATATTGGTTATTTCTCCCAGTTGCCCATGTAGCACCTTCTGGCACTAGATACGCTGACTGGGGACTGACTCACTCCTGGCTTCCAGCCATGCCATTCCATTTTACGTGTCAGCTGCATATGGTGTCTTCAGCAACAGGGTCTTACCACTAACCTTTGGTGAGTCATCAAGTACTCTGATAGAAGTCTGTCATTCTTTTAGGAAACCTTGTAGGTTTCTCTGATCAAAAGCTGCTTGTTGATGATAGCCCCATGCTGGTACTGGGAGTCACAGGTCAGTGCCCACTAACAAAATGAGGAAGAATAAAACTAACATAAAAGAGTTAGGGAAGAGAGAGAGGGAAAGGGAGAGGGAGGGAGGGAAGATGTAGAAGGTTTAGGTTAGATTGATCCAACCCTCTCCAGTGTCTTGTGGTTCAGGTGTTTCCTATAAGGGCCTGGTGAGGGTTCAACCATTTGGTATGCCTTTTAGGAAGTATAATTTTATGGTACCATTGCTGTTTTGGTCTAGATTAGTGTTTCCCACTGCCTCTATGCCCTCCCCTCCCTCCCCATCCATCCTAGTGTCTAGTCCATGAGATGCTTGCTGGGTATGTAAGGTATCTTGGGTAGATGCAGGTTAGGTGCTATAGATGAGTGAGACTATGTGGCGATTTTTTTTTTTTTTTCTTTCTGTGATTGGGTAAGTTCACTGAGGATGATCTGTTCCAGGTTAACCCATTTTTCCTCAAATTTATTTGTGACATTTTTTTTTCTTACTGCTGTGTAGAATTCCATTGTGTAGATATACCACATCTTAGTTATCCATTCTTCTAGTAATGGACATCTGGATTGATTCCAGCTCTTAGCTATTACGAATTGAGCTGCTACAAACATGGTTGAGCAAATCTCTCTGGCCTGTGGTTTGAAGGTTTTAGGGAAGATGCCCAGTAAGTATATAAGTAGGTCCTTTGGTATCTCTATAGTCAGCTTTTTCAGGAGTCTCCATAATGCTTTCCAAAGTGGTTATACCATCATAAATTCTCACCAACAGTGGATGAATGTTCCTACTTCTCCACATATTCACCAACATTTATTTTCATTTGATTTTTTGATGTTCGCTATCCTTATTGGGGTAAGGTGGAAGCTCATAGTTGTTTTAATTTGCATTTCCCTGATGATTAGGGATGATGAATATTTTCTTAAGTTTTTGTTTGCCATTTGTATTTCTTCCTCTGTGAACTGCCTGTTCAGCTCTTTGCCCTATTTTGTGAGTAGGGTGTTTGACATTTTACTGTTTAAATTTTTGAGTTCTTTGTAGATTCTAGTGATTAGGCCTCTGTGAGTTGGATAACCAGCAAATATTTTCTCCTATTATGTGGGTATTCTATTGGATTTGCTTATTGTATGCTTGTCTGTAAAGAAAGTCTCAAGCCTTCATGGAAGAACTCAAACCAATCTCCCTCAAACTTTGCCACACAATTGGAGAGCAGGGAAAGCTACCCAACTCCTTTTATGAAACTAGTATCACCCAAATTCAAAAACCAGGTAGAGATGCCACAAGAAAAGAAAACTACTGGCCTATTTCCTTGATGATCTTAGATGCAAAGATCCTGAATAAAATTCTCGCAAACTGAATCCAACAACACATCAAAAGCATTATCCACCTTGACCAAGTGGGATTCATCCCAGGAACACAGGGGTGGTTCAACATACAGTAATCTGTCAATGTAATACACAACATAAACAAGGTTAAACACAAAAACCACATGATCATTTCGATAGATGCAGAAAAGGCCTTTGATGACATATAACATCACTTCATGATCAAAACATTGGAGAGAATTGGCATGCTTTGTTCATATCTTAACATAATAAAGGCAATATACAAAGCTCCTAAGGCCCAAATAATACTTAATGGAGAGAAACTGGAGGAATCCCCATTAAGATCAGGAACAAGACAGGTTGTCCACTCTCACCTCTGATCTTTAATATAATACTGGAAGTCCTAGCTGAATCAATAAGACAGGAGAAGGAAATAAAGGAATGCAATTTGGAAAGGAAGAAGTAAAGTTAGCTCTACTCACACATGATATGGTTGTATATGTAAGAGACCTGAGAGACTCCATTCCAAAACTCCTGAAGGCAATTAACTCCTATAGCAAAGTAGCAGGATACAAAATCAATGCACAAAAATCAGTAGCCTTTCTATATGCAAACGACAAAGATACAGAGAAAAAAATAAAGGACATGGTCACATTTTCAATAGCAACAAAAAAAATAAAATACCTGGGAATAATGTTAACCAAGGAAGTGATAGTTCTATGCAACTAGCATTTGATCAGAGAGACCTACAAGGTTTCCTAAAAGAAAGACAGATTTCTGTCAGATACTTGATGACCCACCAAAGGTTAGTGGTAAGACCCTACTGCTGAAGACACCTTATACGGTTAACACGTAAAATGGAATGGCATGGCTGGAAGCTGGAAGAGAGTCAGTCCCCAGACAGTCTAGTGCCAGCAGGTGCTACATGGGTGACTGGGGGAAAATGACCAATATCTGTCCAAGCAACTCATGGTCTAACCTACTTAGCAGCAAATAACCTGTCGTGATGCTCAAACAAGTGCAATTGTGGCACACAGCCATGGTGGGGAACCAACTGCTCTTGATTTGGCTAACTGATCCCCTCAGTGGTGCAGGACCCATAGCAGGAGCTGGGAAACAAGTCAGAACCATCACCAAACATAAGCCCTCTCTCCATTATCAAGCTACCATCAATGGTGGGCTACAAGAGGGCCTATACTTATTAAATTCTCTATAAAAAAGTAAGGGTTATCTCATTTGTCTGGTGCTACTTACTCTCCGTTGGAGAATCTGCTTCTCTTTTACAGATAGATGTAAATCCTAAGGAGAGAGCCACCCCATCATACCTCAAAAATGCCCTGGCTGAAACTAAGAACAATTGGCAAAACCAGGAAAGATGCTGTTTTCTCGGTGAACCAGATACCAGCACAAGGGGGAAGGAGATCAACACAGAGAAAAATCAACTCCTACCAAATCAGGGATCCAGAGACCCAGAGGCCCCCAGCACCTCATCATTGAAGCAGAGCAAACATGAACCCAACGTGGCTCAGGGAAATTTTGCGGAAGAGGGGCCAGAAAGAATGTCAGAGCCACATGTTGGGTCATGATATGCAAACATTTATCCTACCCATAACTGTGGGCTAACTCCAGAATGCATGACAAGGAGGTGCCAAGGGGAGGGGATAGGTAATGGATGAGCCTAATAATTGTCTTTGCTGAGTATAAAACTAATAAATAAATAAATAAAATTAAAAAAGAAAACATAAAAGCACTCAAAAAGAAATTGAGGAGGACTTGAGAAGATGGAAAGACCTCCCATGCTCTTGCATCGGCAGAATTATCATTGTGAAGATGGCAATCCTACCAAAGGCAATATACAGATTTAATGCATTTCAGATTAAAATCCCAACAGTGTTCTTCATAGAGTTAGAAAAAACGATCTCAAATTTCATATGGAAAGGCAGAAGGCTTTGCATTTCCAAACGTATCCTCAGCAAAAGAAATTCCTCTGGAGGCATCACCATACCTGATATAAAGCTATATTTCAAAGTCATAGTTATAAAAACAGCATGGTACTGACATAAAAACAGGAGTATAGACCAATGGAATAGACTTTAGGACCCAGACTTTGGGACAAGCAACTATAGCTACTTGATATTTGACAAAATCCCTAATAATATAGGCTGGAATAAAGACAGCATCCTCAACAAATGGTGCTGGACAAACTGGATAACCATATACAGGAAATTTAAACTTGATACACACATTTTGCCATGCACTACACTCAAGTTCAAATGGATCAAAGACCTCAATATAATACCAGAAACTCCACTAGTATTGGAAGAAAATATAGGAAGTGCTTTCCATGATAAAGGAATGGAAAAAGACTTCCTGAACAAAACCACAGTAGCTCACGATCTTAAACAGTCACTGAGCCAATGGGATTACATGAATCAAAAATTGACTTTTGTATGTGAACCATTTTTACTGAAAAACTTTTTTGTAATTTCCAGTGAGTATTTCCACATAATTTCTTTTGGATTTGCTATACAAATAATATGATATTTAAAGGGTGTTTTTAAATCTCCTTAAATTGTTGGAAATTGTGGTTAATCCGTTATGAACTCATAATTCACTATTTAGCTGAAAAATGCTTGAAGTTTATGTTAGTGAAACAAACCATGTTCAATATTGAAAGATGAGCTCTTCTACTTCTTTATACAAGATAGAAGGAAGTGAGAAAACAAAGACTTAAGGAGAAATGGGTAACAAAATACAATGTGAGAAATAGTGGAACTTTTAAAAATGTGTTGCATTTTTATGGCTTTGGGATTTTACTACAACAAAGAAATAAATTCTGGTTTATGTGTTATTCTGTGTCATCTGAGTCTATTTCAAACTTTCCAATTCTAACTACACCATTGTATATTTTCTTCTTGCTCTTTCCCTCTAATTTGATCATATACTCTCAGGGGAAAAAGAAAAAAAAAAATCAACAGCGACTGAACAGCCTTTTGAAGATATTCTCCTTTAATGGCTCACTGGCATGATGCTTTGGGCACTCGCTGAGCACATACCTCTGTGGAATGAACTAGCCTCAACTCTAACGTGTGTTTGAATGAAAAAAGCTTGTTTTTAGCCTTTTCCTTATGGTTATAGATGTATTTGATTTGGGGTCAAAATTAGTATTATTTCTCTGAAATATGTACCCTATATTTGTTAATGGTTTACTCTGTTTTTTTTTTTATATAAGATTTTTATTTATTTTGAGAGTGACAGAGAGAGAAAGAGGCAGAGAGAGAGAGAGAGAGAGAGAGAGAGAGAGAGAGAGAGAGAGAGAGACTGGGTGCTCCAAGGCTTCCAGCCACTGCAAATGAACTCCAGATGCATGCGCCCCCTTGTGCATGTGGCTAACGTGGGTCCTGGGGAATCGAACCTCAAACCGGGGTCCTTAGGCTTCACAGGCAAGCGCTTTACTGCTAAGCCATCTCTCCAGCCCTTACTCTGTTATTAATGTTGTCAAGAGGACTGCTTGATGTTTTTTTTTGCCTGTGCATGACCTAAATAAACCATATTTATTTCCTTAATGTTTGGACAATTCTTAATTGGTTTAGTCATCATGATAGCATACATGTATATCTGTTTTTATCTTAATTATTCTCATTCAAATAATGGTAGCATGATTTTAACAAAATAGGTCTAGCTAAATAGAAATTTTAATGAAAATTAAACTGTCCTGTGTGAAAAGTGAAACAAATCCATTTAAGAACACAGCTTGAAATTTTTTATGCTATCCTTCAAAATTATTAACTTCAAGTAATATTTCATAACATATAGAGAAATTTTAAATGAACTTAAGTCTTCTGTTACCAGAATGTAAGAATCCTTCTCTTTGTTACTTTATGAGAAATTCAGTAGGGGATTTTGTTGAGATTCAGGAAAAAAAAAAAAAAAAAAAAAAAAAAGGTCACTTTCTAAACTTGCATTGTAAATAATTGTTGTTTTTACTTGGCAAATTGATATTATAGTTTGTATCAACGTGAGCTTACTTTTGCTTACATCTCATCATATTTTTAGAATCTATTCTAGTCCTAGGGGAATGCCATTCACTCCAAAGTGTACTTCACATATAGCTCATCCTTAAGCACAGTCAACAGGGAGAATATCTTTTATCACTGCATCTCCAGCAGATAGCAAACTTTATACATAGCAGGTGTTCACTAACAGCAATGACTGAAGGAGGTAAAGGCCTTTATGCTGTTGAAATTGAAATTTAAAGCAGTTTAGCTACATTGTATACATAAGGTAATACATTTTAAACAGTTTTACCAGCAGTCCTTACTTGTGCTTTGAGTAAAGGCCAAGAATGGTAGAATCTTACCAATAACTATTTAACATGAGGATTAATTTTTTACCTTCTATCTCAGTAATAGGGTTGGGCTTCTTATAAATTTAGCTTTTAAAATTTTGTTTTCTTTGTGTTTTTGCTTTTTCAAGGTAGGGTCTCACTCTAGCCTAGGCTGGAACTTACTCTGTAGTCCCATTCTGGCCTTGAGCTCATGGCAATCCTCTTCCCTCTGCCTTCTGAGTGCTGGAATTAAAGGCATGTACCACCATGCCTGGCAGATTGATTTGTCTTTCATGTTTATATTCTATGAAAATATTCTATTTCCCTAAATAAGATAGATAAATATTTCAAATTACTGCTGTCAAATATTGTCAACTTTACAAAGCGGTCAAAATAAATGTGTTCACCTTCAATTACTGTTTTGATCTATGTCCAAAATCACATAAACTCCAGTAGTTTTATATGCATGCATTTCCTTAATTTGACAGAGATATAGTGAAATGCCATTTGTTCTGTATTCTTATTACCAGGCAATATTAACCATGGGCTGGCTCAATCTAGAATAAAGACTGTATATACTCTGTTATGTAGTAATAACATGTATATGATATACTCATTGTAGATAAATTATTCTGAATGTGTCTTTATTGCGATTGAAGTATATTATGTTAACAGATCTGAAGTCTTTCTTTTCCTATGCACTTTTCCCAGATGGTGGCAGGAGAGTAATTTGAGAACCAAACTAAGGAGCTTTCAGGTAGATTAGCTGTACTTGGAATATATATGTATGTTTGAGTAAAATTTATGTATAGATAGATAGATAGATGTCACAGAATAGCAATACCATAATACGTGAAAAATTCTGCATTAAGATCAAATATAAGCTAAAGTTTCTCAACTTTTCAAAGCAATATTCAATAGTTGAAGAAATTTAAAAAAAATGTTCCCAGTAATTTTATTTAAAATTCCAAACTGAAACTAGCATTGTGTTACATGAATTGAGGCAGTGAAGCAATACATTCCTTTATTTTATTTTTATTTACTCACTGAAGCTAGACATGCTGGCCCATGCCTTTAATCCCAGTGCTCAGAAAGGATGCTGATATAGGAGGATCACAGTGAGTTCTACACCAGCCTAGAGCTATAGAAAGAGTTCCAGGTCAGCCTTGGCTAGAGTGAGACCCTACCATAAAAAAAAAATATATAAAATTTTTTAAAACTACTAAATTAAAGTTTGAACTGGTATTACCTAAAGGCAATATCTCCTTTCTTGTTTAGGTCTTTTGTCTCCCCAAAATTTAATTTTTTAAATTATCTTGTTTGTTCAGTTTTATATTTATACAGACTCTAATATTCATTCAATAAATATTTCCTAATTGCCTACTGTGATCCTTGGCAGTAGTTTTCATTCATTCAACTCACAACTGAATTGAGCAGATAAATGTCTCTGACAATATGGCCTTCACAATGTCCTACACAGACGCAGGACACTGATCGTAGTGAGTATTCTGTGTCTGTTGGATATTTCCTACCAGGTAGCCTCTGCACACCTATTTGTTTTTTCAGATTTTACCTATGTCCTTACTTGTTTGCAACATCTCTACATAGAATGTAGCCATCATATCCCTCTCATGCAAATACTCAGCGTAGTATAACAGTCTTTCTGAGCCTTTCTTAGTTTTAGTAGGGTTAGAATAATTTATGAACTGGGTGCCTTTTGACAAAAATAAATAAGTTTAACCTATTTATTCGTATCATCACCATCACCTAACAAGAAGAATTAAACCTGTACATGTGCTACCTTCCTGAGGTTTAGTTGTTTATTTTGCATTCATTACAGTATAGATTATGACATCACCCTGCAGTCATTGGCCAATCATGTACTTTACTTTTTATAGCTGTCTTAAACCAGATTGCTATAACAAAATAATACTTAGTTCTCACAATTATCCACAAATATTTACACTCTGTAAAACTGAAATAGTTAGTGTAATTTTTAGTTTTGAATGTAAGTTGCACATTATAATTTCTGGAACAATATTTTATTTAGCCCCCAAATTTAATGAGTTCTTCCAAATTATGAACTTACTTGACACTTACTATGCTGTTTTACATTACAACTCAAAAGGCACTTGTTTTATTCCTAGGTTTCATGTGATATAATATTTTTTCTATTGTTTATAAAACAAATAATAGTGCTGCACTTAAGGTATGCCTTCATCTTGTTAGCTACATGAGAATATTAAAAAAAAAAATCAGTCAAGAAAGAATTCCAAGCAATACATTATATAAAACATAATTATTTTGCCATCAGCGAGTTTCTAGAGGGGGCCCCCCATATAGTAACTTTTCATTGCATTTAATGTAGTTCTCTAAAGAAGGCAGGTCAAACCCTGTGGGAACATCTGAGTGACATTTTCTTGCTTAACCATAGTATGCTGTATGTAAGTAAGTTTGTAATCCAGTTTAAAAGCTAGAGATATCTAGAGAAAAAAAAAATTCTAATTGTGAAGTGTGCAGAGGTTCTGTCAGTCAACAAGTCTCTTTACTGTCTTGAATTGGTTGCTAGCAGTGTCTGTGGGTACAGTTCTTCTCAGCACTCAGTGCCAGAGTCAGGTTCACATTGCTAGTAAAAATCACTCAACCAAGGCATCTTGTGGAAAAAAAAAGAAGTTTATTTTGGTTTACAGACTTGAGAAGAAGCTTCATGATGGCAAGGGAAAATGATGGCATGAGCAGAGAGTGGATATCACCCCCTAGCCCTTATAAGTTGGACAACAGGAACAGGAGAGTGTGCAAAACACTGGAAAGGGAAAGCTGGCTATAACACCCATAAACCTGCCCCCCAAAATACACTCCCTCCTGGAGGTGTTAATTCCCAAATCTCCATCAGCTGGGAACCTAGCATTTGGAACACCTAAGTTTATGCGGGAGACCTGAATCAAACCACCACACTGTCAAATTCATAAGCAGAAATTCATTCTCAGACTGATCATTATGTTTATTTTGATCAGTTATGTACGACACATTTTTATTTTCAATTGACAATTGTTTGTCACTATTGTGACTAGGCTTGAATGTAATATTTTGATCTAGACATTCTTTGTAAAGTCATTCAAGCTAATTAACATAACCGTGAAATTCTAAATCCTTTATTTTGTGGTGAGATCATTAAAGATCTTTTCCTTTCACAATTTTGAAATGTTCAATATGTTATTAAATATGGTCACCAGTCAAAACAATGGTTTCTACAGCATATTCTTGTAGTCTCATTTTACTTTGTAACCTTTCATCAATATCTCCCCTCTCTTCATCCTTACTTCTTCCCTTCAACTTTTGATAATCACCTTTCTTGCTGCTTATATGCAATCAATTATTTGAATTTTACACATGTCATCATTATTGATCATTCTCTGCCTGTCTTACTCAGTTTATTACAATGTTTTCCCATTATTTCCATGTCACAAATGACAAACCTTTATTACTTAATGCAGTATTGTAGTTACTGTGTGTATGTACAATGCTTTCTTTATACTATCATCTACTGGTGGTATTGATTTCATAACTTGGGTGTTGTGTATAATGCTGAGATGAATATGAGAATATATATGTATTTTTCATGTACCAGATCACCTTCTTTTGGATTGCTCAATCCTATGATCATTCTTTTTTTTTTTAAGTTTTTTTTTTTTAATTTTTTATTTATTTGAGAGCGACAGACACAGAGAGAAAGACAGATAGAGGGAGAGAGAGAGAATGGGTGTGCCAGGGCTTCCAGCCTCTGCAAACGAACTCCAGACGCGTGCACCCCCTTGTGCATCTGGCTAACGTGGGTCCTGGGGAACCGAGCCTCGAACCGGGGTCCTTAGGCTTCACAGGCGAGCGCTTAACCGCTAAGCCATGTCTCCAGCCCCTATGATCATTCTTATTTCAGTCTTTTGTGGAACTATCATACTCTTTTCCAGGCTTTACAAATGTGACATTTAATTTTTATATTTTAGTGGGTTTTTCATTGTCAATATAATACAACCTATTTTAGTAAGATATGTACATATAAGTAGAAATACACAATTTAATTTAAAGTCAACTTTTTCTTGGCTCTTCATTTATTTCTTTTATTGAGAATTACTTTCATGAGGCAGCATCAAGTAGCATGTAGGAATCATAACAATAAACAATTAGACTTTCATAACCACTGAGTCCAAGTCCAGATCAGTAAGTTTCTGTTGACATTTATGGATGATATACTTATTGATAGTGCTTGATATTAATTTTTGATATTAATTTTAAATGATGAAAATAGATCACCTTTTCACTCTCATATAGTAAGTCACCATTTTTTTAAGTTTTTGATCTTTCATTTATAATATGAAAAGCATTTTTACATATAAGCATGTGTTTCTGAACTCTATTTGCTTGGGCTAATGCCTGATTTTGCATTAATTTTTAATTCAGCCATGTATTACTTAGTGATATATATGTATTCATCATTTCCCCATGTGCCAACATCATAGACTGTGCATTAAAAAAAGCAACTCTAAAACAGCTATGACATCATAAGGTAGTAAGTTCTTATCATTATCATTGTGGAAGACCAGGTGTTATTCAGCATCCGACTGTGTTTTGTAGGGTTTATTAAGCTTCTTGCAATTTTCAAAATTTATTCAAAATTATAAGCCATTTTATAGCATGGCTTTTAATATATATTTGTTAGTTTTGTTAAAGAAAAAAAAATCTACCACTTACAGAATGACTTAGGGAAAAGTATAAGTCATGAACATAACTATGGAAGACATAATTCAATATCAAATTAGTGATTTAGACTTCTACATTTTAGAAAGAGTTCTGTTTCTTTGTTGGCATGCAGAAAGGAAAAAAAAATAATTATGGAAGAAAGATTAACAGAAGGAAAGTGATGATGAGGGACTTTCATTTCAGCAAATTTTTAGGATTAAGAGAAATATGGACAATGCTTACTAGAATATAAATATAAAAATAGGGCTGGAGAGATGGCTTAGTGGTTAAGTGCTTGCCTGTGAAGCCTAAGGACCCCAGTTCTAGGCTCGGTTCCCCAGGTCCCACATTAGCCAGATGCACAAGGGGGTGCACACATCTGGAGTTCGTTTGCAGAGGCTGGAAGCCCTGGCACGCCCATTCTCTTTCTCTCCCTCTGTCTGTCTTTCTCTCTGTGTCTGTCGCTCTCAAATAAATAAAAATAAAAATAAATAAATAAATAAAAATAGGGGTATAATCTTCCTTAGTGTTTATGACTTTGCTTTAACTAGTGTTATGGTTAGATAAAGTAAACATTTTGGGTTATGATCTGTAGTATCCTATGGGTTTTGAATTCCACAGACACCCAGAAGGAGTAACCATGGCATTGTTCATGGCTCTGATTTAATAATTTTCAATTGACCATTCATGTCTCTAGAGTGTCACTGGAACAAAGGTTTATTTAGGTTAAAAGACTTTGAAAATAATATTTAAAAATTAGTGACACATCTAACTGGTCAGTAAAGTTGGCATATGATACCTCTCAACCTTTTCACTGCCTCTGTCACATAATACTAATCAAATACAGTATTCTTCCCTGTTCCAACCTCAGATGTAGAATCTATTCAACTTCCATGACTTCATTATTGATTAGTTTGTGGGCTGGTCAGAATTCTCTTACTATCTATGTGCTACTAAATCCTACATAATTTTGGACCTTTAGTACACAACATATTTTAGCTTAAGAAAGATATGCAAAAGAGACTAAATATTTCTGATTTAAAGCAGAAGATACTAGGAATGTTTAAGTAGGAGATGTGGCTGGGAAATGGAAATTAAAATAAACATTCAAATAATAACCCTTACACTGTGTTGAAAAAGTCAGATTTTGCTATCAATTGGACAATAATATTAAGGCCTATGAAGTTTATTAAGTGGGCCTTAGAGAGGCAATTGAAATCAGGTTTGTTTTCTGCTGAGAATCTCAAGACACAACTAATTTTGTCCTATAAATTATAAAATTTAGTAATTAAAAACTAAACCTTCCATATCTATGAAAGAAGAGCAAATGAAATCTGACACTCCTGGAAATTAATCTTATTCTCTCTGAGATATCCTAGGTTTTGTTCAACAATGAGATTTAAAGTTCTTAAAATTAAAAAAAAAAGTAAAGTATTTTCATATGTATTTCAAGATTCACAACAATCGTTATAAAACAATAAAGCAATGAATGCATTAACCACCTTCTACATTGGTGGATAAATATGTTGTGTATTCTATGAAGTCATCACCTAATTGTGATATAAATGCAAGATTAATTTTCAAAACAGTGACAACTACTTATCTCTTCTGATAGGACAACTCCAATGTGATGCTGGGGCAGGACTCATTTAGGACTCCATTTCAAGGTTGACCTGAAAGGCCCGTGGGAGAAGAAGGTAAATGTTCTTTTGGTAATAACTCTCTTTTGTTCCCTGTGATTACTTCTGTTTTTCAAATGTTTATTTTAGATTTTTCAGATTTTGGTTAAGCATCTGTGCCAAATATTTATTGGTTTCCAGTCATCTCCAGAGACCTACCGGTCTCTATCACTAGGGATATTTATCACTGTTTATGTTACTGAGCCTCCCATTTCCTTCTTGCTGCTCTCTCTACTTCTAACCTTGGTCGGATTTTAAATGTGGGCATAGATAAATGTGACAATAAGAAATTGGTTTCAAAAGATTAAAAGGAAATAGTTGTGAAAGAAAAACACTTGGAATATTTTGTTACTATTAGTCTGACTTCTTATAAGCTTTACTTCTCAGTATTATTATTGTCATATAAATACTATTATCATTAGCATTATTTTGCAGTACTGGGGATTAGACCTAAGACTGAGGCAAGTGGACTCCCCCTGAGCTATATGCCCAACTCATTGTTGTCTCTAAGTGCATTTTATATTAAGGTACTAGAGGACCTGTAGTTGTTAAGAAAACAATGAAGTAAAAAATCACCAGTAACATTTTTATCTTTCTTTGAAAATATTTATTTATTTATGAGAAAAAGCACAAGATAACATAAATATGGATAAATATGGGTACATCAGTATCTCTTGCCACTGCAAACAAACCCCAGATACATGCATGCTTTTTCAATCTGTCTTTACATGGGTCCTAGGGATTGGGACCTGGGTTAGCATGATCTACAAGCATGACACGTTAGCCACTAAGCTATTTCACAGATCTATAATTTTTTCTTTTTTAACAAATAATTTTTCTCTTTCTTATTAATGTTTTCTTGCCCAGTATTCCAGATGTTTGGGAAGCATTCATTTTTTTTTTCTTGTCACACATCTAAACCCCATTGTTTTTTTAATGTTCACAATACCAGCATACAAATACTCCCAACACCTAATGTTTATATAACATTAGTTGTTTGGTCTTGGTACTAAACTGTGACATTATTTAAGTAATATGTCATAATCTCTCCAAATATATAGTGATGTAATTATCATGAACAAAGAAATACAAAAAAATGTGGGTATGGAATAACTGTATTCCAGAATTTTTGAATAATTCCTTTTCTTAATCATTACCCCAAATGAAAGGGCACTTATGCTGCATTGGCTTTTTTGAAATTCTTTCTCTTGAGGTCACAGGACACTGGTCATATGACAGAGTTCACATGACAGCAATGAATTGTTTTGCCCATTCCTAAAGCTTTCTTAAGACAGAGTCTCCCTAATTTTATATGTGTTTTAATTGTACTCAAATATTTCCTGAGTATTCAAGTCCTATTTATCTATGGTTTAGTTTTCATTTTGCTTATTATTTTTCCATATACATGAATTAAATGTATCTTCATTTACTGAGCATCTTAATATTTTCAAAGCACTTGGGCAGCTTTTGATTTCATTCTTTTTTTGTTGTGCCATGTTAAATAAGACTCACATTACTAACTGTATTCATTATTTCCTTGTTGCTGTGACCAAATACCTGGTATAAAACAACTTAAAGAAGGAAGGGTTTGTTTCAGCTTATATTTCAAGGCCACAGTCCATCATGGTAGGGAAGGCTTGGTGGCAGATGCTTGAGGCAGCTGGTCACATTCAGTCCACAGTGAGAAAGCTGAAAGAATAGAACGTGGGTCTCAGCTAGTTTAGCCTTGTGATATAGTCCCGGACCATGTCTCATAGAATGTTGTCACCCACATGAGAGTGAATCTCCTGACCATCACTTACCTTATTTAGAATAGGGCATGTCCACAGATTTGTTTCCATGGTGATTCTAAATCCTATCATTTGGCAACCAAGATTAACTTCATCCTATTTTAGTTTGGTAAGTGAAGAAAATAAAAATCAAAGCATTAAAATTATTTAGAAAAGTTAACTGTATCTTATAGTTACCAGTAGGTGTATTTAGAACATCCAATTGTGAGGAGGGAGATATTGGTGTACTTACTATAGTTATAGTTATCTTGACATATTCCATTGTTATAAAACTTTTGACTATTTAAGTTCTCATAAAAAAGCTATTTAATTGTATATAAACAGAAAGAATTCTGATTTGTAATAATTAGGAATCACCTGATTATTAAGATGACTATGAAACCATGAAACTATTTTTAAAGATAAGGGATCTTCCCAGAAGCCACCTTAATTGCATTTGAAGTTAGTTCTCCAAACTGCTACTGGAACTTGCTAATTAGAGTTTGCTAGTTATGAGCTTATAGTGGCAGGGTTTTTTTTTTTAACATTTAAAAATGAACACTAACCACATACTGGTGTAAATAATGCATATGAATAATGCCAGAGGTCCATCTTAATGGGAAAGCACATTCTGAGAAACATTTATTCTTAGACATTTATAGAATTATGACCCCTTGAGCTGGAAGTATTATGGCAAGAATAAAACGAGGACTGTCTGATTTGGGACTTAGGCTGATACAAATTTGCATCCTTATGGGCATTCTAAACTTAAAATTCTTATACTCTATTCCTTTAATGTTTATTACTTTTATATTTAATCAAGGAACACTATCATTAATTGTGAAATTTTATTCTCAGATAGGTATGCTTGCAGTATAACTTCCCTTATATAAACTGAATACGTTATTTCAATCTAGGTAAATTGGTTTACCTAACTTCAATTTCACATGATTTTATGCTAGCTGGAATTGGGCAAGACTGTGTACTTGACCTCATCTTTGTCAATAAGTATTTTGGTTTTCTCTGTCTTCATCTTTTTAAAGCACATTCTTTCTCTATCTTTTATTATAGTTTTCTTGTGTTTCCCTCCACACACTCTACTTATCTTGACTTTGTCTGCATGATGTCTGAGTTAAACAATAATTTGCATCCTTCCACCATTACTAGTTCAGATGAGGGGATATATGCCACTGAGCTATTTGTTGTCTATAGCCTTGCATATACTAGTATCTCAAGTAATATTTACTGCATATATATGACTGCTTTGTGCTTTAGAACACTGGTTTCCCTGCCAGTATTTAGTTTGAGGGTCATCTTCAAAGGACTTCAGAAATTTTCTCCTTTTATATGGCTGAAGGAGCTGGAGCAACTTTAAAATTACTTTTCAAAATTCATTACAACTTGTGGTTCTCAATGGTTAAAGATGCTACTCTGGGTTCTGTTCCCCAGTACCCATGTAAAGTCAGATACACAAAGTGGCACATGCAACTGGGTTCATTTGCAAGAGGCCCTGGCCCACCTGTATATTCACTCATTCTCTTTGTGTGTGTGTGTGTGTGTGTGTGTGTGTGTGTGTGTGTGTGTGTGTGTATGTTTCACTATCCCTCTTTCTCTTCAGTTAATACAAATAAAAAAAATACTTTATTATGCCTTGCACTTTGACAATGACTGAATTCAGGAAGTAGATGATTCCATGGGTCCCAGAGTGTAGGCTGTAACAGAGACTCTATGATGATCTTCCTGCTTCTTTTCTCCTAGTTTTCTCATCACTATTTTCCTCCCATAGTTACAGTGACCGCCTTACTATGGCATAGGTGGCAGTATGCTGATTTTTCTGATTTGATATTATAAGTGAAAAAATCATCTATTTTAGTTGTTTTCTTCCTACTTTCCACTATCGCTCTCTTTTTCTCTAACCTGAGCTATATCTACCTCTGTGTTTGTCTTGATCTCCCTTTTTATATTGCAACTTCCTAAGGAAATCTGAACCTAAACTATCCATCCAAAAGCACTGTGTGAAACCTGACTTATCTCTAGTAATTCTGTGAGATTTAACTTTTTTTTTCCTCGCAAAGATTGGTGATAATTTATTAAAAGGGAATACATAAATTGATTAATATGATACTAATTAGCTCATCCCAAAAATTATTTCTGGAAGTTTCAGCATTTTTTGTTTATATAGTGAATATGCAAAATTATTCTATACCAAATCTAGGGTTCCTCATGGAAATGTAATAGAAATGTAGCCATCTATCTATCTATCTATCTATCTATCTATCTATCTATCTATATAAGTGGATATAGATAGATAGATAGATAGATAGATAGATAGATAGATAGATAAGAAAGTGAGCCAAGTTGGAATGGAACTGGGGATGTTTAGATTTCATCAGTAATATTGATTTTGCAACATAGGAAGGCCATTTTTCATGTCTTTCTCATTTATCATATATTATTGATATAGTCACTCAGAAATGGGTAGCATTGTATGTTGGTCAGGGATCACTCCTGTTATGGAAGAGCCACTTAGAGTAGTTGAAGCACGCTTACCTTTATCACATGTAGGCGTGTAGAATCCATTCTACCCGTTTTCTCTGGTTCTTCTTCATTGTCTTTTTGAAGTCATAAATAATATAGTTGACAGAAGGATCTAGATGTGTATACACTGATATTTGGAGTGCTATCTTTTGAAGTGTTGAATTCACTAGAAAAAAGTTACACATTTGGTTTCCTGGGAAAAAAAAGTGAATATATTTCAGCACATAATGCAGCAACATTGTTTTTATAAATCTTCACATTAAACTATCATTCCAAATCTCATTCCTATTGATGTGATGATAGTATCTGGGCAAAAAATACTGTCTCATGTGAAAAAAAAGTATGAAAACGGAACTTGTTCCTATAAAAATAGAGTTTACATTTATAATTTTAAATTTGTGCCTTGGAACTATGCAATAGTAAAACTTTTGATACCATTATACAAAATAGCAAAATATGGATTTTAACTGTCCCGCTTTTCAGTTCAACTGAACATTAAGTACCTCTTTAATGGTCTTATTTGCTGGGAAGAGCACCATTACAATAATCTGCTTTTTACAGCCCATATCCAATATGAACTAGCGTCACTTATTACAAAGTTTGTGCTTTGGGAGACATTTTCACAGCCTCTAACAGTTCTACCCCACATTTCTTGGAATTAGTCTTTAATGATATCATTTTGCAAAATGAGTTGTTGCTTAAACTTACTGATTGTTTTGTGGTAAAATTCTAATCCAGCAGCACTATTGAAAATGCCATACAAATGTATAAGGGAAGGTCCATTGAAACTACCATTGCATTAGTAATTGTATGAAAATTTGAGAGGAGAGAGACCATATAGCTTAGGTGTGTCAGGGATTTTTTTTTTCTCCTATATATGATATCCAAGGAGGGGCGATGAAGCCTCATTTTTAGTTGTTGGCAGTTTGAATTTTTGCTATTGTCTGTAGGAGACTAATGCTATAGATTTATGTAAATATAGTCTGACACCTCCAATGTGTCAGCCTTATTGAGGTGTTTATGTGCTGAACTCACTTGCACCTGGTATTCTAACCGATAAACCTTTGAGATCCCAAGGAAAGATTTGTCTTCACTGTGGCTTGCTTAGTCCAGACTCACATTCACATTGGGGCTCGTCCTTATTGCAATGCTATAGCTGAAACTCACATCACCCTAATATAGATTGACGCCTTGGCCTGAAGACTGATTGGAACTTCTGTTTTGGAGTTGCTAATGTTCACTGAACCATTTTATTGAAGATAAAGTAAATAAAATAGATTGCTATATGAGAATTCTCTGAAATCAAATGGGATAATTTGTCAGGTCTAAGCCCATGAAGAAGGTTAAGAATTGAAGCAATAACTTTTTGTTCAGTATATGCTGGGATAAATATTTCCATTAATATTTGACCAAAAATACATATTTTATCAATACAATTAAAAGCTACACATAATTTATTAATTTTGTTGATTTTTGTACAAAATCGTGGGTCATCTGTACTATAGTAATGTGAATATAAACTTTTATGATTTCCTATTTTCGAAGACTTTTTTTTTTGTTTTTGTAACATTTCAATGTATTAAGGTGAGCTATGAACCTTACCCATATTGGAGGATGATCCTAGTCTTCAGTCTTCTATTTATTAATCAAGATTCTGTATTCATATTAGATAACCTCTTTAGAAAATGGGTTGAGGAGGGTTTTTTTTTTCTTTCTTGAGGAAATGTGTTAGTTTTAAAAGATATATTAATAGGAAAACATGTATTTTTGCTTATTTTAACACCTGATATTATTTTCGAAAATGTTAGAATGATCTTAGTCTTCTAAATTACACAAAATGATGTCAGTAGCACATTTTAACATGATAACATATATTGACATAACAACTTGAAAAATACAAAGATATAATTCTTTTCATTTTTTTGTTTTTGTTTATTTGAAAGAGAGATACAAGCAGATAGAGAGGAGGAGAATGGGTGTGCCAGGGCCTCAAGCCACTGCAAACAAACTACAGACACATGGACCACCTTGAGCATATGGCTTATATGGGTCCTGGTGAAACAAACCTGGGTTTTTTGACTTTGTAGTCAAGTACCTTAACTGCTAAGCCATCTCTCCAGCACCAAGATCTAATATATTTAAGGAAGATATTTTGAAAGTCTTAGATGTAAAACAATGAATATATCTATTTGATTCCCTGGGTCTGAGTAAAGGAAACACATAAAAATTATCAATATTTTTTTTCTTTTTCTTTATTTATATGAGTGTAGTATTTATGGTGTCTGTGGCACATGTAAGGTATGTGTGACTGTATATGTGCACATATATGTAAGGATGTCCCATGTAGCCAGAGGAGGACGTCAGGTGCCCTCTATTTCCCTTCTGCCTGATTTTCTATAGGCGGAATCTCTTAGTGAAGCTAAAACTCTTCTGTTTTTGTGCTAGACTCACTGTCCAGTTTGTCCTAGCGATCCTCCTGTCTTTGTTTTCTCAGTGCAAGGTAAACAACAGGTATACAAGGTATAGAGGTATGCATAGACCCACTTTATTAATATGCATGCTAGGGATTAAACCCAAGACTCCATGCTTGTTCAACAAGCTTTCTAATCTACCGAGTCTTCTCTCTCGCACCAATCAAAGATATTTTGCTAGAAAGTTTCTTATTTGGTATTTGAAGACTTTTTTTCTGCATATTTATTAAAATTCTGTTACAGTAAAATGTTGCCTAAATTTTGTCATTTTTTTTTTCAAATTCAGGATAAATTTAGTTTTTGCTCATCTTAAATGTATAAAATTAGGTTACACATTTTTTGCTTAGACTATCCACACATTCATTGATGGATCTTAAGTAAATATAGCCAATCATAATAATTCTGTACCTTATAGTTAACTGGATTCCCTATGCCTCTTAAGTTAAAGAATTTGAAAATGGTAAATAATTATACTAAGTTTATATAAAAATAAATTTAGTATTTTGTTAGTTTACTTTACCTGGAGGTCTTCTTACATCTTGACTAACTTCAGGCAATGACTGTATTTTACACTTAATATTTTTGTGATTTAGACATTTTTGTCAGTTACCAATAAATATTCTTACTAATGCCATCATTTTAATTTTTGAAGAGTTGGACACTAAATAAAGTTTTACCTTTTAAGACTGTGTGTTTGCATAATGCTTGCTATATGTAGCGAAATGGCTTGAGCACCCTTACAGGGAAAGTAGATGAGAGTGCTCCCGAGAATTTAGAAGGTTTTTCAAGGAATAGTAAAGTGGTTACTGTGCCTTTTGTCATGAAAAGAATAAAAGTGATGGACCTCTTAGTACCATTTCCACTTTCCTCTTGGTGCATAAATATTCCTTTCTTCTATAGTTCATGTTCTTGTACTATAAAATCAGCAATTAGACATGGATCCTTGTGTTTACTATTATCACAAATAATGAAATAGCCAACATAACTATGAGCAGGCAACCTGGTTAAACAAATTCTAATACATCTACCAAAGGAATAAATAATATCTAAGTCAGACCTGATTTCATTAAAATTGATTTGGCTCATTCATAGGAAAACTACTACACACCAAAATATTATCAGTGGTACTTTTGGGGTGAAGGTTTTTAATTTCTTATTTATTAATTTAAA
The DNA here is from genome assembly GCF_020740685.1 of Jaculus jaculus. Lineage (NCBI taxonomy): Eukaryota > Metazoa > Chordata > Mammalia > Rodentia > Dipodidae > Jaculus > Jaculus jaculus. The sequence goes on from NC_059111.1 coordinate 74,647,980, forward strand.
GATTTTTTTGTATCAGTTAAGTCTTGTTTAGTTAATGTGCACATATAAGAATCAAGTTTTAATTCTCTGGCTCAAATATAATTTTCTCTACATACAATTAACTAGTTGTACCATTACTCATACAATCCTCACAATAGAGATTCAGCATGTCCTTGCTTCTGCTCTGAGTTTTAACAGCTCTAGAGACAATGATAGTGTGGAACTCATGGGTCAAGAGTCTTTAGAAATTGGAGTTTTCAGCCTTGGTGGGCTTTATCAACCATTGATATCTGTACTCTTTTCAAGAACCATTTAGATGTTAGCAATTGAATAGCTGGTCATTTATAAATCTCATTGTAAATATGAAAAGCACTGCTTCCATTATATAATAAAGGGTGGAATTATTTCTGAGATAGACACATTAGGGCAAGTATCTCTTAACCCCATATAACATAAATCCCTTTTTTTTTCTTTGCATGAGGTCAACAGCTATTTTTAAACAAATATATTGTAATTTTAGTAATGTTAAAGCAAATTCTTAGGAATATGTTTTATTATATGTAACTTTAAGAATAAGTGTAGTATAAACTAGTCATATAATTGCCCTACTTGTAACCATAACCATAAATATGGCCACTAAAAATGGTTCAATATGAGTCATTAATTGTTCTGTTCTTCAAATAGTTTAAGTACACACAATTTTGAAGCAAAAGTAAAAATATTACTTTGATATATATTGTCATTCAATTGCTAGAAACTTATATATTAAAAACTTAAGCACTCTTTATTTCAAAGTAAAGTAAGTTAGATCTAGCCAGTGGAATTTTTTTCATGAAAGTTTCCCAAAAATGCCTGTCAAGAGCCCAAAAACTTGTGCCAGGTGATGGAGATGAATGCAGAGGATACTCAAATTGCACCAAAGCAGAAATCCAGGAGCTGCTGAGAGTTCATCATTAAAGTAGACCTAAAACACACCCACGAAGGCTCAGGTAACTTTACAGAAGAGGGGCCAGAATGAAGGTAAGAACTACAGAGTGGAAGGAAATGTCCAGAAGCATTGTCCCACCCCCCTACAATGACTGAATGCTGCTCTCACCACCCATGACCCACAACTCCATGGTGAATACCAGCCATCCCACTACTTAGGCCCCTCAGTGGAGTGGGGCCAGGGAGGAAGGGAATGATGTACCAGCACATGATATGTCCATACAAAGTTTCAACTTAATAAAGAAAAAAGAAAGTTAAAAAAATTTAAAAGCCAGGCAAGTTACATTAGATATGTCATGTTTTACATGTGTAATATTAATGCATATGTATGCATGCTTGTACATGCATACACATATATATGTGTGTGCATATGGAGGCCACAGAAAGACATCCAGTGTCTTTCTGAATTGATCTCCATGGTTTTTTGAGATAGTGTCTCCCCTGGACCTATAACTCAGCAATTCAGCTAGATTAACTACCCAGAATACTCCTTTTTCCTTCCCCAGTGTTTTGATTATATGCATTCACCACCTTACTTGGCATTTACATGAGTGAGTACTAACAGAACTGCTTGTGAACTTGAATGAATGTGTTTATCTCTCTTAAGCTCCGATATATGATTCCTAACATAATATGAATTAAACAAAATGATTCTACAGTAGACCTCTGATATATTTTAACTATAGAAGTTTGTAATTCTATAAAATAGTATTCTTATGAACAGTATAACTAGGAAGAGTGCTTGTTCATGGAAAAGAAAAAAAAAAAAAAGAAAAAAACCTAGCTTTCTGTCAGAGGCTGGCCAACATATCAAAGAATGAGTATTTTCCATATTATCTAGTGTTAGCATTTGTATAAATTCTCTTGGTCTTCTGCTTTAAGACTAAGTCAACTCACACCAGGAATTTAAATGGCGTATATGTCCCTAATCACTACACAGTGCTAGTTGAGAACCTGAATGATGTGATCAGAAGCTAAAGTAAGTCTTTGAGACTGGGGTTAACATATCTTAACCCCTAATTTACTCTTACTGGATTTTAATTGTTAGATTGTGATATTTCTTAATGATTTAACAATAGTTATCGACTCCCTTCTTGCAGATCACTATTTTTTAAATAATTTTTATTTTTATTTATTTGAGAGAGGGTATGTATGTGAGAGAGTGGCAGAGACAGAGAGGGATAGAGTTAGAATGGGCATTCCAGGGCTTCCAGCCACTGTAAAGAAATCTCAGACACATGTACCACCTTGTGCATCTGGCTTATGTGGTTCCTGGGGAATTCAACTTAGGTCCTTTGGCTTTGCATGAAAGTGCCTTAACCAATCTTTCCAACCCTTAAAAAAAATAAAACTATTTAAATGCTCTTGACAGTACTTAAACTGTCAAGAATTTATAACCTATCAAAACTGTGATGAGCTCATCTAAAGGAAACTGCAGAAGATGTCAAACATTTGAGGGCATATGCTTTGATTTTTCTTTATACATCAGAATATGGCAAAGATGAAGGGATAGGCAATCCTTGGAACATACATAATCTGTGGCATGAGATTCAGTTTCAGTAGATTCAAGCCTGCCATTTTTTTCTTTTTTTATTATTTTTTTGTTGACAACTTCTATGATTGTAAACCATATTCCATGGTAATTACCTCCCTCTTCCCATTTTCCCCTCCAAAAACTCCACTTTCTATCATATACCCTCCTCCTCTCAGTCAGTCTCTTATTTTGATGTCATTTCCTCCTATTATGAAGATCTTATGTAGGTAGTGTTAGACACTATGAGGTCATGGATATCCAGGCCATTTTGTGTCTAGAGAAGTACATTGTAAGGAGTTCTACCCTTCCGTGGCTCTTTCTTTCTGCCACCTCTTCTGCCATGGACCCTGAGCCTTGGATGGTGTGATAAAGATATTTCAGTGCTGAGCATTCCTCTGTCACTTCTTCTCAGCACCATGATACTGTGTGAGTCATTCCAAGGTCACTGCCATCTGAAAAGAGAAGGTTCTCTAACCAAAAGTGCAAGTGACATTAATATATGGGTATAAACATTAAGAGAAGTGCTTACTGGGAAATTTGGTCAGTATAGTATATATTTAGCCAGACAGTAGCAGACATTATACCCCTAAGGCTCATGACTACCCTGTTGTAGGTTTTCAGTATCAGGGATGTATTCCCTCCCATGGAGCAGTCCTCCAGTCAAATTAGAGGGCAGGATTCCTCCATAACAGACATGCCACTATTGCACCCGTTGGCTCATTTGGCATGGCTGGCCAAATATAAGTCTTATAGTGTCCAGTGTTGAGTATCTTCAGTGGTGATTTCTCCCTCTTCCATTGAACTGCATGCATTTTAAAGATCTGTGAAATGGACAGTTTTCAGAGAATTGTAAGCATCCCTCCCAGGGAGTTTGACACCCTTCAACCTAGAATAATAATAAAAAATAAATGGAGCCCTCAATCTTACAAAACCATGGATACAAGCTGTCAGCTGTCTTCAGAGCTTAGACAAGGACATTTCATTCAAGAGATAACACAGCCCTGTCTAACCCTAGTTGTCCTATGTAAGAGAGAGAAGATGGCTCAGCCAAGCTGTGTGACTTACTGCATTGTGTGCAATAACGACTTATAAAATGCAACGTTTGTGATAACATATTACACACCAATAGGTAATTAATACAATTCTGGAGAGTTGTGATAAAACCTTATTTGAAATTTTTATTGTATATGGTTGTAAAAAATACTGCACACACATAATAATGTATGATTAAAGTCAAGTACACTTACTTTTCTTTATTTGCAAGACAGAGAGAGAGAGAGAACATGCATACAAGAGCTTCTTACCAATGCACATAAACTCCAGATGCATATGCCACTTTATCCATCTGGCTTTACACCATTACTGGGGAATCAGGAACTGAACCACAGGCCATCAAACTTTTCAAGCAAATGGCTTTAACTATTGAATCATCATTGCAGATCATATATCTAAGAAGATTTTAAGACATGTTTCTGAAACAAGAAGCATGTATAAAAGAATACTTTGATGTTTTAAACAAACTCACCTAAAGAAGTAAATCTGGAGACCATTGGGGACTGTCTGTAGAAGCCTGGTTGACCAAACATTGGAGCAGAGACTGGCTTTCATAGAAGCAATTGGAGCCTTCTTCCTGGCTGCTGCATGCATACTATAGTCCTGATTTGTCTTCTTGAATATCATTTTTATTATTATATTTATAACATATTGTACATTTTATTCCCTGGACCCTGTTTCCATTTCTCTGGTATCCTCCTCAGTGGGGTTACGGGAGTTACAGGATTCACTGTGGAGTATTGAGGCTTCAGTCAGTCCCAGTACAGTACTGGGGGGGGGGGGACTGTGCATCTTGGTATTCCCACCTACTCCGTGGCTCTTAGTCTTTCCTCCCTGTCTCCTGCCATTTTCTCTGAGCCATGACAGGCCTGTTGGCAGTCTGATTTAATGTTGAGTTCTTTGTAGCCTCTGGATTTCTGCTGTCATAGGTTTTTTCTTGATTACCATGTCTTACACCATCACCCTGGAGCTGGTTATAAGGCTAGCAGTTAGCAGTATTCATGGCACTGCTTCCACTGCTAGTTCTCCTAGGCCCTGGCAGATGTGGAAGACATAGCAGGTCTCTTGGGGGCAGTCATTTATTGAAAGATCTTGACTCTCCTCAGTTTTTTCTGCCATTTTTATATTTTATTTGATTATTTATTTGACAGACAGGGAAACAGGGAAAAGGTCAGAGAGAGAGAGAGGGAATGTGTGTCCCAGGGCCTGCAGTCATTGCAAAAGAACTCTGGATGTGTGTGCCTCCTTTTGCATCTGGTTAACATGGGTCCTGGAAAATCAAACCTGGATCCTTTGGCTTTGTAGAAAATGCCTTAACTACTAAGCCATCCGTTCAGCCCTTCTCTGACATTTTTAAAGTAAATTCTCCAACCAACAGTGAGAACAGCTTGGGTTAAAGGGTGTGTGCAAAGTTATTTGAGAGATTTTTGGTGTGTAAGCCCAACCTTCTCCAGAGAACAATGGGGACTTCTCTCGTAAGTATGAGTTTACTTTATATGGTAATCTGACTTGTTTTCTAGTACCAGGTATGCGTTCTCTCCTAGTAAGTGGACAGCATGTCCAATTGCAGTTGCTCTTTGTTATAAACTGGTTTTCCTCTTCAATTATCCTGAATTTTGTCACCTTTTTTTTATTTGTTATATGCCGTAGAAATCAGAAACCAGCCTCTCTCTTTCTCTAATATAATTTTCATCTTAAATTTTTTGAAAAAAAATTTTCCTGTTTAGCTTTAGCTAGTTTTTGTCACCCATTATGCTTAGTGCTTTATAAATACATTAATTTTAATTAAGATAGAACACATAAGAGTAAAACTTTTTCAGAAAAAAAAAATCATGGCCTATAAATAATGAAAGCATCTTTTATTCTATTATTATTTCATATGTAATACTACCATAAACGTATTGTGCACCTTTAGGAAGTTACATGTAAAGACTTAAGTATAAAGGTTTAAAAATATAGGGTGAATGTTTGAATGAAGGATGTCAAATACAAGTGTAACTATATAGTGTCTATTACACTATGGTTTGTATAACAACAAATCAGTAAGTCTATGGTAAAAGTTTGAAATTTCTAACTGTAGGATATAGTTTTGGTTATTATAATGAAATGCTGATAAGTACACATACATTTCCCTTTAGCAAACTATATAATAAACACTTTAGTTTGTAAAGTCCTTTAGCATTGGTTTCTAATTTCTTACATTTAAAAATTGAATATGTAATCATTTGGAGGGTCCTCATTCCTAAAATATGAAAATATTCTTTGAATTCTTTCTTTACTATTGATTAGATAAAATTTTCTATTAACATTCTGTAAATTGAGCTTCAGATAAATGGTTTTGCTTCTATAAATGTTTTACTTTTAATTAAATTATATCTTTATTGACAATTGCCATACCCCTCTTTTTCTTGCCTATACAAAAAGAAAAACCATGTTGAGATTAGATCTGTAAAATAAATAAATAAATAAAAAATAAAGCAAAGTAAAACAAGATTAGAAATCACATTTTTTTTCTTTTCCTTTTTTTTTTTTTTTTTTTTTTTTTTTTTGAGGTCGGGTCTTACTCTAGCCCAAGCTGGCCTGTGATTCACTATGTAGTCTCAGGCTGGCCTTGAACTCACAGTGATCCTCTTACCTCTGCCTCCCAAAACCAAATGCTGGGATTAAAGGTGTTTGCTACCATGTCTGGCTAGAAATCACTTTTATATGTTGAAAAAATCATGTGTGCAGTTAAATGGAAAACGACCTCACATTTAAATAGTCTATATAATTTAACTTGCCCTTATTTTTATATTTTAAAATATTGTTTACGTCATTCATATGAAAATAAAAAATAAAAGGTGTTTGACCTCATTGACCTTTTTTTGATGTTCAGTCACTTAAATTGTTTGTAAAAAGTTTAATTACCAAATGGTATGATCATTATTCATCCCATCACTTGATATATAACATCAACGGAATTGCCTCCCCAGAGTGTACTGTTTCACAGATCAATAGATTTACCAAGAGCTTGAAGAAGAGCTTTAAACATTCATTGAAAAGGAAAAAAATATATCCCTCTTGTAATGGCTTATGTAGTCATTACATCAGCTTCCTAAGTATTTTATTTACTTCTATGTATAAAGTTTTTTATAGCAATAGTTTTAAAGTATTATATATCCTGTGTATAAATTAAATTATACTGCCAATCAGATTTCTTTTATTTAGATACACTGGAAACTCAATACCATAGAAATGCAGAAATAGGGGCTGGAGAGATGGCTTAGTGGTTAAGGTGTTTGCCTACAAAGCCAGAGGATTCTGATTTGACTCTCCAGGACCCACATAAGCCAGATGCACAAGTGGCACATTCCTCTGGAGTTTATTTGCAGTGGCTGGAGGCCCTGTTGTTCCCATTCTCTCTCTCTCTCTCTCTCTCTTTCTCTCTCTCTGAAATAAATAGATAAATAAATAAAACGTATTCAAAAAAAGAAATGCAGAGATAGTTTCTTGAATGAATTGTGCTTTAGAGGTATGTCTTGAATTACTTGATTAATTTTATCTAACACATGTCTCCCAATATTTTACATAACTCCCATTAAAATGATTCTTATAAAAATGTTGTTTATGCTCTTAATCATTTATGGGAAATTCTTACAGCAAGAGATTTGAAACAAGAACAGAAATTATTCCATTTTTCCCACTAATCCCTGTGCTGATCAAATGCCACTGAAATGCAATTAATAATTTAAGAAAGATAAAAAGTATTGAGTGTTTGCTCAATGAGAAGACTTCTAATCCCTTTACACATATTAGCTCATTTGGTATCACACCAACATTATGACATATAGGTGCTACTTTTCTCATTTTCACCATTGAGTTTCATAAGTTCTCTAAGCACACATAACTAAAAAATAATAGAAGAACCCGATGTACAACCATGTATGTGTGTTATAGCCACTATGCATTCTCCCCCTTATGCATGGGATAGCGTTAAGGAAACAAATACAAATCAATTTTTTTGAAGCTAAACCCAGGCTAATGCCATATATATGAAAGATTGAAACCCAGTAGGGAAAACACAAAATTCTTCACCTCCATTTCCAGTGTCTGGGACTTGTAATGGATTCTTCTGGGTTCCAAAAGGCCTAGGTAGTTCCATTTTCCAACTGTACAACCAGCAACTGAGGTCCTGGGAAAAGCCCACCTAAAGCCAACAGTTTCCAATGACAGATATTCCATCGTCCTGACATCTCCAGTATCTCAGACTTCATTGCAATCTATGGTTTACCTTCACAGCTTCATACATTGGCCTTTCCCAATCTCCTGGCACTGCCTCACATTGCTCAGCCTCACTGACTCTGGAAGCAAAGTGTAGTCATTGATCTCCATTCTGCATCATTATTCCACAACCAGCACCACCTGGGAAGTGCTGCTTAGTTCTTCCATCCATTAAAGCTTGACCCTAGACAATAGAAGCATGGGATGGCCTCTGCTAAATGACCCTGGATACAAGGGAAATTTTTCATTCTCCTTTCAAATTTTTCCCTTCCCAAGAACCATCATTCTTACTGGTTTGAACCCTCAGTGGGCTAGATCTTGGCCCCAGGCGTCACTCCTATTGTTGTAGTGGAGGGCAGTCAGTTTATCCTCAAAGGTGGTAAACTCCTGTAACAAGTAGTTACAGGTGCTGCAGTCTCTAGTCCTGAGACTTGAAATTTGCATACATTATTCATGTTGCAAACTCTATAGTGTTGACAACTTTCTACTCTATATTTTCCTTTCCTTCATTATAAATGTGAACACAATCAGCCAAAAAAAAAAAAAAAAGAAAGAAAGAAGGAAAACAAATTAGTCACTCTGCGCTTTGTTATCTTTTAAGTTTTCTCCTCCAAATACATTAATCCATTGCCTTTAAATTCAATTTCATTCATGTTCTCAGGACACAGGCAGAATGAAGCCATGTTCTCCGTCAGAATATTACACAAACTGCCTCTAGCCAAGTTCCTAATGCAGTCCTGATTCCCAGTTGAAATCTCATAAGCCCAGTTTCCATATTTCTTTGATTTTTCTGGTGTTTAAATTTCCACCAGAGTGGCCCTTGAAGCTTTTATTATAGAATGTTAAGCCTTCTCTATTCAAAGTTCAAGGTCCTTCTATATTCCTTATGCAAACTGTTCCAATAATCTTCTAATTTCATAGTCAGGTTTATCAAAGCATTGAGCACACATTTCAGTACCAATTTTCTTCAATAGTTATTTTGTCATTGCTGGGTCAAAAAGAAGCAGCTTATGGGAGGAAAAGTTTATTTTAGGCTTTCCAGTTTCAAGCGGGAATTTCATCATGGCAGGGACAGCATGGCAGGAGCTGGGATCCAGCATCACATCTTTATGTCAGCAGAGAAGGCGTTGATTTACTACACTGGTATCGGATACAGGACCATAAAATCTCCAACAAGGCTACTTCTCCAGTATGGATCAAAACTTTTCCAGACAGGAATTATACACTTAAACACATGAAGCGGGCTGGAGAGATGGCTTAGCGGTTAAGTGCTTGCCTGTGAAGCCTAAGGACCCCAGTTCGAGGCTCGGTTCCCCAGGTCCCACGTTAGCCAGATGCACAAGGAGGTGCACACGTCTGGAGTTCGTTTGCAGAGGCTGGAAGCCCTGGCACGCCCATTCTCTCTCTCTCCCTTTACCTGTCTTTCTCTCTGTGTCTGTCGCTCTCAAATAAATAAATAAAAAATTAAAAAAAAACAAAACATTTTAAACACATGAAGCTCTGGTGGATATTTTTCATTCAAACCACCACAGCTTTCATATTGTATACTCTTCCTCAGGTTTTAGTAAATATCACATAAAATGTGACCTTATTTACTAATGGGGCAAGTCTGTTATTTTATGGTAACATTGGTCTCATACTTAGAGCCCCATTTATGATGATGGGCTCCCTACTATATCTGACAGGATGTCAGCTCTTGGTAGATACTTTAGTGATATATATGCATATGACTTGATCAATATTTTAATTGATTTCATCAGAGAATTAACATCTTTTTGGAAAGGAGGGCATTTAGGAGTGAAACAGATACTTTTATTAGTAGCTGTAATTTTTTCCCTTTAATTAATTTTCAGAAATAAAAGGAATCTGTTGATCTGTGGTTCTTATTTATTTATTTGACATAGAGAAGGGAGAGAAAGAGAGAGAAAGAGGGAGAGAATGAGCATGCCAGGGCCTCCAGCCACTGCAAATGAACTCCAGATGCTTGCACCACCTTATGCATCTGCTGCTGTGGGTCCTGGGGAATCAAACCTCCTTTGGCTTTGCAGTATATATCTTGACTGCTAAGCCATTCCTCCAGCCCTGATCTGTGGTTCTCTTAGTGGCAGAGCAAATGTCTGAACAACAATCGAAGATCTAGATGAATGTAGTTAGAGCCAGGATGACTATTTTGAATATGGGCTCCCCTCAGCTGAGTGACTGAGCAAAATAGTCTAAAGGATATCATCAAGCTTGGGCTTAGCCCAAATGTCAGTAAACTGAATCCAGGCAAATAGAGAAACTCCGTGAACTGAGGGAATTGTTGAGTCAATCAACTATTCTTTGGGTGATAGGGTTAGGGAAGAATTCCACCCCCCTCCCCCAATGCTTGGCTGCCACTTGTTTCTATAAAGTAATCATATGCATAGGATAGGCTTTATGTGAAAATAAGTCTTCTGATACTTGAGTATAAATTTCAATGAAACCAAAATGTTCTGTACCCAAAACATGGAAGGTAAAAGACACCACTAGGAGCATGAGCTTAATAAGAAATCACTTGCCTTATAATAATCACAATGTGCTTGCTGACTCTTAGAACATTAATCTTCAGATATACTGTACTGATTATCTGGAACATCTTTATAGGACAAATAGTCTTTATGAAGGAGAGTCTTTGTAAAGATTATACATAATAACATTTATAATTCACCAAATCATTTGATCTATGATAAGCAAAATCATGATAAGCAATGTCATATTTTAAAATTATATAACTTGGGATAATGATAAAAATTTCTCAGAAAAGGAAGTGTTCAACATACATCAACCAACTATTACATTTCAGATAATTATATTTCTATAAAATAATAACATTTTATTTTAAATTTCAAAATATCAGTGTCTTAAGCCAAATGCTCATATCTATTAATGATTTATAAAATTAATAGATTTCAAGTAGTATTTGAAAATAAATACTATGCAAAGAACACAGAGAAAAGAATAAAAGTGAAATGAAATGAATACAACAGAAATAGAATATGGTAGAGTAGGATTCAATAAGGTAGCATTAAAAAGAAGAGGGTATTACATAGAACATGCTGCTACATAATTGGTACTTAATAAGCATTTGCTGAATTAGAGTAAGCTGGGACCACATTGTAACCTTGGAAAAAAGCTCAGAGAACATTTGATAATTCACTAAACTTAGGAGTGTGTTTTTTATTCAAAATATGCTCTGGCTTCCATTATTATTACCAGCTGTGTGTTTTGTTGGGTCTGGCTTCAATAGTCTCGTCTAACTACTAAGAAAATGTGTAAGTAAGGTTGCTTTTTTATATCCTTTATAATGGTTATATGCGTGGTTATTTTGGGTAATAGTTCTCATGTACTACTGTTTCTGGAAGGAAGATAAAAGTAGTTCCATAATAAATTAAGTCTTAATGCATCCCAACTTTTGCCATAGTACCCTTGCAGCATCTCTGCCAGCGAGGTCCATGTGCTTCCTTTGACTAAATTTAAGCAGATTCATGGTGGCTTTTCCCCAGACTCCAGGATTCTTAATTGTTTAACCATCTCTTCTGGGAATTTTGTAGGAAATTCCCTAGGAATTTAATAGAGAATAGAAGGAAACTGCATATTCATTAAGTAAATAAAAGGACTTAATTTTCACAAGCACCTATTCTACAGAAGAGGACCCTAAAGGGTATAGTTTAAGTATTATCAAAGCCCACCCATCTAAGAAGTCATTTCAATAGCATTTAATCTTAGCCTTCTCTTGTTCTTAAGATTCTGTTTTTCCCTCTAGATGCCTATTAGTTAACCAATTTCAATTGATGGCACCATGGGACAAGTACAGATGTCAAACTTTCTTTGCATGGAGGATTGTGTTCTTGGCTAGAGTGCATTTTGTCCATTCCCACCAGTTATATGTATATTTAATTTTTACTATCTATAGCTTATTTTAGCAAAATGAAAACCATGTTCTGCTGATGTAGCTCTGGGGTAGGGTACTTGCCTAATATGTCCTGGATTCAGGTCCAAAAACAGGAAGAAAAAATAACAGGAAATCATGTAGTGGTTATGTTCTATAAAGCTACTATAAACACTGAATTGCTAGTGAATATTAAATCATTGTTCCTTGGGGAAATGTAGGGGTTAGATTCCAGTGAGCATCTGGTCACAATATTTTCATTAACTCATCAACACATACTCTCCTTTTATTTTGGGTTTCTATTTAAAATTATATACACCCACACATGAATGTACACATGCACACACACACAAGTGATTTATTCATATTGGCTTACTAGCCAACATTATCGTAGTCAGGTCTGAACAACTAGTATCTAATGTATATTCTTTTTCTGTAAGTCACATCCCAACTTTATGCTTAGGAACACCAAACAGCAATTTAGCACCTCATTTAAGACTATTTGCAACAGTTAAGTCTCCAAACTCAAGAATAAATATGACACTGAATGTACTAAAAAAGATATTTGTTTACAGTGTATGGCTTAAACAAGAAATGAGGAAATATGTAGTAACTTAATTAGAAGTATGCATATCAGGCTACTGCTTTTTTAAATATATATTTTTATTTTTATTTATTGAGAGAAAGAGGGAGGTGAAGGTGGAGTATGTGCACCAGGGCTTCTAGGTACTGCAGATGAACTCCAGATGCATGCACCACCATATGCATTTGGCTTACATGGGTTCTGGGGAGTCAAACCTGGGTCCTTAGGCTTCACAGGTAAATTCCTTAACTACTAAGTCATATCTCCAGCCCAGACTACTCATTTTTTATGCTTCTTTATATACAACTTTATAAGTGCTCTCTATATATGTTTTTAAATTTTCTTTAAATTTTCACACATAAGTGAATTAGCAAACATGGAATCTGCAAAGAACAAAGGTAAAACTGTGTGTATCTAAGTATATCTCCGTATATATGTGAACAATTAAAATGCATTATCAAAGTGCCTACCACTCCCATTCCCTTTCATGTTATTAACTTGTGATTTCTTTCAGGATTTATATTGTGTATATATGGCATAAATGCATAGTTTGCAGACACTGCAGACATATAATATTTTCTGTGCTTGATGTATAGAATCACTTCCTGACATATTGATTGTAAGTTTAAAATATCATAATTCAAAATGTTATTTAATTACCTGACCAAGCCTCATCATTTAGCAACACAGCACACTGCAGTATCAGCTGTTGATCCTGGTAAGTGGAGAGTTGATGTCCAGCAGCAGGTAACTGTCAGTGACAAAGCTGCAAGAGAAGCATGCTATGTGTCACTAGCCCAGGAAGGTGTCACAGTTGAAAATTTATAGTAGGTCTGAGGATACGCTCCATTGGTGGAATTCTTGGTACCACAGCTAATGTCAGAGTTTCCATTCTCAGCACCACACAAATCAGTCATGATGACATAGGTTTATAATCCCAGCACTTGGTGGGTAGAGGCAGGAGTATCAGAAGTTCAAGATTATCCTCAACTGCATGAGGCCAGGTCTCAGAAAAGTAAAACAACCCCCCCCCCAAAAAAAAACAACCTTAAAAGTATTCTACTGAATGGATGTTATTGGCATGCCTTCATTAAATAAGTCAGTTATGAGCATTGTAAATTGAAGCTTCCATATTATTGAACAAAACAAATACCCTTATATTTATATCATAAATATAAGGAATGTTTTCAAGAGAGAAAAGTATGCCAGGTTATAATGGTCATGATTAAAAAATAGACTGATACAAAGAATGGAAACTGATTTCAAAGGAGCACTGTGCAGTGTTTTCAGTCTCGTAAGAAATAATGTTTGAATCCATTTCTTAGCACCCTACTCTTTATTTTCAGTTATATCACTTTTGATTATTTGGATATATACTACTTACAATCAACATCATTTTCTGAATTGATCATGCCATTTCCTGAGTGTACATTTATTTATGAAGCCAATAGAGGTTGCCTTTGATATCTACTTTCTCTTTAACTCTCCAACATTTAACCCCTCCCTGCAAAAAAAACTCCCTTTTCCAGTCTTCCATGACTGCAGACAAGAAAGAACCTACCTCTAATCCCTCTGTTTTTATAGCATTTATATATTCTTACAGTAATCTAGAAATCCATGATAATCAAGCAACTTAATTTTGTATGACTTTTGCCCATTTTTTCTGCTCTCCTTTAGTATATTGTTACTTCTGCTTATTTTTACATCAGTACCACATTAGGTACTGATTTGTAGGGGCCTATAATATCCTGCTTTTCAGTCACTATATCCTCTTTTGCAGAAAGGATCCATGTGTCTTCAAATTATTTTAGTAAACACAGTCAAGGCCTGTGTTGAGTGTTCAACTCAACCACATTACTGTCCCTATACTAGTAGCTGCTGGTTGATACTTGTCACTCAATCTTTGGTTGCCAGTAGGTTCCATGCAGCTTCAACATATTTTAGGATTCATTTCTAGAGTTTATGATGAGTAGTTCAACCTCTTGACATCTCAAGGTCTGTCCTGGTAGCGGCATGTAGTCTTTCTGTCTTGATTTACCATGTGATATCTTGCTAGACTTATGCAAAATATAAGTTATTTCCATGTACATAAAAGAGCTTTCTTTCCAAGCCTCACCTTAAGAAATCAAAGTATTTCCAGCTATTGTTAAAGGATGAACAGTTGCCTAGGAAGGGAAGTTAGAAGCAAAAGCCCGGTCCTCACAAATGCCCCCAGGAGGATCTCCTCTCAGAAAGAACTGTGTGCCTAAGGCAGCATTTATTTTCTTAAATGTATGATTCAAAATTATAGGGTGAGCCGGGTGTGGTGGTGCATGCCTTTAATCCCAGCACTCGGGAGGCAGAGGTAGGAGGATCGCCGTGAGTTCGAGGCCACCCTGAGACTACATAGTGAATTCCAGGTCAGCCTGAGCCAGAGTGAGACCCTACCTCGAAACCCCCCCCCAAAAAAAAAATCGGGTGAAAAATATGCTAGGACTATGTTGCTGGTGTTTGAACTCACAGACAAGGAAAGCCTATCCATTCAGTGTTTGGATGGGATATTTATTCTTAGAGACTCCATCCCCATAAAAAAAATATGAAATTAAAGAAAGTAACAACGTCTTGCCATTCTGTGATCATGAATATATTGTAACTTTTCAGTTGTTTCTCATTCAAAACAGTTTCCAAAGTCAGTTGTCATCCAGCAATAGGGAGATGTAGGCACAAAGATCAAATCAAGACAAGCCTAGGTAACATAGAATGTCATATGTGTGTGAGTGAGTGAGTGTGTGTGTGTGTACAGACAAAGAGAAAGGAGGGAGAAGAGATAGGCCAGTTTTTGCTACATAGAAAAGAGGAGAACCCATATCTATTAATAAGAAAAGAAGATTGCCGACTGCCCACCACACGACAAGCCATCTCTCCCATTTCCTCCAGGGTCCAGGAGAAACTGCAGAAGAAGCTGCAACATGCAACTGCTCTCACTGCTAGTCTGACAAACAGCTCCAGGGCAATGTTGACAGACATGGTGATCAATCGAAACCCATCAAAGCAGAAACACAAAGGCTACAGGGAACTCAACATTAAATCAGACTGCCAGCAGGCCTGCCATGGCTCAGGGAACATTATGGAAGAGATTACAAAATCACAGAGTATGTAGGAATACCCTGAGGGACAGTCCTTCCCTGCTACCTTATAGGGACTGACTGAGGCCTTAATGAACCCACAGTGAATACCATAACCCAACAGATGAGGGCCCTAGGGAAACAGGAGCAGGGATAAGGGGGTAAAGTGTATAACATGCTATAATACATATTAAAAAAAAATTAAAAGGACTATCTCAGAAATGAAAAATAATCCATTTTACTACAAAATTTTATTCTCCTCCAACAGGTATTCTGCAACTTACTTGTCAAGATTTGGAGTGACATGGTGCTTCCACTTCCCTTTTAGCAAATGTGTGTTCAAGCGGATAGGGTTGTTACAAAGTGTACATGAGACAAAAATCAAAGCTGCTGAGCTTGTGTTCCTGATATTTTTGCTATTGTTGTTTACATGATCTTACTTTATATATTTGTCCTTTATTTCAAAATGAGTATTTTTATCCACCACCTATATGAGAAAAATAAGACTAGGTTATGTTAAACAATTACTGTAGAGCTGCTAAGTGAAGAAAGCAAGGCTTAATCTATTGACATTTCTGTCTCTGATGGTCACACACTTTTCCTAGTACATGCTGACGTATTTAATTACCAGATAAAATGAATACCATGGAAATATCACAGAATTTATTGTATTGGTAATGTTAGTTTGGAAGTATATATTTTACCCAATTGTATATAAACATAAATATACAGCATACCCTATTAGATATACCTCTTTTTAAAAAAAAATACAGACAAATAAACAGAACAGAGAAAAATATGAAAACTGTACATATTTTTACTGGTAAAGCCCATATTTGCAGTCTCATGTTCCTATATTTGGAGTCCAAATTCTAAAGAAAATGATCATGTCATCTTACACATCTTACAAAAAACCTAATAACTCTCACTTGTGTTTGGAACTGAAGTTTATTTATTTATTCATTTGTTTATTTTCTTATGTGTATACAGTACATCATATGGTGTGGTGATTAATGTGATGTGTGTGGCAATACACATGTGTGTGTGCAGATGTACGTGCTCCATGTGTACATCCCTTGGGCATGCATGCAGGGGCCAGAGAATGTAGGGTATATGCCTTACTCCCTTATCTTTTTTCTTAAGAATGGGGTCTCTCACTCAATCTAAAACTGCTTTTTTCTCTCTGTGAGCTCCAGACATTCTCCAATCTCTATTCATTCCCTCAGGATTGTGGTTATGGATCTGAATTGCCATTCCTAGGCTTTTATGTGTATAATGGGGAACCAGACTTAGGTGATCTCAGACATCTCAGGACCTCATGCTTGTGGGTCAAGCACTCTTACCAGTGTTGCCATCTCCTCAGTTATGTGTGTGTGTGTCTGTGTGTGTGTGTATTTGAATAACAAAGAGATGGAGGGAGAGAGAGAGGAAAGAAAGATATTGAGGTAGATATACATTAGGTATGGTTATTCCTCAAAATTTTATATTTAAGAACAATTAGTGTTTATGGCCAAAAATGATATAATAAGTTTTTTGTAGTTAAAGAAATGAATTCTTTGGTAGATGTACATTATTTGATTTTTTTGTTAGGTCATGTATATTATATGTCTAATTAAAATAATTTCTGCATATATTAATTTGCATATTGTTCTTATTCCTCTATATCAAAACATGTCAGTATATATGATGTTTGTCATATTTCAACATATATGAGGCTCATTAATTAGCAATTGTAACCACATCAAAGTCTCCCCTTATGTAATTGCAACCCATTATCAATTTTAATTTTGCAACAAATATTTTCAACATAAAATAGTTCCTATTATTGGATGTTAAGCTATAATTTGAGTATATCAGCTGGGAATAAAGTCAGCAGTGTAGCACATTGCCTTTGTGATGCTATTAAACACTGTGGAATCGTCTTTCCTTTTGGTTTTATGCACACAGAAACCTATTCTTTTTAAGGCAGAGGAGAACTGAATTTTATATCTATTATTTGAGTATAAAAGAGAGAAGGGTGGATGCATAATAGATTCATATGTGTCACAAATGCATCTGTTGAAAGAATGGGTGGCTGAAAGGTGTTCTTCCTAGGAAAAGGCCATCATTCTAAGCAAGAGTTACAATAATTTGTTCCCCCCGAAGATGTGACATTGAAGATGGAGACGCCTTCCAACTTTTCACGAATTACTCATTTTTAGAAGAACTCATTCTATTCCTACTGACCATTCAGAATGAATTTCATTTTGGCATTCTTTCTTCTAAGTCAGTTTTATTTAAACAGTATGAATTGCCATCCAACTACTTATAATTTTCCTCCCAGGAACAAATGTGATCTAAGAACTCTTACATTGTGGCACTGCAGGGTTTTTATTTTGATTTAGTACATTATTAGGGAATATGGGCTAAAGTGTGTGTGGATCTGAAAATTCAAACTGGAAATTGCATGGCTGGCTTTGAGTTCTCTTACATGTTTTCCTTTAAAAGTGGAAGCAGAACTCTATAATTATTTCTTTAGAAATTCTGTCAATGCATATGCCTATCAATATTTTGGAACTAAGATTCTTTCTGTATCACCATATGTTTAATTTTTTCCAAGCAAGAGATTGTGATTTTGGCCTCATCACAGTCTTTACACATAGAATCTGTTGTTGCAGTTTTCTATCACTAGAACCTTCTCTTCTTTAAATTTAACTTCATAAATCCTAATTCTCCCAGTATAACATTTTACTTTTACTTTATCTTGATAAACTTTTGAAAGGTGATGCTTCACTTCTGTGGTGGTTGGAATTAAAATATTTTCCATAGACTCACGTGTTTGAATACTTTAATCCCACCACATGATGCTGTTGTGGAAGATTGTGGAAACTTTCAGAGGTGGGGCCCTGTTGGAGGTAGTTGTGTCGTGGGGGACAGGCCTTGAGATTTCATAATTTAGCCCCTCTTACTCTCACTTTCTGTCTCCTTCCTCCATGCTTATGTGACAATGTAACACTGACTTCCTGTTGCTGCCATGCTTCCCCCACGGTGATATCCTTCCCCTCAAAAATATAAACAAAAATATACCCTTTCCTTCTTTAAGCTGCTTCTTTTCAGGTACTTTGGACTCCTGATGAGAAGGTAACTCAAAAACTGATAAACTGCATTTATAGTTAGAATTAGTTCATTCATGGCATGGTGATATTATGATTATCTTGCTCAAGTAATTGGTCTCTACATATTATTTTTTAACTAGAATTTCAAGATATTTCATTTTTTTGACAGAAGAGAGAGAGAAAGAGTACATATAGGCTCATCAGGGGCCTCTTGCCACTGCAAACAAACTCCAGATACATGTGTCACATTATACATCTTGGTTTATGTAGGTACTTGGGAATTGAACTGGGCAAGGAGGCTTCACAGCAAGGGCCTTTAACCACTGAGCAATTTCCCCAGCCATATCAATGAAAATTTTGATACGGATTGCATAGCAAGAAGCACAATTTTACTCCTTGGTAGGAATGAACTCTTGTTCAGAAATCTGAGGTAGTTTAGATGGATTATGTGGAAATATAGGTTAGGTCTACACATGAGAAAAAAACGTGAGAAAGTATGCATGGGGAAAGTGAACATTTCTCCCAAAGCATTTCACAATGCACTCCAAACTAGATGATTAACACTTTACTGATGGTTGTCACTGTGGCTCCTAATGGGCAGTGACTTACTTGTTTAAAATACAGTGCCACAAATCTAGGGACTTTGTGTGTTCAAATACTTATCCTCCAATTTCTACATGTAAATAATTCCAAAGCAAAAGATGCACATGCTCTAATGCATTAGTTTGTACAGTTTACTTATTTTATTTATACATTTATTTTTGGTTATTCTCAGTTTGCAGCCAAAGCTGGCCTCGAACTCATGGCAATCCTCCTGCCATAGTTTCCCAGCATTGAGTCACCACTCTCGGCTTCATATCTTCTTTACTCTTGACTCTTGAATGAGCTTTGTGTGTGGGGGGGTAGGGGAGGTTATTCTTTTTTTTTTTTTTTTGAGATAGGATATTTTTCTAGCCTAGGTGACCTGGAATATACTATATAATCTCAGGATGTCTTCCAATTCACAATGATTGTTCTATGTACTGGCTTCCTAAATGCTTGGATTACCAGACCTTTTTCTTTTCTTTTCTTTTCTTTTTTTAATAGAAATGACCCAGTTCATTTTTTAACCAGGGAAAAATAGAACATGAGTTTTTTTTCTTTGAGTCTGGCCATGGTAATTTTACTCAAGAAATATCATAAGTAATTATTGCTAATCATCCACTACAGCCACTTATAAAATTGAAGAAATATTAAATATTCATTTTTCATAAATTTAGATTCATATTAACCAATTTAGAAGTTATATCTTTAATAAGCAAAATGAAAAATAGTGATAACATAGTTCACAGTTACTCCTAATCTGTACTAGTATTCCCTCCAATGACCTATATTATTGTCCTTCCTTAAGGGTATTGATAAATATTGGTTACTCTTTCTTGTATAATACCTATGTTTTTTTTTTAATTTTTATTTTGTAATACCTGTGTTTTAATGTTGGCCTTTCATTTTTTGTCTCAGAGCTCAGTGACTTGCTCTTGGATGTATTCTGACTTTAACTTTTTCTTAAGCCTCCTTGGTATTTGGTTTTATTACATTTTTAGGGTCTATACACATCAGTGATTATGTGTATGAAAATTAATTTTGTTCCCCTGCTCAATAAATTTATGAGTGTGTTTATTCTTTCCCTTTGTGAGCAAAGAACTTAGCAGTGACCAGGACACATTCTGTTATTTGTTGAATGAACATAGTAATAAATAAATGAATGACTGACTAAATAAATGAAGTGACACCAAAATTCTCATCTGCTTTGGCTGTTATTTATTTAAATTACTATCATTTACTGAATGCTTTCCTGTTAATATTATGCACAAAAAACTTTTTTAATTTTTTTTTTTACTTTTCAAGGTAGGATCTCACTCTAGCTCAGGCTAACCTAGAATTCACTATGTAGTCTCAGGGTGGCCTAAAACTCTCAGTGATCCTTCTACCTTTGCCTCCTGAGTGCTGGGATTAAAGGCATGCACCCCCACACCTGGCTATAAAACTACATTTTTGGCAAGTTATTTTAAGTTGTACTTTCTTTTCTTTTCTTTTCTTTTCTTTTTATTTTTCTTTATTTGAGAGAGATAGAAATAGACAGGAGGGAGGGGCAGAGAGAGAGTGGGTGTGCCAGGACCTCCAGCCACTGGAAACGAATTCCAATTGCATGTGCTCCCTTGTGCATCTGGCTTACATTGGTCCTGGGGAATCCAACCTGGGTCCATTGGCTTTGAAGGCAAGTGCCTTAACCATTATGCCATTTTTCAGCCTTTACTTTCTATTTAATTTTTTAATCACATTTAATCATGGTGATGCACTAATTTTGGAGGTTACAATTTAAATCACTTAAACTCAGAATAAAACTTCACAATTTTGACATATTCAATGGTACAAAAAAAAAAAAAGAGGTTCATGAATTTGAGTATGTTATTACCAGGTGGTGGTGGCATTTTTGGAAGCTGTGGAACCATTAGGAGGTGGAGCCTTACCGAAAGAATTGAGTCAAAGGGGTGGGCCTTTAGGTTTTTACATGTGCCCTGCTTCCTTAATTCTCTCTGGTTCTTATTCTGTCCAGATATGAGGAAGTAATGAGTCCTAGCTTTTTGCTTCTGCCACTCTGAAGTTTCCCTGAAGAGACCTTCTTTTTCCCATAAGCTGGTTGTTAAAACAAACCTGTCCTTCCTGAAGTTGCTTTGTCAGATACTTTATTATATAGATTAGAAAGCATAATAGTACAGAAAATTTGTACCAGAAATAAGGTTATTGGCATGAGTACCTGACCATGTATTCCCAGGAGGGATACACAAGACTTTGAAGATGCAAGCTAGTAAAGCTCTAGAAAGTCACAGGCATAGTCCAGTTGGCTATTCTCCTGAGAGTTCAGAATATCAGAAAGAAAGAAATGCAAACAGTTATAACTGTGCTCATGAGGTTTCAACAAACAGCAATGATTGTATTAGGCATTGGACTACAGGCCATTTATGCTGTGTCAGATAAGTATGGTTGCATTCACTCTCTGTCCTGAAATTTGGAGTGAGTTTTAATTTAATAGTAATGGGCTTGGTTGTTTGGTGAAAGAAATTTAATATTAGCATAACATTCCATTTGTGGCATAGTTGTTGATTACATTTAGTGAATTTTATAATGAAAATTGAAAG
The DNA here is from genome assembly GCF_020740685.1 of Jaculus jaculus. Classification (NCBI taxonomy): domain Eukaryota; kingdom Metazoa; phylum Chordata; class Mammalia; order Rodentia; family Dipodidae; genus Jaculus; species Jaculus jaculus. The sequence goes on from NC_059111.1 coordinate 74,669,664, forward strand.
CAGAAAGATATAAAAACTTGGCAATGGACTAAGGAAAGAAAAGTGGATATGGTTAAAGTTGTGGACAGGGCAGAATCAAAAAATATTTAAAAAGTACAAGTGGGGCTTGAGGAATGCCTTAGTGGTTAAGGTGCTTGCCTGCAAAGCCAAAGGACTAAGGTTCAATTCCCCAGGACCCATGTAAGCCAGATGTCCAAGGTGGGCATGTGTCTGAAGTTCATTTTCAGTGACTGCAGGCCCTGGCATGCCAATTTTCTCCCTCTCTCACTATCTCTCTCTCTCTCTGTCTCTGTCTAAAATAAATAGATAATAATAAAATATTTTAAATAATACATCTACAGTCTTCTAGGCATCTTAATCTCATACACTTAAAATGCTCCTTAAAAATAGTTTGCAATTGTGTTTTATATGTCTCATTCAGTAAGGATGAATCTCAGAATTATGTCATTTTGAAGTACAGATGGAAGTAAATGTATATCCAGCAGTATGATTTTTGTGTGGAAAGTAATGCTATTGTTAAGAAATAAAGTGAAGCTTATATCTAATTTTATAAATGTCTACTACATACATTATGGTTATATTTTAAAAATACTTTATTATTTATTTGAGATAGAGAAAGAGGCAGGGAGAGAGAGAAAATTGGCATGTCAGGGTCTCTAACTATTCCAAACAAACTCCAGACTTATGTGTCACCTTGGACATTTGGCTCTACATTAGTACTGGGGAATTGAATTGGGGTCATTAGGTTTTGCAGGCAAGTACCTTAACTGCTAAACCATCTCACCACCCCAATGTTTATTTTATTTATTATTTATTTTTGTATGTATGTATGTATGTGTGAATTAATTAATTAGTTAATTAATTAATTATAAGAGAGAGAATTGCCACCAGGGCCTCAGTTAATGTCATGGAATCCCAGATGCTTGTGCCACCTAGTGGGCATATGTGACTTTGTCCTTGCTTCACCTTTGTGCATCTAGCTTACCTGGTACCTCGAGATTCCAACATGAGTTCTTAGGCTTCACAGGCAAGCACCTTAACCAGTAGGCCATCTCTCCAGCTCCCCATGATTACTTTGTGACATGTGTGGTGGTTTGATTCAGGTGTCCCACATAAACTTAGGTATTCTGAAAGCTAGCTTCGCAGCTGATGGAGATTTGGGAATTAATGCTTACTGGAGGGAGTGTTTTGTTGGGTGTGGGCTTATGGGTGTTATAGCAGTCTCCCCATGCCAGTGTTCGGCACACTCTCCTCCTATTGTCCACCTTATGTGTGCTGGGAGGTGATGTCCATTGTTTTGCCCTGCCATCGTGGAGCTTCCCCTCAAGCCTATAAGCCAAAATAAACCTCTTTTTCCCACAAGTTGCTCTTGGTTGGGTGATTTCTACTGGCAATGAGAACCTGACTGCAACAGTAAAGTGGTACTATGGAGTGGGATTGCTGCTAGACACCTGGCTGTGTGGCTTTGGCCTTTTGGTGCTGTTTTCAAGAGGAATGTGGAAGGACTTGAAGCCTTGGCCTAAGAACTGCCTTGCAGTGTTGTAAGTACAGTTTGATGAACTATTCTTGTCAGAGTTGAAAGACCTGAATGCAGTAAGAACTATGGTCTGTGAGGTTTAGCTTATGAGGGTGAGAAAGATCTTTGCTTGGTCTGGGCTAGAATTTTATGTGAGATGGACTGAATGCATTGTATTTTACATCATGTATGGATATCAGTTCATGGGGGCCAGAGGCGGAATGTGGTGGTTTGATAAAATTAGGTGTTCTGAATCCTAGGTACCCAGCTGATGGAGATTTGGGAATTAACGCCTATTGGAGGGACTGTATTGTTGGGGGCAGGTTTATGGGTGTTACAGCCAGTTTTCCCATGCCAGTGTTTGGCACACTCTCCTGTTGCTATTGTCCAACTTACGTTGTCCAGGGGCTGATGTCCACCTGCTTCTCATGCCATCATTTTCCCTGCTATCATAGAGCTTCCCCTTGGAGCCTGTAAGCCAAAATAAACTTCTTATACCCACAATTTGCTCTTGGCTGGGTGACTTCTACCAGCAATGTGAACCTGATTGCAACAACATATAATCTTTGTTGGTTTAAGGTGTAACTCAGTGGTGGAATGGTTACTTAGCATGAGCAGGTCAAGATCTTTGTGTTTTCCTTCGTAAAAATATTTAGTTATTTTAGACAGGGCAAGAGGGATAAGGAGAGTGAGAGAGAGAGAGAGAAAGGGAGAGAGAATGGGTACACCAGTGCCTCTAACCATTGTAAATAAACTCCAGATGCATGTGCCACTTTGTGCATCTGCCTTTATGTGGGCACTGGGGAATTGAACCTTAGCCCTCAGGCTTTGTAAGCAAGTGCCTTTAACCACTTAGCCATCTCTCCTGTACAAGATAAGACTTTGATTCAATCTCCTGGAAATGAATCCCTACCCTGCCCATCAAAAATACAAGAAAGAAAGAAAGAGTGAGAGAGAAAGGGAGAAAGAAGGGGGAGGGAGGGAAAGAAAAGGAAAGAGTGAGTGAGAGAGAGAGAAAGGGAGGGAGGGAAGGAAGGAGGGAAGAAGGGAGGGAGGGAGAAAAAAAGAAGATTACATTTAATAAAGGTTGTTTTTCTCATTATCAATGTTTATCTATATTTAGATGAAAACTTAAACTTTAGTTATCTAATAAAAATTCAGATATGTGAAAAATCTCTTATATTTTGTTGAGAGAAGTCTTTGCATTATTCTTTTTTTGCTTATGTATTTCCAACTCTTTAATGCTCCCAATGGAATTTATAATATATTTATTAGATTATCATCTATTAGTATTAATACAAGTGGTCAATGTCCAAACTTTGTATAAAATTTATAAGAAAAAATAGATCTAAGTATAGGAATCAGCAATGCTATACAGATAAAGATTTGAATTATAATTGAGTCTTATGATTAATTCCAAGTATTCCTCTGAACTGTTCCTCTCATAAAATTTTCACCATAACTTTTTATTTCCATTCCCTTAGTGGACACATGTCTTAGTATACTATAATAGGAGCAATCATTTAATAGGAAAACACCTTTATTAACAACATATTAATAAGGTTTTTCTGTATGTATGTGGTTCCTGGCTGCCCTGGGGTCCCTGCACATTAGTCTCCCAGGGGTGTCCAGGCAACTGCAGAGCAGGGTCTTGAGCTGCCCTGAGTGCTATAGGAAGAAACACCCTGAGACAGCTTCAGAGAACAGCTCATTTATATGCTGGGGGAATGGGTTAATAAGCGTTTGTGAAAGTGCAGGAAGAGGTACTGGTAGGTATGGGTCACCAGGGAGTTGGTTAGTCAAAGATCCTTCTGATGCCTAATTAGCATGTAGTGATGTCACAGTGAGTGGGAACGGGTCACAGGGTCTGAGTAGTGGCAGGAAAAGGTTTGGGTTGTAGGTAGTAGGGGGATTAGCTGTGCAAAGGCTGTTGGCTGATACCTCATTGACATATAGGAAACTGCCAGGCAAGGACATGAGGTCATAAGGCTCTGAAAAAGGTGAAACCTATGTCTTATCAGAACTTCCAGATGTCCCCTGCTGCAGGGAGGGAACAGTTTCCCTGCTGCTGGCCTGGGCCTAGTTTATTGGGGTCTAGGCTCACCGCAACCTGGTGGGGGCAGGGGTCACTCCTGCTGGCCCCAGGGCCGAAGGCTATTGGTGCCTAGGCTTGCTGTGACTTGGGGGGGAATGTGGGAGGGAGACACCTCACTCCTGCCAGCCTGGGGACCTGAGGTTATCTAGGCTGGCTGAGACCTCCTGTAGCCTGGGGTTTTAAGCTATGCCTGGCAGCTCAGACCTGCTTTAACCCTCCATGGCCCGGGGCCCTTACCTGTGCTCAACATATGTATGCATAACTTTAGAAGAAATGAAGAACACATTTGTAGTAAGGCTGAGACTCATCATTAATATGAAGCTTGATGTACAAAGTACTTTTTGACCACTGTGCGAAGACATGGGTGACTTGGCCATTCAATTGGCTGTAGAAGAAAAGGTGTCACACTCTGCTCAGGCCAAAAAGGCTTTGCTCATTTCCTCTGTGGAATACCTATTTCCTATGAAATGTCAAATGTTTTTAGAATAAATGCATCAAGTCCTTTTCTGACATTTTCAATGAGCACATATCATATGTGTAACAAATGATAAAGCCTGTATGAACTAGCCATACTCACGTACTAAATTACCAACATATTTTGATGAGTACCTGTTAAACCTACCAATTTGTTTACTCTCTGAATCTACATGGTGGGGATTGGGGGTGGGGAGGAGAAGTACGAGAATTGCAAATGGAGAAGTTAAAGCTGTTTAATGAACTGAATATGGAAACATACATTTATTGTTAAATAATTTGGTACACAACACATATTAAAATGTACCTTTTTAACAAAAACATGATTTCATTTTCTTCCATCACAGAATGGACTTACAATTATGGAACAGATGTTGGTGATTTGTTGGTAGTGAATGCTGTATTATAAGCATCCCATCACCATTTCTTGAGGGATTGCTCTTAATATTTAAAGGTATAACCATATAAAAGAGAACTTTGGAACTCATGCATCTTTTCTCATCTAACAGTATACATCTTGGCATATAGGTACTCACTTTTCCACAAATCAATATTTTTCACTATTCACTTGTTTTTTTCTTTTTTAAACAATCGTCTTCATTTCTGTTCTGCTAACTCTAAACAGTGGTATTCTATAGAAAGGTAAGGCCAAGACTCAGATACAACATTGCAAATGAAGTTGATATAGAATAAAGACATGTTGCTTCATTTATCATTCTGTCAATGGTGCTTTTTCTTAAAGTTCTGTGGTTGTGAAACCAGTCAGGACTAGTTTTAAAATAATTGATTATGCTAAAGTTTCTACCCCTGAAAATGTGGAAATACCCATGGCAAAGTTCATAAAGTAAGTCATAATTAGATTAATGAAATTGGTAGAAGTCTGCCCCTTATTTCTTTAAGTGAACAATTGAAGAATTTAGGATAACTGTGGGTTTGAACAACTGAAGAAGTATGGAAGACAGTTTCAAGAGGAAGTTTCCTTTCTACCACAAGGCAGTCTATAAGCCATGTTCATATAAATGAAAATAGAAGGGACTGGGTGTATAGCTCAGTCAGAAAAGGTAAAGTAATTGTCTTACAAGTATGAAGACCTGAGTTTGATCCCCAGATTCCAAATAAAAATACCAGTCACGGTGGCACAACTCATAGTGCTTGAACTGGTAGGACAGAAATAGGAGCTTATTGACTAGCTATCTGGGCTAATTGATAAGCTCCAGGTGAATGAGAGGTCCTATCTGCTAAAGAGGCACGCAGCATTCCTAAAGATGACACCTGAGACTGTCCTCTGGTTTCCACATGCATGCACACATGCATATGGACCTGAACAGACATACACACAAAAACACACATTCACAAACATACACACATACACAGAAGAAATAATATGTGACTCTATAGAAAACTAAAAATAGTTCTAAATGGAAAAATTACAATAAAAAAAAAAACTTTCTAGTTGTCCCTCGCCTAATGTTACTTGGGGAAGAGTAATAACAACAATAAATATAAACTTTTGGGATAATATCAAAACCAAACTTAGAAGAGAATATATAAATTTATAGAATTATTCAAGTTTTAGTTTAGTTTGGATGAAGAGGAATTTTTAGAAACAAAGAACAAATCTATTTTACATAGTGCCTGGTGCTAATGTTTTTGAATAACTTATGATTAAGTCACCTCAGGGATCTTGATTAGAAGTTATTTTTACTGTTCAAAAATAAGCAACTGCATGTATGCCTGTGTAAATAAAAGTTTTTTTTTTTTTGCAAAATTAGTTTTTGGGATATTTCAAGTATCCTAATATACTTATCCACAAAACATATATAAAATGACTTGTTTTAGGGTAACTGCTTAATAGTTGCCATGTTTTTAAAATTTTTAGTGTGATTATAGCATACTTCTAAAGTTTTTTTTAATGTAGAAATTTTAAGGGGAAATATCTTAGAATATTGTACAATAAAAATAAGTGTGTTGTGAATGAAACATAAGTCATTAAAAACAGATTAAATTTGATACATTGCTTATGTTTTACTCATTACATAACATTGTAGTCCTATTTTAAACTGAAAAATGCACATCTATATTTTTTAATTTTAATTTTTTTTAATTTTTATTAGCATTTTCCATGATTATAAAAAAATCCCATCTATATTTAAAAATGTATATTTTTAGAATTAAGTCTAGAAAGCAAGAAAGGAGCTCTCACATTCACACCTTTCCTACACTAATAACACTTTAATTACTTCTTAAAGAGTATATAAGAATTTTAGCAAGGATAATTTGTGGTATAATTTTTCACAAGTATGAACTATCATTTATGGACTTTAAAATTTAATTTTGTTTTAAAAACTGATTTTCAAATTTAAATACATACTGATGTGCCACTTGTTGTGCCTAGTTATAAAGCTATTGGAAAGTGTACATGAATTCTGTGACTGGAGGTAAAAAGAAGAAATAAACTATGTTCAACTTTTATACTTACATTTTAATTGTTTGGAATTGATATTTATATTCCAAGTGAGCATTTCTCTCCACAAACTTCCATTTATGTCCATACAATGTATTTTGTTTACTGCATCAATATTGTGACACTTCATATTTTCAATAATTTTTATCATCACTAAATTGTTTGGGGACTGCAAAAATGATATTTAGATTTTATATAAAAGTTTGTGTATGTGTATACTTACACAAATACAAGTGCTGAATATATATATATATATATATATATATATACACACATACATACATACATACATACATACATATATATATATAATATAGATGTGTGTGTGTGTGTACTTGTATTTGAATATTTGCAAAGTATTGAAATTTTTTTTCACAAAGCAGGAGCTCTCAATGTGATTGTAGAATCCTGTCTGACAAATTATACTGATGCTGCCTTGCTCTGAAATCTTTTATTTGTGAGGCTAGCTATATGCTCAGCCACTGAGAATATGAGAAGTGAAGTACCCTGAAAAGTATCACATGATGGCACTGTTTCCATTTCCACATCCAATATTATGAAATAAAACTATAATAAACTGGCATTGAGAATGGGGTGTAATGCCAGTGTATTTTGTATAATTTATGTAGAAGAAAAATCTAACCACTGTGTTTATTAACATGGGTACTAATGTGGATTCACAGATTTTTCACAAAGTATTTTGTGAAAGTTTGCATATTTATTATGTCTATAATTTAGATCACAAAGAAACAATTTGGTAGAATGCTAAACATTTCGATGATACAGAAAGCAGTTTAATTAATTACTTGAGTTGCGTTATGAGATATTTTTTAATAGCAGATTGGATTGTAATTTCCAGTTTTATTTGGAGGAAATCATTTTACATCACCCATGAGATTTGTTTGTGGCAAATATGCCTGCTCTTACTGAAATAGTTCTCAAAAATGCAAAGACAGCATGTAAATAAGGATAACTTGAAGAAAGTATATGAATCAGTCATTGACAGGATTAAACATATTTTTAAACTGAACAAAATTCAAGTTTGGCCAACTAAATATTTCAAAGTCTTATTAGTCTGAGGAATGTGGAATGTAAATGATGTGTAGTTTCAAACACCGTAATTTATTATGGTGAACAGTCTTTCCTAAACAACAGACATGACAAAAATAGTACTGAGTGACTATCATCTGAAGAATGCAAAATCATTTTCTGGTCACAACAAAAAAGAAAATATATATATTGATCAAACTTTGATGTGCTATATATTGAATCATATTGAATCAGGATGTGTATATTTATAGGCAAAGCAAACATCAGTATGGTACAAAGTTTTAACTTAAAAATGAGCTGAAAGTAACTGATATGGATGTGTTGTCCCAGTGACATGAAAGTGATGAACAGATAGAGGCAAAGCTCTAGTCTAAGAATGGGAAATGAAGCTCCTCAGGTGACAATAAAGAATCTAATGGCCAGTGACTGGAAATGCAGCATGCGGATGCTCTAGAATACTGTAAAATGCTATCAGTTTCTAGTATTTTTGACATTATAGAAAAAATAGACCTTATACCATTTTTCCTTTTGGTTTATTAACTTGATATAGGAAAAAGATATAGAAAGTTTTTCTACTTTCACTCTCTTAAAAATAATATGTGGAATCATTATATATGTAAACAAGTTTTGATTTATCTTAATAAAATTACAAAAAAGTAACTACATATGCTACGCATGAATATGAGCCTGTAAACCTGAAAGAGATTGATTTCTCTTCCAAAATATGAGTGTTTTTAAAGATAAATAGCTTTCATATTATGTTCAGCATAATGTTTCTTTCAATTTTAGTTTTTTTTTTTTACTGTTAAATTCCTTTTGAGATAATAAACAAGCATATTGTCTTAGTAACTAATCCTGAAAAAAAGTGTTTCTCACAATTTCTATTGCTTCTTTTGGGGATCAGACAATTTGCATAATAATTTTCACATATAGGAAATTTTCATTTATTATATGGAGGAATTTGTAGAGAAAGTACCACATGGTATATTGATAGAAAGTAATCTTACGTCCGTACTGTTGAAGAGAAAATATCCCCTAAACAAATCTGTTCATTTGTCTTAATGTGAGAATAGGAAGAGAAAACCCAGAGTACTGAAATAGGAGACTTCTGTACTCACTGTATTTCTCCATGCAAATTACTTGCAATTTCCAAATGCCAGTGTTACTTTTCAGGACAAATTTCACACAAAAAGGAATTCAGTGATTATTCATCCAGTTTAATTAATTCAATTAAATAAGTCTGATGCTGTCAGGTGTTCTTTTAATAATTGAATCAACATGCAGATACATAATAAGCATAAAAGCGTTTCTATGGCTGCAGTTAATTTAGATCCAAAAGAATCTGCTATTCCTCTACATTTGATATAGATTATTCTATAATATTTCAGTAATGGGTTGCACAAAGGCTGCCTTTTAATTCTTTGCTTTCTTGAATGTCTTTATATATAATGGTTTAAAACAGAAGGTGTTCAAGAGAGGGTGACCTTTTTTCCATTACCATGGTTCCTGTCATTAATGCATTATAATTTTCTTTAGAAGTCTGGAAAAATGTGTATGTGTGTAATACAGAGCAGGTATGAATCAAAGCATGCTAGGAAAAGTTTGGAATTGTCTGTTATTACTTTTAAGAAAAAGGCTATATGGGAAACATATTTTTGTTCTTAGTACACACACACATATATATATTATTTATATGCAGAGTGATTCAAATATTTTTACATATTGTAATCACAAAAAACAAGTTGGGTTTATGCACCAGTTTTACTAAAATTCTAAATAATATATGCTATATATAAATTTAAATTAAGGAAGAAAAGTAATTTTTAATTTTTATTTTTACATCATGAAAACCTCATCTATGGAATTAAATTATAAAAGCAATATTAATAAGTAAAGAAAAAAGTCTATGGTAAATGATTTACTTGTGTTCTCAGCAGTGCTTGATGTCATAATTATTGTAAATATTAATTGATGTGCTAAAAATGTAAGCAAGCCTATTTTGTATTAGATGAAAAATGAAAATAGACTGTGTACTGGTAAATAGATAATCATACAAAAGTAATTGGGGTTTTAAAACCCCAATCTATTCTGCCAGCATGAGCTCGTTTGCATGTTAATCACAAGAGTGATTTCCTACTTCACAAGGAAGTCCACACTCTTTTATAACCACTTTTAATTGCATTTAAAATGATTCAGGTTTGTAACATTAGAAATGAAGGCGTATCTGTGTCAAATTAATAAAAATGTCCCTGAAAATCTTTATAGACTATAAATACTCAAATATTTTAAGGACTTCTATTTTTAATTGGAATATGTAGAGGCCCATTATATATTTTGAGTGTTATTAATGATTGCATAGCTTTGGTACAATGTGCCAATTTTAAGAAAGATCACTTTAAAAGTAGAGTGTGTTATTACATTTTTAATTATGTGGAAATTTCTCTAACTTTAATGTGCAGGTACTTATCCTTAAATGTAACTTGATATTTTTACAATAAAATATGACTTAATAATAAAATAATAAAGCAGAGATATTGTATAGACTATTTAGTTTTGTAAATTCTTATGACAAAAGACATCATTGCTCAATCTCCCTTAACTCTACACAGTATATATTAACTTTTTACCAGTAATAAGATTTTTAATGTCAAAACTTAGCCCAATTATTGTTTAACACTTTATATGTGTGAATATTTTTAATAGTCACCAAAAGCATTTTATTACTGATATTAGATACTTCAACTACAATTTGAAAAATGTTATTGGTAAGAAAATGTATAAAATCTAAAAATTATCTTTTAACCTTTAAAAACCAAGTCTCATGTCTTTCTTTGACCAATATCAGTGTTATAATAGTGTTCATATTTAAGAATTTCTTAAAGTTATTCTGTAACATAAAATGTTAAAATGAAGTTACTTATTTGTAAGACATAAAAAGGAGGATTCAGTTTTCGTTAATTCAATGAAAGTATTATCTTACTGATTGTAAACAAGTTGTTTAAAAGACCATCACACCCAGAAACATAACTATACACATATTTGTTGTGTATTCGGTTGATGATTATAGGAGAAAACCTCTTCAGTTTAAAGAGTTTATTTGGTTTTATCACCAGATGCTCTTTCTAATACAAATGGCCAGTATGATGTTCCCATAGCTGAGCATGGGCTGCTCTAGAGATTAAATGAAAGTACCCAAACAGATCTATTAAATTTTTCATGGGGAGAGTCCACTAGGAATAATAACCAAGTATTTCTTGTCCCATATTCCAGATGTCTTATGTAATTCTTCATGTTTCTAAACTAAATCATAGGTTTTCTAGAAAAAAAAAAAGAAAAGAAAAGAAAAAAGCACACTATGGAGACTGAGATGAAAGGCCAGAGCTGTTGAAATGTTAATTTTACTATCTGATCTTGAGGTCTGCTACCTTCTTGTATTTTTTTTTTTCCTGACTCCCAGCAGCTCAGCTTTGTTTTATGAATGCTGTGGTGTTTCAGTTACTTGAAGTTATAAAACTAAGAAAATGACTTTGATTTAACTTAGTGCCACACAGTATATGAAAATGTGGAAAATGAACCTTATCTTCATCATTTCCTAATTCAACTGTGACATTCTCAGAATGGTGTAAATGTTATTGTGAGCATTGGAAATATGTAAAGGAATAGTTGTTGTTTTCCATAGTATTTATGGCTATTTTAAAAGTTATGATTGACATAATTTATCCTAAATCTTTGAAAGGTGTTAGGATAGCTCTGTTGTGACAATTTTCATCAGTGGCCCAGGGCATAACATTACCAAAGTTTTACTTTTCCTCCAGAGTAGCTGGATACAACCTGTCAGTAATACCTCTTCCAAGGTGAGATGAGGGATCTGAATTGATTCTGTGCTAGCAAATGCTTGCCTAGTTAATGTGCATGGGCAAGTTGTAGCGTTGTGACTCTTAGGCTTCCTTCACTGGACATTTAAATCTAAATTAAAAAAAACAAAAAAACAAAAAACAAAAAAAAAAAACCCGTAACTTTCTCTAATCATTTCAGTGACAAAAAAATTCTCAAGAAATTCTCTACTTCCCAATATATATAGTGGTGATTTCTCTTGATCTCATAAAGCCACTGTTATATAATTGTGTAGTTTGCTTGAAGTTGTAGAGGTGGTGATCTTTGTAATATGGAGACTGAGTATCTTGTTTGATGAAGGTATCTATGAGTTGCTATGCTACCTTAAGAAAGCACAACTCAGACTCAATTCACTGGATGTACAGATTACACTGAGGAGTGTAGACAAAATCATAGCTCTTGTATTGTGATGCCAGAAAATGTCAAAATGGTATTTTCTATGTCATACAATTGAATGCTGGCCATGCTCTTTTCAAATTTGGTCCTCAGATACAGATATATACTTTTTTTTTTTTATTCAAACTATCTTAGCTTGACATGTAACAGCATTTTGCAATATACCCTTCAAAGTGCCACCCTTACCTGCTCATACTATGAGAATAATGATGCTTTTGTAACCACTGGGGTTTATTCTGTAGTCACTAGCATTTGTTGTTACTGCTTTTTTGAAATTTATAGGTACAAAAGTTGCTGTTCTCACATTAATTTTACAATTAAAATGTTACCTCCTATGCTTTGCATCCTTACTATATTGCAATACCACCTTACAGCTTAAATATCTGTAGTATGAAGTTTGACTTATAAACATTAGTGAAATTTTATGGGGTTCAATGATTTCTCAGGCATTCTCTGTTTTGGATAGATTGTCTTATTTCATTAATTACTTTAACTCCTATAGTGAAAATCAGAAATGGTCTTGATTTTAAGCTGGATATTTCACATACTAGGGTTTAACCTTCTGTAGTTTTAAAGTTTTTATTTATTTGTGTGAGAGCAACAGACAGAGAAAGAGGGAGAGAGAGAGAGAGCGAGAATGAGAAGGAGAATGGACATACCAGGGCTTCCAGCCACTGCAAATGAACTCCAAATGTGTGTGTGCCCTTGTGCATCTGGCTAATGTGGATCCTGGGGAATCGAGCCTTGAACTGGGGTCCTTAGGCTTCACAAGCAATCACTTAACCACTAACCCATCTCTCCAGCCCAAGCCTTCTATATTTTTATTTGTAATGATTAAAAAATAATTCTATGTTTACCTCATTCTAACCTTTTTCTTTTCTTTCTTATTTGGTTTTTCTTTTTCTTTTTTGAGATTGGTTCTCACTCTAGTTCCAGCTGACCTGGGTCCACTCTGTAGTCTCGGGATGGCCTCAAACTCACCACAATCCTCCTACCTCTGCTGAAATTAAAGGCACATGCCAACATGCCCAGCAATTTTCAACATCCTTTATACCCTACCATTTTGTTATTGAAGCATCCTTTGTTCACTTGTTAAAATGAAGGCAACTTAGTATCCTTGCACGTATGATGTATATAAAACCAACATATTTTTTAATTGGCAGTGGTCATGTTCAAATTTAGAATGATGTGAAATATCCCTAAATGTAATACTTTCTAACACAATAGATTACAACATTCACTTAACAATGGACATCTAGATGGTAAGATTATGAAGTACAGTATATTTCACACAGCATGAACATTTATAGTACTTTTTGTGAACAAACATGGATCATTGAGAATATGAGGAAGATATAGTCATAGATATATTTGATTAACAAGTATCATGAAGATAGTTAAAAATAACAGTATACCAGGAAGATACATTTTGTTTTGTTTTGCACATCAAATATCTTTCTAAATAAATTTTTACTAAACTTTGTAAGAAATAGTCATGACGCCTTAAAGCTAATTATAAATAATGGTCTTTCTATGTATTAGCTAAATTCCATTTTTCTATTACATTCCTAGGACGGCTGCTTTATATATTCTTTTCCACATTTGCTTTGCAGTTTTTCTTTCTAAGTTAAGGAAAAGAGAAATGTTCACTTCCTCACTACTTTACTAGACATTTTCAGGAATCTTTCCCCATTCTTCACTTTTATAGTTTGCACTGTGACTGGCTAAGCTGCCAGGCCAACACCACATTTTACAGCCTGCTCATAAACTTAACCCACCTGGTAGTAGTTTTGACTAAGCAGAGTTATCACTGCCAAAGTCTACTGGATTGTGAGGACTAGTGTGAAAGCTGTTTGGAGGTAATGTAAGTTGTATTCCCATCAGGGGCCAAGTCCCTTTTAGGCTTCATTTTATACCTGATGAGATGGGGCACCTCAGCCCTTTGAGGATATAATAGTCCTGCCACAGATTTTACATAAGTGTACAGAGCTATTGCTTACCGATTCACAAATTTTGTAAGATGTTGCTAAAGTAATAGTAAAGAGCCTTCTTAAACTTGTAAGTACTAACAAAAAAATATCCATTTGGACCGTTTCCTTTATTATGTAAAATTCAATAAATTGTGATTATTTTAAATGAAAACTATCATCCAAGCAATGCATCATCTTTTAAATTTCCAAATTTTATACAGTGTTATAGTGTGACTCAACATAGTGCTTAAATAACAATTTCAGGCACCTCCACATTGTGTGTGTGTGACAAATATAGAGTGAAAGAGAAACCAGGGCATTATGCATGCTAGGCAGTCATTGTACCTCTGAGCTATATCTTAAGCCCAACAACAATAAAATTATTCAAAATCACATTGTTTCTAAGAATACCCTGTTATAATTCTGGAATATAGAATATCCTGATCATTGTGTCTTATATCTTATTGTCATATGCATAAACATATTTACTTGTAAAACTTAAAAAAAAAGGCTTCAGATAAATTTCTAGACACAAGAAATATAAATAAAAATATTTATAAGAGGCAGGCATGGTGGCGCACATCTTTAATCCCAGCACCCAGGAGGTGGAGGTAGGAGAATCACTATGATTTTGAGGCCACCCTGAGACTACATAGTGAATTCCAGGTCAGTCTGAGCTAGAGTGAGACCCAACATCAAAAAACCATACATACATACATACATACATACATACATACATACATACATACATACATACATGTGTGTGTGTGTATGTATAAAATTGCATCCATTTCTAAGGCTTTAAATAATAATTGTCAAACTAGCCTCAAAACTTTTCAACAGTACAGTTTAGTAGGTGTGTGAAACTGAAAGTGTACTGGTTTCAATGCAGTGTAAGTTCTTACCCACTGTGGTCTCTGCTGTCTTATACTTGCTGTGCATCCTTGCCTCTTCCTGCAGTGTAGGCTCTGCCTCTACTAAAATGATGAAGATAAATTTGAAGCAGATAAAACAGGGTTTCCTCAGAAATAATTTATGTTCTGTGATAAATAACTAAGCAACTTAAATATTTTGCTAAATTAAACTTGTTTTATAAATTTAAATTTACTATAGTCTTTTCTATCACAGAGAAGGAAATGTTAAATCTAATCCTGCTTAAAATAGTGCCAAGTAATTTTTGATCATACAGCTAATGTTAAAATTAATTTATCAAGTGTTACCATTTTTTCTCTTTGGTGTTAACCATCCCTATACTATAGCTTGAGGATTAGAAATAAAATAATTACATTTATTTTAACTAATACAAAATCATAAAAATTATGTATACTAATGGTATGACATACAATGATTAATACATGTACATATTGTATAATGTTTAATGTTGTCTAAATGTATCCTCAACTATAAATAAATTCCTTGGAGTGGAACCTTTAGAAATCTTTTCTTCTAGCTTTTTGAAATATAAAGTGAAAAAATTGTTGTCTATGCTCAATATGCTCTGCATAAATTATTCAGAAGCTGTTATTCCTATTTAACTGTTAACTTAGTATTTACTAAGCAAATTTTCCTTACTCTTTCTCTTTGTGGCTTATTTCACTTAACTTAATGGTCTTTAGATCTACTTTCTCACAAGTGACAGATTTCATTATTTTTCTGGCTGAATGGTATGACACTGTGTAAAGATATTTAGTTTTCCATGCATTTGCCAGTTGATATGCCCTAAGGTTTTCCCGTGTCTTACCTATTGTGATTGGTCTGCAAGGGACATGGTAATGTGGTTGTCCCTTTGACATACTGATTTCATTTTCTTTGGCTTTATCATCAATAGTGGGATTTCTGCGACCATATGGAAGTTCTTATGAATTTTTTTAAATAAAAAATTGTATTTACTTACACATATTCATAATGCCAACAAAACAGCTGATTTTTTTTGTAGTTACAAAGTGGTATTCAGTTAACAGAACAATATTTCTATTATATGAAATAGAAATTGTTTCATATAAGCTGCATTAGAGACAAATGAAGATAAACAAAAACTACTGTTCCCCATATATAACTAGCATATGCTGTACCTCAACAAATATCTGCTTTAAATTTTGTGCCAATTTGCAGGCTACTGAAAAAATACCACCAGAACAGGGCTATCTGAAGATATATTTAGTAATGTGTTAGCTATAGGAAAAAAAAAAAAAGTATACAGTGTGCAGTTTAAAAATCAATTTTACATCCTTAGGTCAACTTTTTTCTTTAAAAGGAATGAGTTGTATGCAGGTGGGATAAATGCTTTGTAGACCAAACAACAAAAAAAGTATCCTGGAATCAACTAATTCATCATCTTCATTTTCCTAGTCATCTTCATCTTCCTCTTCTTTCTCTTTCTTGTTCCTTTCATCATTGACATCTGCTATTTTCTTTTACCTCTGTGGACAGCGATATCTTTTTTTTCAGCTCAGGTGCTTTCCTTTCCCAAGAACTACTTGTCATCTGCAGCAGTGTTTTTGACATCTTTCCCAAGTTTCTTTACATCACCAAGGGATGAGCCAGGACTTTTTTTTTTTTTTTTTCCAGGATGGGGGCTGGCAATGATACTCAGAACAGAACAAGAAGACTAAAGGAAGCCTCCTTGGGTGCTTTCGGATTCTTGTTTGTTTCTTCTGCAGGAAGGATATAGGTCTTCATTTCTCTCTCCTAATAAGCATATCCCACCATTTCCATGTCTTCAAATTTTCCTTTTCTTTAGCACACACAGTCCTCCACTTCTGTGAGCATTTCTCAGAGAAGTTGACCAAAGCATCTGGGTACATCTTCTAGTGTTTCTCCCCTAAAGTTTGCACAAAGAATGCACATGATGACACTTGGCCTCTTGGTTGCTTCATACAGGCTATGCCCACATTTAGTTGTTTTCTACAGAAAGGCAGAGTTGCCGTGCCCTTCTGGCCCTTCTTTGCCCCAGTGCTTTATGAGCTCAATGTACCTCAATGGCTGTGAGAGACATAGTAATTCTTTTGTGAAGAATTTCCAGGCTGTTTTTCACAATTTCTGAACTAATTAAAATTTGCACCAAAGGTGCAAAAGGGCTCGCTTTATTTCAGATCATCACCAGCTTGTTACATTTAGTCATTTTTAGCATTGTTACTGATAGCAGGAAATACTGAGACTTTTACTTTATCCTGATAATTATTGGTCATGAACAATTTTTATATACTTTTGGATTCACATGTCTTTTTTTGAGTAATGTCTTCTTACATATATTGAGTTTACTTTAATTATTGTCATTTGGGTTTTTTGTTGGTTGTGATGATTTTTGCTATGCATTTAATATTGAGTTTTGGGAATTCCTTATAAAGTCCCAATACAAACCCTTTGTTTAGTGTAAGTTTTGAAACATGTTTTTCCATTTCTGTGTCTTGCTGTCTGTGTCTTGTGTCAGTGACTTTAATCTCTTTTGCAGAAGCATTTTTAAATAAAATAAATTTACCAGTTTTAATTTTGTTTGTTTTCTGTGTCTTGTCCAATAAAACTATTGTCCATTGCAACATATTAAAATATTTCCCTTATACTTTCTTTTAGAAGTTTCATACTTTCAGGTTTTACACATACCTCTTTAGCCAATTCTATATTGATATTTGTATGATAAGAAATAAGATTGTAACTTTCTTCTTCTGCATGTGGATATCCAATTTTCCCAATATCATTTATTTGAAAAAAGATGTTTCTTTCTCTAAAGCATATTCTTTCTTTGTCAAATTGTATCAGGGAATTTGGGTGCATTTCTAAGCTTTCTATGTTAGCCCATTGGGGTGTGTGTGTGTGTGTGTGTGTGTGTGTGTGTGTGTGTGTGTGTGTTGATTTTACAACAATATCATGTTGCATTCATTTCTGTAGCTTTACCATTTGTTGGAATTCAAGTGCTTTAAGACCTCCTGATTTGTTGGTTTTTTTTTGTTTGTTTGTTTATTTTATTTTATTTTTTTTTGCTCCAAATAGCCTTGACTATTCAGATTTTGTGTGTGTGGTTCCTGGTAACATTTAGAATGTTTTCCTGGTCCTATAAGGAATGGTGTTGGTATTTTTCCATGACTGCATTATCTGTAAATTACTTAGGGTGCTATGGACATTTTAATAATTTTTATTTTTCACAGTCTATAAATATGTAATATCTTTCCACCTTTTTGTTTACTTAGATTTTTTAAAAAAACTATTTTTATTTTATTTTAATATTTATTTGAGATAGAGATAGAGGATGGACACGCCAGGGACTCTAGCCACTCCAAATGAAGTCCAGACACATATGCCACCTTTTGTATCTGGCTTTACATTACTATTGTGGAATTGAATTTGGGTCCTTTGGCTTTGCTGACAATTGCCTTAATCCATGGAGCCATCTCTTCAGCCCTAGATTCTTTTTAAATCAATATCTTATGCAAAACATGTTTACATTGTGATCATTAGAGACCCAGGAACTTCTTACATAATACCATGTGTGAGCATGTCTGTGCCTTAGCAAACACTCTGAACAATTATAATTTTATTCTTAACAATATTTGAGAGGTTACCCTATCTCTACCTTCTTACTTGCCATGGACCTGGTGCTGTTGGTGAAGATTTTTCTGACAAAGGGAAAGGCATTATTTAAGTAACCAGATTAGTACATAGAAGAGCTGAAGGCCCTTTTTCAGGGTGTTCTGGTTCTGTGTGTATCACTGCACATTCATATCGGATAAACAGGTAATAAGAGGGAAGCAGAGGTAGGAGGTAAAATATACAGAATGAATAGGTTAGAGGAAAGAAAAAGTGAATAATTAAAGAAAGGAATTACACTTATCAAAAGAAAAGTTTTATGTCTTTAGATTGTTTTAATACAGGTAAATTGAATAGAAATAATCATTTGTATTATGTCTGCATTTAAACATTACCTACCAGAGGACATTCCCTTCAAAAGATTGTTCTTGGATGAATAGTGACATGTACTGTACCAAGAATGTGCTTTCTGAAGATCTCTCTATAGATTACTCCTTTACATCCTTCAAATATTTACTCTACGTCACTTTCTCTACTGCTGCCTGGCCATTTCATTTAAAAAGAGCAATAAGCCCTTTCTTGCCTGGTTCTTCCCTCACAGCTTACCCTCTTCTAACCATTGAACCTTTCCATAAATAATGCCCTTGATTTATTTATTTACATTTCTTGTTGTTTGCTCTCCCCTCTGGAATGAAAATGGGGGAGGTCGTGGATTTTTACCTGTGTAGTATTGGTTGACCACCCCACAAAAGTGAAGTTGGCAAAATTTGTCTAATGCATTCACTGAAGCATCGAATAGGTCTAAACCTTTACCTTCCTGGACTCCTGCTCAATAGTTTATTCAATTAGTTTCTGCTGTGCAGAAGGTAGCACAAGGAAAGAAAAAAACAAAACAAAACAAAAACCTATAAGACATGGTCATTGCAGAAGATCCTTTTAGTTTACTATTGTCATGCCACAATTTGAGTATTAGTTTTTGGCTCTATGATCCTTTTTATGATTTTCTGAAATCACGATGACAGAGGAAAGAGTTGCTAAGGAGTTCTACTTAAATGAACTTCAGAAATGTAGCTCTATTTTTCATTGAACATTGTCATACCTCAAAGATATTCATATTAGCACAGCATAGCAAGAAATTCCGTACATTCCCCATTAATACTTATAGGAAAGCATAGTGTGATAAAACTCTAGTCTTCGTTTGAGAGATTTCAAGATTGTTTTAGTGCTGTTTCAGTTAATCAGTGTTCCAAATGCAATCTGGGGTGTAGTGCCAGGTGGCATGCTTGACACATAAAATTTTTATGGATAACAGATGTAGAGAAGTGTAAACCTTTCTGAGATTTACTGTAGACATATTTTCTTAGCTATATAGAGTGGTTATTCTGTTAATCAGTGTTAGATAATTAAATTCTTCCTTAAATATAGTCTTTCAAGATTCCAGTTGATTCATTATGGTGTAGATGCATACCATCTAGAGTAGGACTTAAAATAAAGATAAAACAAGTATTTGTATATTTAATGCTGTATGATATGAATAGACATAAATATTAAGCATCTGAAGTTTGCATAATCTACTGAAAACCTATGTTTATTTGTGCACTAAGATGTACCTTCTTTTGAAAACTATTTTATTCAAAACTCTTGTTTATTTATAAACTGCTATATTTTAAAAGAATTATATAAAAGGGAAAATACACTAGCAGAAAAAAACAAAGTTGTTTTACATTAGAGTGAAAATTATTTGTTGTTATAAGAACTATATTTTATTTGTTTTCCCCCCAAATACTAAACATATGACTTTTAGTTTTCCAACGCAAAATATGTTGTAATGCTATTGTTAAATTTTACCATTTTATTAAACTATTTAATTAAAAGTAAATACTAGTGAAGTTGGATGTGTCTCAAATATGACATTATTTTACAACTGTGAAACCTGGTTACCTGGTAAAAACCCGTTTTATTAAATAAGCAAACAACATTCATGGCATTAAGAAATCATTTTATGGTTTTGATAGTTGTATATTATGGTGTCTAATCTTGTAATCAGGCACTGTGTCTGTATGTACTTACTACTACTATTCTGTACTTATCTTGGAATCGTTTAGCCTGTACATGCTGAAAGGCAAGTTTCTTTCAAGGTAGTGGTTTGCAGTTGTTTTCAAAGCAAATGCTATGACTGTGAAGGCATTTCTTAATGCTTTTTCTTTCCTTCTTTTCTGGCACTAAGAACTTGATTTGTGTTCATGTTCTGAATGTCTTCGGTTTTCCTTGTATGGCTGTTGAAATCTACACTTCATGTGATCTCATTATACTGTCTGTATTTCATTAATGATTGATTCTGTTTAGAGCTTGGGAGTGAAATATTTTTCATGTGACACTACGCAGAATGAGTACAATACACCAGCTGCAGAAACCACAAACCATCTGATTTTTTGGATTTGAGGGTGTGAAAAGTTCAATTGCTTAAACTAAAGCTCATATCTGTATTTATACCATATGGAAGTGGGACTACTGTAGACATAAGACAAATGTCAAGAATATATTCTTATCAAAAACCTTACTTTATATAAAGATGAGTAATGTACTTAATAAGAAGCTTCTAGTGTTGGATTGTACCTAGAATCACAATGTATCTCTTTAATACTTGGCTATAAAATTAAGGTTTTCAGTTATTATAAGCATTCACACAGGAAATAAATGATCACCCATATGATTATAATTTAAAAGATTTTATGGTAGCTGTGATTACCTAGGGTTCAATTATAAAATTATAGGCAGCTGTGAGGTAGGCAATCTTAACTTTAGAATGTAAATTTTATTTAGGTTAAAATAATTAATTTGATCCAATGTAATTTTAAGTGAAATAACAGATGTTGTAAAAAGAAAATAGGCTTACTCTTAAAATAACTGAGCAGTCTCAAATTTCCTCTAAATCCTAATATGAATTTGATTGTGTTTTGGTCGCAGCTTAGAAATCCACATAATATTTGATATATTTTGAGTATAGAAAGCAAACTTAATAAAATCCTGAACTATAAACAGTTTATGTACAGGTGAGATGACAAACTGCTTCTTTTCCAGGTATATTTATAAAGCTTCCTTATACATATGTTAACATAAATATGCATGCATGTGTTGTATATGAGAGGAAACAGGTAAGACTCATGGACTCATTTATCTTTTCCATCTTCCATAATATATTTGGGGAAAGATATGTATATAATTTTCAAGCAGAGAGAGACAGAGAGAAAGAAAACAATGGTGTGCCAGGGCCTCCAGAAACTGCAAATGAACTCCAGGTACATGCACCACTTTCTGCATCTGGCCTATGTGGGTACTGGGGAATTGAACCCAGGTCGCTCGGCTCTGGAAGGAAGTGTTTTAACCACTAAGCAATCTCTCTAGCCCTCCATTTACATATTTTGTTGTGCTGGCTTCATAAGTTCCTATGGTGAAGTAGGTTAGTGAAAAAGGTATGTGATGCTATGATTGGTATGTTAAACAGGGGAAGTATTTTATCAGAACAGTGTCTTCAAGAAAGAAGATTTTCTTGATAGTCAGTTCATATCTTATCTATCTACATATGGGGGATGAGTGTGATGAAAGTACGTAATATACAATCATGGAAATGTCATAAGGTAATCAATTATTTAATATAATTAATTAATGTCATAAGAATCAATTATTTTATATAACTAATAAATGTGCTGATACATTTTTTAAATTGTCCTGGAAAATGGCTCAGTGGGTATATGTTTGCTGTTTGAGTATGAGGAACTGAGTCCAGAAGCCCAGGAACCATGTAAAGCTGCAAGCTACAACATGCGTCTGTAATCCCAACTCTCACAATGAGGTGGGAGATGGAACGGGATGAATCAATGGAGGTTAGTGGCCAACTAACTGGACATGCAGAGCTGTTAACAATAAAGGCAATGTGCCAGACAAAATGGAAGTTGAATTCAGAACCCCAGCATTGTTTTCTGATCTCTACATGTATGCCATGGCACATGTGTGCCTGGGCTCAAACACTCAAACACACATACACCCATGCGTGCGCACACATACACCCATGCACACAGATTTAGAAAACATCTTTCAAACTCAAAAAAAGAAGACCACTCTAAGAAAAAGATGACCAAAATGGTTTGAAAAAAAAACTCGAGAAACTTTTAAAATCAAGATATAAACTTATCACTATAACCAAACATTGTTAGATAGCATAATGATATAAAATATTCCTTTACTCTTTGTTATTCTTATTTACTTGAAAATTCTGAGGTTTTTTTTTAATGTGTGTGGATGTGTTCATGTATGTACATGTATGTTTGTGGGGGTCTATGTGCATATTTGTGTGCAAGCATTTAAAAGCAGTGGACACATTCAAGTGCAATTCATCTTTTTTGAAACAGAGTATCATTGATCTGGGGCTCATCAATTAGACAAAACTATCTCGCTGGCGTGCCCCAATCTACCATCTTTTCCTGCCTCTCCAATGCTGAAATTCCAAGCATGCATCATCATGCTTGGCATTTTTAATAATTTAAAAAAAAACATACTTACTTAGTAATGAAGGAGATAACGGATCCACCAGGGCCTGGAGCCACTGCAAACGAACTCCAGACACATGCACCACCATGTACATCAGGCTTGCATGGGCTATGGGGAATAGAACATGAGTCTTCAGGCTTTACAGACAAGTGACTGAACAGCTAAGCTATTTCTCCAGCTGCACTTATGACATTTTTAAAATGGATTCTGAACATAGAACTCTGGTCCTCATACTTTCAAGGAAAGTACTTTTACTCAATCATCTCACTAAAACCCAGAGAAGATTCTTAATATTGCTAATGTTTTCAAAAGCTTTCTACTTTATGACAGTTTAAAAAGAAAGATTTATAGTAAAATTTGTTTAATAGATTTAATTACATTTAGCAACATATAAAAAATTTATTAAGAAATAGTTAATACAATCCCAATAGCAGTTTTATGACTTTTTTAAAAAAATATTTTTTGTTTATTTTTATTTTATTTATTTGAGAGCGACAGACACAGAGAGAGAAAGACAGAGACACAGAGAGAGTGAATGGGCGCGCCAGGGCTTCCAGCCACTGCAAACAAACTCCAGATGCGTGCGCCCCCCTTCTGCATCTGGCTAACGTGGGTCCTGGGGAATCGAGCCTCGAACTGGGGTCCTTAGGCTTCACAGGCAAGTGCTTAACCACTAAGCCATCTCCAGCCCAGATTTATGATTTTTAAAAATAATTGTATGCATTTATTTGCAAACCAAGACAAAGAGATAGAGAGAGAGGGAAAGGTGGGGAGGAGAGAGAATGGGCAAGCCAGGATTTCTAGCTACAGCAAACGAAGTTAAGATGCATGCACAATTTTGTGCACATGGCTTTATGTAAATATGAGGGAATTAAACTCTGGTCATCTTAACCACTGAGCCATCTCTCCAGCCCTGATTTTTAAAAATATCTTCATATATTTGTCAGGAGAGGAGAGATTGGGTGAGAGAAAGAAAACAGGAGTGACAATATGAATAGGCTTGCTAAGGGTTCTTGTGGTTGCAAATAAATTTCAAATGGATGTACCACTTTGCGCATCTGGCTTTATATTGATACTAGAGAACTGAATCCAGACTAGTAGACCTTGCATGCAGATCCCTGTAACCACCAAAAAATCTCTCCAGGCCAATAGTATAAAAAGAAAGCTTGTTACTTGAAGATTTGACAAGATCACCAGTGTTGAACTTTTTTTAATTGTCCTTGTCTCTTTTCAATGCTCATGATTCATGTTTCTTGCCTATGCTTTGTCTTCTTTTCAGTGGTTTTTCTTCCTCCCTTTTGTCTTCTACATTCATATTTGTCTCCCACAGATGTTTAGATGTGTTTTTATGTCTTGGAAAATGATCTTGGGTCAGGAGAGATGGCTAAGTTGGTAAAGTGCTTGTCATGCAAGCAGTTCTATCTTAAGAACCCAAATAAACAAAAAAAAAAAAACAGGAGTGAAGGTACCCTTGTAATTCCAGAGTAGAGATGGTAGATGTCAGGCTGTGGTATTTGAAGGTAAAATTCCCCTGTAGGCTCATGTGTGATGATTCTGTACAGGAAAGTTCTGGAACTTTGCTAGAGAAAGTGAGTCATTGGGAGTGTGCCTTGAGGTGATACAGCCTAACCCCATCTGGGGGTCACTCTCTACTTCCTGACAATGGGACATGTTACTTGGTCTGCCTGATCCTCTGGATTTACCTTCTCAACCCTAATGAATTCCTCCAGCTGGACTGTAAGCCATTGAAACTCTTCTTCCTAAAGTTACCTGGTCTAGTTTGGTATTTTGTCCAAGCTTAGTGAAAATAACTGACACGAAGATGGCTATGGTGCACTGACTGCCAGTCTAGGTTAATCTGTGAGCTGCAGGCCACCGAGAGACCCTCTTTCTCTGTTAAAAAAAAAAAAAAAAAAAAAAAGTGGTCACTCAAAAAAAAAAACAAACAAACAAATGGACTAATATAATGAACATTCAGTTTCACAAGGAGGAAACAAATAAATGACCAACAAAATGTTTTTTTTTTTTTTCTGAGAGTAAGGGATTTATTTCAAGCCTACAGTTTTTAAAGAGGAGTTTTGTCAGTAATAGGCTCACAATATTACACAACCATAACAGACAGAGAGAAAGAGAGAGAAGAGCAAGAATGAGCTAGCTCTCAATATCCAGTGGGCTGGACTAATCAAACATAAGGTCTGCCCCCAGCAACCCACCTGCTTCAACAAGATTCCACTTCTCCAAGGCTCCACCAATTTGGTACTAAGTAGGAAGTTTAAACACAATACAATGTGGTGCACTCTTGTGGTGAATATATTTGTATACAAATACATATTTTAATATTGAATATTCTTAGCCATAAGGTGTCAGACATATGCAGGGCCTTGGGTTAAAGCAAACCTAAGCTGTCTGACACAATGACCCCAGGCTATGGAGGGGGTCACAGAAGCATGAATCACCAGTCATATCTTGGGGACTGGACCAGTAGGGGAGCACTTCCCCCCATTCCCTGGGGTTGCAGTTAGCCAGAATCCTCTCCCCATTCTTGGAGGTCACATTGAGACTGGACCCCTGGACAAAATTTCTGACTTGAGATTGGCAGGAAGTAAGGCCACTCCCTCTCCAAGCACTGGATACCTGGACATTCAGATAAGATTTAGGCTTTGCCCATAACACTGTGGACTTTGGCCAGGTGCCTAAGAAACTCCTTATATGATATCAGCCAGCACCTTTGCATCCCCTCCCCCTGCCATTGCCTATGTGCTGGAATGAATGTCCCCATATGTTAATTAAGCATCAGCAAGCAACCTTGTACATCTGATCCCCTTATGACCCTCCACTACTTATAAATCCATTTCCCTGACAATAAACTGAAAGTTGCTCACCAGCACAGTGGCCAGGGACACTTTGGAAAACCATGGCTAGCCCAAGGACCAAGGAACCCACAATAAGGGAAATGTAAATTAAATCTACTTTGAGATTCTCATCTTATTCCAGTCAGAATCACTATGATTAAGAAAATAAGGTCTGCAGAGTGGCTTAGCAGTTAAGGTATTTGCATACTGTTGTAGACAGGTTCACAGTGCTGGCAGAGAATACCTGTCTAAGAGCAGCTTGTGGGAAAAAGGGGGTTTATTCATTTATATGATGTCAGAGGGAAACAGTGGCATCAGCAGAGGGTGGACATCACCTCCTGGCCAACATCAGGTGGACAACAGAAACAGGAGAGTGTGCCAAGCACTGGCAAGGGGAAACTGGCTATAATATCCATAAGCCCACCCCAACAATACATTGCCTCCACGAGGTGTTAATTCCCAAATCTCCATCATCTTGAAACCTAGCATCCAGAACACCTAAGTTTACAGTGGACAACTGAATCAAACCACCACACCTATGAAGCTTAATGACCCAAGTTAGGTTCCCCAGTACCCATATAAGCCAGATGCACAAGGTGACACATGTGTCTGGAGTTCATTTGCAGTGGCCAGAGGCTCTAGCCTACCCATTCTCAGTCTCTCTCTCTCTCCCTCTCCCTCTCTCTCTCTCTCTCTCTCTCTCTCTCTCTCTCTCTCTCTCTCTCTCTCTCTCTCTGTGTGTGTGTGTGTGTGTGTGTGTGTGTGTGTGTGTGTTTCTGTCTCTCTCTTTCAAATAAATAATTAAAAAAAGGAAACAAGGGCTGGAGAGATTTCTTGGTGGTTAAGGCTCTTGACTGTGAAGCCTAAGGACCTGGGTTCAAGAGGCCCTGAAGCACCCATTCTCTTTCTGTCTGCTTCTTTCTATCACTCTGTATCTCAAATAAATAACTAAAATATTTTAAAAAATAAAGTAATATTTTTTGAAAAGAAAAGAAATGACAAGCAAATGCTAGTAAGGATGTGAGTTAGGAGGAAAACTGATTTACTGTAGGTAGGAGTGAAAACTGGTAAGCCACTGTGGAAACAGTGTTGAGGATTCTCACAAAGCTAAATCTAGAACTATCATATAACTCATTCTAGCCCAGGTTAACCAGGCACTCTTTAGTCCAAGACTGGCATGAAACTCACAGTGGTCCTCCAACCTCTGCTACCCAAGTGCTTGGATTAAAGGCATGTGCTAGCATGCCTGGACACAATGGGATTTTATTCAACTATAAAGAAAATTGAGGGCTGGAGATATTGTTCAGTGGTTAAGGTGCTTACCTGCAAAGCCCAATACCATAGGTTTGATTCCCCAGTAACCACATAAAGCCAGATGCACAAAGCAGTGTATGCATCTGGAGTTCATTTGCAGTGGCTAGGGGCTCTGATGTGCCCATTCATTCTCTCTTTCTCTCTCTCTTTGTCCATCTCTTTTCTCTCTTCTCTCTTTTCTCTCTGCTTGCAAATGGATGGCACTTTCTGGAGTAGTCCCCGGTACACACATGCGAAGATTCTCCCATATCATCTCTTTGTACATTTTCTCTCCTTTTTAATTTTTTTTATTATATACTTTGTTCTTTTTCTCATTCTATATTCTCTCCTATCCCCTTTAGTAGGTGAAAAATTATTTAGCAATTTCTGGCAATGCCATTTTTAATTTTATTTATCTATTATTTCCACTGTACTTGGACTTGATCCTACAGCTTCAGTTATGCTAAGCAAGTATTCTAACAGCTATATCCACAGTCTCTTTTCAAATGTTTAACATTTATGATTCATCATTTTTCCATACCAATTGTGAACACTCATAATAGCCAAGTGGGCTCATGATGGGGCACACAATCATGCAACAATACAAGGTACCAATTACCAATTGTACTTTACACCTACACTTTTAAAATGTAGGTGTGGAGCTAGAGAGATGGCTTAGCAGTTAAGTACTTGCCTGTGAAGCCTAAGGACCCTGGTTCAAGACTCCATTCACCAGGACCTATGTTAGCCAGATGCACAAGAGGGCGCATGCATCTGGAGTTTGTTTGCAGTGGCTGGAGGCCTTGGCACACCCATTCTCTCTCTCTCTTTCTTTCTCTTTCTGCCTCTTTCTCTGTATTTTATTATTTTCTCTAAAATAAATAAATAAAAATAATAAAAAATAAAATAAAATTGTAAGTGTGAATAATGACTAGGGATTCATTGGTATAGCTCAAGTCAAAGTGAGTTTAGAGTTCTAGAGAGACATATTTGCTTCTCTCTATTGCATTTTCCTCTAGTTTTATACCTTGTACAATCACAAGAATGCTTGTGTCTTCAGCTATTTTGATTTATATTTCTCAAAATCAAAACCAAGTAATTGTAGATTTGAATGCAGTATGGAGTTAGTTGAAGCAAATAGTAAGTTTAATATTCAGAGAATTTCACTGGAGTGAGGAAATCCTAATGTTTGACAGTAGGAATGCATAGGAATAAGTAATAAAACCAAAAGTGAAGCCTTAACAATTTAATGAGAGGGGAACTATAAGTTTCTTTTGTTATAATTTTTTTTTAAATTTTATTTATTTATTTATTTATTTATTTGAGAGCGACAGACACAGAGAGAAAGACAGAGGGAGAGAGAGAATGGGCGCACCAGGGCTTCCAGCCTCTGCAAACAAACTCCAGACGCGTGCGCCCCCTTGTGCATCTGGCTAACGTGGGACCTGGGGAACCGAGCCTCGAACCGGGGTCCTTAGGCTTCACAGGCAAGCGCTTAACCGCTAAGCCATCTCTCCAGCCCATCTTTTGTTATAATTTTGATGAGGAGAGTGAGGCTAATGATGGTCAAATGAGGTTAAGTACATATACCAGTTAATGGAAACTAGGAATCCTTTCTACACTTATATTCTTAATGTCTGCCATACCTTTCCAAGAAATTAAAAGACATACTTTTAGTATTTACTCACTCTTACTTTGGAGTCACATATATTTGAGAATATGTTATTTATAATGACCTAAATCTATTTGTAAGCTTGCATTGCTTTAAGGACAGTAGAATTTTACTTAAGATGTATTTTGAGTGACTAATGCCCTTTCTTTTTCAAGAAGGTGTTCATTTTTTTTGCCTTATGTCTTTACTCCTGTATTTGTTATCATATTTTATAGTCAATTAAATATTAAAATACATATTTATGGAGCTGCATACTGGTAAGGTTAGGTTTTATTAATTAAATCAATTAGTGTCTGAAATCATAGGTTAATCTGATTTGTTATACTTTAAAATGTATCTGAATCAAAAATAATTACATAACTATTCATTACACATTGATTAAGGCAATTGCAAATGATGACCGTAGCTGGACTTTGAGATGTCTCTTGAAAAAAGATTCTATTAAAAAGATGCCAGCAGATGTGATGGTACATACCTTTAATTCCAACACTCAGGAGGCAGAGATAGGAAGATCGCCTTGATTTTAAAGCCATCCTGAGACTACAAAGTGAATAACAGGTCAGTCTGGGCTAGAGTGAGACCCCACCTTGAGAAACTAAATAATTAAATAAAAATAAATAAAAAGACTACCACTCTTAAAAAGAGAAAATGATTTTAATCTGTCACAAAAGTTCTGAGTAACACCAAGAAAAGTAATGTTTGCCAAAAAATTAAACATACATAAATTATTTTGGATTACTAAAAAAAAAAAAAAAAGTGGTCATTAAGAGCAGGACTAGGGCTTGAGAGATTGTTCAGGAATTAAAGTACTTTCCTGCAATGCTTCACGACCTGGGTTTGATTCTCCATTACTCAAGTAAAGCCTGATGCATAAAGTGGCGCATGCATCTTGTAATTGTTTGCAGTAACCGGAGGCCCTAGCACAGCCATTCTCTGTCTCTCTCTTCTCTCTCTCTGCTTCCAAATAAACAAATACATATTTAAAAGTAGAACTATATTTCTATTTTATTTAGTCACATCTCCTTACCAGCATCAGTGATTTTGCTTTTGAATGTATAACCAATCTCATACAATGAGACAATCCCTTGACTAGTTCATATGATCTATATTTCTACATTAGTAATTCTGTCATGGTGCAGCACTGACCTTTGTTATTACCTGAAATAACTGAATTCCACAGATCCAGTGATCTAATTCTGATACTTATATTTCATTAAATCTTTTATTTTCTTGCTTTTAATAGACAATAATGTCAGCAGATCCTCATTTTTTCTAACTTTCCTTTTTTTTTTTTTTTTTTCAGATTGGGTCTTGCTCTAGCCTAGGCAGACCTGTAATTCACTATGCAGTCTCAGGCTCGCTTAGAACTCACAACAATTCCCCAATCTTTGCCTCCTAAGTGGTGGGATTAGAGGTGTGACACCATGGCGGGCTGACCTGGAACTCACTCTGTAGCCTAGGCTGGCATTGAATTCAGGGTAAACCTCCTATTCAGTCTCCCAAGTGCTGGGATTAAAGGTGTGCACCACCATATCTGGATTATTTTTACTTTTATGATCACTCCTTTTCTCTCAATTTGAGGGATCTAAAGGATGCCAGAGAAATGAAAGAAATATATTGGGGTATACCTGTGCAATTGTTTCTGAGAATGATTAGCTTTTGAAACAATTGCTACATGAAAATGAAAAGATCTACCATTATCAGTCAGTTTGGCCATGATTGAATTCATTGAGGTCTTAAACAGAACAAGGCACAGGAAATAATATATAAGCTTCTGTTAAGTAGGGATACCTACCTTCTTTTGCCTTTAAGTGTTGTAAGTTCTGGGCCATGGACTTTTGTCATAGTCTGTTACTAATAACATCAGAACACTCTCAAGTTGGCTTAGTTTTTTTAAAGAACCCTCATACAACTCTCCACCTCATCCTTCAGCAGTAATTTAATGATCCACACTGTACTCAAACCTTCTCTATTCTCCCTTAGCATATCAAAGGGAACAGATCACTTTAAAATTCTCCCATCATAAAAGCAAATGTCCCTCTGTATTCTGAAGATAGTATTCTGATGCTGGTTTAGCTTAATCCCTTCAAATTTTAGTTTCTAGATGACCTAGCCTCCCCACTCCCTATCACAGAAGTATGTTAACAGAATTCAGGATGCCTGTAAACACCTGCTCAGATCATTTGTATCAACTAAAATTTCTGATATCATGTGTATATTAAAAATATACAAATAGCATTTCTGATAGTATTAAAAAGTCAGCATATGCATGAGCACAATTCTAATATATATATATGTATATTTAATGATAATCAAAATACATTCAGTGAAGGAGTATTGCTGTTGTTTTTCTTTGTTTTTTACATTTTTAAGGTACTTTATTTATTTGGGGGAGGGTAAGATAGAGGGAGAGAGAATGGGTGTGCCAGGGCCTTCAGCTGCTGTGGATCTTAGGGAACTGAACCTGGGTTCTTTGGCTTTGCAGGCAAGCGCCTTAACTTCTAAGCCCTCTCTCCAGCCCTGCCATTGCTTTTATTGACATTTGTAATCTTGAATTATACCCTTTCTGGAAATAATTGTAATACATTTGTAATTTTCTATAGGATTACATATCTACAATTAATATTTCAGGTTTTATTCTCTGGTTTGAGAGTATTACAAGTGGTTGAAAAAATACTCTTTTGCCATCAGTTGCAACCTCCTTCTACTTGGAGGATTAAGGAAATTAAGAGTAATGGACAGACTTTCATTAACACTCCCAGCAACTGAGGAGCCAAACATCTGGCCTGACCTCTGTGGAGTGAGCAAGAACTGGCACAGTTTTACTGCCACATAAGGTTTGGGTCTAAGAGGAGATCAAATTTGTTCTCACTTGGATGTACCTTTTCTGTGAGGAAGCTGGATCTACTTCAGGCTTTGGGGCTTCCAGCCTGTTTTATGAAGGTATAAGAATATCCAATAATTGTATGTGTGGTGTTTATATTTATGCTGGAGGAATAGAAACACTATATTTTCAAAGATAATCCAGTTACATCAGAAATCAGGTATATTATTTTCTCTGAAGACATAACACAAGTATTCATTATGGCTCTGATGAAATTATTTTTAAATTGGAATAATATGCATTTTGGATATGTATTTCATTGAACTGAAATGTGTCACAGAGCTGACTTTGTTTATTTAGTCACTTACATGCTTAAAATAAATCCTAACTTCTGATCGTGTATATCTGTGTAAACAAACCAGAGTTTGAATGCCTATTTGGAGTCAATGCTAAGCCCACCAGAGATGAAAACTGGTGAAGAAAGTATGATGAGCAGCTAGCCTCTTTCCTATGGATATACACATTCTTTTTTAACCACTGAAATGCCGTTTTAAAATATTTTATTTATTTATTTATTTATTAGAAACAGAGGAAGAGAGAGAGAATGAGAATAGGTGCCACTGCAAAATAAACTCCAAATGCATGTGCCACGATGTGGATCTGGATTATGTGGGACATGGAAAATTGAATGTGAGTCCAATGTTGGCATGTGTCTTAATCACTAAATAATTCCTCCAGCTCACTCTTTTTTTCTTGTTTCCCTAGTGAGTTGGAATTCCTCTTATCTCATTTTGTTCATTCAATTTTCAGCATAGATGATCATTCTGCTGATATGTTGAGACTACTACAGATGACCATATCTTAAAGTGGTTGTTTACTTTATCCAAACTAGTTCTCTTCTCATTTAAGGAATTCCTGTCTTTTAAAAAATCATTTTAGTCAGCTCCTCACATTATAATTATATCAATAACACCAGTGATCTTAATATCACTATTGCATTTTGTAGGGTTTGGGTTTGGCCTTTTAAGAATTCACATATTCAAAACAGCAGTGTTCTTTTCTTACTATAATAAATAAATGAATGAGTGACAAATAAATGAATGAAAAATATCCTCTTGTGTTTGGAATTACTTCTTGTTTCCACTAAGTGATTTTAGCCTTACCGCCTACTTTGCATATTGTTAATTCTGTGTGCTGTACACTTTGCTCTGATGACTAATCTGGGAACTGGCTTCATAAAATAACTAATCATCTTTTAATAAGAGACATGACATACAGGCAGTTTTCTTCATTCAGGAGCTGGTCAGAAGGTAAGGCAAGAAAGTGGCCTCTGTGGATAAACTTAAGAATGTACAGTCGAGAAATTAAGTGAGGACTCCAGGAAGTAGCTGTTGAGGAGATATTTCTAAAAAGTAACACCTACTCATTTTGGGTAAGGAAGGCTTGCCAGTTGGTATTAGTGCATGCATCATGTGTTTCAATATTGGCAAGCTTCAAAGCTTGGGTTTGAAATCAAGCAAAGCACTGAGTACCACATGCTCTTACAAAATCTAGGTGTCAGGGAGAGGAAAAGAGAAACTTCATCAGTAAATTAGTACAAAAAAATGCATCATTCTAATGCTTTTATCAATGCTAAATAATGATAATAATTATTTAAAACAAAGGTAGACCAATTCCCAGTATTTTGTGCATATAACTGCATATTCAATAGAATTTATTTAATGAGTGCTTAATAAAATATTTTGTGATTCCATTTCAAAACAGAGGAATGAAGCGAGCACAAAGAAGTTATTCAAGTATTTTCTTAGATTTATGGTCTCTAGTATTTGTATTTTATATGGAGGGGATAAGTGGATGGATCAGAAATAAAAAGCCCCAATCACCACTATCAGATTTATTTATAATGTACATATATATGTATATATCTCTCTGTCTGTTGATGGATTAATAGATAGATAGGTAGATAAATGTGTTAACTAGATGGTTCCATCTTCTAATAGCTAATTTTTAGGTTAACATCACAAGAATTTTCGTGGCTCTTTGAAAATCCTGATAAGTTTAGAAGGGCACACCCTCACTCATTTGGAATGTTTCATGATGGTGTATGTGAGTACATATATCTCAGTTGATTAATACAACGTAGCACTATATCTTAAAGGAATATCTCTGCAGAGTCAAATTACTAGTAGTCAGACTACTACTATCTAGATAAATTTGAACGTTATCAAAAACTCACTACAAATAGTGAAAAAATATGAAGACTTAGTCAGTAGAAATCAACAACTAGCTTGGAATTCAGTTGGTTTGACTTATTGGATCAATGATGTCATTGAGGAGCTGTTGATTTTCTCAGCCACATTGACTCTCTTTCCATAGTATCTGCCTTGTCCAAGGATTATACAAAGTTTGTATTCCTTGCATTATTTCAAGATATCTGCCAGTTACTGAAAGGACTAATGGTTGTTTGGTGACCTCTTAGGAAACAATGAATGGATTGTCTGAAATGGAAGAGTTGAATTTTTAAAAAGATTTTTTATTTGTATTTATTTATTTGAGACAGAGAAAGGGAGGGAAGAAGACTGAGAGGGAGTTAAGGAGGGAGAGAGGGAGGGAAGGAGGGAGGGAGGGAGGGGGGAGGGGGAGAGAGAGAGAGAGAGAGAGAGAGAGAATGGGCACGCCAGGTCCTCTAGCCACTGCAAACAAACTCCAGACGTATGTGCCCCTTATGCATCTGGCTAACATAAGACCTGGAGAATCGAACCAGGATCTTTTGGCTTCACAGGCATGTGCCTTAACCACTAAGCCATCTCTTCAGCCCAAGAGTTGATTTTTAAAAATCTTCAGTAATTACTTTCTCTAGTCAATGAGCAGAACTGAGACAAATGGTTCCAAAAACAATTATATTCATTGACTACAATCTGTCTTTTTGGAGCATGCTTTTTCCAATATTTATTGCCCTGAATATTCTACCAAATAATATAAATGCACTTTGTAAAATTTGCTTCAATTATCTAGTAGTATTTCTATCCTTACCTACAATTGGTTCAGAAATTATCACATGGTCCAGTATTTGTCAATGTATAATTAAGAGAGGTTAGATAAGGTCTGTATGGAAATTATCTCTCACTCTTAACATTGAGTAGCAGGACACATGTTCCCTCTTCTGATTTTTTACTCATCTTCCTTTCAAGAGGAAAGAAAAGGAAGCCATTTACTGTGATTTTTTTTTCCTAAGACTTATCTTTTGATTGTGATTAAAACCAGATTAAAAGTAAAAATCTATTCTCAATTCTAACCCTTCTATTTATAAATTTCCTGTTATGTGAAGATAAAGTTTCTTCTTTCTAAATCCAGAATATAAGATTTCTAGTACTTAAAGCCAAAATGATGCAAAGCAATGCATTTTTAAACCAAACAATCTGTTATCAGGAAAACTGGTAAAATGATATTTGGAAACTACCCCAATATTTACATTCCAAATATAAAGTCTGTAGTAGTATAAAATGCAAAGCCAAAGATATAGCCTAAGTTATAAAGATTGTAATCACACTTAATTATCCAAGCTAATAAAGACATGACTAAACAAGTGGAAAGATGTTGAATATGCATGAGAGGGGGACAAAAGTAGTTAATAAATTATGAACATGATCAAAATATAGTGTGTATATATATGTATGTATACACACACACATACACACATATATATGAATAAAATTATCAAAAATTAAAAATAAAGACAACATGTACTGAAAAGAAGGCTTAGAAGTTAAGGCACTTACTTGTGAATACTAAGGACCCAGGTTCCATTTCCCATAACCCATATAAGCCAGATGCACATGGTGACAAATGTGTCTGGAGTACACTTGTAGTGGCCAGAGTCTATGGCATGCCCATTCTCTCTCTGTCCTACATTCCATCCCTCTCTACTTCTTTCTAATAAATAATGAATACACAAAAAATTAAATGGCAAAGATATAGCTTAACTTTGTAAACTAATCAAATATAATATTAATTTGAATCAAGTATTGTCTGATAGTTATAAACAATGGATGCAATGTGTTTTTTGTGTGATAGTTATAAACAATGGATTGAATGTGCTTTATGACCTTAAAGTGAAGATGTATTTAAGCTTTATTAGGAAGCACTGTCATTTTCTACTTTGCTTTGCCTCCTTCTGCAAGGCTCAAAGTCATGGGTACCATTGCCAATTAAAAAGTAACTGCTTTTCCATTCTTCCTCTTGAGATCCTTTCTCTTTTCTTTAGATGGTATGGTAGTTTGAATAGATGCCTCCCAATATATTCAAGGGTTTGTTAAAATTTCTTGGATTTCTAGCCACCTGGCTGGAGGAGGTGCCATTGAGCAGATCTTAGGGTCCAACCCTAAAGTGTGGTGGTGGATTTGAAATTCCAATCAAAAGATATGCAGTGTGCCTGAGTTCTACCTGGGATTTCTAACTCTGCTTCTGTGTGGTGTGGATTATAGATTTTTTTTTTTCCTTGTTGCTTAATTGCTCTCTGCTTGGACCTGTGAAAGCAGGCCAGCTTCTTCTGCTATTATGGAACTTTCCCTAGATTTGTAAGCTTAAATAAATCCCTTCTTCCTTAACTGTGCCTTGTTTGGAAGTTCATCTCAGCAAACTCAAGGCTATCTACTACAAATGGAGGCTCATGTTTTTCTAACAATGGTTCTGTTACCTGACATATGTTAAAGAAGCATGAACACACATTAGGTACAGTACTCCAGCCATATAATAAACTTATATGGTCTTAATAAGTACTTGGATGAACAGTTTGCCTAAGGATGACTAAGAAGTGATCCCAGTTCCATGTTAAAAAAAAGTACAGAAAAAATGGTATAGAGAAATGCTATGTGGACTTGATGCTTTCAATCCAATATAAAATGATATTTCAAAGTGTACAAGGAAAAAGAAGATCAATTGTGTAGCTATGATGATAATTTTAGGTCTAAGAATTCTCAATTTTAAAAGCTTTTTTAATTTTTTTTTATTTTCTAAAGTTTTTTTTCTCAATTTTTATTAACATTTTCCATGATTATAAAAATATATACTATGGTAATACCCTCCCTCCCCTCCCCCGCTTTACCCTTTGAAATTCCATTCTCCATCGTACCCCCTCCCCATCTCAATCACTCTACTTCCATATATACAATACCAACCTATTCTTCATTGTTTGGGGGAGAGGTTTAGTAACATGAGATATGACAAGTTATTATTTCCATATAAATTTCAGTAAAAAAATTAATAGTAACCAGTGCATATTCAAATATTCAACAAGTTCAGCTTTTGGTAATATTTAACTTTATAATAATTTTTGGATTAGTATTAACTTATTTAAATAGTGTTAATTTCTTTTTTTGAAAATTGCTATAAAAAAAACAAGTAAAAACCTGCTCACAATAAGAATCTGAGTCACTTGAGGAATAAATTTTTCTAAGATTGCATTAAATGTTTTCCATGATGATTGAAAGTAACTTAGGATGAAATAAGCCTGTCCTGTGAATAATTTCTCTGTCACTGGTTATTGTTACTGTTTGGATTAGGATGGTCTACTGTAGGAAGAAAGATTATAGGTTCAAATAAAACCAAGCTAAAATCACTAAAAGAAAACACACCTACTGAAGGATAAAAAGTTTTAAGAACCTACATAAAAATATGTATTCCGGGGGCTGGAGAGATGGCTTAGTGGTTAAGTGCTTGCCTGTGAAGCCTAAGGACCCCGGTTTGAAGCTCGATTCCCCAGGACCCACGTTAGCCAGATGCACAAGGGGTTGCGCGCATCTGGAGTTTGTTTGCAGTGGCTGGAGGCCCTGGCATGCCCATTCTCTGTCTTTCTCTCTCTGTGTCTCTTTCTCTCTCTGTCTGTTGCTCTCAAATAAATAAATAAATGAATAAAATATTTAAAAAAATGTATTCCTAGGATCAGACTGTGATAGACATGGAGGGAGAGATGGCTAAGGGTAAAGAGAAGGAAACAGGGAGGGAAAGAAGGAGAGAACAACAAGTGGAGGAGGAGGAGAAAAAGGGAGAAGAGAAGGGAAAAAGAGAGGGACTATAGAAGAAGAAAATACATAGAAGAGACCAGTGCACACCTTCTAAGAAAGGTGGTTAGAAAATGTGGCTCATAATTATCTAATACATCAGAGGGATGGTAAATGTGAAATTAGTGCAAGTCAACAAAAATGGAAAAGACAATTCAAGTAGTATTTTTGTCAGCCATGTTGAAATCAAGAACAACTGTGGAAAGCTTTCCCACTGGGGTGATATGAACTGTTAACCCTAGATAGAGCCTCGATGACAAACCAAAGCATGATTACCACAAACCAGTTTTATTGAATAAAACATGATTACACCAAAACCAGTTTTAGTGAATATTGGAGTTACTTACAGAGCAGGGAGAGGGGTTATCTACTGGAGCATGGGCAACTCAGAGGTAGTTTGATTCCCCAAAACTCTGCCCCAGCACAGGCGTCAAGTCATAGAAGCTGCGTCTCTGAAACAGGCAGCTGATCTAGTTGGAGAGGTCTTCTTAAGCAATTGTTTTCCCTTTAAATATCTTTTGGGTTGAGTCTTACAAACTTTTTACTCAGACTTGACTTCCTGAGTCTCCTATGTTACCTTCTTCTCAGAAGGTAATATTTCAATTCAGAAGAAATTACTGTAAATGTTGTGAAGTTGACACATTATGGCTCCAAAGAAGAACCTAAATCTTTGCTTCTCCTCTGTCAAGGACAGTTGGCTAGAAGAAAGTGTTGTCCAGTCATTTCATGGCAAGCAAGCCTTGTGAGAGAACACATCACCACTGCAATACCCAGGCTCATCCAGAGTACAGAAATGGAGCAACATAAAACAGGCATAATTGCAGAAGTATAGATGCTGTCCTCAGTATTTTGTTGAGTACATATTATGTGAACCTTCAGAAGCAATGAGATTTCTAGGAACCAAAATATTTTTCACAAGAATATGCTATAAAAAGTCAAACTTATCACAATAGGATATTCAATAAACACTAATCATAGAAAGCCTTTGAAAAACATTGAAACTATTTCCGTGGACCTGCTAGAAAGAGACAATGTAGAATAGCATGGAGCATAATGCCCAGATGCACTCCACCATTATTTCTTAGTGGGTGTATATGAGCTAAAATACATAGAGACCCATGATTGACATGTTAGAGACCCTCTTATTTTCAACATTTATCAATGACTTTTGGTGAAATAAAAATAGGAAGTCTAACTATCAAATTTAGGGATTATACAGAGGTGGGAGGTATCATTAATAGACTTCTTATGCAAGTAGATCTGAATGAGATAATAGAGCAAAACAAAGAAAGTTAAACTTAATAGGGATTCATCCATTCTTCTATTCACTACTCCTATGTTAGGTACTTTTTATATGCAAAACACATGGCTTGTTGCTAAAGAGACAGGGGTGAATAAAATATGTTCTTCATTTACAAGTTTGGAAAAGAAGATGTTTTAACAAATAATGGCAACTGAAGCTAATCCCTACCATACTGTAAACCTATTCTTGTAAAGTCAGGGAGAAAAATAAATAATTGAGTGCATGTTGTTAGGTATAGGTTTTTGGATGATTTGGAAAATAGTAAACACGGCTTCATTTGATTCTAGAAGGATAAATTGTGACAGTAGCACAATAATGTATTAAAATCATATTTTAAAAAGTAAATCTGTATTATTTTATGCTTTTCAGAGCACACTTTTCATATACAGGTGATTACAAATGCAAAAAGAAACACAAAGAAGAGTATATGTAAAAGAAAATGCACTAAACAAGTTGACTGTACTTTCAGTGAGGAAAATATCTAACATCTAAGTAAATTTTATCCACAAATATTTTATGCTATAAAGTCTTTGTACTCTTACTTGATATTTTACTAAGTAAAACACTATGTTTATAATATGATATCCTTTGATTTTTCATTTTCTTTAAGACACAGTCTTTCCTCTACTAATAATATTTGTGTGTAAATGCATATGTTTGTGCAAGTATGTGTTTTAAAAGTAAAATTTCACCAGTGATAGTGAGCAAACAGGATTGCTAAGCAGACTTTTATTACTTCTTTCTATAAAATTTTGCTTGCATATCTTCAATCATTTCATTAGAAAATAATTTGTTAGATGTTTATGTAGTATGTCCTTCCTATTTAAGAATTATCTGCTAAAGCTCACTTAATCAACTTAATTTGTCTGTGGTGAACTTATGCATTATCTTTTAGTAACTAATTGCTTTTGGAAACATATCTTCCTTTCGATTTTATAGTAGTTTCATTGTAATGAATAGAGTGTTGAATTTCACAAAAAATTGAGTCTCAAAAGCTTTAACACAGATTTAAGATTGATGCCAGTGATACTGCCTTGGCAAGGTGCATATTGATTTTAATTAGTGGCTAGTTTACTTTCATTGCTGCCCAGGTCACTGATAAGGCAGAGGTCATGGGTTTCCTCTTGATGGAGGACCTTGTAATATGGCACTGGGCACTCCCTTCACCCTCGCCAGCTGGCTGGCAAATGTGTGCACTTGGTGACAAGGAGAACTGGGTGAGACTGTGTAGATGGATTGGTGCAAATTCATCACCATAGCTAGGAAAATAACCCTGAGCAAATGCTTTCCTAATGGGCAACACATGGTTATTTATATTCAGTTCAATTGTAGATATGTATTTTGTCATTAATCTTAGAGAAAAATCTCACTTTTATTTCCTAGATGGGATACCTTCCCCTTTAAAAATTGTACTATATTTGATGTGTTTTGCATTGTCTTCTCATATAATCTGATTCGTTTATATTTGAATTTTCCTATCTTTAGGGGACATTGTGGATTTGCAACAGTCTCATCTGAATTTTTGAGAAATTATATGGGCAAAAAATCACATAAGCAGTGATGATTCTAGTGAGAATAAATCAGGCTGTGCTGAATATTAATCGTGAAAAAAATGTTAAATCAAGCACATAATCTTTGGCTAGTGTCATTCAGACATCTCTTCCTCCGCATTTATTAGTATGATTTGGGTAAAAGAGTACATTTAGTATTGTCTTGATATTTGGAAGTCTATGTGCTTTAAGCAGCACAAATTAAATTAAGCTATTCACCACTTCCAAAAAGGGCGCCTAATAATATTGAGTAAGCTTTCAAACTCAGTTTACTTCAGCATACACTAATTACTCCCATCTAATCATGCTGTATCATATAATTAATATGAACATAGCTAGGGTTCACTGTTATTTTTTTTCCATTCCATGGGCTCTCATACAAAATTATATCACTTAAAATCATAACAAACCATGTATACCTTTTGCTCTAGATGTAGTGCACATTTCATTTGGTCATCACAGACATTTCATACAAGGAGGTCTTTACATAATTGTACATTGCTATTTTAAAAGTAGTGAGTTGAATTTAATACAGGAGAAACTTATTCTATTTTTGAGCTAATTAATCAGTATCTATCAGAACCTTAGTCTGGGAACAAGTTGATTACAGGATGTACCCAGTGAATTCCTGTTGTACTCAAAATGGTTCTTTTGAACTTATTCAGGATTTTGACTCTATCACCAAGTGTGCAATATAAATGCTGAAACTGAAGTACCGCTATTGGTAAGGAAATCTGAGAGTCAAGGAATGTATAATTGTCTGGGCTTTTCAGAAATTAAAGTGCTGCAGTTTTATATATTTGTGTATGTATATATATATATATATATATATATATATATATATATATATATATATACATACATACATAAAATGTTGAAATGGCTTCTGTGTTTAGAGAAGATTAATGTCTTTAAAGCTCTAAAAGACTATTTTCAGGCCACTAGGGTTTAACAGTGGCCCTTTACTACAATTTTTGAAGTTGTTTTAGTCTGATTTTTAAAATGAGCTATAGCTTAGTACAATTGATAACAACCATAATGTCAATTTCATTATTTAATATAGTTTCAAAAATTCCCCATAAGAAGGGCTTAAGACTTGCCATACCTGACTGCCCAAAAAACAATCCTATTTTTATCATGTATGTTTATTCAACATGCCACACACACATGAAAAAAGAGCTATATAATTTAATTCTTCATATTTGTGTGTGCGTGTGTGTGTGTGTGTGTGTAAACCTATTTATGTGCTGCTAATCATTTTCCCTCTGAAATTCCTATTTTTATGAGTTTTGGGGTTTTTACAGTCAGTATGAATTTTTCTGTCAGACTGCAGACCCAGTGACAATACCCATCATTTAAAAATCTAATTACTTTCACCTGTTTAAATAAGTGAAATTCATGCTGGAAAACGTGTGCAAACTGCCAGGGGAGGCAGTTGAACCTTTGCTCCAAGAGGGCATTCCAGACATCCTTTTGTCCCTTGAGGTGTTTATGTCCTGTTAGAAGTCTGTATGGATTTGGTATATAGCCACAGATTGGTGGCTAAATGGCTGTGTGATCGAAGCTACTAAACAGTAATAAGGTTTGGTAATAGCCTTTTGAGGTTTATTTCAAAAGCTTCATGTCTAATCTCATTAGAATACCTGTGGGTACAAATGCTATTTTCCCCTTGCATATTCTAAACAGAGAGCAAATGATAGATCATAATTAATGTACTCAAAGGCAAATTTTGCCTTTGCTTTTATTTTAAATGCATAATTAATTGAAACGTAACATGAGTATTTTCTTTTCCATTATGTATATATGCATAAATATGTGTGTATGTGCATATTTCTCTCTGTGCATAAGCATGTGTGTGTATGTAGGTGTACACACACACACACACACACACATATATGTATATATATATACACACACACACACACACACACATATATATATATATATATATATAGAGAGAGAGAGAGAGAGAGAGAGAGAGAGAGAGAGAGAGAGAGATTGATTTATCAAACTCCACTGCTTTAGGCAAATCCAAACAAAGAATGATCTAGTTTTCTGCAAATACATTCTAAACATACTCTGTTACTGTGTGGCGAGATGACTAGGACAGACACTGAAATTTCTCAGCAATGGTGGTGGTGTGCAGTGTTCATGTTCCACACATTTTCCACTGATGGACTTTTAAGCTGTCACATCCTTATTTTCTTTTCCTGGCAACAATTATTGCGTCATGAAATGAAGATAATTGTAATTTTGTTTTGTCTTAGATGCCATTTATAAGATATGCTATACATGTTATTACCTCTCATTCCCATTAGATTATTTTTTAGTAAAATTAGAGTGTAGTTGATTCAAGGGAATTATACTACTGCTTTTAAAGCTTTATTAGCATTTTGTTAAGATTGGATATTAAGGAATTCAAATGACCAGGTCTTTTATTAGAATGAGAAAACAAATTCCACTTAACTATTTTGAGGTTTTTTTTTTTTTTTTTTTTTTTTAGTTTTTTAAATTCTGTGTCCTTTTGTGCACAGGCTAACTTACAGTGTAGTGTGTGTGTGTGTGTGTGTGTACATTCAAGTCATATTTAAATAAATAACTAAAGGTCACAGGATTAAAAAGCATGCATCTAAAGTTTGTTTGCAGTGGCTGGAGGCCCTGGCATTCCTGTTCTCTATCTGTTTCTCTTTCTCTCCAATAAATAAATTAATAAGAGTTTTTTTTTTTAAAGCAATACTTTAGAAGTTTTCCATTCATAGGCTAGTGAGAGCCATAACAGCATAGATATGAACATACTCATGTTAAACTGTTTCCAAACACCAACTAAACCATTACCATTAAAGAAAATAACTCCTAACTTTAGAATATATGTTCTCTGTACATCTTTACAGATATCTAAATATGACTCCTGTGACCTTAAACTTTTGCATCGGAGTTCATATCAGAAGTTGTCATATCAGTAGTGGTTTGCTGAATAATCACATCTGCTTAAAAGAGTTGTGAGCTACAAAAATGACAAGCCCACTCTCCATCCAAGCAAATAGTAAAACAACAAATGGAGTCAACCCAACAGTGCAGTGAATTAAAGGCATCTGTATCTCTGAACCATCACAAGTTTTCAGATGGTTGAGCCACTTTCCCTGGAGTACAAGTCTAGAAGTTTCTATTTCACATTCTATGATGAGTGCTGATGTGGCTGCACTACTTTGTCATTGATACTCCTCTTAGTAACCATATCATTCTGCTGCTCCTGGAGTCATTTTTTCTTGCTTAAAACTGCCA
Organism: Jaculus jaculus; assembly: GCF_020740685.1. Lineage (NCBI taxonomy): Eukaryota > Metazoa > Chordata > Mammalia > Rodentia > Dipodidae > Jaculus > Jaculus jaculus. Next base: position 74,713,427 of record NC_059111.1, read on the forward strand.
AGTATCACCTCATTTTTATAAGGTCAAAAGCAGTTACAAGCATGCATGCTGTATAGCAGTCTATGACTAGTGAAATTAAAGTTTGCAGCCTGACTTTGTGTATCAATAATTATTTACTTCTCTTTAAAGTTAAGTAGTGCATGGAAATTACTGAAAGAGACACATTTGTTTGGGCCTAAGGCAAGTACTACTTAAGTTTTCTGAACAGTTAGCAAAACATCTGTCTGATTTTAAAAGCTAAAAGGCATGCTAATTACTTTTTAAATTTTTAATTATTATTTTTGTTGCAATGATACCCTCACTAGTCTGAAGTGACTTATGAAACCTGTTTTATTTACAGTATAAATTCCTAATTGAACTAAATTATACACACTGGTTAGTACTCCCTGGCATATGAAGTTTGAAAACAAAATTGATATTTCCTATTGTATACTAGAAAAACTAGTGAACCATATATATAGGTATACAATCATGCCATCATTCCAAAATAAATGTTTAGACTTGAAGGTAACTGAAGAAGAACTGAGAAGACTTACCACAGATCCAACATTCTAGGACATGCACCGCGTTGGCAGGGACACATGATGCCAACGGCTGTTACCTGGGTAGCATTATTCACTTGTAATAGCTCACAACATTGACAAGTTTGTTCTGGATGCTGGCTGGAAGCTCATTTCTGATTGAGTGCCTTAGTTTTTCTTAATGTGGGTTCTTTGGGCTTCCTCAGACATTGTGAGTAAAATGTCCCAGGGCATTCCCTGAACGTGCCCCAAGAACTTATAACTAGCCTTCTAATTCCAAGATCAGCATTCCAATGTGGAAGTTGAAAGCAGGTATAAATAAATAAACAATAAACAACCAAATTAGAAGAGGGACTAGTTGAGAAAAAGAAGGTGTTCTGTGAAATAGAGGAGGAAGAGGTAACAAATGAAGGCATTGAGAGATTTTGATCAAATTACATGATGTTCAAGTATGAAAACAAAGAACGTTACTCCAATTGCATTCTCTTTGTCTAATCTAGCAGACCAGTTAACATAACCCATACTCAAGAAGGGAATTAGACTCCATGTCACAATATGACAGGTCACTAAGAATTGATAGTGAAGGGGTGAATGCTGGCTTCAGTGGTCCTTGTCCATGGTAAGAGATCATTTCTAGGGCAAGAATATTGCACCATCCAATTAAAGCAGCCTTACTGGTTGCACCTACCACAACTGACCACTCCTCTTTCTGCTCAGAGTAAATGGGTTGTGATTGTAGACTGTCAACAAAAAGATGTGAAAGTTCTAAAAGAATGGCTCAGTTCCTCATATAACATCTACCTTCAAAGTGTGAGAAAAGCCAAACCTAACCTATTCACATTGTTATAGCTACTGTAACAGAGAGCTTCAGGTTTACTGAGATGAACTTCCAGGCCAGGCACAGTTATGGAGCAAGGGATTTATTTACAGATTTTACAGATTACAGATCCAGGGGAAGTTCCATAATGGCAGAAGAAGCTGGACTGCTTTCACAGGACCAAGCAGAGAGAGAGAAGCTCAAGCCAAAAGCCAGAAGCCACACAGCACAGCACACTTCAGGAACTCCAGCTAGCACACTTTGCATATCTTTAGATTGAAATCTCAAACCCACCACCACACCTTAAGATTGCCAAGTGAAACTGCCTCCAACCAGGTGACTGCTGATGCAAACTACAAAGTAATAAAATACTGAATATACTGGGTGCCATCTATTTAAACTACCACAGCTACTATATAAAAAGTTCTTCAGAAGAGTTCCCCTGTGTTACTGACATACATTTTGCTGCCTATTGTTTCAAGCCCCTTCAACTCTTATCTAAGGCATAATATACCAAAATGAGTGTCATTGTACTGATTGCATATTTGTTTTAGAATTCTGTTGATTGATTCCCTTTTGTATGTAGGTATCACTTCCAATTATCTTTATGGTTATGAAAAAGTCATATCCAAGAAATCATGTCTCCTAGTTCATTTATCAGATAAACTCAAAAGTATATCTTAGTGGAAAGTGTTTCAGGTAAATTTTGTAAGTATGTTGTTCATAAAAATGGATTAGGATATTAATATAAAGTGTGTAATATTCCAATTAAGCCCAGTTATGCTAACCTATTAATGATATTGAGTACTGGGGAAAAATCATGTTGCTTCTCCTGTAGTTTGTGCTTTAAGCTTTAGAAGTATCATTATGTTCCATGCCGTTCTTGGACATGTTCCCCTCTTTTGAACTTTTCTTTATTACCATGCACTCTTCCTAGTCTGTGACTATACTGACCCTTCAGATGTCTTCTCATTAGGTGTTCTTGCATGGTTCACTAAAGGGGCCTTAGCCAGACTGAGATCACACAAAACACAAGGAAGTGATGTCCAACCCCTCTCTGACACAGAGGAATTGTGCCCCAATGACTTTAGGGGCATTGGCTTGTCATATAGTTGGCTTTTGGCCAACAGAGAACAAATTAGTTGAGTGTACCTGTGTTGGCTCTGTTCCTAGCCTCGTTTATATAATTGATGTCTTGTGGCTTCATTATGAATCATTAGCATATCAATGTGATGTCTGAGCCTTGCAAAGTGCTACTTGGGCTTAGGCATTAGCCATTTACCATAGTGTGTGAGACAGGAGGAACTAGACCTCCCTGGATCTGTGTGAAGTCTGGATGGTGAACAAGGAAGCTCACATTCAGTCACTGCTTTTGTTTGGATTTGTGTTAGACTATTTTTTTGATAATACAAAATAGTTTTGTCAACAATACTTGGAATGCATGGTCCTTTGATATCTTCATTGGTTATGTTATATTCATTAATTTCATTTTTATTGCTTTTATGTCTAATTATCTGTCTTCTTATATCTGTCATTAATGCATTTTGTTATTTTTTTCTGTTTTGTTATTTACATTCACACACACATACACATGTATGTGTAATGTCTTTCTAGGCAGCCTAGGGCATTCCTGAACTGTGATTTTCCTGCCTCAGCCTCACAGAAGTAGGATTATATGCTTGTGCTACCACACACCCAGATAGACCATATTTTTAAGCCAAAGAGATAACAGCCTTAGAGATAGTTTTGATTTTAATAAATGAAATCAAATTAGTCTTAATTGGCATTCACATTGCTTGGAAAGAAACCCAAATTATTTCAGAAACAAAATGAAGTAAAAATGTTTCTCTAGGGTAATTCTTAGAAAGTTTCTAATAAATTAGCAGTTACTTGTGATACAAAATACAAGTGATATGTAAGCACAATTTCCATCCATTTAGTGATTCTAATTTCAGGTAGATAATAAGAGATGAGGAAGTTATTTTAACATTTATTACAACCAAATATAAAACAAAAAGAAATTAATCCTATTTTAAGAAGTAATAATAAATATACCCATATATGATGTAAATGATGTGTTTAGAAGTGCAAAAATGGTCTCTACATTTAAAATTCTGTTTATTACATCCTATGGCTTATTTATACAGGATTTTGTGGTTTGGGAGTATCTCCCATATTTGTAAAGCTCAATTTTGGGGGTCTTTATCCTATTTTTAACAAAGAATTGATAAAAAGAGATTTGAGAAGGACAATTTATAAATGATTAAGTTTATTTGAGAAGAATTCATTATTCATGAAGTTTATTTATGGGAAATTGGTATACAGAAAAGGCTGGAGCAGTTCCACATGCGTGTGGAAAACAGGAGCTAAAATCCCACTCATAAAGATTTAGAGGAAACATTCCCATACTCGCATGGCAGCAAAGCATCAGAGCACCAACCCTGCACCTCCACACAGGAGAAAGTTGGAAGGTTCATTGGTGATGGCTTGAGGAAGAATAACAGAAGGAAAGTGCCAGAACAGACAATGAAAGATTCAGACACAGGAGAAATGAATAGTAAAGAAAGTCAAGAGAGTTATTTCTCATGTGATAGACCCTACGTTTAGAAGATCTGCACACATAACAGGCCCAGAGCTTAGAGGATATATCCAAGGGATAAATCCAGAGTTCACAGGAAATACCCATGTGGTAGATCCAATGTTTAGAGGAAATAGATCAAAGAAAAACCATACAAATAATCAAAATGAGAAATTACTCCAAAGCATGACACAGATATAAGGCAAGCTGTGACATACCAGGCCAAGAGAGGAGCCCTCTCTGTGTATCAGGCCAACTTGCACATGTGTGTGTCCAGACTGGGGAAGAGAGGGATGTTAGTAGATCATAAGTCCTATAGCTAAAGTGGATTTTGTCATGAGGCTCAGGTATGTAAGGGGAAGACCTAATTGGCCATTGGATTCAGGAGGTTGATAGAAAGGCTAACCCACCTAGTTAGTGTGCTCGCCTGGGCAGGCAGCAGGAACTGCTGCAGCTGGTGTGGATGAAACTAAATCAGCACTGAATTACAGTTCTGCGAAGGCAGGTTCTGTCTTAGGGCTCCTGTTTCTAAGTAAACTGTATTTAAGGAGCTACATTTCTCCTACTTCCTTTAGTATTACTTAGTTTATTGATAATGTCATGGGACTGCAGGTGGCGTATCTGTTAAGGCACTTGCCTGTGAAGCCTACGGACCCAGGTTTAATTCCCCAGTATCAAGGTAAGCTAGATGAACAAGGTGACACATTCATCTGGATTTTGTTTGTTGTGGGTAGAAGCCCTGGCATGAGCATATTCTCTCTCTCTCTCTCTCTCTCTCTCTCTCTCTCTCTCTCTCTCACTCTCACTCTCTATCTGCTTCTCTCTCTCCAGTAAATAAATAAACAAATAAAATATTTTTAAATGTGTGATAAAATGAAATGAGAATAAAAAGGGGTGTGTGTGTGTGTGTGTGTGTGTGTGTAATTAGTGTCCTTTCCATAGAAAGTAATATTTTGTCATTTTAACTTTCTGGCCTCAGTACTCCCTATGATTAACTAGTATCCAATAAATGCTAGAATTAGCAAAAGAATGAATAAAAGTCACACATACCATTTTTAACCAAAGTCTTAAGGTCTTGTTTCGGTTCTTTCTATCAGTTTGCTTCTTATTCTGAGACAAAGTACCCAGCCAGAAACAGCTTATTGCAAGGAAATGGTGTAATATGACTTCCATTTTGAAAGAAAGTTCCCATATGGCAGTCGAAGCATGGCGGAAGGAAGCTAGCATGACAGAGTGGCACAGAACATGTGCCACGCATCCTGTGAAGCTCTGCTAGACCATCTCAAGGCCTACCTCCTGATAACATACTCCACCAATGCTCCCTCCTAATGATTGCATAAACTCTGGAACAGTACCACCAGCTGGGGACGAGTTATTCAAATACACAAGCCTCCAGGGGATATTTTACATTCAGCCACATTCTGCCCTGAAACTAGGGTTAAAGGCACCATGATCATTTCATGATGCAAAATGAATATAGGCCAACTTAAAAGTCCCCACAGTCTTTATCAGTTCCAAAGTTTTAAAAATGGGATAAGCACTATTAACTTAGAGAGCATTTAATGGATATAGACCTCTTATAGCCCAAGATTAGTGGGGGCTTGATCTTGGAAAGCAAAACCGTTATCTGGATATGATTCTGACTTGTCTCCCAGCTCCAGACCTTAGAGAACAGAGTACTCTTTCCACATTTTCGCTTGGGCCTTTTCCTTTCCAAAGAATTTTCATTCTTAATATCTTTAGCTTTCAATTGACTGGGTCTTTCCAAGTGCCCAGTGCAGAGTAGTATGATTCTCTTGAATGGTGGTAATTTTTAACAAGTACAGCTAAAGTGGCTGCAATGTTTTACCCAGAGTTTTTAAGCATGTTCATTTTTCTTTCCATACTAAACTTCACATTTTCACATCTTTCTGCTTTCCCTTTTTGTTCTCTTTTATCATACACTTGAATAATAGCAGCTACCACAAGCCATACCACAGACTCAATGCTATTCTTTCTGGAATTTAGTTCTAACAAACACATCAGTCCATTACTTTTAAATTCAGTTTTAATCAGGATATCAGAACACAAGCAAAATACAAATGAACTACCTTTATCTCACTATGGCTTTTTTTTTTTTTTTTTTGGTTGTTCAAAGTAGGGTCTCACTCAAGCTAAGGCTGACCTAGAATTTACTATATAGTCTCAGGGGTGGCCTTGAATTTAGGCGGTCCTCCTACCTCTGCCTCCTGAGTGCTGGGATTAAAGGCATGTGCCACCACACTCAGCCTTCTATCTCATTTCTTTTTTTTTAAATATTTTATTTTTGTTTATTTATTTGAGAGAGGGAAAGAAAGAGAGAGACAGAGAATGAGCATGCCAGGTCTTCCAGCCACTGGAAACAAACTAGAGATGCATGCACCATATTGTGTATCTGGCTTATGTGGGTGATGGAAAATCGAACTGAGGCCCTTTGGCTTTTTAGGGAAGCACCTTAACCATTAAGCCATCTCTCCAGCCCTACCTATCTCACTTCTTGATAGAGTGCCACTTCCCTTGGCAACCCCATAAATCAAGCCTCATTATCTGCCTTCCTTTTGGCTTTCCAGTTTTCCAAACTCCAGACAGAATGTGTCCTTTAGCTCTGTTTATAGTACTCAAAGGTTTACCTGGTCCATACTTCTAAATCTTCCACATTCTTTCCACAAACCAGTTCCAGAAGACTAAAATTCACATGGTAATGCTTATCATAGGAATAGCTCCACGTTTTAATACAGTTTGCTGTATCAGTTAGTGTCATCGTGCTGGAACAAAATACCTAACTAGAAGAGGAAAAAAGAAAAACTTTAAATAATTTTGCTTACAATTCATTGGAAGTTTACCCATGGCAGATGGGAGAGGAAAGCCAGCATCATATTGCCATATAGGAAGCAGAGTGGTGACAGCACATGAGCCCGCCTGTAATACTTCAAACAACCATGTCCTGGTGGCACACTTTTTCCAGCAAGGATGCAGTTCAAAAAGTTCCATAACTTCACAAAATAGTGCCAACAATTTGGGATTGAGTATTCTAACAAAGAGCCTATGGGGAGGATTGCAACTGCATCCTACATTATCTCCCCATCTCCAGATCTTTCTTCTGTTCCTTATGCACATTTTAGACTTACACAATAATGATAAAATTGGTTTTTACCTTGACATTTCCAAATCTTTAGCAGAAACATGAGTCTAGAAAATATAACTACATATACGATTTTATATGCCAGGAAACTTTTAAACCTGTTCACACATTGTTCATTTAACCTTTATACGCCAACCAAATTTCTGATAAAATGAAGTTTTGAGGCAGTAGTCTACTAGAGTTTATTGTAACATTATTAAACTTGTTGACATCAGGGCTGGAGAGATGGCTTATCAGTTAAGGTGCTTGCCTGCAAAGCTAAAGGACCCAGGTTAAACTCCCCAGGACCCACGTAAGCCAGATGCACAAAGTGGCATATGCGTCTGGAGTTGGTTTACAGTAGCTGAAGGTCCTAGTGTGCCCATTCTTTCTTTATCTCTCCATCTGCCTCTCTTTCTCTCTCTCTCTCTCTCTCTCTCTCTCTCAAATAAAATAAAAAGTTAAATTGTTGACATAATAAAGTCTCAATAAAGCACAACTTTATTAATTTTCCCTCATATAAGAAAAATGATTGGTGTTTATAGAAAGTACTTATACTATCTGTTCATGGTTTATACTCCTAGGCAAATCAATTAAGTACTTTAATACTTATTGGGTTTCCACTGTCTACAAGTTGGTAGTGACCCAAATCCTCATGAACTTTGTATGTCCAGGGAGATTATAATTCAATAAGAAAGAAATAGACAGTTTCTATTTGGTGTATTCCAGGGATTCCACCGGTCATCTATTTTAGGAATCATTATTTCCTACTTTGAATAATAATTGTCTTTCCAGTATTATTTATCTCTCCTGTCATTCTGTAACTATCTGGTTGAAAGGATCTTGATTCCTTAATTTCTGATTCTTCCCAGCACCAGAGGGCATACATCATACAGTGTGAGTGTCTCATCAATAACTTTTGAATGAATAGGACATAAAACACCAACAGTACAATATGCCACACATGATCTGACAAATGTGTGGGAATGTTGAAAATCAGCAAATGTTGAAGATGTTCCCTGGGAATGAGATCCTTAGGTGAATTTTCACAAGGATTGAGTACTTCAGTGAAACATGAATCAAACAGAAAAACTTAGAGAATTGAGGAGAAGGCATTCACAGGAGAGGAAAGATGGTAAATTTCTAAGACTTTAGAGATTACCCTTTAATAGGTGCTGTGGAGTTAATTGTAGGGTAAAAAGTTTTATAAACAAATATAAAGTCAGGTTAAAATTACTGTGCAGTTCTTATCATTAGTAAACATCAAGGCAATTCATTACCTTAGAGTAATAATGTACTGATTATATGGAATAAAACACATGTATTCCTACAAGCTTAATCTCTCTGGAAGAGAAAAGTACAGAATAATTTATGGTGAGGAACTACTGGGGCCATGTTGTACATAATCCATCAAAAAGGAAAGGTTCTTTTCATGTGGACAGGTAGTGCACGTGCCTCTGTTAAACTCCATGACACTCCCCCTTTCAGCCTAATCCACAGTGATTCAGTGCTGTATTCCCATGTTGCCCAACAGAAGAGGACAAGCAGAACCAAGAGAAGTACCTTCTTCCTTTCAGCAGGACAAACTACATCACACCACATCCCTAAACCAAAGGCAGTAGAAGCCTCCAAGCACACACAAGATTCTGGATGTTCTGGATCACTTGAAAATTGAGGTTTCTGTCTCTATGAGAGAAACTTGGAAAGTAGCTCTCAGGAGGCAGTTCAAAACATCTTGTTGCAATATTGTGACCTCTTTCCTTCTTAGTTTCCTCATGTGTGAAGTGGAGATGAGGAATGTGTCTACTTCACAGAGCTGTGGTGAAGAGTAAATGAATGACATATGAAAGAACTTACTGTCTGGTATAGATGATAGCTGTTCTTTTGGCAAAAAGACAGTTCTGGGTATAGCACAGTTGGTTGAATATTCACCTAGGATGTGTGAGGCACTGAGTTAGATGCCAAGAACCTCATGAACACGTAAACCAGGGCTTGTAGCACCCTGGTACAAAATTGTAATCTCAGGACACAGAAGTTTAAGGTCATCATTGACTGCATAGGAGTTTGATGCTATACTGGGACCTGCCTCAAAAATAAAAATAAAAATGACAAAGTTTATTCCAACACTTCCAGGCACTGTTCAGACCTCATAGTCTCTGAAAATTAAAACTGTTCTCAGGTAAATATACTTATAAGCAAAATAGTAGTATAACTAGAGTATAAGGATAACATTGGATAAAGAACTGTGGAAAAGGACAGGAGGGAAAAGGTAGAAATTTGACCAAGGAGATAATACTTGAGGATGACTATAAAAACTTAGGAAACTTGAGTCTTCTACAAGACAAGTAAGTGATTCTGGTTTGGAAATGGAATACAGACCCAAGGAAAATGTGAAAAAAAAATTGCCAATTTCTACTCCATCCCCTGTGTATTATGGTCCTAACCCATGCTGACTACAAGAGAGATGTTGGCTGGCATTGGTGGTGTCAAGTATGAAGTCACGTTCTAGGCAGTACACCCAGGTCTCTTCTCCTTACTGTATCTAGATGGATGTTGTACACTTCTCTTTCGTGGACAAAGGGTGTCCACTCCTGGAGCTTCAGATGTTTGCTTAAAGATGAGCATGTCATGGAATCTAAGCTATTCTTCTGTAATGCTAGATATGCCTTTTCTCTTCCCATACCCTTGACACATTATTCTCACTGCATCCTTAGTGATGACTTTAAGAAACAAGAGTTGGATTTGTCTGCAAACTGATTAATGGTGTTCCATTTTCCTAAGGATGTAAGGAAGAAGCATCCTACTCGCCTGCCATTGACTTCCTTTCATTTGCACATCAATCACAGGGACTTCTTAAAATCAGATTATTAGATTGCTTTAGTCAGTCTTCCTTACCTAGAATGCTCAGTTCCATTCTCTCCCTTCCTCTCTCTTTCTCTCTTCCTCTCTCTTTCTCTCTCCCCCTCTTCCTCCTCCCTCTCTGTCTCCATAGTCTCTACAACTTATCCTTCTCAGTTTGACTTAGTTTTTTTTTTTTTTTTTTAGCAAAGAAGCCTTGCTTATTCACCCAGTTCACCACAGTCATCTTAACCCATAGAATTTTTGTAAAGTTATTCCTAGTTATATGTATTGCTATATTTTATCTTTATTTACTTATTAGAGAGAGAGAGAGAAATAAAGAGGTAGATAAAAAGACAAATTTGAGTATCAGAGCCTTCAGCCACTGAAAACAAATTTGAGATACATGTGCCACTTTGAGCATCTGGCTTATGTGGGTCCTGGGGAATCAAACTGGGGTCTTTTAGCTTTTCAGGCAAGCATATGTGATGTTTTGACCAGACAAATAATTCTTTGATGACATTTTCATTTAGTACAAAGAAAATTAAATTCCTGCAAGAGAGCACACTGTCCTACTAATCATTGGGTCTCACGTCTGTCTAAACCTCCTCTATGGAATGTAAGTGAAAGGTACGTGGAAAAAAATCAGATAATTCTGTACCTGTTTTACTATTGCCAACATCCTGTTTAGAAAACCACACTTGTCTGTGGCCCAGATTCTCTCAGAATTGAATTGATTTGCCCATACATTATATAAAAGGGATGACAACCACAGACCTCTTTTGTCTAGTTCCTACAAGAGTGGCATGTTTACTTCCAGTGTTTATATGGCAATGCTGTTACCCATCCACCAATATCTTCCATTAGGGAACTGTTTCTAACATCATACATTGAGTAGAAAATAATAACATCTGTGATACGTTTTCCTACTATAATTTGTAGCTCTTTGTAATATCTTGAAGGCTTAATAAAAACAGCAAAGATTAAAAAAAAAAAAACACAACAAAAATGAACAAAGGGGTAGATCCCATGGTATAATGTTGACTACTGTAGACTCTGAAAATAGCATGGAAGGAAATACAGAAGGTAACATGAGGTGCTCCTCATTTTCATTCTTGTAAGCTTTTTAAAAATACTTCATCTTACAGAGCAAAAGCACAGAATGATAATAATCATTGGATTTGTTTACAAAGATAAAGACATCCTAGAAATGAGCAGAAAAATATAAACAAAAAACAAATACAGGGTATTCTGGGTCACATGTTCTCCTAAACTACCTCATGGGCAGGCACATCAGGACCTCCATGATGGTGGGAAATAGTGCTGAGAAACAACCTAGCCTCCTGGCCATGAGAGGGAGAGGCAGCTACACGTGCTCACTTTCTTCCTTCTCACTTTCTTCCTCATCTGTTCCTGCTCATTTTTTAGGGTAGATGCCATGTTGAACTAGGTGGATGGATAATAAATAGAGGAAGAAATGGAAAAGTTATCCTAGTCAACAAGCAATTACATTCCAAGGCAAAATTAAAAAGGAAAGAAAGAAGGTTAATTTCTAAAATGTTTTGGGCATCAAGGGCCTTGGGCATTTCCTGAATAATCATCTGCATATCATCTTATTATAATTAATACAGTGACATTTAAAGTTCTACATATTTTTATATTGCCAAGTTATATACTTACTGATGAAATTTTGAAGAAATAAGGAAAGAATAGTAATGATAACAATAATGAAAATAATTAGTGCATATAATCATATCTCTCCTCTCTTCCAAATTCACCTTTTTTTTTTTTTTTTTTACATTTGAGCATTATTAAATGTGATTATGGACAGGTTAACCTCATCACAAACAAAATATTTAGAAGGACAGTTGTTTTTATCTTAACAAATAACACAAGTATTCATCTTTATATGTAGTTAATATTATGTTAATTTAACTCTGGAAATCAAGTGCTATATAAATGCAGACAGGAAAGTATAAATATGCTGGAGCTCTATTATCCTATAATGGTTGACATTCCCTCAAAATTTTGCCCACTGATTGTTTAATTTATCCATTCAATTTTTGCATATTTTTAAAAGAAGTATCTTATAAACACATAATTTGAAAACACCTGTTTTCTGAAATATAGAGTTATTTCATGTGACATGTCAGTTAAGCTTCAGTTTTTTTATTATTATTATTACAACACACCATTTGACTGAAAAAAAAATGTATTCTGTTCTCTTGAGGCAATTATATCCATTGTCGTTCTTGAGGATACTACTTCATTGTAAGAAATGAATATAATGCACTAGTCAAGTTTAAATTGTTAAGAAACCAATGGAAAACACATGATTGCTTTTGGGGAAATGTTGGATGTCAGATTTTAGTCTTTTGTTTAAGGATTTTTGCTTGTTTATTTTAGACTAAGAAGATTTGGGATAATAAAAGCATATTTCTCATGGTAGGTTGAGCAATGAGATTTGGGAAAAGATCCAAGAATCAAAGAAAAGCCAGCAAGCTCTATAGTCACACAAAATATTATAATGGGAAAAGTGGAATGAAAAATACAAATTTTATAGAATTTGTGGAAATCAGTTTAAAAATGTTTTGTAAATTATTACGACTTTTGATTCTTTTTTGGCATGTAGCTTTTGGAGAAAATAGAACATTGAACTAGATTAATGGTTAAGGAAGAAGTTGAGTGATATGGATTAAAACACTTTAAAAAAAGATTTTAAATTTCAGAAGACCCTGTCACAGTGGAATGGGTCCCTCTCAATACTGTAATACAACTTTAGTTTTTAGTTTCATCTTAAGGTTTCAGTCATAATGTATTAACTATTATAAATTCATATTTATTTTATTTTAATTTTATTTATTTGTATAGGTGGTATGTATGTGTGTGTGCATGCACACACGCCAGGTCCTCTTGCTGCTGCAAATGAAGTCCAGATACCTGTAACACCTTGAGTCTGACTTCATGAGGATACTGGGAAATAGAACAGAGAGAGAGAATAGGCACACTAGAGCCTTTAGGCACTGTAGTCAACTTCAGATGTGTGCACCACTTTGCACATCTGCCCGTATATAGGTACTGGGAAATCAAACCTCTGGGTTGTTCGGTTTTGTACCAAGTGCCTTAACTACTGAGTCATCTCTTCAACCCCTCACCATTCATATTTCAAATGTATGCATTGACCAGGAAACGTGTAAGATTAATACTTATGATATATAAATGCAAAAGAATAGATCTAAATTATAACATTTATTACATTGGGCTTCTTTCTTTTAAAATAATATTTAATGCTAAATTCTACCATACATTTAATTTATTTATTTATATTTATTTGTTTCTTTTGGGTCTCGTTCTAGCCTAGGCTGACCTGGAATTCACTATATAGTCTCAGGGTAGCCTCAAACTCATGGCAATTCACCTACCTCTGCCTCCCAAGTACTGGAATTAAAGACATGTGCAACCATGCCCTGCTTCTATCATACATTTTAAATAATGCATCTTTAAAATATTATAAAACAAAAGGTTAGGACATTGACTATTACAGTTGATATTAAAGGTGAGATTTAGCATAAAATAAAGATAAACTACCACAATAATCAAATTTGGGCTGAAAATACACTATACTCTAGCTAAGATCAGCTTGTCCTGAGTCAAAATAATAGACACTTCACATTATAGATATGATGAAGCCAATACAGTTGCCTAATATTGACATTGATTTCACTACTTTCTTACATTATAATGGCATAGGTTCAAAACAAATTCAGTAAAGAATAATATAGCAGACTGAAATAACAACTTATTGTGCCATTTTCTAATTATATTTACAAAACACCCTTGAAAGTTGGAGAAATTAAGAAACTGTTTTTTCTTTTCTTTTTTTCTTTTCTTTTCTCCCCCCCCCCCCCCCCAAGGTAAGGTCTCACTCTTGCCCAGGCTAACCTGGAATTCACTCTGTATTCTTATTGTGGCCTTGAACTCAGGGCAATCGTTCTACCTCTGCCTCCCAAGTGCTGGGATTAAAGGGATGTACCACCATGCCTGCCAAGATTGTTTTCAATTATGAGAATTTAAAGAGACCTGAAACTCAGACATGGAAAGATTGCTGTTCTGCTGGGTTATTGACAGAATATTGACAGTTTACCTTAGAAACCAATTAGCTAGACTTTAAGGTTATCAAGTATTTATAAAATTTAAAGTATTAACTTAGAATTTCTTTTTTAATCTTACTTAAATATAGAAGCAGATTTTTTAGAGAAAACTACTTTCTTAAGAAAAGACGTGAAAAAAATTACTGAACGATTCTTGTTTTTCAGGATAAATATGAATTTAGTCTCAAGAAATTTCAAAATTGATGATAGATATTAAATAAGATTTAAGCCACCTTAATTTATGGTAAGAGAAAAATGTATAGAAAGGTCAAAGAAAGAAACATGAGAATGAAATGTACTTTTGTGGTGCAATTATTTTAAATTGGCTTTATTATAAGATCGATATGAATACACTGAGAGTTTAGAAGTAGAAAAGGTCATATAAACTACTAGTTTAAGAAATACACTGGAGCCAAGCATGGTGGTTTATGCTTTTAATTCTAGCATGTGTGAGGCAGAGGTAGAGGTAGGAGGATCACTTTGAGCTCGAGGTCAGCCTGAGACTATGTAGTGAATCCCAGAGCTAGCCTAAGAATGAGATCCTACCTGAAAAGAAAAAAAAGAAAAGAAAAGAAAAAGAAAAAAAGAAAGAAGGAAGGAAAGAAAGAAAGAAAGAAAGAAAGAAAGAACGACACTGAATTACCATTAAGAGGTAGGCAGACTTGGGTCCTATGTATATCAGTCTCCACTGAATGTCATCACTACCACTACATTTCACCCCAGAGAAGGTGCTAAGGAGCAGAGCTTGAATTCACTTATGAGGAGTTATACACAAAATACTATTACACTGGACCTTCACAAAACTGGATGGGCCTCACCATTTGTTACATATACTGTAAATGGATGTCTTCCAGGCCAGATTCTCTCATATGTATGTATGTGTATATATGTATATGTGTGTGTGTGTAATTGAAAACAGTTATGTGATTAATGTTTTCAATGATATTTTGATAATCATCTAGCCATTTATTAAGTACCACCATGAGGGCACAGAGAAGTCCTCACTGCAAATCACATGACATCTATAAACCCTGGCTAAGTGACAATCACCACTGCATGTTTCTGCAGCTGATGGTGTGAAAACCAGTGACATGTTCCTGTTTAAAATGTACTTTAGTAGAAAAATTGAGCTGGGCGTGGTGATACACGCCTTTAATCCCAGCACTCGGGAGGCAGAGGTAGGAGGATTGCCATGAGTTCGAGGCCACTCTGAGACTCCATAGTGAATTCCAGGTCAGCCTGGGCTGGAGGAAGACCCTACCTCGAAAAAACCAAAAAAAAAAAAAAAAAAAAGAAAGAAAGAAAGAAAGAAAGAAAGATTGAAACACTCACAAAAAGTGAGCTTTTCTGTCCATGGCCAACTAATGTTTGACAAATTATCAGCTTATATTTTTTCAGTGACTAAATATTTGTCCACCTCAACATGATGATTTTGATATATATATAAAATCAAAATATGATTAGCATTATTAATTCTTATTAAAATATAATGAAAAACATAGTAGATCTTTATAGTATAAACATATTAGAGCTGTATATGTGGTGATTTTAGAGTTGAAATTTTTAAATTCATTAGTTAATAAAATTTATATTCAAGGGAAATACCTTGTTCAGATATTTAGTAAAGAGCTGGGTACAGACCCAGAATTCTATGTGTTTCATTGTGCCTGATTTTCAGCATGTCCAAGTACTAGTAGGGAGGGTATATTCAGAGAGAGTGAGAGGGAGAGAAATACAGAAGAAGGGAGAGGGGAAGGGAGAGAGAGGGGGAAATTCTGGTAGATTGATAGAAATGAGGATGTGTGCCAAAACAGAAGAGCAAAACCAGTGTTGAGTCATTTGGGAAGCCGAAGTTCACTCAACCAGACTGAAAGATTGGAGGAGTGCCAGTCAGAAGGTTCTAGGAGCTATAGTTATCTTGTGAGACCAGAAACCCATGAATCAGGGTGATACAAGTAAAACTAAAAGTAAAAACAGAGGAATGAAAGCATGGCCCAAAAGATTGGCTTCTCAGCTTGTTTTGAGAGAGCATTGCATGGGACATGGGTGAGGTATCCAGGTTTAAATGGCTAACAGCAGAATGACTTTTCTTGGAATAAAAATTGAGTTGACCTATGAAGAACATCTGAATGGCCTTTTGATACTTTTTTCCCCCTGGGTTCTGATTGTTCTGTTTGGTCTTGTTCCTCTTCTCCCTGTATGAAGGAATCCCCAACACAGCTTCAGGCTGTCTTTGTATGGTAGTCCCCAGCATTCCCTTGTCATTTTATACCATTCAAGAAGGGAAGATAGGATTGGTTTCTTAGTAACACAAGGGTAAGTGACCTAGAATCAACCTTCTCAAGGACCTGCCTTTGATCTAGTATCAGGTAAATGGGTAGTGTTGACTGGCTAAGATCTAGTTCCACATCAATTTCTTACCTAAGTGTTATAGCCTATAGGATAAGATAAATTGATGTTTAAGAGACATACAGCCCACTTTTAGAGTTTGATGTGGCATTACTCCAAGCCAGATTGTTGAGGCATTGTAGTACACAGGAAAAGAGTTGAATGGACTCTAGTGAGGAAACCCATAAATGTTCAGCATATGGAGGGTCCAGTGTAATTAATAGTAACATCAACATGTCCTACCTGGGATATACCTAAAGGATTCCATGTCCTACAACAGAGGTACTTGCACATCCATATTTATTGCTGCACTATTCACAATGGCCAGGAAATGAAACTAGCTTACATGTCCATCAACAGATAAATGAATAAACAATGCATGGAATATACTCAACTGAATGTGTTGTCAAAAGAAAAATGCAATCATGACATTGGAAGGAAAACTGGATGGAAATGGAAATTATTATATTAAATTAAGTAATCTGGACTCAGAAAGGCAAGAGGTGCTTGTTTTCTTTCATGTGTAGAAACTAGGTTTTAATTGCCATATTTATATGTGTGGGTGTCTTGAAACTATGACCATAAGCCACAAGATGGAAAAGCAAAATATTATTGAAGGAGGAGGAAAGAGGGGGGAAAGGATGGTAATAGAATACATATATACATGAAAGCAGACTGAGGACTAATGGAGGCAAGGGGAGGAAGGGGATCAGATGCAGGTGCACAGAGAGATGAGGGAAAGTACAGGGAAGAGGAATACATGAAAATGCCATAGTGAATGGCACCAGAATATATTCAGGTGAAATGCAATGGAACCTTTGTATAGCAGTTGCTGCTTGTATAATTTCCCATGCTCTGTACTCCAAAGACAATTAGAAGCATTTTAGTTCTTTACATTAAAAACATTCCTTTACAAACAGTGAGATCTCTTCTTCACTCCACCATTTCTTTCCCTCCATTCTTTTTGCCCTTGCCATCTTGGTCATTTAAGTACCTTCTAGCAGACTAACAGTGGGTTGAAGTCATAGGGACCCAGAGTAGGATGTCAAATTAAGTAAGGAGAGAAACTGTCTAAAAGAGAGAAGGGATCCTGGCCACAGATGGAAGGAGATTCACTTGAAAGTGTAAGCTGGCCTAAAGAAGGAAGGCCTGACAATGTGGAGAAAGGGATCAGCATGGGATAAGTATCCTGCAATGAATGTTAGAGCCAAAAATAAATGGTGACAACATCTTTTCAGAAGGGCTAAGTAGTGTAATAGCCTCAGTAGTATGAAGGAACATTTGTGTGGAAAAACATCCTGACAGTTTGAGCCCTGGCCAGGAGAAAAATCATTCAAGAAAGGCAAAAGTAGAGGTGAAGATGAGAAATAAGTTGATCATAAAAGATATATAGATATAGATAGACAGATATGAAATGTCTGTGATTCAAATATAGAAAACAAAATGAATGAATCCTAGGTTATTGGGTTGAAATTACAGATAGTTTATAAAACAAAATTTTCTATGATGTGAGTACAGGTATAGATTTAGTTATGATATTGATATGGGCATTCACATTTTGGAAAGAAAGAATAAGAGAAAAGGAAAGAAGGCAGGGAGAGGAAGAGAGAAATTGCTTATCTCTGTCCACTGTAAAGTCATGGAAATAGACATATACTCAAAGCAATCGATTTCAAGATTTTCTTCTCTAAATGCCATTTTTCTTAAGAGAAAATAAAGTCTGGTGTGCAATTTGAATGGAGACAGTGTAACATAAATTGGGAGCATCCTGTGTCAGAAATTAAGGAAATGATGATGGGAACATGTTAAAGAAATATTGAAAACAAAGGAGCTACTTAGACATCAAAATAAAATGGAATAATTCTGTCCAATCCGATAGAAAGTAAATAATAATGAGTAACTTATTGAGAAAAGATGTACAAATATATTTATACAAGCACATACCTAGGTTAAATGTTCATAAGAAATCAGATATTTATGTAGTTTAAAAGTAACTCCTAGGGGCTGGGAGATGGCTCAGATGTTAAAGACACTTCCTTGCAAATCATAGCTGACCAGGTTCACTTTCCAAGTCACAACATAAAGCTGGAAAGGTATTCATCTCTGGAGTGTCCCCTTCCCTGACATTGTTACATGTGTAAGTAAATAAAAACCCTAACTCAACAAAAGTTTATTTATTGTAAGAAACAGTCACTTTAGACTGCAGAAGTCAGGCCAATATCATTTTAATCAAGTGATCAAATTGAACATTGTTAAGAAAAGAGATGTACCAAAGTAATACAGAAACTGAGAAATGTTCCAAACTGGAGCTGACTAATTAGACATGAAAACCAGATGCTGTGTGTGGGTCTCTCTCTCATCTGGTCCTTTGTTAGGGATAACATGGTTAGAACAAGTGACTGAAATTAGAAGAAGGCCAAATGTGAGATGGTTCCAATAATCTATGACTATACAGTTATGGACTTTGAGGATCCAACATTAATGCAAAGAACATTCCTTCTTTATAACAAGTGCACAGTATAGTGCTTGGAGGGGAGAGGAACTTCTGTAAGTTTTCCAGAGTGATGTTTTCCAAAGTTCTTATTCACCCCCTGTTTTCCATCTATTAAGAATGCCCAGGGAACATAAATACAATACACTAACCAGTGCTTATGAGGACCAACTCCAAAAGGCTTGACAATACAGAAAGGGTTAATCTTGATGGATAAGGTTTAAAAAAGACCATGGATGCATTCTGAGCCTGATTGCATATGTTGGAAGTGACAACTAAGCCATTCCAAAGCAAGGAAAAAACAACAACAACAACAGAAGAAAATCTTGGAAACCTGGGCTCAAACATGAGGATTATTTAGAGAGAATAGAAGAGTAAATTTTGAAAGAAAATATCTGGAGCTTTAATGCCAGATTCTGTGTTCTGAATATTATGTTTAGAATAAAGAGAAAATAATAACTTTTAGATGTAATTGAGCTACACTAAAGCATTTTATATGAATTTAAAACATCAATGGAGTTATTAAAATAAATTCTTGTTACTACAATTAGCAATGACAAAGAAATGAGGTGTAGACTTAGAGAATATGATTATGACTGTGGTCAGTGATTTATGGTATTTTTCTTTCTAAGTCTATTTTATTTTACAACATAATGCCTGCTAGGTTCATCCATGATGCGAAGAACAGACTTTTGTCCATTTATATCACTTAACATAATTCCATTATTTACTTTGATGGACGCTTAGTTGCTTCCATAGAGAATGAGTTTAAGGATTGGGCAAATATTTATCATAGGGTACAAAATGTTCAAGAGGGAGGAATAAGTTTGAGAAACTTATTGTATATCATGTGTACTATAATTAATAATATAAATTTTAAACTAATGCTAAAGGGTTTATGTATGAGGAGACAAAAAAATAAACAGAAAATTCAAGGAATTCCAAAGAGAAAAATACATAGATGTTATATAAATAAAATAAATTGGGAAGATAATTGAAAAAAGCAAACTATATAATCAACATCTAGAATTAATCCTTTCTGACATGCTTTACATCAATAAAAATAAGCAAACTAAGACATGCAGGATGTTAAGGAAATTCTTTACCAGAAGGAAGATTAAACCCTGCTGGCTGTAGGGTCAGTTCCACAGACTGCACATAATGCAAGACGCACAAAGTCAAACATGTATCTGGAGTACACTCACTGTGGCAAGGGTCCTAGTTGATCCCATACATGCTCTCTCTCTCTCTCAAATAAATAAAAAATAATTTAAATAAAAAGGCACAAAAAAGTATGAGTAAGACATTTATAAAATAAAAATAACCAGTGTAAATGAAAAAAACACTTTAAATTCACTAGTATTTTTGTAATAAATTACACACAATGGATATTATCCCTTTACTAGCAATTTTTAGAAAGGGTACAAGTAGGCAGAATAGGATAAATTTGCTTATGATGGTTTTCCTAATTGAAAATTCAGAAACACAAAAATTTATTGTATTTTATATATAATTTTTAAAATTTATTTTATTTTACTTTTAGAGAGAGAGAGAGATCATTGGTACAGCAGGGCCTCAGCTAATGCAATTGAAATCTAGACACTTGCACCACCTAGTGGGCATGTGAAACCTTGTGCTTGCCTCACTTTGTGTATCTGGCTTACGTGGGATCTGGAGAGTTGAACATGGGACCTTACACTTTTCAGACAAGTGCCTTAATTGCTAAATCATTCCCCCAGCCCTATTTATTTATTTTTCTTATTTATTTTTATCAGGAGGGAGTCTAGTGTAGCACTGAAGTCTGTCCTGTTAGTTCTCAGCAACCAGACTTCTGACTAAGGTTTCTGGCTTACCTTAAAGATGGAGGGCAAGCCAGGCATTGTGGTACAAGACTTTAATCCCAGCACTTGGGAGGCAGAGGTAGGAGGATCACTGCCAGTTCTTTTGAGGCCACCCTGAGACTATGTAATAATTCCAGGTCAGCCTGGGCTAGAGTGAATTTCAGTATAAGTAAATAAATTATAATAATGAAAGATGGAAGTGAACATAGTAGTTATCTCAGAGGGCTACTGTGTATTTATAACCCTCAGCAATGCTTAGCAGGTAATGAGTACTAAATTAGTGTTAATAGTTGCTGTTATCTAACATTTTACCTTTTGGTGATAGTCTAAAAGTGGTACCTTTGTGGTTATTTCTTTTGCATTGTTTTGATCACACTAAAAGACTAATTACCATAAAAAGTCAATCACTCGGGCTAGAGAGATGGCTTAGCGGTTAAGCGCTTGCCTGTGAAGCCTAAGGACCCCAGTTCGAGGCTTGATTCCCCAGGACCTACATTAGCCAAATGCACAAGGGGGCACACACGTCTGGAGTTTGTTTGCAGTAGTTGTAGGCCCTGGCATGCCCATTCTCCCTCTCTCTATCTGCCTCTTTCCCTCTGTCTGTTGCTCTCAAATAAGTAAATAAAAATAAAAACAATTTTAAAAAGTCAATCACTTTCCTTCCTTTAAGTAGAATAATCATATATTGCAATACAATTTTCTACTAGATTTTCTTATTTTTTAATATACATGCAAAAATTTATATTTAATGAGAATTAATTCTCTTACTCCCACTCAGAATGTGAGTGATTGAACCCAGACCTTTGCAAATGCTGAAAAAGGACCCTTCCCCCAGCAAAAGAGGCAGTAAATCATGGTAGATTTTATATTTTTCAAATGTGTTTTCTCAAATTCTAGCTACCTTTTACTATTTTCATCATGTACTTTTAAAAATTGTTATTGAATGCAAAGTTATTTGTGACACTCTTAAGAGCTGGGGATGCATTTATGAGCAAGAAAAAAATTCCTAACCCACTTCATTTGGAGTGGAAGCAGGGGAAACAATTTTTAATAATTATCTAAATAAATAATCTATATGTTGAAGCTGATAAAGTTTAGGGCATGGGGCTGGAGGAATGGCTTAGCAGTTAAGATATTTGCCTGCAAAGCCAAAGGACCTAGGTTCGATTCCCCAGGACCCACGTAAGCCAGATGCACAAGGGGTCGCATGTGTCTGGAGTTCCTTTGCAGTGGCTACAGGCCCTGGCATGCTCATTCTCTCTTGTGCTTGCTCTCTCTCTCTCTCTCTCTCTCTTTCTTTGTTAAATAAATAAATAAAAATATATATTAAAAATTTTTATGGCATGGGGTGTAGGTTGGGTATAATAGTAGGAGACCAGGACTAAATCCTTAATTTTAAATAAGTCAAAATCATTATTTAATCCATAAATATAATAATTTTCTACCCTAAATATTGAAAACAAAATTTAAAAATATTCTTTAAATAAAAAAAGCTATTTTTGCTAATGTAAAAGTCATACACATCTATCATCATATAAGATGTGAGCAAAAGAAATTATTCAATGATGATGCCTAAAATTAGTAGGAAGAGGGCTGGAGAGATGGCTTAGCGGTTAAGCGCTTGCCTGTGAAGCCTAAGGACCCCGGTTCAAGGCTCGGTTCCCCAGGTCTCACGTTAGCCAGATGCACAAGGGGGCGCATGCGTCTGGAGTTCGTTTGCAGAGGCTGGAAGCCCTGGCGCGCCCATTCTCTCTCTCTTCCTCTATCTGTCTTTGTCTCTGTGTCTGTCACTCTCAAATAAATAAATTAAAAAAAAAAAAAATAGTAGGAAGGACTTTATTTGCAACCTTCTCAGCCAGTGCATGCAGCTCTGGAAGTGTCTGAGAAAGTCTGGGGAATTACCAGGTGGAAAATGTATAAGAGGAAACCTCAGGATTAAACTGACCTAACAACATTTTTGCTGGAACATACCAAGATGAGATGCCACCTCTAGGGAAGGGAGCAGGTGAGATGTCAAGGACAGACATAGGCTATGAGTGAAATGACTTCCATAGAGTTCTGATGGCTAAAACTGGATTTTATAAGCTAGTCCAGGAAAAGGTTCAGAGCCTGACTAGTTTGGCTAAGAGAAGAATGTTTGTCATTAATCCCACAAATGTGGGAGACAATTAAAAAGGAAACACAAAACATTGATAATATCATTATTCAGAGAAAACCACCATTAACATTTCAGTGCTTATTCTTACAGAAGGTTTGCACTGAAACATTTTTTAAAAGAATTTGTTTCATATATTGAATTGCAGAAAGAGACTCATAAAGTTCATATATGTTTTCTAACCTCCTCACTGCCCCCATCTCTACCAGTAATACTTACATTTCCTGCCAGGCACCTAGTACATTGTCTTTCTTAAGCTCCAGGAGATCAACCCTGATGGGTCAAAATCATCATTTGCATGTTAATAGTAGAGGAAAGGGAATCTCCAGAAGATAATTATTTTGCAATTAGGTGATTCATTTTTGAGGTAGAACAGAAGATCCAGGCCAGGTCTCTCAGAGCCAGGTCTGTTAGTCTTTGCCCTTTGCTTGTACTGGGTTGACTTCTCTCACATGTACTTAAAGAAACAACACTGCAAAGTTCATCTTAGTATTTGATGTGAAGGTCTTTGAAATAAAAGTGAATGGAATTCTACCTGTAGTGTACATTTTTAGAATGCTGTGTACATCTTAGAATGCTACCCTAAAATAAAATGATGTCCAAAAGGATATAGAGTGAAATGAAAGAGAAAGATAAAAAAAAAAAAAAATCTTGTCATCTATCGTTATTTCTAAAAGAGAGCCTGAATACCTTTTTCTTGTTTACATAAGAGAAGGTAGAACTGTTGAAAGTAGTTAGTTCAGATACAAGCATTACAGTAATTATGAATTAAGCCTAAAACACCAATTTATTAATGCAGCTGCACTGTTGGACATAAGGAACATTTTTGTTGTCAACATGCTTTTAAGAATATCTCTAATGTGAATGAAAGTCTTGGAAGAAGAATGAATGAACTGATAGAACTCCTGGGACTATGGAAAGATGAAATATTTCAGGATCAGAACCAAATTACCTTGTTTTAGCCCCTCAATAGCCACTTATTGCCAACTTCTGTGTCTGACCTGAGAGCCTTATGACTAGGTGATCAGGTGAAACCTTGTTTTGGAACGTACTAACAGACCACCAACTACCACCAACATAAAGGCTAAGAGTGTCATCAGATAACATCTAAGACCTATTGCAAAAATTTCCCCATATTTGCTGAACATGGAATTTAGGATAACTTCGATCTGTATTCCTGGGCCATGGTCATTGATATTTGGCTCCATGATAAACTATCCAGAATCCCTTTGATGGGAAAGCTATGGATTCTCTATTGACACCCCCAGAGATATTTATGTATCATATGGGAACCCATAGGACAATTTACACAATTACCTATGAAAGTAAGTAATAGACTTTATTCACAGGACCATTGAGGAAGTGCCGGGCACTGTGCTATGTTCAGGGACAAATAATCTTACTTAGAACACATACATTGTTCAATGTACACTAGTCTATCTCCCGTGTAAGAGCTCTGTAGCATGTTTTATCTAATTATTTTATTTATTTATTTATTTAATTGGAAAGAGAGAGAATGAGAGAGAATGAGAAAATGAGCAAATATGGCCTCTAGTCACTGCAAGTGAACTACCAATGCATAAGCCACCTTGTGCATCTGGATTACATGGGTCCTGGAAAATAGAACCTGTGTCTTTGGCTTTGCAGACAAGCACCATAACTTCTAAGTTATCTCTACAGCCCTGTGCCCATATAAAGCCAGATGCATGGAGTGGCACATCCATGTGGAGGTTGTTTGCTATGCCTAGAGGTCCTGCTACACTCATTCTCTCTCCTTGTCTGCCTCTCTCTCACATAAGTAATAAATAAATAAAAGATGTTTTTAAAAGTATTTAAAAAAATCAAAAGTCTCGTGTCAACTTAAATACGGGCTGTGTTTTACTGCCAAGTGCATTTCAGTTAATTCAAGGTTTATCAGCAGCTGAGTCACCACCAAAAAAGAAAAAAAGAAAAAAAAAATGCATATTTCATGGAGCTATTTTAAAGCATGAATGTTTATATGAAATTGTTTACTATATTTTGAAGGAATTCTTGAGCTTCACTTGGATCTGCGAAGTACATTAGTGTGGGATTTACTAATTACCTGTTGAAAAGAGGAACTGCTGCTCAGTAGTTTTCATGGTGACCTTTATAAGTAAAATGAATGAACAAAACCTGGGAAGCTCAAATATTCTGTGTAGTTTTGCTCTCATTTTTGTTTGTTTGTTAGTTTCTTTGTTTTGTTTTTGTTTTTGCAGACAGGCTCTGGCTATATAGCTCAGGCTGTCCTAGAATCAGTGACCTTCCTATGAGGGTCTCCCAAGTATTTGAATTCCAGGCATGCACCCCCATGTCTTGGCTCAAGCATTTATTTTTTCCCATAAAGCTATTCATTTCAGACTATCTTGAGAGACATGTTTTTGGAATGAATACCCTTTGGGGAATGCTTTGTTAGTAGCATGAGAAGACTATATCCTGCTTCTATCATAGTCATTGTGCATTTTTTAAATTCATAATTGATTGGATGGACTAAATGAGGCATAAATATA
This sequence comes from Jaculus jaculus, assembly GCF_020740685.1. Classification (NCBI taxonomy): domain Eukaryota; kingdom Metazoa; phylum Chordata; class Mammalia; order Rodentia; family Dipodidae; genus Jaculus; species Jaculus jaculus. Next base: position 74,738,874 of record NC_059111.1, read on the forward strand.
ACCATCTAGAGGATACTGGTAAGTATTCCAAAGTGACAAGGAGATAGTCTGGGGTATTGGGAAAGGTTGTGATGGGGACCATTCTCTTGAGCGCCTCACTTTATAACTCTATATGCAAAAGGCTTTTTCATTTGTTTGTTTGCTTGCTTGTTTAAAGAACACATAATATATGAATTTTTTAGGGGAATTTGCCTCATACCAACTTTGTTTTACTAGTCAATTTAAATTAAATTCGCAACTTGTTTTCAGATAGGCAGGACCAACCTTCTTTTTTTTCTTCCTGCCTGTGAAATTGACATTCATTCACCAGGGTTCCTGTTGTAAATTCATGTCTACTATATATAATGTCCATTTATCCAAAGAGTAAACAGTACAATGATGTTGAAATTAGAGTGAGTGGGGCTGGAGAGATGGTTTAGTGGCTAAGGTGCATCATTGTGAAGTCTAAGGATCCAGGTTCCACCTAAGCCAGATGCACGTGGTAGCACATGTATCTGGAGTTTGTTTGCAGTGGCTAGAGTTCCTGGTGCACCCATTCTCACTCTCTGTATGTAATAAATAAATAAAAATCTTAAAAATATGAAATTACAGTGAGTGGGTGTAAAGAAGTCAAGATATCCAGTATTGCAACTGTACAATTTTTTTTTTTTTTTTAAGATTTACTTTAGTATACCTGGAGAAGTGCCACTCTTTGGCAAATAAATAAGTAAATCTGGAAATACAGTCCAATCAAGGAAAATGTCATGCTCTCAGGCAATGAGAAATCACAGCCAAAGTGAAAACTGAAGGAAAAAGTCCGGTAATAAATTCTAGTTACCTCCATAGATTTCATTGGGTATTATGAGACACTGGTTTTCAGAAAAAGAGGGTTTAGAAGGATAACTGACAGATTCCTACGACCTAAAGATTGGCTCTCCTGGAAGGTCTGGTGTTTGTTTTGTCTGTGGATCCTTGCTTTCTCAGAGTGAGGCTCACCGTTTGTTTCCATGAAGAAAAGTCATGCCCGTATTTAAGAATCTAAACCGTTTCCATATTAAAGCTTTATCTGTGTATAATAGGTAAACTACTGTGAAGTGTAGTTGCCTGTTTAAGTTAAGATCTGCTTTGATTTGGGGCAGTTTAGTTAATTCAAATAAAATTTTGTGAAGTTAACCACTTTCAAGAAAAGGAATAGGAGATCCTAATTTAACCTAGAGTATCTCTTTTATTTCTCTGGTATTCATTTGAAGTGCCCTATCAGCTTGAACTGACCAACTTCAGTCATTTCCACCCTTTTATTTTTTTCCTCTAATGTAAACTGAAATTCCCTGCTGTTCATGGTATTTCACTGTTTAGCATCATTTAATGAGCAGGTATCATTAAACTTAAAAGGGTCTTTTCTGTATATTTCTGATTAGTTAGTGAAGGAACCAGAATTTTTCTCACTATAGTTTGATGTCTTCCCATTTTACATTTAAGTGCCTTTTGATGAAGTAGAGAATAATCTTAATTAAAGTAAGATGGATTTCATTATGTTGAATATGTGGTTCACTATTCAGTTGTAGAATATAAATTGTGTACAAATGTCAATATATGATATTTCCCTTGAAAGTTTATGTATATGATTTCTTAATTACTATACTTTCATTGTTTTAGAAAAAAATGTAAAATTAAATAGTAGTTTTCACATTAAGGTCCATATAATATCAATTATAAAGACAAAAGAAATGAAAATTCATTTCATTAAACAATTTCATACTATATTTAGAACTCGTGGCAATCCTCCTACCTCTGCCTCCCAAGTGCTGGGATTAAAGACATGCACCAAAACGCCTGGCTAATTATAGGTGTTTTTTTTTTGTTGTTGTTGTTTTTTTAGTTATAATAAGGAATAAACTGATAATAAAATACATAGTAACATCTATTAATAATACACTTCCTGTTTTAGGTTCATGAATACTGTACCTGGCATTGCTAATATTTCATTAGTTCTAATTTTACTTTTAGGTAGAAAAGAATATCTGTGAGCTAAATAACACAGAACAAAGTTAATGAAGGCAGAATGCAAGTAAAGCTCAGATATATGTAATAAGTTACAGATGGCCTTGTGTAACATTAACATCAGTAGCAGGTAAAAGATGTAATAGTGCTGCCTACTGGTAGGAAGTAGCAGTGTTGAAAGAGTACTTGGAAATAGGTGTAGTCATTGACCAGTGTTAGGTGACATACAGGGCTGACTAAGCTTGCTAGTGTTAACAGTGATGCAAAGCACTCTTTTTGTAAGTATTAATACAAAGTTAACGGTGACATTTTTATGAGTGCAAACATTCTGATGTGATATTTTTAGCTATTTATAATATTTTTGCAGAACTCACTTGCTTTCTTTTACTCAGTATTACCTGTACAGATTTTCTCCATGTGACCCTTCTTTATTACATTGAGATTTTGTTTGTTTTTGTGCTCAATATTTCCAAAACATGTTTATTTGAAAAATAAAATATTGCTGATGGGAACTAGATGTACATTTTAGTAACAGGCAGGTGGATATTTAGGTTGTCCACTGAAAACACCAGTTTACAGGAAAGGTATTTATTATGTTTGTCTCAATCTATAAGATAAGTCTAATGAGTAAAATGAAATTAAATTTCTTATAAAGCTTTCATGTGAAAGACTAAGAAAATTAAAAACCAAATGTGACTCTAAGTACCATTTGCTTCTCTTGTTTACCCCTTTAAAGTAAGGTTAGATTTTTCTGTGCTAGAAAGAAAGAATTTGCTAAACTTGCTTTGGCATATACATGGCATGATTTTCCAGTGAACTATTTTTTTCTATTACCTATAAAATAAATAATGTTACTTTTAACTTTATTATTTGAGTTACTTTTAACTTATGTAATAAATAAAACAGAGCTTATATTTAATATTTGGTAAGCTATTTCAGTTAGATGTGATATGGTTTGTATATGATGATGTAGTTATTCTAATCTAATGCTTATCATACACATTTTAGCTTCCTCTCCAAGTTTGTACTACACCACCATACATGGTTGTTAGAAAATGAGGAGACTACTCCATTACATATACATTATGTATAACTTCCTCACATACAAAATGCAGTTTCCATTCTGAAAAAATAATTGATTCATGGGAAAAGTTGTAAGAGAAAGTTGTACTGAATATCTAAAACTTTCTATAGGAAGAAAACTGTAGTTCATATTGTCTTCCTTAAGGCATAAAACACAGGGTAATATTAATGTCTTCTCATTATTCCTTTTTTCCCTGTTTTCCTCTCCAAATGAAGTATTTCACTCCATCTTCAAAGTTTTATTCTACATCAGGCTAGATTAACATTGACATTAAAATATAAAAAAAACCTCAATTTGGAAGTGTTAAACGGTTTGAGAATTTTGTCTCTGTTTTATGTAACTTGGAAACAAAGAAAAAGAGAAGATAAGAGAAAGACTAAGGAGAAAGGCAAACTGAGCTTTAAAAGGGTAGCTGAGAGTAAGCAAACTACTAATAAGTCAGATTATATTGTATGCAAAGTTTGTGTATGAAAACAAGGCAAAGTGTGAAAACTAATTGTGTGAGAAACGGATATTTTTATTATTGAAATCTTTTTTTTTTTGTTGTTTATTTGTTTTTTTGTTAGTTTATTTTTTTGACGTAGGGTCTCACTTTAGCTCAGGCTGACCTGGAATTTTCTATGTAGTCTCAGGGTGGCCTCAGACTCACCATGATCCTCCTACATCTGCCTCCCAAGTGCTGGAATTAAAGACATGCACCACCATGCCTGGCGAAATCTTGTTTTTTTTGATTTGCAAAATTATTTACTGTCTAAGTAGTAAATAAGAGACATTCTCAGAATATTTAGTGATCTAGATAAGGTTGTTGGAAATACATTTTTTCTTTTTTCTTTTTGCTTTTGTTTTGTTTTTCGAGGTAGGGTCCCACTCTAGCCCAGGCTGACCTGGAATTCACTATGGAGTCTCAGGGTGGCCTAGAACTCACGACAATCCTCCCACCTCTGCCTCCCGAGTGCTGGGATTAAAGGCGTGTGCCACCATGCCAGGCACATTTTTCATTTACTTTACTAATATTGAAACCAAGAGTCATACCACCAAGAAAACGGTCATACCATTGAAAAATACAGAGCCATTCTTGTGTTGAAAATAGCAGGTTTATTTGAAGGTCCCTATGGGTCTCACAGCAAAAGGCAATGGTGTCAGAACCAGGAGCGAACAGTAGCAGCACTGTGGCATCAGATTCTTCATCACAAACAGTAATGGACATAGTTCTCAGAAATGGGACAGGAGAGTACCTTACACTGGGAAAGGTGCTGGGCTTCAGAGAAACATGTCCTTCTTAATAGTGTCAATAATCATTTATTAATTGTTTTTCTTCAGTAGTGAAGAAGAAAAATTATATTGAGTAACAGACATTGTTTCTCCAATGTATATATTATCTATTTTATTTAGCTGCAAATATTTAAATAGCTGGGTTTTATTTCTTCCTTAATATTTGTATTTATGTATAGCATTTTACAAGACAATATAGGTGGAAGTTAAGGGATTAATGACTTTGTCTAGGATGTGCATGTTCATGTCTTCAATAGCAGATATATGAGTATAACCTTAGTCAGTGAAGTCATGCTTGATTTTTTCCATCTCTTCGGCCATGTTCTTCACATACCCAGATTTCTTGTGTCTATTATAACTAAAACACATCTTCAAAGGAGATACAAAACTGTATTCTCAATTATTGTAAGGCTATGATTTTCTTTATAAAATGTAATATAAAATTTGTATTAATGTTTGTTTTTAAAGGTAAACAATAATAATTTATTACAATGCCTTATTAGCATATTTGTGAACATATTTCCTAACATTTTGATATGAATTTATTTGTATGTCATTTTTTGTCATAAGAGTGACATTAGAAGTATGGTGCATACAACAAATACCTTAGTCAATAGATTGATCTGAGGTAGGATCATTGCTATGAGTTCAAGGGCAGCCTGAGACTACATAGTAAATTCCAAACCAGCATTAGCTAAAGAGAAACCCTACTCAAAAAACAAAAAGAAAAAAGAAAGTTTGGCCCTTATATTTTTTTTTTGGTCCTTGGTTACTTTTTAAGTTTTAATTTATATAAAGCATAGTTTTATAGTACATTTGTAAGAATCTTGAGGTGTAAAATATGCCAATAACCTAATTCATACCTGATATACCTAGGTAATCATTTTCATGTCTGTGATCCCATATGAATTAATCTAATGACTGAATCCTTTATTCACATCAATCACTATATTTTTTAGGATTTTTCACTTCTTGATAACAAATTTGAGGTGACAAGGGAAAAACAAACTTATTTTTGTATAATCTACATTAGCACTATGATATTTGTCTTCATTGATGAGTAAAACTATTTTTCTTTTGCTGTAATTATGCAGTTCTGTCATTTCTTGTACATGAAATAGTCCTTTAAATTTAGTTGTTCAGCTGCTTATTATGGGAAGGAGAAAGATATCTATTTACTTATTACCATTCACTTACCTCATTTTTTTTTTTTTTTTTTTTTTTTTTAGCATGGGGGGAAGTGGTGTTGGGTAAAAGCGCAGGGCATTACACATTTTGGGGAAGAACTGTACCATCCACTTTTGGTGTATGCATGCTGGACATTTTTACCATTACGTTATGTTTAAATTTTTAGATCCATGAATTTTATAATTCCTTTCAAATTACATTTCCTTAAGTGAGTATAACAATTAAATCACTGAAATTATTTAACAAATGAAAAATAATCATTAGACATCTATAGCATAGTCAGTGTTTTTTTTTTTTTTTCATAAGATAATTATAACATAAATGTGATCCCTCCTTTTTGCTCACTTGGTGTTGATGCTATTTCTTACTTAACTTAGATGGAGTGTATTGAATGCTAAATACACTTAACAAGGGCTCAGCTACAGAGTCTCAGAAGTCTCAGTAGTGTGTGTGTGTTTGTGAGAGAGAGAGAGAGAGGGAGGGAGAGAGAAATCTTCCAAATCTGTACAAAAATGAAAATAAGTGTTATCATAAATTTAAAGAACCTTAAAAAAAGTTATTTTGGGAAAGAATAAATACATTTTATAGATGTATTATTGCTTTTCCTTTTTCTTCATATGAACATTTCAACTGATTGTTTAACTCTCCTTTATCATTCCATACATCATTATTAGCTAGCCACGTCACTGTGGAAAATTAGTTAGTTTTTTTTTTTTTTTTTTTTTTTTTTTGCTTTGGATTCTCCTCTAAAATA